>NC_135879.1:165881261-166481261 GCF_964194155.1 Cetorhinus maximus
AGTGTTGCAGGGGAAAATGCTTCAATAGAAAGATACTTTTTCCCTGTAGCATATTTTAAGTCTTTTTATTTTGGTTACAAATGGGCCAGAATTTGCTGCCAAAGCATCAAGCAAAGTTAAAAGCACTTGCTTTTATTTATAGGTAAATTATATGTTAAGGCCAGTAGCAGCCATGCAGTTAAAAGTGAACATCCAAAGGTTGCTGTTTAGAGATGCGCAGCTCTGCCATTACCTTTGAAAAAAATAGCATTGCAGCCTTCTCTTTTTTCGAAACATGCTTTATATGCCCATTAATTGCCCAGTAAATTCACCACAGAAAATTAAGTCTTGTCATTAAAAGTGTCAGTACCCTTTTTAACGATGTGGTAAGTGCTAAATAATTGCTAAACCGCACTGGTACTGAAAATGAACTATTATGAGTCTGGAATCTTATTCCTCCAGGTTTTCATTTTACTCAGGGAGATTTTTAAAAAATGTCAGCTTCTAAATGTTATTATTATTATTTTTTTACTTTTCCTTTCTGTTTCTTTTTCTCTTTCGTAATCCAAATCTCTATCCCCTTTTTATTTTCTTGTTCCAGAGCTGAAATCGAATTTGATCCAACCTACTTCTCAGTCCTAGCTATGTTTATTCCCTAACCTTTCAATCTCATTAGTTAAGGAAATATCCTATAGGTTTCCCTGTAATTGTCCCAAATGTCATATTCCCTCACTGCATTGTTATCAGCTCACACTTTCAGCAGCTTGATGGGCAGAAGTTCTTTGAGCTGAAGGGTCTAGTGACAAATCTAACCAATGACAGATGGCAGTAGATGTTTTGTTACAGCAAACTTTAGTCTAAGTAAAATATTGTTACCTATCCCCTCCCCCACCTGAAAGTATAATCAGTATAGGTGGAGATTAGGAATAACAAGGGTCAGAAAACATTGGTGGGGACAGTTTATATACCATCTAACAGTAGACAGAGTATGAAACAATAAATAATTGGATCTTCAAATAAAGGCAATTTAATAATTCTGGGCTAGTTTAATCTTTGTATAGACTGGACAAATCAAATTAGCAAAGATGATCTGGAAGATGAGTTTGAAGAATTATTTTGTGACAGCTTTGTAGAGCAATATGTTGTGGAACCAACTAGGGATATATTTATAAAAACAAAAAACTACTGCGGATGCTGGAAATCCAAAACAAAAACAGAATTACCTGGAAAAACTCAGCAGGTCTGGCAGCATCGGCGGAGAAGAAAAGAGTTGACGTTTCGAGTCCTCATGACCCTTCAACAGAAGTTCTGCTGAAGGGTCATGAGGACTCGAAACGTCAACTCTTTTCTTCTCCGCCGATGCTGCCAGACCTGCTGAGTTTTCCCAGGTAATTCTGTTTTTGTTAGGGATATATTTATTTTAGATCTAGTATTCTCTAATGAGATAGGTTTAATAAACAATTGCATAGTAGTATAAGTGATCATAATATAATTGAATTCCATATTAAGTTTTGAAAGTAACATACTGCAATCACAAACAACAATCTTAAACTTAAACAAAGCCAATTACATATGTATGAGGGGAGAGTTATCTAAGGTTGATTTTGGTAAATAGACCAAACGGTTTGGCGGTAAATAAACAATGGGAAAAATGTAAAGAAATATTGAATTTTTTCAACAAAAATACATTTCATTAAAAAACAAAAACTCAATGAGGAAGATCCATCAGTGGATCACTAAAGAAGTTAAGGATAGTATTAGATTAAAAGAAGAGGTTTATAATGTTGTAAAGAATAGTAGTAAACTTGAGGATTGGGAGAATTTTAGAAAACAGCAAAGGGGAGACCAAAAGGTTGATTAAAAAAAAAAGAATGAAAGTAAGCTAGCAAGGAAAATAAAAATGGATCATGAGTTTTTTCAACAATTTACAAAGGAGGAGAGTAACCAAAGTAAACCTTGGCCTCTTAGAAGAAGAGACAGGAGAAATTATCATGAGTGTTAAGGAAATAGCAGAGACATAGAACAAATATTTTGGGTGGAATTTTCCATTTTTGAAGCAAAATGCCATGGCGGGCAGGTATAACGGCAGGATACCGTGCCCGGTTCCGTGCTTGGATGCTCATTAATTATGCAAAGGTGAGTATCTCTCCGAATCACATGGTGGGTCAGGAACTGATTCATCTGCCCCACTGTTGCTTAATGGGGTTGAAGGTCTGGGCGCCCATATTTAAACGCTACCTGAGGCACACACATTTCACCTCTCCAGCCCAGCTCTCCCCAGGAGACTCATGGGCCTGAACTTTTCAGTCGGCAGGTGGGCTCGGCGGGAGCAGGGGGAGGAGGGAGAGTCGGGGCCAGCGCTCTTTCACGCATGTGCGCAAAGAGCGCTTCAATCTGCCTGAGGCACAGAGCTGCCTCAGAGAGATTGAAGGGTTTTTAAATTATTAAATAAATGGACTTAAAATTTAATTAAACATGTCCCCTCATATGACTGCGTCACATGAGATGGGACATGTTTTGATATTTCAGAAAAATTATTTATCTAATTAATAAAAGCTTTAGGAAATCTCATTCTGCTCGTGGCTGAAGTTTCCTAAAAAACCTGAAGGCTGCTTGGCCTTTTTGCCTGCCCACCAACCTTAAGGTTGGATGGGCAGTGTTAACAATTACATTAATTACTTCCTTAGTGGCCTTAATAGGCCATTTAAATATTGGCGGGTGTGCAGCTGACTCCAGTGCACGCCCACCAAATGAAACATCACAAGACAGCACGACGATGTCAGGATGCACGCCCGACATCATTGCGCATCATTTTACGCACCGGTGTGTTGGGCCGGCCCCGCACACTGACTGAAAAGTTCAGGCCATAGAGATGGCTGCAGACCAGAAGAAGGCTGCATCCTGTTTCTGCCACAAACCCTCCAGGCCTTGGACACAGAGCAGTGTGACAACATAGGGATGCCCGTTAGCACAGAGACAGCTCCAAGAAGCACCCAACCTCACCTTTCCGGCCAGGGAGGCCATAGCAGAGTAGGTCAACACAGCTGGCCACCACACCCGCAATGCCAACTAGTGCAGGAGGAGGATGAATGATCTCATCTGCTCTGCCAGTGTAAGTCAACCTTCAACTCCCTCCAATATCAAACTCTCAATATGACATCAAGTACTCAAAGGGTTTCTCTCTTCAGGGATCTCACACAACAGAAAGGAGGGGATCCCAGACCGGAGGAGGGATGGCCAACATCATACCCCTCAGTAAATCCGAGGAGGATGCTACCGAGCTAGCCTGGGGAGGACAGGGAATGCTCCTGTGGGGAAGGGAAGATAGGCCTTGTCCCAGCAATCTAGTATGGATGATACCTCCATGAGTTCATCACATCGTGACATTCACAGTGAGTGACATGCAATCTAGTGTTATGCTTGGGCTCATGAACTAAAATGATCTTTGCTCTGACATATGCACCAGCAGATCTAGGCACTGAGGAGGGCCAACATAAGCCCCAGCCCTCAGACCACCTCAGAAGAGGAACCTTAGCAAGTGACCAAGGAAGAACCATTACTGCGCTCATCCACACCCTCCACCAGCGCAGAGACACACACCTCGGTGGGTTATAGCTCTAGATTAGGCTCGGAGTCACCTGCTGGAGAACACTTTGCTGAAACATCTCCGCGGCAGAGGCAGAGGCAGGGACAGTCCAGCTCTCCGGCGCTCAGAGGGCTGCTGGAGATCTGCCACCCACTGAGTCCATGTCAGCTGATGAGCCTCTGTGAGCTGCCACTGAGACACTGCAGGGGATGTTATGACAAGCAGCGGAACAGGCTGTGGAACATCAGGCAGAGATGCAACAGCCACTCAGCAGACTGGAGCGAAGGATGGACGAGTCCTTCTGTGTTCTGACTAACGTCATGTCTCCAACATATGAGCGCCTCGAGGTCACATTTTGGGGGGGCGTGAATTGCACGCCACTCTTTTTCAAATATAATTCAGACCGGCGTCAATTCCCGCTGGCGTGAAGCAAGGCTGGAAAGCGCCACATAATTCCTGCGAGAGTCATACTTAATGAGCATTCATGAGATGGTAATGAATGCAAATGGCGTTCACGTCACAACTCAGCGGGATACCCGACCCGCCATCAACCCGCCATGAAAGAGGTTAGGGGAGAATTGCAAACTGTTTTCATGCCAGCAGGAATCCAATGTTTTGCCTCTGTCCAGATTCTCCACTCACGAAACCCGGCCCGGGCAGGATGAGAAAATTTCACCCTTTATATCTGTCTTTATAGTAGAAGACACAAATTATGTACCAGATATTAAAGGTAACCAAAGGGCTAATAAGGGAGAGGAACTTTAAATAATTAGTACCATCAGAGAAAAAGTATTAGAGAAAATTAAGGCACTAAAAGTCAACAAGACCTCAGGACCCAATGGCTTACAAGCTAGGATTCTAAAAGCAGTGGCTGTAGATAAATTGGTTGCATTGGTTCTGATTTACCAAAATCCCATAGATTCCAGAATGATGTCAGTAGAGTGGAAGTAACACTGCTTTTCAAGAAACGAGGGAGAGAGTAAACCGTGAACTACAAGCCAGGTGGCCTGACATCAGCTATCAGGAAAATGTTGAATTTGTTCCTAAGTAAGTCTTAACAGTGTCCTTAGAAAATCATAGTGTTATCAGACAGCGTTAACACGGTTTAACGAAAGGGAAATTGTGTTTGACAAATTTATTAGAAGCTTTTGAAGATATAACTCATAGTGTAGATAAAAGGAAGCCAGTAGATGCGATACATGTGGATTACTAAAAGGCAATCAATAATGCGCCACTCAAAAAGTTAATATGCTACATAAGGCCTCATGGATTTGGGGACAATATGTTAGAGTGGAGGATAGGTTAGCAGGGAGTTGGAATAAATAGAGCATTTTCAAGTTATAACTAATGGAGTGCTGCAAGTGTTAGCGCTGGGGCCTCAGCAATTTACAATCTATATTAGCTAACGAGACTTAGACAAACATACAGAGAGTAATGTATCTAGGTTTGCTGATACAAATCTAGATGAGAATGTAAGCTGTGAGGAGGGCACAAAGAGGTTGCAGAGACATATAAATAGATTAAGTACGTGGGCAATAAGGTGGCAGATGGAGCATGGGGAAGTGTGAGGTTATTCACTTTGGTCATAAGAATAGTAAAGCAGAATATTTTTTAAAAGGTGTGAAACTTGTCAATGTTGACATTCAGAGAGACTTGGGTATACCTGTACAAAGAACACAGAACGTTAGCATGCAAGTGCAGCAAGCAATTAGGAAGGCAAATGTCATGTTGGCCCTTACTGAAAGGGTACTGGAGTACAAGAATATTGAAGTCTTGCTCCAATTGTCGGGCTTTGGTGAGACCAAACCTGTGATACTGTTTGAAGTTTTGACCTCCGTATCTCTGAAAAGATATATTTACACTGTAAGCGGAACAGTGAAGGTTCATTAGCTTGGTTCTTGGGATGAGAAGGCTGTCTAGAGGCTGAGTAAGTTGGGCCTGTTCTCCCTGGAGTTTATAAGAATGAGAGGTGATCTCATTGAAACATACAAGATTCTGAAGGGACTCGACAGGGTAAACATTAAAAGGTTGTTTTCCCTTGCAGGGAAATCTAAAACACAGTGGCACAGTTTCAGGATAAAGGGTCAATCATTTAGGACTGAGTTGAGGAGAAATTTTTTCACTTAGAAAGTTGAGAAACTTTCAACAGAGGGTTGTGGATGCTCCATCATTGAATATCATCAAGGCTGAGGTAGATAGATTTTTGGTCCCTCAGGGAGTCAAGGGGTATGGGGAGTGGGTGTGGAAATGAGTTAAGCAGAAGATCTGACATGATCATATTGAATGGCAGAGCAGGTTTGAGGGACCTTATGACCTACTCCTGCTCTGGTATGTTTGTAAGTTCTTATTCCTTATTGAAACATCAGACACAGACTCAATAGGCTGAATGGCCTCCTTTTGTGCTGCACTAATTTTTGACTCTGACGATTAGGAGATTAATTTCATGACACTGATGGTAAAAGAATAAAAACTGAAATAGGAAGTATTTTCACTGATGACAGCCACTCAATGGGCTGTCAGCTTTACATTTTTGAGGTTTTACTTAAGTAAATTGGGCCTAATGTTTCAGACAGCTTCTATAAGGAGTACTCATTCCTTATGCATAAGTGTGCCTATGACAGCCTAATGTCAGGGCCATTTGGGATCAGAATTGAACAAAACTCTCTTCTTGACTAGCTGCACTCACTGCCCTCACAGTAAGGACAAGTAAGGACAAAGATCCTCCTTGATTTGTTGCTGACTCTCTGGAGACTCTGTGGCCTATGTGTCTCACTCTCTGATGGTGTCAAATAGAACAAGAGAAGCTGATAAATGCTTTTTAAAAATTTACCTGGGAGAATGAACATCAAAATTTAGTATTTTATACTAAATTGGCATTGCTAATTGACATATTTAAACAGAACTCACAAATGTTTGTATTTTAATTGAATGGATTGACTCCTACCTCAAATACCTGACATGGACCCAAATATCCTCTACCTTCCCAGCATTCTCAATTGTAACTCTAGCAAGCTCCCAGAATTACATTAGATCAGGATGCAAGCATATTAGGGCCTGACCAAGTACTAGAATTCTGGCAGGCCTTGGGCTGGTCCTTTATTAGGCCAATGATGTCATCAGGTGTGGGGCCAAGATTGGGATTTCCTGTGTTGTACTTGCCTGGCTTGAATGCACTGTGGAGCAGGCTCAGCAATGACAGCAGAGGTGCAGATGCTGAATGCAGTAATTGTCAGTAAAACCTTTCAGACTGTTGTTGTTCAATTAAGTCACAATGCTTTTAGTTTGAGACAAAAAAAGTGAGTATGGGCATGTTATTCAACTATGGGGAGAATAACAGCTGAACTCAATATTACTCTCACTCAGTGTAATAAACTTGGAGTGCAGGGCAGGCTTCTTGTAAGAAACAGTAAACTTTATTTACAAAATACTGGAGCGGGACCACCAACTTCGGAGCTGTACCCGAAATGCTGATCAATGCCTTCAGGATAGATGGCATGAAAATCAGGGGGATAAAAAGATCAAAAATGAATAACAGCATTCAATTGATCTTGAAATTAGATTCTTTATTCTAATTATTTTATATTAGATTGGCCATATTTTGAAGATTAGCAAAAATTAGATCCAGCAATGAAATAATCCAAATTATTGTCCTTATTTAAGTTATCAGTATGAAGAAAATTTGTGATGAAAATATCATATTCCTTGATGAAGGTGCTGTAATTGCATACCCCACCATCTTACATTCACCCTGGAACTGCCTGTGCATTGGTAAATATACCCAAAGGAATAATCTGGATTATTACATACTAGTGATGGATTTAGTTTACAGACAATTGCTGCTATAGAATTTAGGCCTGTTACTGAGTGAGGCTAACACAATAGTGCTGCTTGGGTCCCAAAGCAGTTGGTGAATTAGTTGTAAGGTTTTGTATACAACTGACTCACTGCTGTGATTGTGGTGTCAAACCATATCACTGGACTTGGCATGGATCAGTCAAGCTACTGTCTACCAAAGAAGAGATAAAAAGAAAAATAACAACTAAATGGTGAAAATTTGATAACAATCAATGGGTTGTGACTTTCCAGCATTGTCCATTTTTATTCCTGCTACCCTGCAGTATTTAAGGCTCTGATATATGGATAACTGTTGATTGAGGTTATTTATACTGATAAATCTGTACTAGATTGTGGATGACATGCATACAAAGATGTAAAAGATATGCGTGTGCAGCTGTTTATTTCTTCAGCACATCTAAGGATAAAGATTCAATTGTGCCTTGAGTTTGTTAAGTGTATTTATAAACTTGATGATTGAGTAAATGAAACTAAGCATTTACGCATTATTTGATTCAGAGTCTTAAGTTTTTTTAATTCCTTGTCAGGATGTGGTATCATTGGCAAGGCCAGCATTCATGCCTCTCCCTATATGCCCTGTACAACTGAATAGCTGGCTTAGCTACATGAGAGGGCAGTTGAGAATCAACCATGTTGATATGTGACTGGAGTTACATATAAGTCAGGCCTGGTAAGGATGGATGGTTTTAGACAGAATTAGATGAGTGCAGATATGCCTGAGTTTTGTAGGGTTCTTGGGGGAGAATTTTCTCCCCGCCAGGGGGGACTGAGCAGGAGCGGGCACAGGCGGGCGCGCAGCTGGTCACCGCCCGCGATCGGCTGTGCTCTGCCATTTTACGTGGGCGAGCCAATTAAGGCCCAACCATCGTGACGTGCACCCAGAAGCACTGAGCACTCCCTGTGTGGGCGGGGGGAGTAGGCCGAGTCGGGGCCTGCGCTCTTTCGTGCATGCGCATAAAAGAGCGCAGAAATCTCCCTGAAGCACAGAGCTGGCTCAGGGAGTTTAGTTTGATTTTCAAAAATTTTAATAAAAAGAAAAAAAAATTAAAACATGTCCCCTCATGTGACTGTGACACTCTCAACTCACACACTTCCAAACCCACCACACATCCACGGGGATCTCAGCTGACAACACCATTAACTCTCACACACACCCTCACATCTCCTTCCGGCTCATATCCACTCAAGCTCACGTCCTCATCCCACCCATAGCTCCGCTCACCACACAAATATTCCATGCAGTGCCTGCTCACACTCTCTCCATCTATTTTCATGCCAGAGAAGCTGGCTCACAGCAGCAGACAGGCCCCAGACCGGGGGTTGGAGTGGCCCACTTTAGTCCCCTCACTCACTTTGAGGAGCGTGCCATTGCACTGATTGGTGAGGATGTGGAACCTGCCTATGGCAACAGTGAGGTCAGCGGTGAACACCCACCTGAGGATCCTGCACCACATCATCCCTCTCTCTATGTAACTGTGAGTGCTCTCTCTCCTGCTTTTGACTCTGCTGACATGCATTGATTATCTCTACTTTTGTTCTCAGGGAGCTCTGCCAAGCGACCAACACCCTCAGTCAGTCAGTCCTTCAGCTCCATCCAAGTCCTCAGCCAAGAGGACACCTCCTCCATTGAAGAGCTGGTATAAGCAGCCTGGAAGACCCGGCACAGTGCTTACCCAAACTCTCCACCAGCACAGAGACACACACCTCGGTGGGACCTAGATCTAGAGCATGCTCAGGTTCACAATCTGATGGTCAATGCACGCACACGTGTCCGCAGCAGGAGGAGGCAGGCTCAGCCGAGCTCCTTGACACTTGGAGGACTGCAGGGGAAGAGGCATCTGTGAGGCCCAAGTCAGATGAAAAGCATCTGGATTCGGCCTTCCACCTCATTGTGGAGAGTCAGCAGAAAGTGGGGGATATCATGCAGAGCTGTTGCTCAACAGAGTGGCACGTGAATTGGAGGAGTATGAACGCCCACATATGCACATATGGAGTTCTCCATGGGAAGGAAGGTGGATGGCATGGAGACCCTGGTCCAGCAGAACACGGAGATGTGCACAGATCTGCATCCATCGCGTGGTAGCCTTGGGTGAGTTCCTGCAGTGGCAATGCAAGAGAGAAACGGGGCACCTCAAAGGCCCTCCAGGTGCTCCTTCCCCTCAAGAAGTCAGGCCAGGGCCCTCTGGCATCCAGAGGGAAGAGGGATGGCAGCTGGACACCCCTGGGTCATCTACTCAGTAATATCAAAGGCTGTCTGCTTCTGCCAAGCTCCCTTTGCCTGTGACCCCCTCAACCTGATCCTCTGTCACCACAGAGGGTGCAGCTGGCCTACAGGAGGTCAGCCAAAGCAAGCCGGGGCTCTCAAGGCCTTTGCTCCCCAGAGGATGCACACTGAAGCCATCAGATGCAACAGGCCAACCATTGCACAGGCTGTCTCTGCCCCTTCTGCAGATGTCAGGGCTGCACCTAGAAGAAGTGGTTAGGCCTAGAAAAGTAAAGAAATTCTGATCACAAGTGGTTGCACAAGTGAACACATTTTGTCACTTTATAATCTGAAAATATATTTACTTTCACTGAATAATGTGTAATGGTGTTTTTCAGCTTCATTGACAGGCTTTGCGAGTCCTCCTGCTGCTCCCCATTAGCAATTCATCTGTACACAGCTGGACCACGAGTGATTCTGGAGGGAGAAGTGTGTGTGTGTATGTGTGTGTGGCAGGCCTTTTGGAGCCTCATGCAATTATTCTCCCACGCACGTGGAGCCTTTATCCATCAGGCTGATCTCACTGTCCTGAGCATTTTCAATGCTGCCTGCTGGGGTTCTCTTTCAGGTGTCCATCTGAGCTGAGCTGCATCTCCATCCACCCACTGATCACACTCCCATGCAGCACCTGTACCAAGCCAACACGAGGCTCCGCTCACTTTCCATTTCAACAACTATGGTAGTCGTGAAGTATATTGTTCGTTCCCCCGCCCTTTTTCCTCCCCTAGTCACCCATTTCCTTCCCCCCATCACTGTTGACTCATCCTGGCATTACCTTCCACCTCCCTATTGTCACCTACCAACCCAAACCTTTGTCTTTCCAGGATGTACAGGTGAACATGCACATTCCCTACTTCCCTGAAAATCCCACATTGAACTCCCTGACCTCATCCTTACGACTCCCAGGGTCCGTGTCTGCCTTCGAGTCCCCACCAATCATCCTTGCCATCCCTTCTACTGCTACCAATGCACCCTAACCCTCCTACCCTAATAGCTCCCTCTGCCCTCTCTCACATTCACCATCCCCTCCTACGATGTCCAGTTAAGAGTCAGCCACATTGCTATGGGCCTGGACCCATATGCAGGCCAGGCCAGGTAAGGTCGGCAGATTTCCTTCCCTAAGGGGTTTTCATGACAATCAATGATAGTTTAATGGTCGCCATTGTTGAGACTAGCTTTTTATAATTCCAGATTTATTAATTGAATTTAAATTCCACCAGGTGCCTTGGTGGCATTTGAACCTTTGGCCCAGAATATTACACCTGGGCCTCTGGATTACTAGTCCAGGGACATTACCACGATACCACCATCGCCCCCATATTTACGTTAAATTCATATCTGCTCTAATTTAACACAATCATTAACTCTTTTAGTTTACTTGGGTTATGGACTGCAAAAATGGTGCAGTTGAAGAACTTAATGCAAATAGGTTAACCAGTGTACTAAAAGTCAATGCCTAGAATTTGTGCAAAGTGAGTTACGCTGCTGTTGTCCTGGTGACCCACAGAAGAATTAGATGCAAAGTTCCTGGATCTGCTTATTTGTATTCACATTTTTTCAGTCATTGGTGTAAAAAGCAGTCTGGCAAAAAAGGCATTGCTGCATCTCACTCAGGTCAGTTGGGAAAATTTATATTTTGGTCTTGATCTCATCAGAGGGACCTGAAGTGCCTATGACAAAAAGGGCCGCAGAATTTAGGCAGGAGTCCTTGGTAGTAATAGTAATGGTAGACTTCGCATTGTTTGAGTATGTCCAAACTGTAAGTGATTTCAGAAGTCAAACTTTTTACAGCTACACCTACACTAAGGAATTTGATTGGCATGGGAGAAGGGTGCATACTGCTGTTCCCACTCCTTCAACTGCTTTTCAAAAAATTCTTTTATGGGATGCGGCCATCGCTGGTTAGGCCATCATTTATTCCCCATCCCTAATTGCCCTTGAAAAGGTGGTGGTGAGCTGTCTTCTTGAACCGCTGCAGCCCATGTAGTGTAGGTACACCGACAGTGCTGTTAGGGAATGAGTTCCAGGATTTTGATCCAGCAACAGTGAAGGAATGGTGATATATTTCCAAGTCAGGATGGTGAGTAGCTTGGAGGGGAACTTCCAGGTAATGGTGTTCCCATCTATCTCCTGCCCTTGTCCTTCTAGGTGGCAGTGGTCGTGGGTTTGGAAGGTGCTGCCTAAGGAGCCTTGGTGAGTTTCTGCAGCGCATCTTGTAAATGCCCTGCTGCTACTGTGCATCGATGAAGGAGGAAGTGGATGTTTGTGGATGTGGTGCCAATCAAGCGGGCTGCTTTGTCCCAGATGGTGTCAAGCTTCTTGAGTGTTGTTGGAGCTGCACTCATCCAGGTGAGTGGAGAGTATTTCATCACACTCCTGACTTGTACCTTGTAGATGGTGGACAGGCTTTGGGGAGTCAGGGGGTGAGTTACTCGGCGCAGGATTCCTAGCCTCTGAACTGTTCTTGTAGCCACAGTATTTATAAGGCTAGCCCAGTTCAGTTTCTGGTCAATGGTAGCCCCTAGAATGTTGATAGTGGGGGAATTCAGTGATGGTAATGCCATTGAATGTCAAGGGGCGATGGTTAGATTCTCTCTTGTTGAAGATGGTCATTGCCTGGCATTTGTGTGGTGTGAATGTTACTTGCCACTTGTCAGCCCAAGCCTGCATATTGCCCAGGCCTTGCTGCATTTGGACATGGACTGCTTCAGTATCTGAGGAGTTGCAAATGGTGCTGACATTGTGCAATCATCAGCGAACATCCCCACTTCTGACCTTATGATGGAAGGAAGGTCACTGATCAAGCAGTTGAAGATGGTTGGGCTGAGGGCATTACCCTGAGGAACTCCTGCAGTGATGTCCTGGAACTGAGATGATTGACCTTGAACAACCTTCCTTTGTGCTAGGTATGTCTTCAACCAGCAGAGAATTTTCCCCTTGATTCCCATTGACTCCAGTTTGCTACTGCTCCTTGATGCCACATTCGGTTAAATGCTGCTTTGATATCAAGGTCAGTCACTCTCACCTCACGTTGCGAGTTCAGCTCTTTTGACCATGTTTGAACCAAGGCTGTAATGAGGTCAGGAGCTGAGTAGCCTTAACAGAACCCAAAATCAGCGTCAGCAGTGAGCAGGTTATTTCTAAGCAAGTGCCACTTGATAGCACTGTTGATGATCCCTTCCATTACTTTACTGGTGTCCGAGGGTGGACTGATGGGGCGGTAATTAGTTGGGTTGGATTTGTCGTACATTTTGTTGTACATACCTGGGCAATTTTTCACATAGCCAGGTAGATGCCAGTGTTGTAGCTGTACTGGAACAGCTTGGCTAGGGGCACGGCAGGTTCTGGAGCACAAGTCTTCAGTACTATTACTGTAATATTGTCAGGGCCCATAGCCTTTGCAGTATCCAGTGCCTTCAGCTGTTTCTTGATCTCACGTGGAATGAATCAAATTGTCTGAAGACTGGCATCTGTGATGGTGGGGACCTCCGGAGGAGGCTGAGATGGATAATCCACTTGGCACCTCAGGCTGAAGATTGTTGCAAATGATTCAGTCTAATCTTTTGCAATGATGTGTTGGGCTCCCACATAATGAGGATGGGGATATTTATGGAGCCTCCTCCTCCAGTGAATTATTTAATTGTCCACCACCATTCATGACTGTGTGTGGCAGGAATGCAGAGCTTAGATCTGATCCGTTAGTTGTGGAACCGCTTAGCTCTGTCTATCATTGGTGCCTATGTTGTTTGGCATGCAAGTAGTCCTGTGTTATAGCTTCACCAGGCTGACACTCATTTTTAGGTATGCCTGGTGCTGCTTCTGGCATGCCCTCCTGCACTCTTCATTGAACCAGGGTTGATCCCCTGGCTTGATGGTAATGGTAGAGTGGGGTAAATGTCTGGCCATGAGGTTACAGATTGTGTACGAGTACAATTCTGCTGCTGCTGATGGCCCACAGCGCCTCATGGTTGCCCAGTCTTGATTTGCTAGATCTGTTCGAAATCTATCCCATTTAGCACGCTGGTAGTGCCACACAACATGATGGAGGGTATCCTCAATGTGAAGGCGGGACTTCGTCTCCACAATGACTGTGCGGTGGTCACTCCTGCCAATACTGTCATGGACAGATGCATCTGCGGCAGGCAGGTTGGTAGGGATGAGGTCAAGTATGTTTTTCCCTCACCATCTGCTGCAGACCCAGTCTAGCAGCTATGTCCTCTAGGTCTTGGCCAGCGCAGCAGTAGTGGTGCTACCGAGCCACTCTTGGTGATGGACATTGAAGTCCCCCACAAAGAGTACATTTTGCACCCTTGCCACCTTCAGTGCTTCCTCCAAGTGGTGTTCAACATGGAGGAGCACTGATTCATCAGCTGAGGGAGGCGATACGTGATAATCAGCAGGAGATTTCCTTGCCCATGTTTGACCTGATGCCATGAGACTTCATGGGTCCCGAGTTTATGTTGAAGACTCCCAGGGCAACCCCGTCCTGATTGTAAACCACTGTTCTGCCACCTCTGCTGGGTCTGTCTTGCCGGTGGGACAGGACATGGTGATGGCGTCTGGGACATTATCTGTAAGGTATGATTCCATGAGTATGACAATGTCAGGCTGTTGCTTGACTAGTCTGTGAGACAGCTCTCCTAATTTTGGCACAAGCCCCCAGATGTTAGTAAAGAGGACTTTGCAGGGCCAACAGGGCTGATTTTTCCATTGTCGCTTCCGATGTCTCGGTCAATGTCGGTTGTGCCGTCCAGTTTCATTCCTATTTTGAGACTTTGTAGCGGTTTGATACAACTGAGCGGCTTGCTAGGCCATTTCAGAGGGTATTTAAGAGTCAACCACATTGCTGTGGGTCTGGAGTCACATGTAGGCCAGACCAGGTAAGGAGAGCAGATTTCCTTCCTGAAAGGGCATTAATGAACCAGATGGGTTTTTATGTCAATCAACAAAGGTTTCGTGGTCATCATTAGACTTTTAATTCCAGATTGTTGTTGAATTCATATTTCACCAACTGCCATGATGGGATTCAAACCCATGTCCCCAGAGCATTACTGAGTCTCTGGATTACTAGTCCAGTGATGATACCACTATGCCACCACCTCATAATCCCAGAGGTGAGGAGGATTCATGATGCTTGGTATGTTTGGCAGCTGTAGTGGATGACCATTACAGGGTGTTTCTCTGTTTTCACCCTTCATTGCAGTCCACCAAGGGTTGCTGATCATTGTTTATGCCATGATTTACCATGGAGCAAGGCGAGGGGGTGGTCCCCAAGAAGGGGCAGAGGTAGGCCACTCGACCCTTCGAACCTACTCCACCATTCAATAAAATCATGGCTGGCCTTATACATTAACTTCACCCTCCCCATACTATCCCCATACATAACCCTTGATTCTCTTAGTTGCCAAGAATCTATCCACCTTTATCTTAAATATGCATGACCATCCACAGCACTCTGGGGTAGAGAATTCTAAAGTTTCACAACTCTTTGAATGAAGAAATTTCTGCTTACCTCTGTCCTAAATAGCCGCCCCATTTGTCTGAGGCCATGATCCCTAGTCCTAGACTGCTTACCAGAACAACATTCTCTCAGCATCCACCCTATCCACCCCCTCAAGAATTTTGTACATTTCACTGCGATAAATGCTTATTCTTCTAAAACATAGTCCAGTCTTCTCCATCCCTCATTGTAAGGCAAATGCATTTTTCCAGCAATCATTCCAGTGAACCTTAATTGAACTCTGTCCAAGGCAAGTATATTCTTCCTCAGGTAAGGAGCAAAATTGTATACAGGTGTGTTCTCTCCAAAGACCCGATGCAATTGTAATATGGCTTCTTGGCTGAGACATCTGGCACTCCAGCAATGGAGTACTTTGAAGTACTGTTGTAATATAAGAAATGTGACAACCAATTGGTGCACAAGAAGCTCCCACAGGCAGCAATGTGATAATGACCAGATAATCTGTATTTGTAATGTTGCTTGAGGGATAAGTATTGGCCAGGACATCAGGGATAACTTCCCCACCCTTCTACAGAAGCATGCAGGGATATCTTTTATGTCCCCCTGAGAGGGCAGACATGGCCTCAGTTTAACATTTCACCTCCAACTCTGTGGCACATCTTCAATACTGCATTGAAACGTGAACCTAGGTATTTGTTCCCAAGCCCTGGGATAGGACATGAACTTACAGCCTTCAGACTCAGAGACAGAAGTGTTACCAACTGAGCCACAAATGACACCCAAATGTTTAATATTATATGCATTCAGGGTGATGTCTTCGGCCCAACCACCTTCAGCTGCTTCATCAATAACCTTTCCTCCATCATAAGGTCAGTAGTGGGGATGTTCACTGATGATTGCACAATGTTCAGCACCATTCACAACTCCTCAAATACTGAAGCAGTCCATGTCCAAATGCAGCAAGACCTGGACAATATTAGGATTGGGCTGATAAGTGGAAAGTAACATTCATGCCAAACAAGTGCCAGGCAATGACCATCTCCAACAAGAGAGAATCTAACCATTTCCCCATGACATTCAATGGCATTACCATTGCTCAATCCCCACTATCAACGTTCTGGGTGTTACCAATGACCAGAAACTGAACGTGACTAACCATGTAAATACTGTGGCAACAAGAATAGTTCAGAGGGTTCGAATCCTCTGGCGAGTAACTCACCTCCTGACTCCCCAAAGCCTGTCCACAAGGCAGAATTCAGGGGTGTGCTGTAATATTCTTCATTTACCTGGATGAGTGCAGATCCAATAACACTCAAGAATCTCAACATCATCCAGGTCAAAGCAGCCTGCTTGATTGGCACCCCATCCACCACCTTAAACATTCACTCCCTCCACCACTGACGCACAGTAGCAGCAGTGTGTACCATCTACAAGATGCACTGCAGCAACCAACCAAGGCTCCTTCAACAGCAACTTCCAAACTCGCGATCCCTACTACCTAGAAGGACAATGGGTGCAGACGCATGGGAACACCACTCACCATTCTGACCTGGAACAATATCGCCATTCCTTCACTGCCGCTGGGTTAAAATCCTGCTACTCCCTTCCTAACAGCACTCGGGCTATATCTACACTACATGGACTGCAGAGATTCAAGAAGATGGCTCACCATTACCTTCTCAAGGGCAATTTAAGATGAGCAATACATGCTGGGCTAGCCAGCAATGCCCACATCCTTTGAAATAATAAATAAATACATTCAAATAACACAACACTGAAACCACATATTAAAATGAACATCAATATGATCTAACCTAAGTGTTCTCTGAAATGTTGAGATTCAGCTTCCAATGTTTGTTCTATTTTGAAAAAGGCTGTTCAATGAGCTGGACAATCTCATGTGCAGCTTCTAAAGCTTTCAGCACCTTACAAGAATTGGCTTCTAACCAAATGCAGAGACTGAAATCTTTATCCGTTCCTGGATGATTTCCTAACAGTGCAATACCTCAATACCCCACTGCCAAAGAATTTCCCATTAACATGCAAATTTTTCATTAACGTCAAAGGAAATGTCGAAAGCAAATGCCTCTCCTTCACATTAAGCTATTCAGGCCCATATTCCTACACTTCATACTGGGAGGACACTTATTCCAGGACACAAAGCACAGATAAAAGGGGTGGAGATCCATGAGACCAGGTCATAGCTTTCACAACTCTCTAACAGGAGAACTGGCTGAATGTGATAGTGAGGATACCACGCCACTCCCATCAGACATGAGTATTCCCCCTGAATGTCAACCCAATATTCAGAGAGTGCAACACGCATCTCAACTCTCCAGTACTGTTTACATTGGGGTTCGATCCTTTAACCTCCTGATTTACAAATGGGAATGCTATCAGTGAGTTAAGGCTCACTCCTCCATTGCAAGTATTGTCCCTTATCATCTCCTATTATTTTTTTATTAGTCTATCATACACAGTGGAGGGAATTATAACACAGGGGAGTACATGGGTTTTAATGCAGGTCAATGCATAAAGCTATTTATACATAGCCCCTTGGGAGAGACAGATTGTCAATTAACATATGTTCATCACTCAATTCACATCAGTTTTGTACGTTAACTTTGGGTTCAAAGGTTTCTAGGCTTCTTGAAAATCGCCAGTGAAAGCAAGGTAAGAACATAGTGGCAACTGGCCAAGGTACACTCCATTTTTTTTTGTAGTACAGGGGTGATTTGTTTAAGTGCATGGGCCCTTTAATGTTTTTTGCTGTAACTTATAGGAACCAACTTGTTCACGGCCTGCAAGGGAACCTTCAGGCTGTTACGTGACCACACAGCTTAGAGGCAATATTGTTGAAGACATGACAGTGAAAAATGACAATGAGTACTCAGTTTCACAGCAACTATCTTCCCTGCATGTGTGAAAAGCTCAGTTCACAGTACTTGTGCTGAGAGGTTACTTTGCACACTTTTGAAGGTCTGACCAGTGCTTTAGAGCTCTGATCAATCAAATCAGCATCCATGCCACCTACACTGCATTAGATTGGACTTCACATGAGGACCAAACAACAGCAGCAGCATCAGCAACGATCTGCTGCTCACACAGGAGGGAGGAAGGCCATACCCACAAGGGTGTACAGGCAGAGGGTACTCTTTCTCAACATGTTGAAACACCAGTGTCTCAGGCAGCTTAGGTTGTCATGTCAAGTGATGGCAGACATTTGCAGCCTGCTGGAACAAGACCTGCTGCTAGTGGGACCTGATGGCCATGCTTTACCAGTGACTGCCCTCAACCTCTTTGCCTCTGGATCCTTCCAGGGCTCTGCCAGACACATTACAGGGTCTCATAGTCACCAGCACACAAATGACTGCTGGCTTGTTTTCCAGGGCTGTCTATGTGTCAACTTTGCTTGCATTGGTACCAACCAGAATGAACAGGCACTTGGGTTTACAGTTCTTGTTGGCTTCTGCAAGCACGAATTATAATTGACTGCACACAGATAGCAATCAAGAGAACCTTAGATCACCCAAATTTGTCAATTAAAGAGGCTTCCATTCAATCATGTGCAGCTGGTGTGCAGCCACAAAAAGATGTTTGTGGAGGATTCTAGACAGATGCCATGATACTTTTGTCCTGCAGCAGTCCACCCACGATGATCTATCCTCATCTCAAAGCAGAGTAACTGGCTGGTCACTTGGAAGCAAGGGATACCCGTTTAAAAAATGGCTGATGATACCTCTCAGAAATCTGACGAATAAAGCCTAGGACCAAAACAATGGATACCAAATGATCCCCAGATATGTTACTAAACAGCCCTGCAAACAACCAATGCTCCTTTTCACAGCCTCCATTGTTCAACATCGATTGTCTTCCCATTCATCATCACAAGCGGAGAAGGTCACTTGCCAGTCAGCAATGAAGACTGGGCAAGACAGAAAAATGCTGCGACAGAATAATGTGTGTGTTCCAAATAGATATGTGTGAGATATTGTTATATTGTTAAAGTTCTCTTGTCTATTTGGAGCACATATTATTCTGCTGGAGCGTTTTTCTGTCTTGCCCAGTCTTCATTGCGGACTGGCAAGTGACCTTCTCCATTTGTGCAACCACAAATCTGTACTCTTCCTTTTCTAGATGGTGCAACTACTGTGGCTTGGACAGGGGTAGGCACAGGTTGCTCAGATCCCTGCTGAGATAATCTTGGCTGATGTCCTCTGGGTTTTGGACCTCACCAGAAACTGTTCCCTCTGCACTTGTACAGGATCAGAGCCAACCATTGGCACATGATTTTTTTTAAACTCATTTATGGGATGTGGGCATTACTGGCTAGGGCAGAATTTATTGCCCATCCCTAATTGCCCTTTGAGAAAGTGGTGGTTAGCTGCCTTCTTGGACTGCTGCAGTCCATGTGGTGTAGGTACACCCACAGTGCTGTTAGGGAGGGAGTTCCAGGATTTTGACCCAGCAGGTCGAGTATTGACTAAGGTGGAGTTAACAGGTGAGAGGAGGAGGTACTATGAGCACAGACCCCACTTCCATGTCCCCTTTCACCATCTTCCCTTTCATGGCCCACCTGCACTTCTCTGCCAGCAATGAGCTGGAAAACACTTTGCAGATCAATAGGGCAATGAAAGGCCATGGCTAGGCTATCATAAATCTTATTTAAGATGGTATTCAGTGTGCATGTCATTGATGAAGGCCTGTATGCACTCATGTGATTGCCACATAGATGCTCCATGCAGGTGGTCCACTCTTTCCATTGAAGAAGGCATCATCACAAATGCCACTCATGCTTGAGACAGACTCCTCTAATTTCTCTGCAATTGTGCACAGTGCATTTGGAACACCTTCTGGGACTTTGCAGATTTTCTGCTGCTGCTTAAGAAATATCAGTCGCCAGTCCCCAGATACAGCATCTGTGTCCAGCTGAGCAGAGCTTGGAGAAGGCTTTGCCCTCTGGCATGGACTCTCCACTGCTTTCCCTGACTCGAGCATCTGCTTTTGCCTACTTGTGAAGTGTGAGTCGACATCTGAAAACACAACTATCTCTCTAACTTGTCTGACAGAATTCTGTGACAGAGCACCCTCAGATGGAGACTCTCAGGAGTCATTGTAGGTGCTGGACACGTGAAAAATCTGTGGGAGATAAAAGACATGAATGAGTCTTGTGAAGGTAAGAATGCTTGAAATTATCATTATGCACATGGTCATACTTCAGTGGCTGTTCACATCAAGTCATCAAGACTGAGTGTTGTTTGTCATGTGACTGCCAGGTATTTAATTTTGTCACATGATAACTTCCCAGGCCTCATCTCCAACACCCAGATGCATTAAGACTCTGCTGATCTCCAGTGTCTCCTCCTCTGCAGATGTTAATTGAAATGTGGGTGGAGGACAACATCTGGTTCTCTGTCTCTCCCTTGTGTTCTCTGCTCACTTCTCCTGCAAGGAGGGAAAGAAGAGACTTATGAGTCAGAGTAATGGGATGTGTGGAATGAATAGACAGAGTGTTTGTTGAGGGTGACCATAAGGGAGAAGTATAACATTGCATAAAGATGAAGGTGAGGGACAGGGTGTATGGACAGATGGAGATGTAAGGAAGATAGAGAAGGATAGGTGCACCCTTAAGGTAAGTTGATATGAGGAGTTCTGATGTTGGTTAGAGAAGCAGAGTGAGGGGTATTAGAGTGATATGCACACGAGGATGTAAGGCTATGTGCCATTGCTCTCAAAAGATAGAAAAGGAAAAAAGGAAGGCAGAATGGCAGTACTAATTAGGGAAGACACTGTAGTGTTGGAAAGTGAGGGCAAAATCCATTTGGTTAGAGTTGAGAAGCAAAAACAATAAGATCACACTACTGGGGGTATTCTCTATGTCTCCAAATAGTTGGAGAGAGATAGAGGAATAATTCTGCAGGAGAATCACAGAGATGTGCAGGAACGATAGAGTGGTGATACTGGGGGACGTAATTACCCAAATATCAATTGTGATAAATTTAGGTGAAGGATAGGAAGGGGAGGAATTTCTGAACTGTGTTCAGGAGAACTTCCTTGATCAGTATGTTCTTGTCCCGACTAGAAATGCGGTATAGCTGAATCTGAATTTGGAAATGAGGTGGGCCAAGTGGACCAAGTGTGTGTGGGAGAACACTGGGGTAAGAGTGATCATCATATCATAAGGCTTAGATTAGTAATGGAGAAGAATAAGGAACAATCTAATATAGAACTTCTAAATTGGAAAAGGGCTAAATTCAATGTGAAGAGAAGGGATCTAGCCTGGGTAAAATAGAAACAGAAACTAAACGGAAAAACTGTAACCGAACAATCATTAAGGGAGAGATGCTTCAGATACAGTCCAGGTATATTTGAACAAGGGCAAAAGATAAGGGAGCCAAAAACAGGGCTTCGTGGATGACAAGAGAGATATAGATTATAATGAAACAAAAAGGAGGCATTTCAAGCAAATCCTTCAAATATACTCAGTTGAGTGGAGAAGTGAAGAGAAAAAGAAGACTGGCAAAAAAAGATTATGAGAATAGAATGACAGTCAACATAAAAAGGAACCCAAAAATCTTCTACCAACATGTAAAAAGTAAGTAGATAGTAAGAGGCGGAGTGGGTCCTATTAGGGACAAAAAGTGTGCTATATGCTTAGAGGCACAGGGCACGGCTAGAATGCTTAATGAGTTCTTTGTATCAATGTTTACTAAGAAAGAGCCATCTGACAAAATATCAGTAGAAGTAGAGGTAGTAGAGGCAATAGATAGTGTAAAAATTGAAACGGATGAGTATTGGAGAGGCTTGTATCTGGATGGCTTACATCCCAGGCTGCCAAAGGAAGTGGGTTGGAGATAGTGGAACAGCTGCCTTAATCTTTTAATCTTCCCCAGATATGGGGAAGATTACCACATAAAAGCTTAGTTAACAAATTTGAGGCTTATGGAATAGGAGGGTCCATGTCCAACTGGATAAAAATTCAGCCTAAGACAGAAAGCAGCGAGTCATAGTAGTTGGTTGTTGCTCAGACTGGAGGTGGTAGACAGTAGTATTCCCCAAGGGTCACTGATAGGGCCATTTCTTGCTATAGTTAAATGGCTTGGATCTTGGAATACTGATTAAAATTTTAAAATTTGCCAAACTTGAAGGAATGGCAATGAAGATGTTACGAATGACCTGCAATGGGACATGGATAGGCTAGCAGAATGGGCAGAAAAGGTGGCAGATAGAATTCAATAAACAGAGGTGTGAGGTGATGCATTTTGGCAGAAGGGATAGGGAGAGGCAATATAGACTTAATGGCACAATTCTAAAGAATGTGTATGGAACAGGGGGACCTGGATAGGTGGGGGACTTGGGGGGTGTGGTATATCAATCTTTGAAGATGGAAGGACATTTTGAGAGTGGTTAGCAAAGCATATGGGATCTTGGGCTTCATTAATAGTGGCATTGAGTACAAAAGTAGAGAAGTTATGCTGAATCTTTATAAAGCTCTGATTAGGACCCAACTAGAGTATTGTGTCCACTTCTGGTCACCACTGTTTAGGAAGGATGTGAGGGCCCTTGGGAGGATAGGGCGGAGATTTACCAGAATGGTTCCAGGGATGGAGAATTTTAGTTACAATGTTAATTTGGAAAAGCTGGAGTTGTTCTCCTTGGAGGAAAGGAGATTGAGAAGAGAGGTGTACTGGACAGGTTTAGATAAAATAGACAAGGAAAAACTCTTCCAATTAACTGATGGTACAAGGGCTAGTGACACAGATTTACATTGTTTTTGCAAGAGGTGTACAGGGAATGTGAGGAAGAACTCTTTTATGGAGCGAGTGACAATGACCTGGAACTCGCTGCCTACCAGGGTGGTTGAAACAGAAACAATTGATGATTTCAAAAGGAAATTGGAAGGGCACTTGAAGGAAATAAATTTGCAGGGCTATGGGCATCAAGTGAGGGAGTGAGACTGACTGTATTGTTCTGCAGGGAGCAGGCATGGATTCGATAGGCCGAATGGCCTCCTTCTGTGCCGTAAATGACTCTGACTTTCTGACCTTTCCTACCCTGCTGAGGATCCAGGAGCATGGCAGTGTGACCTTTGGCTCTCTGAGATAACCCCAAACTCCTTCAACTTGCATGCTTAAAGTGTACCTTTAAATACTGAAATCCCACCATTGAGGTTGTCATCTTGCCCACTGTTGCCAATTGGACAGAGAATCCAATGAGGTAGCTCAGTT
This sequence comes from Cetorhinus maximus, assembly GCF_964194155.1. Taxonomy (NCBI): domain Eukaryota; kingdom Metazoa; phylum Chordata; class Chondrichthyes; order Lamniformes; family Cetorhinidae; genus Cetorhinus; species Cetorhinus maximus. The sequence continues at coordinate 165,904,634 of NC_135879.1, forward strand.
AATAAACAACTGGCAGACACTCTATACTCACTTCTGAGTTTCTCATGGCATTATTGGTCCCCCACCCACCCCTGTACTACTCCCCAAACCCTCCAGGCTCCCAGTGTGTCTGCATATTAAAATCTGGCCCAGTAATTCTGATAGTCAAAGCAATATTTTGTAGAAAAAGCTGTGTTGTACAACTGCCGCAAAACATGAACCACGTTGATTTGTATGTTCTTTCAAGACTTTGACAATGTAGTCATGTTCAAAAGTACCAATGCCAGATATAACCCCAATTACAATTATAATTGGAATACTACAACTGATTCTGAATAAACTATAACAGATAAAAACATGTATGTCCACATATTTTGCTCCTATTTAGTTTCCATACTTGTTTCCATAATGACACATGCTGGGAGTGTTATGATTTCCAATGTCCTGCTCTGCAAACACCAGCACTCATAATATCCTTTCTTGGGGTAAAGAGGGGCACAAAGCGTTCTATTTGTGGAGAAAATAACACTGCTTTGGAAAATGAACCACTGATAAACATGTTTTCCAAGCAAACAACAGACAGAAAGGAAGGAAATGCAGGAAGATAAGTATTTAGTATCAATGGGAATGGTCAGTGGAAATGGGTGCTGTCTTCTCTTATACAGAACAGTTTGTTTAGAGAAAAGAAAACAAAAAAATAATGGAAAATGCACATTTAAGTTTCACACAGTATACAGTTCTATGGGGGCTTTCCCTTTCAGGTGCTGATCAACCTGCTGTGAACTTCCAGCATTTTCTGTTTCAATTTCCATTTACAGAGATCTTGCCCTATAAATTATTGCATTGCTGTCACATTGTATCTTTCTTTTCTAGCCATGTTTTTGGCCACCCCCTTCCTTTGAAGGTGATGACTCCTCACGGCAGTCATCATCTGGCATCTCATACCAGTGATAGTTTTCATAACACTCACCCCTAACTGTGAGTGTCACCCAGGGTATTTGACCATGTTACACTTTCAGTCTGATCCCAATCCTGTCCTTCCCCAATGAGTGCCACCCCAGAATGAACTCCGCAGTGATCTTGACCTGGGTCATGGATCTCTACCATGCAGGATCCATGTGGTATCTTAAGCATAGGGAGTGAAGCTATCATTACCAGGATAAACAGTACAGCAGTGTTGCAAAGGGATGACAGCAGCAACAAATAAAATGAGCAAAAGCCACCATTAAAGAGGGCAACAGTACCCTGAAGAAAGGATTCATGAGGGCAAACGACAGCGAGAATTAGTCCCTGCAAGATGCTGTTCTCCCTCAGTCAGGACCTTCAGCAGTCTTCTGCCACTGCCCCAGGGAAAACTGCCTAACCTTGTGTAGCTCTTACTTTGAGGCAATGGTATAGTGGTATTGTTGCTGGACTAGTAATCCAGAGACCCAGGGTAATGCTCTGGGGACCTGGGTTTGAATTCCGCTACAGCAGATGGTGGAATTTAAATTCAATAAAAATCTGGAATTAAAAGTCTCATGATGACCATGAAACCATTGCTGATTGTTATAAAAACCCATCTGGTTCACTCATGTCCTTTAGGGAAGGAAATCTGCTGTCCTTACCCGGTCTGTCCTACATGTGACTCAAGATCCACAGCAATGCGGTTGACTCTTAAATGCCCTGACTTAACTGCCCACATCCCATGAAAACCTAAAGGGGAAAAACAAATCCGTATGTTTAACGCCATGTGCACCCACTAGCATAATCTAGCTCTTGAGATGAAACTGAGGGAGGGAGGAGTTTATGAACTCGAGGGTTTCTTGTTAAATGAGAAGGAATTTAACACCCTTAAATGCCTTGATTTGGCTCACTTTCCTGTGTATTCCGGGAATAGGGAAGTTATTTTTTTTTAATTATTTTGTTTGTCCATCCAGCCTCCATCACCACTCCGGGTGGGATTGGTCCTGGGGACGGAGGCTTCCCCAGTCTGCATGGCTCAGTGCCACATCACGTGGGCCATTCACCCACTGCCTTTTAGAGAGCATCCGACCTGCGATTCTAACTAATGAATGAGACTGTCGCCCCATTGGGACAAAACCGTCATTCCTTCTAGCACTGGTAACCAAGAAACACCATGTATTAGCAAGCTGCTGAGTTGGCTTTGTCCCTTTTTCCCCCAAGTCGGAGCAGACCTGAAGTTGCTCATGAGCATGGGGGAGGTGGTGGTGTAGTGGTATTGTCACTGGACTAGTAATCCAGAGACCCAGGGGTAATCCTCTCGGGACCTGGGTTTAAATCCTACTGCAGCAGATGGTGAAATTTGAATCCAGCAAAAATCTGGAATTAAAAGTCTGATCATAACTATGAAACCATTACTAATTGTTGTAAAAACCCATCTGGTTCACTAATGCCCTTTAGGGAAGGAAGTCTACCATCCCTACCTGGTCTGGCCTACATGCGATAGCAATATGGTTAACTCTTAACTCCCCTGAACGAGGACAATTTGAGATGGGCAATAAATGCTAGACTAGTCAATGACACCAACATCCAATGAATAAAAAAAAACAGGTGTAAATTGAATAAGGCCATAAGACATAGGAGCAGAAATTAGGCCATTCGGCCCATCGAGTCTGCTCCACCATTCAATCATGGCTGATAAGTTTCTCAACCCCATTCTCCCGCCTTCTCCCCATAACCTTTGATCCCCTTACCAATCAAGAACCTATCTATCTCGGTCTTAAATACACTCAATGACCTGGCCTCCACAGCCTTCTGTGGCAATGAATTCCCTAGATTCACCACTCTCTGGCTAAAGAAGTTTCTCCTCATCTCTGTTCTAAAAGGTCTTCCCTTTACTCTGAGGCTGTGCCCTCGGGTCCTAGTCTCTCCTACTAATGGAAACATCTTCCCCACGTCCACTCTATCTAGGCCTTTCAGTATTCTGTAAGTTTCAATCAGATCCCCCCTCATCCTTCTAAACTCCATCGAGTATAGACCCAGAGTCCTCAAACGTTCCTCATATGTTAAGCCTTTCATAGTTGCTTTAATCTTGCTTCTTCTACTATCATTTAAATAAGGCAGCATGGGTGAGAAAAAGATGTCAGCAGCGGGTAGCAGAAAATATGAAGCACCGTTTTCAGGAGTGGTTGTGAGCCTCCTCCTGAGCTGAGCTTCCATGCTCATTTTTTAACATAGCAGAGGAAAGCCCAACCCCACCAACACACCACCACACACTCATTAACAAACCTCGCCCCCAGCTCCCCAACTGCCTGCATAACTTAATGCAGACCAGGAATCATGCACAATCTTTAGAGTCTACATGACTGAATTGCTTACTGGACAAATTCAATAAGGGTATATTTTGTCTTTTGTACTCTTATTGTGGGGAGCCATTTAGCTCAGTTGACTAGATGACTAGCATGTGGATAAAGTTAATGCCAATAGCAAGGGGTTCAATACCTGTTCTGGCTAAGGTAGACTTGGGTCTGTCTTCTCACCCCACCCATAGTAAAAATTATGGCATTTTGCCATGAGTAAGGGCAGCATATAGCAGGTAGATGGGAAAGTAGAGGTCACAATCAGATCTGCCATGATCTTATCAAATGGTGGAGCAGGCTCGAGGGGCCAAATAACCTACTTCTGCTCCTAGTTTGTATGGTTGGGTGAATAATCACTAAAGACCTACCCTCAGACAGGGAACTGAAGAAGACTCTTAATGTAAAGCTTTAAGTAGCAGAAAGGGATTTTGGAATTCAGGTATGTGTTCTGAGTGCTAAAAATGGTAATTCACCTGATGATTCATGTGGAAATATTGCAGTTGATATATAAATAAACATAGACAGGTTTTACTGAGTTATAAAATACACGACTACAAATATTTGGGAAACTAGTTTTGCAATAAGCAAAAATGTAACTCTAGCAGTCTGCTATTTAAGCTTTAGTGATGTAAACAAGGGGAATTGGTTTCATGTGATTGTGCTCAGAGTCTCTGCATTACATAGCAGTGCTCAGGATGTCTACACAGATCAACTGCTGTAATTCCTGAAAGCAGAAGGGCGGAACATGAAGACAGTCGCCCAAGACCGGAACCGAGAACAAGGACAAAAATATAAGTATCAATTAAAAGATCAATATGAGAAGAGATTAAGTGTTGCTGAGGAAACTAATGACTCATCACCTCCAACCTGAGATAAAGGAGGAATGCCATTTCCTACACAAGTAGAGATAATTGTTTTAACCTGAGGTTTCTGTATCAGAATGACTTAATAACCTATTTGCAGTGAAAGTGCCACCGAAGTGGTTAAAGTGTAATTAGTTTCTGTCTACATACAAGGAGGGGTTGGGGGGTTGTAAAAACTCATTTACGATCTCAGTGTGTTTGTGATGGCAACCCATTTCCTGCTGTAGAAGGGACCTGTAAAAAGGTGGTTTAGGGCAATAGATGCTTGTATTGTCTGAAACAATCTGAAGCTGTTGTTATGAGGAAGATTCTTCAGTAGTGTGATGACGTGAGCCATTGAATGCACACTATTGATTCATAAATTTGATATATGCAGTGGAGGGGGTGGGGGGCTGTGTTGGGGTGAAGTCATGTAGCACCAGAAGCTAGACGCTAGTGCAAAGTGGGCAAGGTGCCTGGAACATGTGCCTAAAATATGTGCCCAAACATGTTGGCCAAAGGCTCAAGGCCACTTGGGGCTCCAAACTCATTGTCAAAAAAATTAGCATACTGGGGACTCTATCAGGCATTTCAGTGCAGCTCATCAGACATGACTTTGCAAGTTGTATCCAGGTCCAATGCCAAGCCAGCCCAAAGGTTGGTCCTGTGATGGATGGCAGAGGCAAACAATGCTGGGGGTTTGTAGTGAACCAGGGGCAGCAGTGGCCTTTAGTGCTGGTGTAGAACCATTCCTGCTCCTTCTGGCTCAATAAAAATGTAAGTTAAAAATAAATAAACTCACATTCTTAGTAGTGGCGTTCAGCGGTCCTTGACCACGGTAAATGTTGAAAATGTGAGTGGAACATGCTTGGGCATATTCTGTCCAGTTTTGTCAAACTTAGAAGTGGGGTTCTATAATAGGCATAAGAAACCTTGTTATGGAGCCATGTTTTATAAAAAAAATGGCTTTATGAATTTACCAGCTGGAAACCGCGAAGTAATTTAAAATAAAAGACGAAAGCCACATTCCAATGACTTGACGTCAATGTCAAAGTTGGCTGGGCATTTGCGCCACTGTACCTTCTATATTCCAAATGCATTGAAACAGAGATAATCTGTCTGCAAAGCCTCACCAGGAACAATTGCCTTGAAGTAGTATGAATGGGGACAATCTCCTACCCCAATATCAAAGCATCCCGACAGACACGCAATTGGATGAGGATGAACCATTAGATGTAACTTTTGGACAATGGAACTTTGCCTATGAAAGGAATGTGCCCAGAAGCAATGTAATCATGGAATCCACTAGCCATGGTCATATTTGTGTCAGTGGGCAGTTGGAGAGAGAGGGTCATGTGGCAAGCCAACTATCCCTTCATGTGTTTAAATACCTGTTTTTTTCTGCAGAGCAGGGCACAAACAGGTGAGATGCTGAAGAAGCAAGTCTCAGTGTTTGCCCTTCCCTCCCTTCATCTCTCTCTCCATCCAACTTAGAAGTTTTGGACCCTGTCTGCTGGTTTTGACTCTCAATGTGCTCAAGCCAGAGACCATTTTCAAGAACTCAGCCCAGCAGCTGCTGCCTCCAGAAGAAAAGATAAATCATCCATATACATCTTTAAACCATCTCAATGCTGAACTCAGGAGGACCACTGAGTTCAGTCTGAAGCCAGCCCAGACACCAACATTCAAGAGCCATACACCCTTTAACTTTACTGGACTTTAAATTGCTTAATCTATCCTCCCACTCTGTAATCTATTTATATGTGTGTGAACTTCAAGCGTGTACACGTGTGTGAAAGTTGGAGTACTTTTATTATTTTTCTTAGACCGGGTTAAGTAAAATAAATGCTACTCTCTTTGTCTTTAAAAATTCAAGGGGCGAAATTTTATGGCAGCTGGATTTTACGTTCCCGCCAAAGCCAAAGAAGTTTAGAATGTCTCACCGCATTTTACGGCCCTGTCACTGCCGAAATGGAGCCGTAAAATTCTGCCCAAGGAAATCTATTTGCTTGTGTCTTTAATAGTCACAGCACTTAAACAGTTAAACACTCATTGAATTGGCAAACACACCCTTTTTAAAAAAGAAATGCTCTGTTGCAGTCAGACATGGTGTGGGTTAAGAGGCAAGCCATCCTACCCCACCTCACCTGGTCATGTCTATTACATTCAAGCAGCCTTATGCCTGTTTCACATGGGCATTCTGGATGTTAGGAGTCTTCCAACTTTCAATTTGACAACAGGTGCGCTTCCCTCCATTGAACCTCACAATACTTATCCTTCTCCCAAAGAATGGGAACGAGGTCGACCAATTTCACTCCTTGAATTCTGACAATGAAAAGATTTTTTTGTAGTTTGTACACCTAAGTTGCCGAACTCACTGAGATTGCCAAACCAGCAGGTAATTGAATGGAATGAAATCTATAGCATGTTGGATGGACTTGGGTTGTTTTCATTGGAGCAGAGAAGACCGAGGGGCGACCTGATCGAGGTGTACAAGATTATGAGGGGCATGGACAGGGTGGATAGGGGGCAGCTGTTCCCCTTAGTCGAAGGGTCAGTCACAAGGGGACATAAGTTCAAGGTGAGGGGCAGGAGGTTTAGGGGAATGTGAGGAAAAACTTTTTTACCCAGAGGGTGGTGACGGTCTGGAATGCACTGCCTGGGAGGGTGGTGGAGGCGGGTTGCCTCACATTCTTTAAAAAGTACCTGGATGAGCACTTGGCACGTCTTAACATTCAAGGCTATGGGCCAAGTGCTGGTAAATGGGATTAGGTAGGTAGGTCAGGTGTTTCTCACGTGTTGGTGCAGACTCGATGGGCCGAAGGGCCTCTTCTGCACTGTGTGATTCTGTGATGTTGGCACTGCCAGATTTCTGCCAGTGGCAGCTTTGAAGTCTATCGCAAATTTGAAGTAAGGCTGGGAGGCAGCAGGCACCAATATTATAGCTACTCTTAGCTCAAGCTTTTGCTGGCAGCAAAAATACAAATGTGAAGATCTTTTCTTCCCCAAACAATGTGGATGCTGGGCATCAATCAAAACTTTCCAGCCTGAGATTAACAGATTTTTTTATCAGGTGAAAGGGATAGAGAGCAAAGGCAGGTAAATGGAGTTGAGGTACAGTGTGGCCATGATCTAATTGAATGGTGTAACATGCTCGAGTTGCTAAATAGCCTATGTTCCTATTGTCTGCTATTAAAGCTGGAGGCTGCAATGTGTTTTGCCTGCTGGCAGCTGTTTCTCTGGTACTAATCTGTCTGTATATTTGCAGTTGTTTTCACATGGATCTGAGTGCTATAGAAACCACCCAGCAGTATAAATAGTTTTTGCAGCCTTGGGAGTGGCTTTCCAAAAGCAGTGCAGCATTATTGGATGTTGTTACATGAAAGGTTAGCATTGAGTGAGGAAATGTATTTTCAAGCTGCTAATGTCACAATCAATGAATAAATAAGTGAAAGAAATGAAGTATCATACTCATGGGGATCTTTCAGATGTTTTCAATGTGTGATTACTGAAACCGTGTTCAATAGTCACACGTTCAACCTCGATAAGAATAGATCTTCCAATTTCTCAGTGTAATTGAGGCTTTTTAATGAAACATCCCTGTGATGCTCAGCAAGGTATCCGTTTATCCAGATCAAACAAACAACACAAAGATAACATAAAAGGACAAAATACTACGAGATGCTGGAAATCTGAAGTAAAAACAGAAAATGCTGGAAATACTCAGCAGGGAGCATCTGTGAAGAGAAAAACAGAATTAACATTTCAGGTCGATGATCTTTTATTAGAACTGGGAAAAGAAAGAGATATGACAGGTTCTAAAGCAAGTGCAGAGGCAGGGATAGGGGAGGTGGGGGGGTTGAAGGAGGGAAGATTGTGATAGGGTGGAAGGCAGGAGAGATTAAGGGACAAAATAAATGATTGTGTGAGACGAAAGGGGGAAAGGGACAAGAAGCAAAACAGAAAATGCTGGAAATACTCTGATGCTGTCAGACTTGCTGAGCATTTCCAGTGTTTTCTGTTTTTATTTCACATTTCCAGCATCTGCAGTAATGCATTTTGCATTAGTCACTTCCACCCCACCAAGTCTACGCATTTATCTGTTCACCTCTGCTGTTTCCATTGACTTCAGCGTAATGCCGTCACCAAACACATCTTCCTCTCCCCTTCCAGCATTTTGAAGGGGCTATTGCCTCCCTGACACCCTGGGTCACTCCTAAATCAACTCCAATCCCCCCTCCCCTCCATGTGCAAGTACAGCAGATGCAATACCTGCTCTTTTACCTCCTTCCAAATGAAGCAGTGATTTCTTGTATTTCTTTCATTTTCGTATACAGTATTCGCTGCTCAAGATGTGATTGCCCCTACATTGGGGAGACCAAACACAGTCTGGGTGACAGCTTTGTAAAACACCTCCATTGAGTCCATAAGCGTGACTCTGAACTTCTATTATCTGTCATTGTAATGCTCCTGCTTGTTCCCATTCAGGCCTTTCTGTGCTCAGCCTGCTACAGTGTTCCAATGAAGCTCAATGCAAGCTCAAGGACAGCACCTCGTCTTTACACTTGGCACTTTACAGCCTTCTGGACTCAACAATTTGAGATCATAACCTCTGCCCCATTATTTTTTTTACTCCTTTTGTGTTTTTTGTGTGCCTTTGTTTTTGGATGGCAGCTCTTGGTGATGATTCTGCTATTGCTATTTATACCACCCCTAGACCCATCATTTATTTCTTTACTTGTCCCATTATCATCCCATTTCTAATGTGTCTTTATCCCTTTTGTCATTTAATCTTTCATGCCTTCCACCCTATCACAGACCTTCCCTTTTGTTCTCCCGGTTCCCACTTTCTCTGCATCTGTACTTGCTTGAACATTGCTACGTCTCTAACTTTTTCCTGCTCTGACGAAAGATCATTGACCTGCAATGTTAACTTTGTTTCTCTCTCCACAGATGCTGCCAGACCTGCTGAGTATTTCCAACATTTTTTTGTGTTTATAACTACCTTGTACCTTGAACTAAAATAATGGGAGACCAAAGGGTGTAAACTCCTGACGTGTACAACTCTTTATAAGAAACCTAAACACAAAATCCAAGCTCAACCCATCTCATCTCTCTGTGAAGTTCGGCCGCAAACATTAATATTGTAGTGTTCAATTGTTCTGTGTTTGATTATGTATGTCTGTTTACTATTGATGCTAACTGCCCTTGATTGGTCAAGCCTGGGTGTGGGCTCAGACAAGTCCTCACCTCAATGAAGCCACTTGATTTCCTGGTCAGGAGACCGGTTCAACAGAAGTTAAAGATTAAACCTGCATGACAATGAAGCTCATTATTATATTTAAAGTTCTGATCTGCCTCCTTGGATTGGGTTTGACTTCTGTCTAACTCTCAGATCAGTTAAAGCTGGATAAGGATAGGTTGGAGGCAAGTTTGATTTGATTTACCACCTGACCCAAAACTACCTGTTATTTTAGGTTAAAATTCAGCCCATATTCTCTGCATTACAGCCATATGCTAGAGTAGAGAAGTATAGGAAGATTAGGGAGATCAACATATGGGAGGGCAAAGGGGTAAGATCAGGAAAATGTTTGCTACTTTATGGGGTATTGGCACCAGTTCTGGAGAAGATGAGAACTATTCCACAAGGAGAGTCACATCTGTAAAGGGAGGAAGCTAATAAGCTGGAAAAACAGATAAATAGAAAGATCTTGGAGCAAGTAGGTTGAGGTGAGACAGAATGAAAAATTGACAGAGGATTGTTGATCATCAATAGGATAAGCATGATTGCAAAAAGCAGAACAAATATATACCATTAAAAACAATTATCTGAGGTTTCAGGATGCTGTGGATAAATAAAAAGGATTGAAACAAATTGTATGAGAGCATTTATGGGGCTTATAGGTACGATGAAGGTAAAACCAAATATGAAAAATGGAAAGCGTGTAAAAAAGTCAGTAAGGAAGAAGTATGAAGAGAGAATATATATATATATAATAAAAATGAATTAATAGTTGACAAACAAAAATTGGTGGGAATAAACAAATAGTTTGCTTCATGAAAGAGATAGATATTGGGGAGGGCTTAAATCCTAAACTGGTTAGAAGCAGGATATTATAATAAATAAAAGTAAAGTATTACGGAAGTTAGTTGGGCCAAAGAGGTCAGTGTGCTGGAAACTGTTAAGACTCTCAGGGATCCTGGGGAAAATGATGAAAAGATGGCAGAGTTCAATATTTTGGGGTTTACTGAGAGTGGATATGAATTAAGGAGCTAAAAGAGTGTCCAGTGGAACACTTTTAAAGAGGGAGACACAGCTAGTCTGGGCAATCTCAAGTCAGTTATTTTGACGCCTATATTAAATTTATGAATGCTTGATCAAAGATAGAATTGCTAAGTATCTAGATAAAGAAAAAGTATTTAGAATCAGCATGAATTTCAGAAAGCAGTATCATGCTTGACTGAGTTCTTTGAGGCAGTGACAGATATGATGGATGGGAGAATACAATGGATATAGTGTACACAGACTTTCAGAAAGCTTTTGACGACAAATGACTTGGAGAAGATTAATGAGTTTCGAATTAGAAGAAGGCTAGCAAATTAGTTGAAAAACTGGATAACAGGAAAGAGCAGAAGCTAGGGTCAGTTTTTCAGAATGGTTGGAAATGGGGGGTAGTGGTATCCCATGTGGTTACATTCTGGGACTGCTTCTATTCATTGTGTGCATCATTGATTTAGACATAGGGCTAGAGAGAATGGGGTTCAAATTTGAAGATGATAGCAAAATTGGAAGCATAGTAAACAATTTTGAAGACCAAAGGAAGATGCAAGGCAATGGTAGAAAGGGCAAAAAGTAATGGAACTTAATGTCAGTACATGTGAGGTGCTACATTTTAATTAAAAAAGTAAAGTTTGAACAGAAAAAGTTGTGTGATGTGAAAGAGCTGAGCGATTTGAGAGTCAAATTCCTCCATTCAGCTCCAACAGTCTATCTCAGGAAAGCATCCATACAACACCAATGTGAAGTTTCTCCGTTCTTCTATCAGTTATCCTCATAAGTAATTTCAATGAGATTTTCTACAACTGATAACTAACGGCACATTTTGTGCTCATGCCCACTAGAGACTCAACTGAAACTGCTCAAATTCATTTCATTTAGGAGTTCATTCCATCAGTGTTGCATGGCTTTGAACCCAAGCTGCCATGATAAAGGATCCCAGCCACCAATGTCCTGTCAAACAATTTGCTATGTAAATCCATAAGATTTAATGAAACAAAAAGATGCGATCAATATAGAATAAATAATGATAATGTGACCAGAAGACAGTGAAGTACAGGAAAACTATTACCTCAATAATGCCTAAATATTTCTATAGAAACATGTCTTTTAAGCTGTTCTTTTCAGTTCATGCCTTAAATCTATCTATCCCGACTCTCACACAGAAGCAGCAAGTTCAGGGTGTGTAATTCATCCATAACCCCCTAATCAGAATCCAAGAAAAATCCTCAAACCAGACTTCAAGGAAAACCCTCCACCCTGTTAAGTTTACTTCAGGCAAAGAGATTTTGCCAGGGAATATTACCCATGAGAATTGCATTCTCCAGCTGGCCAGCTTATACTGTGCTTTCACTTTGGATGGTGATTACTGAAAGTTCAGTTCAAAAGTTATGTAAACAGTTCATGCATTTTGTACATTGAAGTAAAGGCAACAAGAAGCACACCAATATTAAGCAACAGGTGTGACCGGATAGACGACTTGTTCTGCCTTACATTGTTCATCAAATCCTTTCAACAGAATGTATATTTCCTTTCTCCCAACAATTAATCAGGGTGATGACTAAAAGAGGATCTTAACCAGATCACAGCAATGACATTTTCTTTTTTGCAGATGTTTTGATAAACTACACATGTGTGAAAGGAAAAGGGAGTTTCTTTGCAGCTACTTCCACTCTCAAAACAATTGAATTCAACATTAAGCTCTTTGAGGGCAGATGTAGAACCTTAAAGAAGTGCCTCCGGAAACTTGAAAATCTTCCAGGAGTGAAACCAGAAGGGCAATGGCTTAATGGATTTTATCATTAGCACAATACATTAGTCCACACCTGCACTATCATCATTTTCCATCTACAATCTCTGACTCCTTAAAGATATCTGAGAATTTCAATATTTTTTGCTTATGTTGCTGTTCTTTTTAAATATGTGCCTCTTCAGAGCTATTTTGTCTACCGGTGGGCAGTAGAAATGCAATCAACTTTGTTCCATAGGCATTCTCTTTTGATGGCTGTCATCCCGCTGGGAATGGATGGCATCCTCATCAGGTATGTCCAACAAGCCAAACCAGTGTCCATACAATTCTGCCTTCTGTGACTTTGCATTCTTGTCAGCTTTCTCCCCTCCTGTCTTAAAGGTTTTGGCTCCTTGCTGGCTTAGGCCTCCATAGGGTACAGTAGTACAGTGGTTATGTTGTTGGACTAGAAATCTAGCAGTCTCGGGTAATAATCCAACAGACATGAGTTCCAATCCCTCCATAGCAGTTGTGAATACAATTTCAATTAATTAAATAAATCTGGACTAAAAAGCTAGCAATGATGACTGTGAACCCACTAAGTTGTTGTAGAAACCATCCAGTTCACTGATGTCTTTTAGGGAAGGAAATCTGTCACCCATACCTGGCCTGCCCTGGCCTACACATCACTCCAAATCCACAGCAGTGTGGTTGATTCTGAACTGCCCTCAGAAATGGCCTAGCAAGCTGTGCAACTTTATTCAAGAAAGTGGCTCATTACCATCTTCTCAAGGGCAATTAGAGATGAGCAATTAATGCTAGTCTTGCCAGTGACGCTCACATCCACGAATGAATAAAAAAAAATTGCCCTCTGGTACCTCACCTTCATGTGCAGTATGTCTTTACTTGGCTTGGTGTTGAATTTTGTTTGATAATGCTCCTGTTAAATAGCTTGGAATATTTTTATTATGTTAAAGGCACTATATAAGTGCAAGTTGTTATAATTTCTGCTTGCACTTGCATGGTATGTTACAAATGGAGAGTTCTGGGCCCAGTTATATGAGGTACAATACTAATTGCTAGTGTGCCCCCTACCTTTTTGCCTAATTTTCCATTGTGGTATAAATCCAAATATTTAAATTGATATAAGATATATAGTTTTCCTTTTTTTAAGAGCATATTTAGATTTTTTTCTCATTTATTGCTTTATCTTAAGCACATGGCTGAATGCAGAGATCTTTGGTAAGGTCAATATTTACGCTGAAGCTTACTAACATTTGTGGCCCTTTCAATGCACTTCGACCTAAGTTTGGTGGGAAAACAGTGAAAGAGCCACTGATTAGAGCTGGATATGCCATGTCTTGTCCTAGCCCCAGGATTTCCATCTGACCTAGGGATGGAGGCAATAGGTTTGGGGGTCAGCAGCCAGCAGGAGTTCCCATATGCCTGACCTCTCAAAGGCCTGGCAGTGCATTAGTAGCCAGAACATCTGGGTGTAACCAGCTGCATCCTGCACACTCAATGCCAGGGATATGACCTGGACTCCTGAAGAGGAAGATTGATTTTGTGGGACAGGAATATTACAAAGGAACCACCAGGAAATGTGTGATACTTCCAGACAAAGTGATACTTCTATCAAAGGTAACATTGCTGCTCTTCTCCATCCCTGACCTAACAGTCTTTAACCTTCCTTGCACAGCAGGTGCTTTAAACCCACCATGAATGGTACTGAAGCAACCACCCCTGACCTGGGAAAGTCCACTGGGTGCAGCAATGGAGGTTCCTGGTGGGCACAATGCCAGAGTGAGTGCTGGGCCCTCTGCCTTGCAACCTTTTGGCCTCAAGCCATTTTATCTTAGAGCAGAGTAAAAACCATTTCATCTGTAAATCATTATTATAACAATCAACCAGAAATAGGTAGTTTTTCCAAAGGGAATAAATAGCTGACACTATTGCAACATGTTAGAGGAACAACTGTCAATGGCTTTGGTACATGGAAGGATATGCCAATTCCTCTACAGTATTATGATATATCACTTTAAATGAAATAAATCATGTGAACTCATCTTAATGTCATGATGAAAGGCCATCAACCTGAAACATTAACTCTGTTTCTCTCTCCGCAAGTGCTACAAAACCTGTTGAGTATTTCCAGCATTTTCTGTTTTTAATTTCAGATTTCCAGCATCTGCAGTATTTTGCTTTCATAGGAACATAGAAACAGGAGAAGGCCATTCAGCCCGTTGAGCCTGCCCTGCCATTCAATACGATCATGGCTGATTGAACACTCCAATGCCTTTTACTTACATTATCCCCATAACCCTTTACGTTATTCTTAGTCAGAAATCTATTAATCTCTACCTGAAACATACTCAATAAATGAGCATCCACGGCCCTCTGTGGTAAAGAATTCCAAAGATTCACAACCTTCTGAGTAAAAAAATTTCCCTTCATCTCAGTTCTGAGTGGCTTCCCCCTTATTTTAAAATTGTGTCTTCTGGTTCTAAACTCCCCAATCAGGGAAAACATTTTACCTGCATCTACCCTGTCTCTTCCTTTGGGCAGAATTTTCTGCCTGTTGGGCGGGCGGAGCAGGAGTGGCTGCAGGCGGGCGTGGACCCGATCGGTGCCCACGATGGGGGCCGCACCGCCACTTTGCGCGGGCGGGCCAATTGAGGCCCGGTCAGCGCATTTCCGACTCCCATGAATAGCGGGAGTGTACGGGCTGCGGCGGGCGAGCACAGACCGCTGCGTCCAATGGCGACCCGGCAGCCTGTTTAAAGGAAGTCCTGGCAGCCTCCTGTAGGCTGCTCACAATGGCCACTTCCAGGTCACACCGCAGGGGGTCGTCTGAGCAGGAAATGCTGGAGGGAAGGGCAGAGGAGCAGGGCAGGCTGCAGGGTCTGCCACAGGAGCAGGGCAGGCTGCAGGGTCTGCCACAGGAGCAGGGCAGGCTGCAGGGTCTGCCACAGGAGCAGGGCAGGCTGCAGGGTCTGCCACAGGAGCAGGGCAGGCTGCAGGGTCTGCCACCAGAGCAGGGCAGGCTGCAGGGTCTGCCACAGGAGCAGGACAGGCTGCAGGGTAGGCCACAGGAGCAGGACAGGCTGCAGGGTCTGCCACAGGAGCAGGACAGGCTGCAGGGTAGGCCACAGGAGCAGGGCAGGCTGCAGGGTCTGCCACAGGAGCAGGACAGGCTGCAGGGTAGGCCACAGGAGCAGGGCAGGCTGCAGGGTCTGCCACCAGAGCAGGGCAGGCTGCAGGGTCTGCCACAGGAGCAGGGCAGGCTGCAGGGTAGGCCAGCGGGGGGCCAATGTGACCCTCGCTTTTCTGATGACTGCCTTGCTGCCCTCCTCAAGGAGGTGGTGGCACAACGGGAGGTGTTGGTCCCCCAGGATGGAAGGGGGAGGCCCCCCTCATGACCAAACGTGCCTGGGAGGAGGTGGCGGAGGTGGTGAGCTCCCGCGATGTGGTGCCGCGCACCTGGGTCCAGTGCCGTAAACGCTTCAACGATTATTTGTGCTCTGGAAGGGTGAGAACCATGTTAGTGTTGGGCATTTAACCCAGCAAGTAGCCTTAGCCTTCGAGGCCCCCCCCAAGTCTTACTGTCATGACTGCATTGAATCATGTTGGGCATTTCATGTACGCTGGGTGGACAAGCAGATAGTGCCCATGCTTAGATCAGCCTGAGTGGTTCCTGAGGAGATGAGTTCTCCCCCACAGCATGGGCCCGCTCGCCGACACGTAAAATGATGCGGGATGATGTTGGGCGGAACTCCCGACGTCATCCCACCCCATTTAAATTTTCAGGAAGGCGGGGGCACAGCCAAATCAGCTGCGGGCCCGCCGACCTGTCAATGCCCAACTGAGGCCATTAACAGGATCATTAAAATAATTAAAGGACCTGCCCGTCCAACCTTAAGGTTGGCGGGCAGGCCAGGAGCCCCAGCGGGAATAGAAAAAACATGAAACCTCATCCACCGGCGGGATGAGGTTTCATGTAGGGATTTTAAAAGTTTAATAAACTTATAATGTAAAGTATGAACATGTCCCATCTCATGTGACATTGTCACATGAGGGGGACATGTTAGGGATTATTTTTTCTTCTATATTTCATATTTTTAGAAGTGCAAGCAATCTCCCTGAGGCAGCACTTTGCCTCAGGGAGATGTGCGCTCTTCCGTGCACATGCGCGAAAGAGCAGACTCTCGCTTTTGGGGAATACCCCCTCGCCTGCACAGGGAGCGTATAGCGCTTCCCGGCAGATGACCCGCCCACACAAAATGGCGATGGGTCCCACTTCTCCGGCGGGGATCGGCTCCCCGCCCGCCGGAGATTGGGTCGGGCCCGCCCGCCTGGCAGGCAGAAAATTCTGCCGCATGTGTAGCTCTTAGTCACACATGACTAGTCTGGGGGCAACCTGCAGGAGATACAGCTAGGCACATACTCAGAACTCCAACACATGTCCTAATCACGGTGATGAGATTGTGGAAGGGGTGCCTGAAGGTCTCATGGCCCTCGACGCTACATGTAGTTGCGCCTCCTTGCTATGGGAGCTAAGACCGTGTGTTTCCTAAAATGATGGACACAGAATGTGTCCAAGGTGGCCATTGGGGGGCGGTTGGGAGCAGGCGTACTATCTTTGTGTGAATGATCAGCAGTAGTGGGGAGAGGAGACACTGGAGGCCTGAGGTGGGCCACTGTGTTTGGGGTGCGGCGTGCGCATGCAGAGTCCATGTGCGATTAGCCGCAATGAATGGTCTTCTCTGTTTTTCAAGAGAAGAATGCTCACAATGCATGTGACGTTTGCAGACTGGAGGCGGCCAGGCCCAGTTCATGATGTTAAGCCATTTCGAGCAGGAGGCCCTGGAGCTTGAAAGGCGCCATGCGCCCAGGTCCACTGGTGTCTGTGAGGCTGGGGTGGAACGGCCAGGTACTTGAGAACAACAGTGAGATCCGCAATGTCCTCCCAACATCCATAGCACTGATGATTGTTTAATTTGTTATTGTTGCAACATTGCTCAGTCACAGACTGATAGAGTCAGAGGTGTGGATCAAAGAGAAATGTCCTTCGGCCCATCGAAGATGCACGTGTCAAGCACCTTCCAAAGTCGCTTTATCCCATTTCCAACCACTATTCCCAAGGCCTTGTATGCCATGGTATTGCAATTGCATACTTGGGTACTGATTACATGTTAGGAGGTTTTCTGCATCCACCACCCTTTCAGGCAGTGCGTTCCACATTACCGTGAGAAATCCTAACTTGTACGAGACACAAAAGTTTAATGAAAAATGATTTTATTTTGAGTTGCTCATCACATCACCTGTCAATCTCATGCCCCTGATCTTAAATCTATGCCACCTTGTTACTCATCCCTCTGCCAAGGGGAAAAGTTCATTTTTGTCGACCCTATCTATGCCCCTCATAATGTTATAAACCTCAATCTCCTCTACTCCAGGGGCAATAACCCCAGTCTATGCTCTGTCTCCTCATAAGTCAAACACTCCAGCCCAGCCAGCATCCTGGTCAACGACCTCTGCACTCACTCCACTCCAATCACATCCCTCCCGCATTTCAGAACTGCATGCAGAACCAGAGCTGTGGCTTAGGCAGCGTTTTCTGCACTTGCAACATGACTTCCCTGTTCCTATATTCTATTCCTCGGCTAATAAAGACAGAGAGTGCCGATGGTGCCAGCAGTCGGAGGGCTGCAGGGGACCAGGCACATGCTCAGTCGGTGCGTGATGGCGCCTCTGGAGTCGTCCGCGACGCAGCAGCTGCAGGAAATGCGGCCAGGTGTGCGGGAGCATCTGGGGGAGATACATGAGGCTGTGCTTCGCTCGTGTCCGTGGTGGAGGAGTCCACGTGGAGCATCACTGATGCAATGATCCTCATGTCAGAGCGACATGCTTCCTCCATGGGGAGAGTGGCGACTCTCGTGGAAAGTTGCTTCCAGGAGAACAATCAGCTTCTCCTGGGGTTACACTCGGACCTGCAAGTCCTCACAGCGCCAGTGGCCACAGCTGGTCATTGCCAATGTGGGAGATGGTGTGGGCTTCAAACTTCCCAGCTCGTTGCCCATCCATCGACGGTGAGCAGGGAGGTCCTGTCGTATATGTGGGCTCCTCTCACGGCGCTCCGGATGAGGGCACCAACTGCTCCACCCCTCTCCCAGTGACTGCTTCATCGGGTGAGGCTGTGATGACTGGGGAGATGCCAGCTGTGGAACTGGCAGATCCCTGCTAGGCGGGGCACAGGCTCCATAGCCCAGAGGACGGCCACCAAGGTCATCGAGGCCAACAGGACAGCAGAGTCAGCAGGCTGTCTCACAAGCCACTCCGAGCGATGGGGCGGCACCAAGATATAGCACCCGGAAACGTAAGTATAAGGCACATTAGGCACTCCATGGGCTTCTCACTGGTGATTTTGTATTGGCCCAAGATTAGGGAATTATTATTTGTTTATTCTTGAAAAATATTTTCTTTGGACTTTGTGAGAACTTCTGATGGTGAAAATTAAAACCACACGTGTTACCATGGCTGAGGGTGGCTCCTTTGTTCTGCATTTGTGTTTTACATACATGTCATGAGTGTTTGAGTGAACATTGAAGTTTATGTCCAAAGCCCTTAGTTGCAGCTGATGACCTGATGCAGATTTAGCACTTAGGTGCTGAGTATGGAAGTGCCAGGCAAGGCTGGTCCTGCAGATCCATTTGTGTGGAGTTGCTGAAGGTTCATTGGATTAAAGTCTCCCGGGCATCCCTGCCTCCTTGGTGTAGTCCTGGGTAAGCGTTTAGTCCCTCAGCATTCCCGTGTGCTTCCTCATCCTCAGAATCAATGATGGACTCATCGTGTGCAGCCGCATCCACTGCGTCAACGTCTTCATCGTCCACTGCGTCCCCCCTTTCCAGCGCAAGATTGTGGAGAGCGCAGCATGCAACCACTATCACTGAGACGTGATCTGGGGGGTACTGGAGTGCATCTCCTGAGCGGTCCAGACATTGGAAGCACATCTTGAGAAGACCGATGGCTCCCTCCACCACAGCCCTTGTGGTGCCGTGGCTCCTATTGTACCACTGCTCAGCTTCTGTTCTTGGACGGCGGAGAGGCGACACGAGCCACCTTCTGAGGGGATAGTCCATGTCACCCAGCAGCCATCCATCCAGCCGAGCCGGAGCACTGAAGAACCCCGGCACCTGGGAGTGTCTGAGGATGTAGGCATCGTGGGAGCTGCCTGGGTACCTTGCACAGACTTGTAGAATCAGCATCCTGTGATCACACACTATCTGCACGTTCATGGAGTGGAAGCCCTTCCTATTGACGAAGGCACCGGGCTCACCTGCTGGCGCCTTGATGGCCACATGTGTACAGTCTATTGCACCCTGGACGCGGGGGAAGCCAGTAATGGCCGCAAAGTCTCTGGCTCACTGTGTCTGACTTGCCTGGTCCCAGCGGTAGTGGACGAGGGTCAATGCCCGTCTGAACAGAGCCTCTGTAACCTGCTTGACACAAGTGTGGACAGCTGATTGGGAGACACCACAAAGATCACCCACCGAGCCCTGGAAGGAGCCAGAGGCATAAAAGTTGAGGGCAACTGTGACCTTCAGAGCCACTGGCATGGGGTGTCCACCCACACAGTTAAGAAAGATCTCAGGGCCAATCATCTGACAGATATAGTTGACTGTCTCCCTTGACAGTCGGAGCCTCCTTCGGCACTGCACCTCAGTCATATTGAGGTAGCTGCTTCGCTGCCTGTATACCCTGGCAGCAGGATAGTGGCGTCTTCTGCGGCCCCTTCCAACTTGGACAACCTCTTGGCCCTGCACCCCTTGTGCCTGCACCTGTCCTCCCAAAGGTGGCTCCCCTGGAGGCTGATTGTGCAGTCCTGGCCTCCTCCTTATTCTATCCCTCCCTTCCTCCTCAGAGGAGCTGCCTCCAGCAGACATATCAGAACCCATACCCAGGCTGCGGGGAGGCCTCTGGAAAGCTGCAGGCTGGATAAAGGTTACTGACTGCAGGGTGCTGAGCTGGAGGTTCAAAGTACACAGAAAGCTGCTGGAATTCGTTCTGAACTGCTGCAGATCACACAGGCACGTTTAAAACACTTTCTCCAGTAAATACTTCACAGACCATATTGACAACCCCACTGAGCCCTCTTATCCCACCCGTGGATGAGTTTTATTAAAAAGTCTCTTACCCGCCTGCCCGTTGCACCCATGCGCCAACCCGAAGATCACATGGGCACCTGAAAATCACTGTCGATTGACGATTTAAGGGCCTTAACTACCTTTAATTGATGGCGGGCAAGCGTCGAATTTCATCGCGCGCTCGCCCAGCGAAATATCGCAATGGTGTGCGGTGACGTTGGGACACTCGTCTGACATCACCACGTGTCACTTTACGCACTGACGTGCGGGGCCCACCACCCTGCACGTCAAGCAGAAAATTCTGCTATTTAAGTATTTTATAGGTTTCAATGAGATCACATCTCATTCTTTGAAACTCTAGAGAATACAGGCCCAGTTTCCCCAATCTCTCTTCATAACACAGTCCCGCCATCCCCGGAACAAGTCTGGTGAACCTTCGTTGTGCTCCCTCTATGGCAATAATATCCTTTCTGAGGTAACGGAATCAAAACTGCACACAGTAGTCCAGGATGTGGTCTAACCAAGCTTCTATACAATTGAATCAAGACTTCACTACTCCTGTACTCTTGCAATAAAGGCTAACTTTCCATTAGCTTTCCTAATAGCTCGTAATCTTTAATCTTTCATAACCTTTATTCTGATATTTGGGACAAAGAACATTTTTTTGTGCAATCAGCTTATTTTGATTATTATTTGGTTTGAAAACAGATAGTTCTGAATGGAAATCATGGGCTTCCATTTAACATTGCTGAGCCTATTAACTGGTGAAAAATGTCCAGTGTAGCACTCAATCCATCTGAGTGTTCAGACCACTGCTAAATTGGTCATGTTTTTTTGAGCACAGGCTTCAATTAATCCCATGCACAAAGCAGTCCATGTCCAAATGCAGCAAGACCTGGAAAATAACTAGGCTTGGGCAGACAAGTGGCAAGTAATATTCGTGCCACACAAGTGTCAGGCAATGACCATCTCCAACAAGAGAGAATCCAACCATTGGCCCTTGATGTTCAATGATATTACCATCACTGAATCCCCCACTATCAACATCCTGGGGGGTTACCATTGACCAGAAACTGAACTGGACTAGCCATATAAATACTGTGGCTGCAAGGGCAGGTCAGAGGCTAGGAATCATGCGACAAGTAACTCACCTCCTGACTCCCCAAAGCCTGCCCACCATATACAAGGCACAAGTCAGGGGTGTGATGGAATACTCCCCAGTTGCCTGGCTGAGTGCAGATCCCACAACACTCAAGAAGCTGACACCGTCCAGGATAAAGCAGTCATCTTGATTGGTACCACATCTGCAAACATTCACTAGTTGGAGTCTCTGATATGTAAGCTCCAGCTAGTGTTTTTGGACTTTGAACATCCTTAAAAGGACCAATGGAGGGGCTGATCAAATGTTGCTTTTAGCAAGTGGGAATGACTACTGATACTTTAGGTTCCAGAAAATGCTACAACTCTAAACATTAAAAACAAAGACATTTGTGTTATGTTTTACTATGGGGTCGCTTTGCTCGCGAACCGGCTGCACACTTATCTGTCGGCAGGTGAGTCGACTACAATATGCAGCAGACACAAAGACCAATATGAAATGAAGCACATACTATTTATTTACACAAACAACAGAGCACTAACATGATGTGTGTTTTTCCAACCAGACCCTACTCTAGACCAACATTAACATGGTAGCCTGCGCTACACAGCTATTGTTGCTTACACTCACGTGGTTAATCTCACATTCTCTTAAAGGGTGTATTACACCTCAGATTACCACAATATGCAAGGCAAGTTGGCACAATATTGAATAAAGGTCATTCTTCACTATCTCAAAAAAAAATCCCCTGAGAAATTAATGGGAATAATAGATTTTACAATAATTCTTGTTTGTGGATCAGGGTCATTAGGAAGTGAAATAAATGTAAACATGATGTGGTACAAGATTTTCACTGGAACAGTGTAAGTGCATTGACAGGAGTGGTGTGGAAAAGCATCCACCCTAATCAGAGGGGAAAGAGAACTCCTTTGCTAATAAATTACGCTGGCTTTGGCCTATTGGCTCATTGTTGAACCGAAGAGGTCAC
This sequence comes from Cetorhinus maximus, assembly GCF_964194155.1. NCBI lineage: Eukaryota > Metazoa > Chordata > Chondrichthyes > Lamniformes > Cetorhinidae > Cetorhinus > Cetorhinus maximus. The sequence continues at coordinate 165,926,994 of NC_135879.1, forward strand.
ATTGGGCAGGAAACAGGTGTCACTGGTGACGTTTGGGAAGCTAGGCCAAGCAAACCTCCATCCCGCAAGAACTGAGAAGTAAAACAAGCTCTGAACCTTTGTCAAATATAATCTTGAGAAGTGCTTCCTTTCTGAGTGCTATTTTGAACACACCCTGTTCTTCGTCATTTTTCACAAAAGGACTGATTTTTCAAGAATAGAGTAAATATTTTGATGAGCTTGTATAAACATGAGGCACCATTGCTTTAAAATAAAAATATTTTTGTTGAGGAAAAAGTAATGCTTTGGAAGATGCGTGGTTCTAAAATTTGTTATGAAAATGATTGTTAAATCATGGTGCCCAAATAATTTAACATCACAAGATCGGTAAACAGGAAGCAACAGCAGGAGTTTGTGCATTTAGAAGTACAAGGGCATCTGGATCAGATAAGAAAATAATTATGCACTCATATAAATAAATTGTAAGTAGATGATTTGTGCTAGTCATAAATCTCCGTCTTGGACAGAAGTACAAGACTGTAAATAGAATATATACTTTCTAAGTTGTGGGTTGTGGATGGGAAGCATTCATTTTCTGAATGCAGAAGGGAACATTTGACAATGTTCCTGCCACAGTTGTTAGATAAATGAGAAACACTAATATTTTAATGTGGCTTAGCTGTCAGCGCAGTGGTTTGTAGCTGAAGCATGCAATTCAGTCAATTGCCATAGTAGAATATTTTAGCAATCAAAATGTGCATCAGAAATAATAGTGTAGGTTTCATCCAAAATGTAATTTAATATTGCAGAGCATTGACATCTACACAAGTCTCAGCTTAGTCAGTTCTCACATGACTCTATAGATAAAAATTTATTTTTATGAACATGGATGGCTGGAAGTATTGTTTAAGGGAAAGGTACTGTCCCTTCTAGGAATTTAAAAAAATATCAAAGCAATAGGTTTGTTCTTTCTTGTTCCACATTCAGTTAATTATCTTACCATGTTGGTTGCTGACACTAAGAATTGCCTGTTAGGCCACATGCAGACCTGATTTTCCGAATGCAGCCAGAGTGAGCTGCCTCAGGCAATATTACAGTGGAGGGGTTTCAAACAGAGTTAGACCCCTTGTGTGCATATGCAAAACCAAACCCCAGGGCAGATTTGCACTTAAGTGTAGTAGTGGGTGGGAAAAAGGACATTTTACCTGCCAGCCGTAATGGCGGCTTTTCACATTGTATCATCCCAATCCTGCCTCATTAATAATTCCTGGGAAACACGCAGTTTCGATGGCGGGCAGGCTCTCATTCGTCTGCCATGCCATCACCTCACTGCTTCATCACACCGGGCGCAATATTTTAAGTATAGCTACATGAACACCTCTCAGTGCTTCCAGACAAGGACTGCTGTAAAGAAGGCAAGGCCCCAAAAGGCAGGAAGACTGCAGCCCCCCCCGGTTTAATGATGCATCCTTCAAACACCTTTTAGTTGTCATGGGGGCACAACGTGATGTCCTCTAGCCCCGCTTTGGCAGCAGCATCAGCAATCCAGCTTGGGAGGCATTGGCAGCAGAGGTCAGCACCAACGCCCCTACAAAAGAGGATAGCCACCCATTCCCGAAAATGGATAAATGATCTCCTCCGTTCCAGCAGGGTAACTCACTCTTCTCATCACTCTCAACTCACACACTCACAAACCCATCACACATCCACAGAGATCTCACTCACTGTGAGTTAAAGGGACATCACCATTGACTCTCTCTCACCTTTATTGTCCTCATCCCATTCATGGGACCACTCACCAGCAATACAAGCCAGGCATACTTGTCGTCTGGCCTAGCAGGCATCCTGCTTACACTCTCTCCACTTCTATTCATGCAGGACAAGCTGGCCCACAACAACAAGGAGAGGTCGCAAACTGGTGTAGGAATGCCTGAAATCAAGGTCCTCATGGACTTTGAAAACCGAACCATCCTGCTGGCGAGCGACGATCTGGACTGGTCCTGGGCTGATGGTGTGGTCGGCCCTGCTTTACCAAGTGAGGATCCAGCAGTGCAACAACCATCAGTGGATGGATGGTCATCTGTGGAGCCCTGAAATGAGCCACTGTTGCAGAAATTGAGCGCCACAGTCACTTTCACGGCCACGGGTAATGGATGCCTGCCATGTCCCTGTGACACCAAATCCTACAACAGCTGGCAGGTGTGACTGACCAGTTCCTGGGCCATGCGCAGTCTTTGGCAACACTGGCTCTCGGTCATCTGCAGGAATGAAAGGCGGTGTCCATAGACCCTGTGTCTAGCTGGGTGCCAAACAGCGACAGCTCGCTGTGGCCCTTCAGTGACATGTGTGGGAGCCCCAGCCGCCCCTTCTTCCTGAGGGTGCAGCTCTTCTCTGCCCAACCAGGTGCCTCCGTTGCTCTCTTCTCCTTTGTCTCGGTTCTCTGTAAACCATGAGGCATACAGCTAGGTCACCATGCTCTATGCTCCTGATGTACTTCTCCTGCAGGCTGAAAGGGAGAGATGTGTGAGTCAGTATGGGTGTACTAAGAACCTCTCTTGGTTAAGTCTGAAGGCCCTTTAATGCATCCTGGAGAGTGCTGGCCACCACTTAGATGGCCAGGGTTTAGTGTGCTGCATAGCTGCCTGAAACCCCACCTACCTCCACCCCGCTTCACCTGACCAATTGGCAGCAGCTTTGTCCACTGGGCTGCATTCTGCGCTCTCAGCTCAGGCACAGGCATTCTCCTAACCCGCACTGCGAGGCTGCACTGTTAACTTGATCCATGGGAGAGACTGGCCCAAACTGGGATAATGACATTGCAAGGGGCTGTGAGCACCTCCATCAGTGACTGCTCTATGGCCACCTTTAGCAAGGAGATTGTACAACATGTCCAGTTGTCCAATTGTTCTACAGTCCACTAAAACACTCATTAGTTTGCAGTCTGTGCCTGAGGGCTGAAAAGGAGCATTTGGTGGCAATTTCATACCTCGACGTTGCTTGAGTGGCAGAAAAACTAGAGGCCTGACTCTAAGCATGTCAATGTGGCTATGCCTGAACTGTCTCAGCTGTGGAGGAATGGTCACTCTATACAAAATTTCCCTAATGCATAGCCACTTCCTCCTCGCCACACTCCGCACATGTTTGTGCACTACTATCAACCGCAGTGCAGCCCTTACCCACTCCCCGCAAGTCACCTCAACCACAATACAGCCCTTGTACCCCCCAACTCACCTCAACTGCAGGGCAGCCCTTGCCCCAGTACCACACTGTCAGCCAGTTGGGAAAAAGCGACTTGCCTGTGCCCTCATCTGAATGCGTGGTGCCTCAACCTTGAAGTCCAACAGGTGACCCTCGCAAGCGCTGCACATTACTGTGCACTCACCTCCGAGTTCCCCTTGAAGTGCAGCTCGCCAAGTGCACACCTTTTATATGCTGTTGTGAAACACATTGACGCGCAATCATGCCGATGTGCTTGGGTGATTCAGTGAGTGGGGAATGATTCCGGCGGATTATAATGATATGAAGATGTATTACAATAAGGCTCTAGACTTCTAACAGCAGGAAATGCAGCTTGCCATTGACAGGCAGAGTGGATGATTGCAAACTGGGTTTCACAACATTGTAAAACTAATTGTTGGCCGTCTCGCCATATTGACCGCTCACACTGCCAATTATGCTTGACGCCAGCGGGCATGGAAAATTCCACTCCCTGCTTCAGGCCCTGGCTCTAGATGCCAATTATTTTACCTGAACCAATATGGCAGTTGACACACTTGTGGTTATTAATGAGTGTGCACTTCCTGCCTGCCCGATTGGAGGCTGTTTAGTGCCTAGAAAACAGCAAAATTTCTGGGCCAATAACTACTGAAAACTCTCCTGCATGATACTTCTGAGCCTGGTCATATGGTGATCTCCCACAACTATTGTGTTTAAAACTGGCTGTCCTTTTAACATTCTGTTTAAAAAAGAACTGACTGCCTGTGGTGCTGTCTTTATGTTTTATACACTGTCCTCTGTTCACAGCTAGGAGTGGCTCGCCAGAGCTCCTGACAAGCATTCGGGGTCAGAGAGTATGTTATCAGCCTTGGCTCAGTGGTAGTTTTCTTGCTTCTGAGTCAGAAGGTTGTTGGTCAAAGCCCCAAGCTCAAAACCTTGCACACTTAATCTGATCTGACACTCCACTGCAAAATTGAGCAAGTGCTGCACTGGCTGCTGTCTTGTGGATGTCATGTTAAATAGTGGCGACACCCAACCTCTCTGTTGAACATAAAGATCTTATGGCACTCTATGTAGAAGGACAGGGAAGTTCATCTTGTGTCCTGGCTGTTTATCCCTCAACCAACATCAATAAAACAGATCAGCTAGTCATTTATTTTATTGCCATTTATGGGGTCTTGCTGTGAGTAAATTGACATTTGTGTATCCTTACACTACAGCAATGACTACATTTCAAAAGTAAGAAGACTCATTCGGACTCGAAACGTTAACTCTGTTTCTCTCTCCACAGATGCTGCCAGACCTGCTGAGTTTTTCCCAGGATTTTCTGTTTTTGTTTCAGATTGTTTCAGTATTTTGCTTTTATATTTCAAAAGCGATTAATTGGTTGCAAAGTGCTATGTGTCATCCTGAGATTGTTAAGGGCATTAAGAAATGCAACTTATTTCTTTCCTTACCACATTGGGTGTAAGGTGATTTTCATTATGGGCTAATGAATTAATTAACATATCAAGTATTTGTGGCAGGATGTGTTTGCTGCCAATGCTGTGCATGAGCAGTTGCACTGTTTTACTCTATGGTGTCATTGCAGTAGGACAGGAGCAGAGATGTTTATCAAACAGCTATTAAAGACAGTGATTAAAAAGCATCACCTTCTCTGGGTGGAGGGGAGGAATGGAGATGTGGATTGGGATGGGGAGGAAGGGGAGGCTTCTGATCTACTCGGGGATGGCCACAATTCTGAATTACAACCTCCATTTCCCGCATTCGCAGCTCTTACTTCCAGTTGGATCTTGTTCATATCCTGAAGCCATTCATCCAGTTTCTGAGTCCTGAGGTGGGCGGGCAGTCGGGGCACAAACTGCAGAGCCCCTTCCCCCTTAACCTGGGTTTGTCATGGGAAGAATTCCCAGAGCTGCAAATGCGGAATATGGAGGCTGTAATCTGGAATTGCAGCTATTACCAGGTGGATCAGGAGCCTCCCCATCCCCAGAAACCGCGGGGAGGCTGTGTCTCAACTGCCCGGCCGCCGTGACATTCAGAAACTAGGTGAAAACTAGGTAAATGGCTTCAGGATCCGAATAAAATCCAATGAACACTGTGGCTGGAATTTTTCAACCCTCCGTGGTGGGGCTGGTGAGCCATTGAAATCTCCAATCACATCGGCGGGACCGGAACATTTGGACGGTGCGAGGGGCTGGAAAATTCCAGCCTGTGTCTCATGCAAATGATGCCACTGGTCTTCTGTGCATGCGTGGACAAGTGAGAATGTGCGGATGGATATTGGTGGCCAACTTGTGTGGCCATCTTATGTTGGCAGGAGACACAGTGTTTGAGGAAAGCAACGCCCATTATCATAATTACCTTTTGCCTAGTGCTTTCCCCCTAAGCTTATGTGAATGCTCTTTGCTTTAAAAACCCAATACATGAGAGTAACATTTTTATTCAAATTCTTTCTGTGGTAAAATGGTCAATTAATCCTGAAACATGACATAGAAATTCAACCTGCTTGCAAGTTGCAGAAGATCTTGTGATAGAGATAAACTTTAGAAAATCAGCTTCGCGATCATTTCCTGCAAATCTATTTTGAGAACGTTGCTGTTTTCAGATTAATAAAACCATAGCAGTTTTATAATGCAAAAGAAGGCCATTCAACTCATTACATCTGTGCTGGCTGTTTGCCAAAACTAATAATCCAACTTAATGAACTAATATTAATGACCTAGATAAAAGCAAAATACTGCGGATGTTGGAAATCTGAAACAACAACAAAAATAGCTGGAAAAACTCAGCAGGTCTGACAGCATCTGCGGAGAGGAATACAGAGTTAACGTTAACCGTATTCCTCTCCGCAGATGCTGTCAGACCTGCTGAGTTTTTCCAGCTATTTTTGTTGTTGTTGTTGTTGTTGTTAATGACCTAGAGTTGGGTGTACAATGCATAATTTCAATATTTGTGGATGACACAAAACTTGGAAATATTGTGAACTAAGAGGAGGATGGTGATAAAATCCAAGAGGACACAGGCAGGCTACTGGAATGGTTGGACAAGTCGCGGATGAAATTTAATGCAGTGAAGCACCTGGTGATTCATCTTGGTAGGAAGAATGAGGAGAGGCAATATAAAATAAAGAATGTAATTCTAAAGGAGGTGCAAGAGCAGAGAGAGCGTATGTGCACAAATTGAAGGTGGCAGAGCAGGTTGAGAAAGTGGTTAATAAGGCATATGGGATCCGGGGCTTTATAAGTAGGGGCATCTAGTACAAAAGCAAGGAAGCTATGATAAACCTATATAAAATGCTGGTTCAGCCTCAACTGGAGAATTGCACATTAGGAAAGATGTGAAGGCATTAGAATGGATGCAGAAAAGATTCATGAGAATGGTTCCAGGGATGAGAACATCAGTTAAATGGATAAATTGGAGAAACTAGGGCCGTTTGAAGAGAAGATTAAGAGGAGATTTAATAGAGGTGTGCAAAATCATGAGGGGTCTAGAAAGTACAGGTAGGGTGAAACTGTTCCCCCATTGGCAAAAGAATCAAGAACCGGAGGACACTGATTTGAACGAATCGGCAGAAGAAACAATGATGACATAAGGAAAAGCTTTTTCACACAGCGAGTGGTTAGGATCTGGAATGCATTGCCTGAGGGTGTGGTGGAGGCAAGTTCAGTCTTGACTTTCAAAGGAGAGTCGGACAATTATTTGAAGGGAAAAATTTTCAGGGCCACAGGGAACTCGGCGTGTTGCTCTTGCTGAGAGCCAGTATGGATGCAACAACCTGAATGGTCTCCTTCTATACTGTCATCATTTGTTGATTCTATGATCCTATAATCCCATCTCCCTAAATCTTACTCTGCTTCAGGTATTTATCGAATATAAGTGTTTCTTCATTGTCCTTGCGGTTAACTGATGATTACTATCAATGGAATTCTATTGTTTGTATTCCATTGAAATATATTATGGAATGGTATTAACCCAAAAATAAACTATTCCATTATGCAAAATAATTTTCTTAGGGGATTGTGATGGTGGACAAAGCTGCCAAATTGGCAGTAGGGGAATAAATTTCACCGGATGGAAATAATTTCAATCTTTGCCAAATCTGTCATTTCCTCAAAGTTGGGGGCTTCCTGTAAATCCATGATTCTATACTATATTTAGGAGCCTTCCTGTGGAGTTTCCCCACATTTTTCCTTTCAAAATGCAAATTATAAATTTACAGGTAGATCAGAGGGCAGAGAAAATATAAGAATATTATTAAGCCTCAGGGGTGTAGTGCTGCTGGAGCACACCAGAGCACTGCTCCAGCGCCTCACCGCTGGATGGTAACCTCCCTTTTGCTGATTGGCCATCAGTTCTGCTGCTCCATATCCGGTTGTGGTGGCAGCAGTGTCCGGGGCGATGTGGCTGGAGGTCTAGCTGGTTCTCTCCGATTGGCGGAGGGAGCTGGCACTGTGGGGTGCAGGAGTGGAGGAGCGGGCACAGGAGGGCGGCCTGGACCCTGGGCTATACCGGCTGCTGCTGCTCAGTCACCTGGAGCTGGGGGTCGGCCTGTGGCAGCTGCCACCTGGGCTATGCAGCCTGAGCCAGCTCCAGAGCCTGGTGCTCAGGTCAAACTGGCTGGCCAGCCTCCCTGCCGAGCTAGTCCACCTGCTGGCTCTGTGGATCCTCGATGTGTCCGGGAATAAGCTCGGTTCCCTGACCGACAGCCTGGGCCTCGTGGAGCAGCTCAGCACCCTGACCGTGAGTGCTAGCTCCCTGAGCCACCTCCCCCACCCCCAGCCTTGGCCACTGCCTCCGCCTCAGCAGCCTCAATGTGTCCGGGAACCAGCTGCAGACCCTCCTCGGGGACATCGTCCAGCCTGGCCTCTCCCTCCTGAGCTCCATCGCCCACCCCAATAACCTGATCAAGGAGCTACCGTCTGGATTCAGTCACCTAACAACCCTGAGGGTGGGTGTCAGCTCACCATATACAGCCTTTAATCACCTTTCTGTATCGATAGAGATTATCCTTATATAATTCCGTATAATAATTAATAAACTTTATATATGATAGCAGCCAAACCTCTGATCCATCCTGTCAATGTGGCCTCACAGTGCTTTCTTAGAGTTTAATAATCTTAATAACTTTAATATAGTTTTATGTATATGATGATTATAATTACATTTCTTATAAGTCTACATATACATATCTTATAAAATTACATATCTTATAAATAGAATAAACTTTACAGAGTGTGGTAACCAAGACTGTGACTAATCCTCTCAATGTGATCTCACAGTGCTTTCTTAGAGTTTAATAACTTTAATAAATTTTAAATAGTTTTATATATATAATAATACATAATCATATGTAATATTTAATAACTTTTCTATATGGTAGTAACTAAAACCTAAACCTCTCAATGTGGCCTCACAGTGCTTTGTTAGAATTTCTTATTCTCTCATGGGATGCAGGCATCGCTGGTAAGGCCAGCATTTAATCTGAAGAAGAGCCATCTTGGACTAGAAACATTAATTCTGTTTCTCCCTCCACAGATGCTGCCAGACTGCTGAGTTTTTCCAGCGCTTTCTGTTTTTATTCCAGCATTTATTGCTCTTATTGCCCTTGAGAAGGTGATGGCAAGCCGCCCTCTTGGGATCTGAATGATAGGGTTAGGGTGAATGTCTCGCTTGCCTATTTCCAGGGGGAGATGCTGGGAGGATGTTTCCCTTTGTGGGGCAATGTAGAACTAAAGACAGGGGCTTCCCATTTAAGGAGGTGAGGAGGAATTTCTTCTCTGAGCCTCTTTAGTGTTTGGAATTCTTTTTCACAAAGAGCAGTGGAGGTTGAGTCATTGTGTTCAAGCCTGAGTTAGACAGATTTTTAATCAAAAAGGGAGTCAAGGGTTATGCAGGGTTGTGGGGGGTTGGTGGTGGGTGGTGGGGGTGGGTGGTAGTGGGGGGTGCAGCAGGCAAGCAATCAGATCTTATTTTATTGTGGAGCAGGCTTGATGGGCAAAATGATCTACTCCTCCTCCTATTTCTTATGATCTTATATGCCCACTTGATTTTTCTTTCCACTGATTTCAGTGGAATCCACTCCATGAATTGCCTGACCGGATTTTTGAACTGCAAGATGGGTGTTGATTTTAATCCTCAATGCCTTCAATATTGAAGTGACTTATTTCCAGCAGTAACACATGCAGGAATGTTTGTCTTATTGATGGCAGCAATCAGAACTGGAGGGAAATCCTCACGTAACCATGTGAGGCTGCGTGGCTTGTGACACAGAGATGGCAGCACAGGGACCATGTTGCGTGATTTCTACCTGGGTTATTATGTGGGGCACAAAGGCAAGTTTGGCTACGAGTTCCCGGAGTTTGAGCTCAGGCCAGAAGGTAAGATTTGACCAGAATGTACGGAGCTCGCCATGTGGCTGTGAATCTGGCGCCTGGGGAGGTTAATAGATGGCGGAGGGAATGCCACACCTAGGGTCCAGGCCTCATGCTGCTGCTGAATGTCTCTGAGTCAATGTGCAGCAGCAGCAACAGCAGTAGCCCTCCTGTACAGCTCCCTGAATGTACAGACCTTAAAATACAGACCTTACACAGCTGCACGCAGCTTTCTCATAAACAAGCAGTTTGAAGTTCAAGATTCCAGGATCTAAAGCAGCTTCAATATCTCCAAACATCCTTCTGTGTTTGCATACTGAACATTAATTCCTTGGCTGTGATGGCTTGAGGATGTGAAACAGGGTATCATGTTTTTATTCCCTGCTGGCAGCTTTACATGGAATTTACAGCACAGAAACAGGCCATTTGGCCTACCTCATCTATGTTGGTGTTTATGCTCCACACAAGCCTCCTTCTACCCTTCTTGATCACGCTATCAGGGTAACCTTCAGCTTCTTTCTTCCTCATGTATTTATCAAAGTCCTTGAATGTATCCATACTAGAATCATAGAATGGTTACAGCACAGAAGGAAGCCATTCAGCACATTGTCTTTGTTCAGTTCTTTGTAATAGCAACTCAGCTAGTCCCACTCTTCAATCTTTTTCCTGTGGCCCAGTAAAATCCTTTCACTTCAGACAATTATTCAGTTCCCTTTTGAAAACCACAATTGAAGCTGTCTCTGCCACATACTCAGGCAGTGCATTCCAGATCCAAACCACTTGTTGCATAAAGCAATTTTTCCTCATGTCGCCTCTGGTTCTTTTGTTAATCACCTTAGGGTTCTCAATCTTCTGCCGATGGGAACATTTTCTCCCCATTTACGCTATCTAGACCCCTAGTGATTTTGATCACGTCTAACAAATCTACTCTCAACTTTTTCTTCTCCAAGGAGGAGGGCCCCAGCTTCGCCAATCTATCCACGTAACTGAAGTCTCTCATCCTTGGAACCATTCTCGTAAATCCTGTGCTCTTTCTAAAACCTTCATATCCTTCCCGTTGAGGCTGAACCAGTGTTTTATGAAGGTTCATAACTTACTTGCTTTTATACTCTGTGCCCCTATTTATAAATCAGGATTCAGTATAAATTATTAACTGCTTTCTCAGCCTACCTTGCCACCTTCAATGATTTATGCACACATACATCAAGGTCCCTCTGCTCTTGCATTTCCTTTAGAATTGTATCCTTTATTTTGTGTCACCTCTCCTTGTTCTTCTGACCAAAATGTATCACTTCACACTGCTCTACATTAAATTTCATCTGCCTCAACTTGCCCATTCCAGCAGCCTGTCTATATCCTCTTGAAGTCTATCATTATCCTCCGCACAGTTCATAATACTTCCAAGTGTTGCATTATCTCCAAATTTTGAAATTGTGCCCTGTACACCCAGGTCTAGGTTATTAACATAAAACAACAAAAGCAGTGGTCCCTCTACATACCATCCCCCAGTCAGAAGTAAATAAAGTTTTATGTAATTCATGTTTTACTAGACTCAAATTAAATAATTAAACTGTTGCATAATGAAATCCTAGCTATGCTAAAGACAAATGATTCAAAATACCATAGGGTTCAAAATAAAATGCTAACCGCCACTAATATTTTTCACTTAAAAGCATAGTTTTACTGATGTTTGGGGACTCAGATGATTAATACAGTGGAACACAACATAATAGTAGATTTAAAAATGATATGGCTAATATATTTTCTTAGAGCACCTCAAAATTTGGCACTACACCACTAATTAAGACATAAGAAACAGGCCAGAGGATTAAATTAAGATTGCAGGCAATATAGAATATGTTGCGAAAAACATATTCTTTTAAATAGATGTGGTTGAAGAAATAGGTTCAAAGACCCCACGAGGGGCACAATATCAATTGGCTTATGCAATGGGAGATGCTCTAAGCAACTTGTTTGTTCCATATTCAAAAAAAGGAACTATGGATTATTTTTGCAATAATGATGTGAAATCTCTAGGGAGAGATTGGGAAATATTAATAATGGTAGAAATTACAATGAAAGAGAAAATGGACAGGTTGAAGGCAAGACATCCAGATGAGATGATAGTCCACATAAAAGGAAATGGCAAATATCATATTCTTGGGGAACTTTTAGGGACTCACTTGAAACAAGAATAATATTTGAGGAAAGGTAGAGATTCCAAAGGTAACATTGTATATTAAGTAATTAATGTATTATTAATGTATTTGGGACAGGTGCCTGTACAATAGGGGCATCCATGCAATATAACCAGCTAAGCATATGCTATAGCTTATCATTCTGTGGGGTTAAGAAGGTAAAGGCTGTTTGGGCTGATCCCCGGCTTCAAAATAATGGGAAACGTTATATCCAAGCCAGTTCCACTAATAATCCTTTCTGCTTCAGTTGTTGGAACTCTGTTTTGTCATTCAATAAGATCCTGGCTGATCTTCTACCTTAGCTCCATTTAGAGACCCTACTCCCATAACACTTGATTCCCTTTGTGTCCAAAAATCTATCAATTTCATTCTTGAATATACTCAACAACAGAATACCCACAGCCACTCGCAGCAGAGAATTCCAAAGTTCAAAAATCTCTGAGTGAAGAAATTTCTCCCCATCTCAGTCCTAAATCATTGACCCCATATCCTGAGACTATGGCCTGGATTTTCGCCACAACAGAGAGCCTCACCGTCGTGGCGGAAATCCCGGGATGGCCGAAATTTCTAAGTCCCGCCCCCGAATCCATATTTCCCATCTTCGTGGGGGTGGGAGTGTAATTGGGCGATGTGCGATTCACAGAGGCAACTGGTTATTTAAATCACCAGCTGACTCCACTGAAGTGGAATTTTGGAAGAACAGGAGCATGGAATCCAGAGTGTGCAGATTAGAACAGGTATGAGGAGGCCTGAACTTGGTGCATTCTTATGTATAGCCAAGGTACCCCTTTGTAGAGGTTCTGAGACACCTTTGGGAAAGGTAAGGCACCCTTTGTGGGAGGTGTCACCCTTTGGGAGAGTGAAGGCACCCTTTGGGATTGTTTAAAATGAATGTGATTGTGCACTTTTTACACACAAGCTCTTTAGAATTGTTAAACGGTAAAAGAAGTGTCCAGCTGTCCAGGAACTGTCCCGCTGTCTAGGAAATGTCCAGCTGTCCAGGAGATGTCCAGCTGTCCAGGAACTGTCCCGCTGTCTAGGAAATGTCCAGCTGTCCAGGAGATGTCCAGCTGTCCAGGAACAGTCCAGCTGTCAAAGAAATGTTAAGTTGCTGTCCGGCTGTCAAACCTGTCAAAGATATTTGGGAAGTATCAAACCTGTCAAGCCTATCAAAGCCATTTAGGAAATGTCAAAGCTGTCAAGGAACTACTCAAGGATACTAGGTGAGCTTGCATGGAGGAGTTAAGGGCAAAGGATTGTGGGGACATGGGTTGGCATGAGTTGGCACTAAGCTGACATAGGGATATAGGGGCAATGGAGTGGCATTAGGTTTTCATAGGGGTGTGAGGGGCCATGCGGGGTGGGGCAGATTGCATAGATTGGCAAGGACAGGGCACAGGGAGTGTGTGGGAAGTGAGGGGTGAGCTCTGCAGGGATGTTTTATGTTAAATTATTATTATTATTTATTTGTTTAAACATAGGGCCGGGGAACAGAGGCAGGCTTTGCACCCAGCCCGCCTCCATACCCGGAAGCCTGTGGATTTGTTCTGGGGTCACACACCCCGACTCCTGTTTCAGCCCACCCCCTTCCAACCAAAAATCCCACCTGCAGGGGGCCATTTTTAAAGGTCGGGTTTGCTGAGCTGGAAGATCACCCAACTCTGCACTCCCAGCCGGGGGGCGACAACCTGGACCTATAACTCCTAGTCCTAGATTCACCAGCCAGGGGAAACAGCTTCTCAGCATTTACCCTGTCCAGCCTTCAAAGAATTTAGGGTGAAATTTTACGCCAGTGAGATTTTACAGTCCCGTCGCAGTCAATGGACATTTAAATAATTTGCAGCATTTTACAGCTTTGCTCCCACGCTACGGGGCCATAAATTTCCACCCTATGTGTTTCAATTAGATCACCTCCCATTCAAAGAAACCTTAGAAAATATAGGCCCAGTCTGCTCAGTTGAGGCTAGATGACTTCGGGAATGGACAGTGAAAGTGTACCAAAACTTTTAAAGTAAAGAATGTCCCCAGGCGTGTCCCTAATTTGCAGTAGGCGTGTTGAAGTGTTGATGGGCTCAGAAGAAGTGCCCACCCGCTTCAGACAGAATTTGCAATGGTTTAATCAGTGCAGTGGAAACTTCGCAGAAAGTGATGTTCAGCCACACAACCTCTTTTAACATAAGGTCATTTTCATTATCCATGCCTGAGGTCATCTGTCCTTTCCAGGAATGACTTTCCACACACTCATTAAAAGCTTTTGCTTTGATAGCCTGAAGGTTTTAAAAGCCAAATGTTAGGAATGTTAAGAAGCTTTCCTCAAGTGTCTACTACCCAACTGGGTTGATAAGAAAATAATAAAATGCCTCAGTGTCAACACATTTGTGTTGAACAGCAGACGCCACTTATTACAGAGTGTCAATGTTGTTGGATTTCTGTCCTTTTTTAGAATTCATATCATCTCATAGCATTGATGTTGAAGAAAAGATTGGCATATCTGTACTGGAAAACATCATTATAATTCATCAGGGTGATTCCAAAGTTTAGAAAATATTATACTCTACTAGTCTCATTTTTGTTTTCACATCCTCCATGGCCTCCCTCCTTCCATTCTCTGAAAGCCCCACCACTCCTACAAGAATTGGAGATCTCTGCGTTCCTCCAATTCTGGCCTCTTGTACGTCTCCAGTTTTTATCGCTCCACCATTGGTGGCTGTGCCTTCAGTTGTCTGACACACTCATTAAAACCTAGCTTTTTGACCAAGTTTGTGGTCTAGTATCTATACTAATATCTTCTTATGTGACATCAGCATTACTCCTATAAAATGCCTTTGGATGTTTTGCTATGTTAAAAGCATTATGCAAATGGAAGTTATTGTTGGTGGTGTTTTATCTCATACCCCTCACAAAATTTCCATCCAACTCTCTCTTCAATGTACTGGCACAATCTACCTCCAGCATCTGAGTAAAGTAATTGCATTGCAATTGTTCACCATTCCTCGATGGCACACGAATCATCCACTTGCACAAACAAAATCACTCAGCTGTCTCAGCCTGATCCAGGTCTTCAAAACAATAGGAGGCACATATAATGTAGATAGAAACAGGCTGGTTAACTCATTGTGGGTGAAGAACTCGAGGATTAACAAACCTTGAACAAGACTAGAAATTAGAAGAAACATGTATTTTCAGAAAGCAACAGATACTTATAACAATTGCCTAGTTAAAGCAACTAATACTGTCCCTGAATTTCCAGGGGCGTTTTCCTGATCTTCCGCCATATGGGGAGAATTTTCTCCATGTCAGGCAGACCGAGCGGAAGCGGGCGCAGGTGGGCACGGACCCAATCGCCGCCCGCATTCGGGTCTGCGCTGCCATTTTAAGCGGGTGGGCCAATTAAGGCCTGCCCAGCATAGTTCACAACTCCCATGGATAGCGAGAGTGGGCGGGCAACGGTGGGTGTGCTCAGACCGCCGGGTCCAATGGCGACCCAGTGGCCTGTTTAAATAAAGGCCTGGCAGCCTTTGCAAGGCTGCTCACTATGGCCGGGAGAAGAGCATATCAGAGGGGCAATGTGCCTGATGCAAGTCCGGAGGGTAGGCCATCCTGGTTTCTCCGACGAATGTCTGGCTGCCCTCCTGGAGGAGGTGGCAAAACGGCGGAAGGTCCTTCTTCCCAGGGATGGGAGGCAGAGGCCTCCCCATCTGACCAAACATGAGTGGAAGGAGGTGGCTGAGAGTGTGATCTCCCATGATGTGGTGCGGCGCACATGGGTCCAGTGCCGCAAAAGATTCAACGACCTCCTGCGCTTGGGAAGGGTGAGTACCATGTTGGCTCAGGTCAATTAATGCAGCCGCCACCCTTTCCCCCCAGCACCCACCCCACCCCCAGCAACCCAGTACAGCATTGAATCCCTCACAGCATGTATCCCTCGCTGGGTGGGCCAGCAGATATTGCCCACGCTTAGTTCATCCAGAGAGGGCTGAGCTAGGATGGCTTCTACACCTGCAGCATGTGTGACACTGACACCCAGAGTATAGAATGGGAGTGAAAGTCAAGGATCTGCACCTAGGCAGAGTGCTGGAACTGCGAAGCATGTCAAAGTCAGGGTGCTAACATGCTGGGAGGGGAGCTTCCAGGTGGCGGGGCACCAATCCATCTGCTGGTCTTTGCGCTCCACGTGTTTGTGCCTCCTTGCTTAGCAAAGTGACACCTTGTGGTGCCACATGTGATGGAGGCAGCATTTGGGCAAGGGTGGGGTCAGCTCTGGCTTCTTGGAGTGAGTGTGCGGCAGCTGCAGGGTGACGAAGCACTGGAGCCCTGCAATGTCCCACTCTGGCTGGGGTGACAGGGATGCGATGGGAATCGAGGTACAGGGTGGACTAATCAATGCTCTTCCCTCCCTTTCAGGAGAAGACTGCACACAGTTCCACTGAACGAATGTGGACTGGCAGAGACCAAGCCCAGTTGGCGATCCAAACAGCTTACGAGCAGCAGGCCATGGACCTGGAGAGGCTGGGGTGCCATGGGGAGGTATGTTTGGTGAGCACTCAGGTCATCATGTGTGTCCCAGCAGCCATGGCACTGCTGAATGCTCAGTGATTGAAGTTTGCAACATGGGTTGACCATTGATTATAGAAGGATGAGCGCATAATGATCCAGGGGACAGGGATGCTCATTGACATTGTCTGCACTGTAACTAATCAAATGTCCTTTTTCCTCCTTTCAGCATCACCGGAGCAGGGCCGGGAGGAGGAGGCCCCAGAGCAAATCCACTCATCAGCGTCACACCATCTCTGTCAGGCAGGCACCAGCGCAGATACTAGCACCTCGGTGGGAATCAAATCCTCGGCAAGTGTCCCAGGGCACGGTGGTGAGGGCACTTCACACTCGCTTGAGGTGCGGGCGGAGACAGACAGTGCCCAGGGCGCTGGCAGTTGGGGGACTGCTGGAGACCAGGCACATGTTCGGTCGGTGGCTGATGATGTGCCTCTGGAGTGGTCCGTGAGGCAGTGAATGCTGGAGGTGCAACAGGGTACGCGGGAGGATCTGGCGGAGATAGATGAGGCAATGCGTGGCATGGTGCCCGTGCTTGAGGAGTCCATGCAGAGCATCACCGATGCAATGAACCTCATGGTTGAGCACCATGCTTCCTCTGTGCAAAGAGTGGCGACTCTCATGGAGAGGCTCCTCCAGGAGACCAATCAGGGCCAGTGTGGGAGATGGTTTGGACACTAAGTATCCCAGCTCAGTCCCCATCCATCTACGGTGAGCACTGGTGCTTTTATGTTGGCCCATAGTAGTTTATTGAAGACTTGGTGTGATGTCCAACACCCTTTTTTTTTGGTTTATGAAGTTACGTTTGTTCTCTCAATAAATTTTGATATGTTGCCATGCCTCAGGGTGATTCTTTACTTCTGCAGGTGGACAGGAACCCATGATGTTATGAGTGAGTTGTTTGAGATTGAGCTTTATTGACAAAGGCCTTAGTTAATGTTAGTATCCAGCCTGATTTACTCTCAGTTATTGAGTGTGGAGCCTGTAGCCCTGGCGTGTGTTGGAGGTCCATCTGTAGTGTGCTAGCTGAAGGTTCTTTAGATTAAAGCCTCCCGGGTGTCCCTGCCTCCCTGGAGGATGCCCAGGTCAGCATCTACCCCCTCAGCGTTCTCCTGTGCGTGCTCATCCTCGGATTCACTGCTGGACTCATCGTGTGCATCCGGAGCAACTTCGTCTATGTCTTCCTCATCAACTGAGTCCCCCCTTTCCAGCGCAAGATTGTGGAGAGTGCAGTATGCAACCACTATCAGTGTCACACGAACTGGGGGCTACTGAAGTGCACCCCCTGAGTGGGCCAGACATCGGAAGCGCATCTTGAGAAGACCGATGGCTCTCTCCACCACAGCCCTTGTGGAGGCGTGGCTCCTATTGTAGCACTGTTCAGCTTCTGTTCTTGGATGGCGGAGTGGCTTCATGAGCCACCTTCGCAGGGGTTAGCCCTTGTCACCCAGCAGCCATCCATCCAGCCGGGCTGGAGCACTGAAGAGCCCCGGCACCTGGGAGTGTCTGAGGATGTAGGCATCATGGGAGCTGCCTGGGTACCTTGCACAGACTTGTAGAATCAGCATCCTGTGATCACACACTATCTGCACGTTCATGGAGTGGAAGCTCTTCCTGTTGACGAAGGCACTGGGCTCACCTGCTGGCGCCTTGATGGCCACATGTGTACAATCTATTGCACACTGGACACGGGGGAAGCCAGCAATGGCCGCGAAGCCTCTGGCTCACTCAGACTGGCTGGTCTCGTCCCAGCGGAAGTGGATGAAAGTCAATGCACGCCTGAACAGAGCGTCTGTCACCTGCTTGTCACAAGTGTGGACAGCTGACTGGGAGGCTCCGCAGAGATCACCCACCGAACCCTGGAAAGAACCGGAGGCATAGAAGCTGAGGGCAGCTGTGACTTTTAGAGCCAGTGACATGAGGTGTCCACCCACACAGTTAGCGGAGATCTCAGGGCCTATCATCTGACAGATGGAGGTGACTGTCTCCCTTGAGAGACAGAGCCTCCTTTGGCACTGCACCCCTGTGCCTGCGCCTGACTTCCCAAAGGTGGCTCCCCTAGAGGCCAAATGTGGACTCCTGGCCTCCTCCCCGTCCTGGCCCTCCCTTCCTCCTCAGAGGAGGTGCCTCCAGTGGATAACACAACTCCCATTCCCAGGCTAAGAGAAGGCTTCCTGAAAGCTGCAGGCCCCAAAAATGATCTTTACTGTAGAGTCCTGACCTGAAGGCTTTTACTCCTGTCCAAGCAGCTGGTATGAGTTTTGAGGTATTCCTGTTCACACAGGCAAGTATCAGTAACTTTCATACTTAAATACCTGAAAGATAACATTCGTGACCCCACTCACCCTTCTTATCCCGCCTGTGGATGAGACTTATATAAATGTCTCCTACTCGCCTGCCCGTTGCGCCTGTGTGCTGGCCTGAAGATCGCACGGGCCCTGAAAAATTGCAGTCAATTGCTGCCTCAAGGGCCTTAACTGGCCCGTTAATTGATGGCAGGCACGCATCTGAACTTATAGCGCGCCCGCCTTCCCAAATACGTGCCATCGGGACGCATGCCCGACGTCACCACATGTCATTTTACGCATTGGCGTGTGGGGCCCACCCCCACACACCAACGAGAAAATTCTGCCCCATGGATGTGAGGAGGAATAAATATCCTGGAATCTTACTGGACTTTAGGAGAGCTTTCCCTCAGGAGGAGAAGGGCCTGATGAAGGAGCAGGTTTGGTCAGTTAAATTGCCATTTCTTATTAAGTGTGTTCTAAACTACAGCTACACACTCAACAGAGGTGGAGAAACAAAAGAGGCTAAGGAGTCCAACAAACCACCTTCTTTATCAGTCCCACACTGTGTATTTACTTCAGAACAGACATGTGAAAGAAGGTGAGGATTGGGTGGGGTGGGGTCGGGGTTGAGTGGGGCAGCATAGCTAGGATATGGCCCCATTCTGGAAGTTTCCTGATCTCTGGACTTTGAGAGCAATGTCACGATGGTGCAGCCATTACATGACCAGGTCTCTCAAGATCAGGAATTTCATTTAAAAAATTTTTAGGCCCCCACCATAATCACTAATGGCAGCCAATGGGGTACATAAATATAAAGGATGTTTCCAGGGTGCAGAGAAGAAAGAGTTGTTCAGCCTCTTATCCATGGAGCAAACAACTTATGCCGGGGGACATGGCCTTCCTAACTGGCAAGTGCCCAAGGTCTGTTAGGGATATTTGAATGGTTGAGGTTCCTCCATTCCTTCCATTCTTTTATAGGTCAATGCTGAATTTTCATTCCAAAAATTATGAAGAGATGTCACCCCAATGGATTTTTGGGGTTCCTTACACTGGATTTCTTTTATACATCCTTAGAGAGGACTGAGATTTCACCTAAACATGGTAAATTTCTAAAGTGTGAGATTTTTGAAATGAATATGTAAGTAATTTACAAGCCTATGTAAACTTTATAATTCAACTTTGCCTCAAGAGCCAGATTAAGACCAAAAGTTTATGTATTTTGTTTTCTCAGGATTTAGCAACACTGGTAGGGCTGATCTTATTGCACTTGTCTGAAATTTGCATGAGAAGGCAGTGGTATTCTTTGTGTAATGGTGCTCCCACAATAGTGTTGGTATACAATTATAGGATACAGAAGCAAACTTGGTGAGTTGCAGCAGTGCATCCATAGCACATACTGCAGTCACAGGATGCTTTAGGTGGAGCTTTGGGACACAATTGTTTAACAGACTAATGGAGTTCTGGGCCCTCAGCCGAGCCTCATTATGCATTCTTGGCTGAGACCCCAGACATCCATTAGAGTACCTGACCCCCCACCCACCCCAGAGAAAACATTGCTTGATTGACAGCTCTGGATTTCTGATCTCTTCTGTCAATTTCACAATGTTTATTTACACAAGATAAAGGGGTTTTAAGTGCTTTCACTTTCCGCTATTGATACTTTAAAGGGTCTGGATGATTGACACTTATGTTGGGCTGTAGTGAAAGCAATTTTAATGAATGAGTGATTGTTTTTTTTAAAACCTTTGTAACACATCCTATTGTCACTATTGGGTTCATTGGTTCTATACAAAGTGTATAGTGGGTGAATGGGCATGGAAGTGCCATGGCTTCACGTTGAAGGTATGAGGGACCATGGTGGGGGTGGGTGGAGGGTATGAAGTGGCATGGATGGGGCATGAGAAGTGTTGTCGGGAGGTGAGGGGTGAAGACTAGAGGGGTTTACTGGTTTTATTATAACTGGGACGAAGTCCCAAAACACCGAGCTGGACCTTTTAACTTGGCACCTGACAGCTCCTGTGGCTGCCTCTGAACTCTTTCCGGGGATGGTGAGGACAGTCCCCCCAGAATGAAAATCCTACCTTTGCGGATACTTTCTCCCAAGGCAGGTGCACTAAGCCGGGAAATTTCCTGACTCCTGCTACCCATCTCTCGGATGAAAATCCAACCCAATGTGACTGCCTGATGATATCGTTATAGGTATATAATTTGATAAATTCTGTCATTAGTGAAGAAACATGTTATGTTAGAAACCAGCTGCAGTTGGTAAACATCTACACTATTCTTCCAACTTTGTGTTAAACTAGCACAAGTTTATACTCAGGAAACTCAGAGTGGGTGTAATGAGGAGCCCAAGCCCTCAGGTCACAGCTGTTTCTGTATTAACTCTGTCAAGAAGCTATTATCCATTTTTCTCATTGGTTTGTTTTTTACTGAACACTGGAAGCAGAAATTAAGAAACAATCCATAGTGTTCCATTTTTCACAAGAGGAAACCAAATGTGGGAAACGGAAGTCAATGCCAATCAAAAATGTTGGAGGGGAGCATTATGTCAGCTTGCTGATTGTTTGCAAACTGTAAACATTATACAAACGCACAAAAAAGATCAAATTAAAATGAGCTTTTTGTTTCTCCTATGGTGAATGTTGTGTGCATATTTAGCAGCTGCAAAAAATCTTTTGTGTGTGTTGGTCATCAGCTGCATCCAGATATCAAACAGTTTTGCAAATGTGAAAGTGAATGGGATTTCTGGTCTTAAACCAGAACCAACTTTCACACACCACCAACTTCAGAACATTCAGGAAACAGGAGAAACCAGTACTCATTACCCTACCAATTAATAACAATCAGATATCACTGGCATTAGATACCATATTGAAAGCTCAGCATACCATAGAGTAAATTATCCATGGTCCACAGAAAGTGAAGGAGTATCAGGAAAACAAGCCAACACAGATCAGTTCCCAGCAAGGTGGATCAGCAGAATTTCCTCTCGCGCGTCAGGCGACCGAAAGATTGCGAGAGTGCGCAATGACGTTGGGACGCTTGCCCAAAGTCATCGCACATGATTTTACACTCGATCGGGCCGGTGCGCAGCCGCCCAACAAACATAAAGTCCTGCCCTAGATGTTTCAGCCTTCCTAAAGGCATTTTAGTCACAAAAAGTAAATGGCAAAAAACACCGGGTGGCAAAATAAATGCAGAGTCAGAAAAAAATGTCTCTGGACATGAGACAAACTGGACCAGAATCCAAATTCCTTGATGACTGGCAAAGTCGAGGTGCTGGGGCATGATGAGGGTGAGAGGGTGGTGCTCTTTTTGGCACTCGACAGCATCAATCTCAGAGGATAACAGCGCAGTGAGGTTGAAAACAGATGATGGAAGGAAAGCTGAAGGAAGAATTAGCCTTCCCTGTGCTACAGGCTGGCTCTTTACCATCACTGAGTCTCCCACCATTAACATCTTGGAGATTACCATTGACCAGAAACTGAACTGGACCAGCCATATAAATAACTAGAAAACGTCAGAGGCAGGAAAATTCTGCAGCAAGTAACTCACCGTTAAGCCTGTCCACCATCTATAAGGCATGTGGATCGCATCGGGAGTGTGATGGAATACTCCCCACTTGCCTGGATGAGTGCAGCTCCAGCAACACTCAAGAAGCTTGACACCATCCAGGACAAGCCTGCCTAATAGACACCCCATCCATCACCCTGAACATTCATTCCCTCCACCACTGACGCACAGTGGTAGCAATATGTACCATCTACAAGATGCACTGCAGCAACTTCCCATGCCTCCTTTGACACCACCTTCCAAAACTCTGCAACTGGAAGAATAAGGGCAGCATGGGAACAACCTGCAGTCTTCTCCAAGTCACTATCATCCTGACTTGGGAGTAAATCACTGTTCCTTCACTGTTGCTGGGTCAAAATCCTGGAACTCCTTTCCTAACAGCACTGTGGGTGTACCTACACCACACAGACTGCAGTAGCTCAAGAAGGCAGTCCCACCACCTTCTCAAGGGCAATTAGGAATGGACATTAATGCTGGCCTTACCAATGACACTCAGATCCTATGAATGAACAAAAAAGGGCCCTTTTTTTTCATTTGTTTGTTGCTGCTGGGCTAAAGTCCTGTAAGTGATTTACTGACAATCCACTTCTTGGTGACATAGATGGCAATTATCATCAATTTTTCAGGGTTTACTTATGAAAGTGAGTGACTAAAAATTGCCCTTCTAGAAACATTCTAAAAGACATATTATTCATTAAATCTTCAATAATATTGCAGGTGATAAGACCCACAAAAAGAAGCATGTTAGAAAACTGGGGGGAGAAATTGAACTCCTGTGTCTGAAAAATGTCTGCCTTAAACAGGCACAAGGCTGTCTTGCTACTCAATTCAAAGTATATTGCTGGTTGTAGGATTTGTGTAAATTCAAGTACAGACTTTACCTATTTGTATCAAGTCTTGTGCTAAAAGGACTGCTAGAGGCCACTGAATAAACTGCCACAAAATCTTTTTTAGGTGGGAGTGACTAATGCCTGTGGAAAACAGGGTAATCCGCATTCAGGTAGATGTGAAGAAGGGAGTTCCAGGAAGGTCAAAGCAAGGAGAAGTGGAGTCCAATGCAGGGGAGGCCTAAACTTTCCTAGCACAACCCAGAAGAGCACTCTCGCTTCTCCTGCCTCATCACATCCCAATCCTCTTCTGACCAGCTCCTGCCTGGCAGGGAAACAACAGTGACTTCCCTGCCCAATTAAAATTGCATTTGAGGCCTAGTGTCACCGTTGGACCAGTTCCGCATTTTGAAATGAGGACCCTACTACATTTGGAGGTGGTGCCTTTGCTGATTGATCAGAAGAGCAAATTAAGATCAGTGCGAAGCAGACAGGATATTGGAGGATAAGTCACCCAAACATTCTAATTGCTCACTGCTAGGTTTCCATTTGGTGTCTAGGGTTAAAGTCCTCTCCTAGTTTCATTTTCTCAAAGTACTTGATACTAGTTGCTTTGACATCATTCAGCTTGATCAGCAAAATAAATTCTCCAAGGATATAAATTTAGGAATGGATTTTTGAATAACCCTGTTCTAAAATATTAACCTGACTTTAGGTGGTGATTACATTGCTGTGGATATCTAGCACTTTTTCTCCTTAATTTAGAAAAATATGATTGGAAGAGTTGTATAGGTTCTGTTGAGCTAATATTGATGGATGCATTGGAGGTCTTGTGGCGCAATGGTACTGTCTCTATCTCTGAACCAGAAGCTCCGGGTTTGAATCCCATGTCAGGACTTGATGGCCATGGAAGGTGCGTTCATAATGTGGCCAAACAGGTTAATTATCAACCTGTAAATCCTTCCAATATGCCTATGGCAGGCACTAAAAGTGGGAGAGTTTCCTGGTCAGCGAGATTGTGTGGTAGCTGTAGTGTAACAGCCTCCCCATGTGACAAGACTCCATGTGCAAGCTCTTGCCACGGGCTGTACTCAATGACAAGTGTCCTCTGTGCTTCAAGGCACTGCTAGGGAGAGGGAGTGATGAACATATTTGTTTCTGAGTTCACTCTGAACTGTTTATCAACTGCATAAAGAGGAAGAAGACATATTGACAACAATAGTATCAGAGGACTTACCTTGTTTATTTTGCATGCTAAATTAAACTTGTGCTTCATGTTTCTGTCTAATTCATTTCCTTAGGGATTTGCATCTGTCCTACAAACATGCAAATCATCTCCACTTGGACACTGTACATCAATCTCACATTCAACTTTCAGATTGTTCTCTCCCACTTCCAAACATAACCTTATCACCTTTCAAATACATATCTCCCTTTGTAAAGTAGGGACCCAGGCAATTGCTTGCAGTGACACTTCAATTTTAATTACTGAGCTTCTGCTGTAACCCAGTGTCCAGTGTGATAAAGTGCTTGAGAGGATTGTGCTGTAGCTGTTGATGATAGCTTCTCTGAGGCTGAGAAATAATTTTGTTTGGTGCCTGGGAAGCAGTTTCTTGGGGAAACATTTTGTGCTCTGAGGTAGTTTCTGTGATTGACTTACAGCCTTCAGTAAGTTTCTCATTGGCAAGGCTTTGAAGCCTTGTACACCACAGTACATATACGTATGATTGTACATATATGTGTGAGCTTCCTGCAGTAATTGAAGGGGATGAGTTTTCCAAGTTGTTGAGGTTCAAATGTACACTAAAACACCATAATGTCCATAATGTAAACAAGTAAACACTTACTAGCAATCGACTCCCTGCTGCTTGTTCAGAGGGCCATCATTAATGCTCAGTAGTGATTACATCATTTAATTCTTTGTGATCAATGAACCAATAGCCATCCCTGTGCTCAAAATGATTAAATTGTATTTTAATTTTTTTATCCATATTCCTTCCTCTCACAAAGGCACAGGCTTTGAAATAAAGCTCCATAATGCTGCTGATGCTGAAGGCCCAAAGCTCAAGAAATATTGGCCAGAAGCTTCTGGCTATTTCCAATGCTGCCTATGTGGTGCACCCTGACTGAAAGGGTGCTAGCCTGGGTGTACAATGCATGTGTTGGAAGCAAGAAAAATGGGTGGATCACGGCATAAAACAGTGTTTAACTCTGATTCTGTCATTTTGGACCCATCGGTCTAGATAACATCTTCTCTGAATCACTCCCAGCTCAACATGTGCTCAGTTGAACGAGTGACTCCCCGACTAGCACTGTTCAAAGGACAAACCATACAAACTTTAGATAAGGTGTTATTGGCTTTCTTTAGCTGGTGCAGAGTTGATGGAAGTATTGTGTTTAGTGTTACTGGAGGTGTTTTGCAAACCTTTTGGATTTAGATGGAAATGGTGCTGGGCTTTGACAAGGAGGTCAAAGGAGTTGAAAGGCCTTTTAGGAGAAAGCCTGCTTTCAGTGGTGGGCAGTTCCTTGTGGGCTGCAGCATAACTTGGAGATAGAACACAGGTACACCTCCAATAATCTGACCTGTGGCTGCACAGCAGGGTGAAGACAATGCTGCCAGTGGCTGTCAAGATCATTGTGGCCCTAATTTTCCACACCAGTGGATCTGTCCAAGCAGGAGCAGATGACATTAGAAATATTTTACGGTTTGTCCAGCATCGCTGCTTCAGGGAATTGATGAAGACCCAGTAGAAAAGGAGAGAGGACTTCAATGTCCTCTCTTTTACCAGAGAGAAGCAGCATGTGGCTGTGCCAGGATTCCCAATGTGCCATGGGCTACAGGCAAGTAGCTCTATGTGCCCCACATGTTAGCGGGTAGATATATTTTAAGTGCAAGGGATACCACTCTATTAACATGCAGTTGGTGTGCAACCATGCCCAGAAGATCCTGACAGAAAATGTTCACCTATCGTGTCAGCAGTCACGATATGTTCATCTTGTGGCAGATGGCTGTAAACACCATCCTTGGCTCTCACATATTTCCAGAGGCAGGCTGTCTACTCTTCTGGCTCATGACTCCCCTTTGCTACTCTACCATTTGAGGATAGTGCACCTACGATGAGAGCATGCAGCCACCAGGAACATTGTGAAGCGTACTGAAACAATGGTTCCACTGCCTTGACTGCTTAGGGGCAGCCCTCTAATACTGGCTGAAGCATGTCTCCAAGTTCATGGTGATTTTCTGCATCCTCTACAATCTTGCTATCAAGAGGATAAGGCTCTTGCCAACAGGTCTTCAGAGGGCACCCACGAAGGAGGAAGAAGAGGAAAACAAGGAAAGGAGGAGGAGGAAGAGGAGAAAGAAGAGGAGGTGGAGGAAATGAGGACGCATCCTGGACTCCCACGCTCCAGATGGGCTGTCTATGAGCAGATACTCAGACTTCAGTTCCCCTGACATCTCACCTCCACATCACTGTTGCTCCAGAATTCCCCACATTACAATCCGTCTGCTCCAGATCCCTCTTGGTCAAAATCCTAAACTAAAAACCATGAACAAAAAAAAAATTCCATAATAACTAGATCCAACAACAGTACCAATGAAACATACAAACCAGAACTATCCGTATTCTCTTAGTGCCATGCTTTAGCCTGTCCTAGTGCTCCTGCACAGTGCTATCCCAGTGGCTGCAGAATGACTGATGGAAGATTGCTGACTTCCACAGGGAGAAACGGCAGATGGCCTTGCAGGACAACCTCGAGCAGCTCAGGGCCCTCAGGGTCCTACGCACCATCTCGGCATCAGCAGCAGACTGGGCTGGCTGACTGAGAGGCCACAGCAAGGGTACTAGTGGAGTGGGAGGGATGGGAGCTTATATGCTGTCATTCTGAGAGAGGACAGCAGGTTCCTGTTCCACGGAGCCACAGCCATTCCCATGGGGCAGTTCCTCAACAATGTTAGTAACCTTCTGGAGCATAGATTGCTGGGCTGCTGTAAGAGGCTGCCTGCACCTTTGTGCACTTGTATTTGCAGCAATGATGGCAGCAGTCTGAGCCTGCATGGCACCAAGTTAGACTTGCATGGCAACAAGCAGCGATGTCACGGCCTCAATCTACACTTCCACTGCAGCACTGCAACTTCTGTTTCTGCTGCAGTTGAGGCTGAGACATCGTCCATCAGATGCTGCATCGTGGCTGGGTCCACAAGAGCAATCACAAGCTAGAAAGGATGCAAAATGCAGAAAGCCCTGTGTCAAGTTGGAGCTGGGCTCCTCCACGCTGCTTGGCAGTGATAACATGCTCTCTAACAGATTTGCCAATGCACCAAGCATCTCAGTGTGCAGGTCTATCAGTGTTTTTCTGTACACCCCAAATGAGATCCTTATTTGAGTCTGTGAGTACTTAAGGAAGTGGCCCTAGGAATAGTGGATACATTGGTGGTCATCTTCCAAGATTCTATAGGCTCTGGAACAATTCATACAGATTGGAGGGGAGCTAATGTAACCCCACTATTTAAAAAGGGAGGCAGAGAGAAACGGAATTATAGACCAGTCAGCCTGACGTCGGTAGTGGGGAAAATTCTAGAGTCCATTATAAAAGATTTAATAACTGAGCACATGACAAAAACAGTGGCAGAATCGGACAGAGTCAGCATGGATTTATGAAAGGGAAATCATGCTTGACAAATCTACTAGAATTTTTTGAGGATGTAACTAGTAGAGTTGATGAGGGAGATCCAGCGGATGTGGCTTATTTAGACTTTCAGAAGGCTTTCGACAAAGTCCCACATAAGAGATTGGCATGTAAAATTAAAGCACATGGCATTGGGGGTAGTGTATTGAGATGGATAGAAAACTGGTTGGCAGACAGGAAACAAAGAGTAGGAATAAACAGATCTTTTTCCGAATGGCAGGCAGTGACTAGTGGGGTACCGCAGGGATCAGTGCTGGGACCCCAGTTATTCACAATATATATTAATGATTTAGATGAGGGAACTAAATGTAATATCTCCAAATTTGCAGATGACACAAAGCTGGGTGGGAGGGTGAGCTGTGAGGAGGATGCAGAGATGCTTCAGTGTGATTTGGACACGCTGAGTGAGTGGGCAAATGCATGGCAGATGCAGTATAATGTCGATAAATGTGAGGTTATCCACTTTGGCAACAAAAACAGGAAGGCAGATTATTATCTGAATGGCTATAAATTGAGAGAGGGGAATGTGCAACGAGACCTGGGTGTCCTCGTACACCAGTCGCTAAGGTAAGCATGCAGGTGCAGCAGGCGGTAAAGAAGGCAAATGGTATGTTGGCCTTCATAGCCAGAGGATTCGAGTACAGGAACAGGGATGTCTTGCTGCAATTGTACAGGGCCTTGGTGAGACCACACCTGGGACAGAATTTTGCCCTTGATGGACGGGCAGGCCCCAACGGATCAGCGGAGGGCGGGCAGCCAATCGCCACCGCCGAATCGGGCCCTGCCGCCATTTTAAGCGGGCTATGTGCTTCCTGTCCCGGGGGGGGGGGGGAGGGATTCCCCAACTGCCAGAATGCGCTCTTTCGTGCATGCACGCGAAGGAGCATACTGCTCCCTGAGACTAAGTGCTGTCTCAGAGAGAACGCTGACAGCGTTT
This sequence comes from Cetorhinus maximus, assembly GCF_964194155.1. Classification (NCBI taxonomy): domain Eukaryota; kingdom Metazoa; phylum Chordata; class Chondrichthyes; order Lamniformes; family Cetorhinidae; genus Cetorhinus; species Cetorhinus maximus. Next base: position 165,955,629 of record NC_135879.1, read on the forward strand.
GCAAGTTTAAAAATAGAAAAATTAAAAAATTATTAACATGTCCCCCTCATGTGACAATGTCACATGAGATGGGACATATTAATAAATATCACAGCAACTTTATTAAAAGTTTTTTAAACCCTACATGAAACCTCATCCCACCGATGGATGAGGTTTCATGTTTTGTCAGAAGCCCACTGGGGCTCCTGGCCTGCCCGCCAGCCTTAAGGTTGGATGGGCAGGGCCTTTAATTGATTTAATTACCCTGTCAATGCCTCAATTGGCCATTGACAGGTCGGCGGGCGCACAGCTGATTTCGCTGTCCGCCTGCCTTCCTAAAAATTTAAATGGCGCGGGATGACATCGGGGGTTCCTCCCGACGTCATCCTGCGTCATTTTCGTGTCGGCGAGTGGGCCCCGCCCCCAACTCGCCGACGGAAAAATTCTGCCCCTGGAATATTGTGTGCAGTTTTGGTCTCCTTATCTGAGGAAGGATGTACTTGCTATACAGGGAATGCAGCGAAGGTTTACCAGACTGATCCCTGGGATGGTGGGACTGACATATGAGGAGAGATTGAGTCGGTTAGGATTTTATTCGCTGGAGTTCAGAAGAATGAGGGGGGATCTCATAGAAACCTATAAAATTCTAACAGGACTAGACAGGGTAGATGTAGGAAGGATGTTCCCGATGGTGGGAGAGTCCAGAAACAGGGATCACAGTCTGAGGATACGGGGTAGACCATTTAGGACTGAGATGAGGAGAAATTTCTTCACTCAGAGAGTGGTGTGCCTGTGGAATTCGTTACCACAGAAAGTAGTTGAGACCAAAACATTGTATGTTTCCAAGAAGGAGTTAGATAAAGCTCTTGGGGCGAAAGGGATCGAAGGGTATGGGGAGAAAGCGGGAGCAGGCTATTGAGTTGGATGATCAGCCATGATTATAATGAATGGTGGAGCAGACTCGAAGGGCCGAATGGCCTACTCCTGCTCCTAGTTTCTATGTTTCTATGTTTCTATGACCTTGTCCATTTGGTGAACTGGCACATAAACTATCCTCTTCCCCTGTCCTGGCTACAGTCTACTCGGACCCAGCAACTCACCATGTGCTGACCTCAACTCGATACGACCCTCTAAGTTTCGTGTATTGCCAGTATCTGAGCTGCTGGCTGTGAATGTCAATCAGGTGACAGTGCTTCTTTATCAGAGGCCTGCTGTTGCTCTCCCTTCACGATGAGACTGCACAGAGTGGCCAGGAGGCAAATTTTGGGTACCTGAGAAATGAAGAAAGGAAGAGTCAGGGTGATTAGATTGGGGTAGAAAGCGAGAGGGTTCCGTGTCTGAACCTTACACTTCATGCCAGGATGAGGGTGAAGTGGGATTTGAAGAGAGACATAAGCCAAGGACATATCATTATCCTGAATGTTCTTGATGGCATTGGATGCAATAGCCTCAGTCACAGCCAGCCACATGATGCACAGCAGTCTCCTGCAAAGGGCTCAGGAGATGCTGGTGTGCAAATCTCTACTACTCCTTGTGGTTGACCAGAGCTTGTTCTGCAAGGGAGGGGGAAAAATGTCAGTCATTGTGAAACAATGTGCTTGGGTGGTGTGCCACCATAGCTGAATAGCTAGAGGTATGCAGAAGCAATGAAAGCTGGGTATCAGGCAATGTTCCCTCTAATTTTTGTTTGCTGTGTGTGGACAGTTGTTGTACTGCGCAGTCCCTTTGAGATTGTTGTTTGGCCACACATGCACACATTTTAAAGGGATGTTGCTTGTTTACGGCCTGTTTGTTCCCTGTTCAGTGCATTCCAGATTATTGAGCACCTGTGCAGCTCAGAGGGGACATTGATGTGAGGCTGGCAGCTTTGTGGAGTTTTTCAGGATGAGGAGGAATACCTGAATATTTTTCATGATTCCCGATTGCCAATAGGTGAGTGATGGGGGTGTACAGCATTGTACAGCATGTGATGTTGGTGGTGCATTGGGCAGGAGATGTCATGTGAAGGTACATTCCTTTGAGGTCAGTTAACTTTATATCCAGCACTGCAGCCAGATCATCGGGACCAGACTCCTTGCATCGGGCTCCCTGATCACCTGCTCCCATTCCCTTCCCAGTGTGTGCCTTGAGGGCCTCCTGAACCCTTGTGAAAACATGGCATCTCTCCTTTTGACCTCTATCTATGGTCTCCAGTGATGCAATTGAAAACCTGGGAGCCCTCTCTCTGACCTGTACCTCGCTCCCTAGCTTTCCTGGGACGATTGCAGCAGCTCCTGTAGTAAGAGTACACCTCCCCTTTAAGACGACAGGCTGCCTATAAGAGATACAGACTACCTGTCCTTCATGGTAGCGTCCCATTCGCCTGGGCCCCCTGCTGAGCATGCAGCCAGACAGTTTGTGTGCTGCCTGACCCAACAAAACCAGGCATGGAGTAATCATGCATCATCATTCCCATGCCCAAAATCAGACTAATCTGACCAGTATCCCACAGACTCTTGCTAGGTTACAATCTCACAGACAGCCTTCACCCAGATGTTCACTATTATGGGGATTGACCTTAATGAAAATAAAATTGAGAGGGACATAAAAAAAGGCTGATGATTCACTATTACACATTTCACACTACTGTACAAAGCCAAAACTACTCCCTTAATGACTGAAGCAAGATGGAGAGCATCTGTAGGCAATTTTACTGTGGGCAGTGAAGCCAGAACTTTCTCTTGCTGAAACAAACATATACATACAGAGACACAAACAAACAAACACAATGCACAAATCATCTGTGGGCATCATGAGCAGGAACCCTGCTGGTTTTCCTTTCCCTTAAGGCCCGGAATTGAGATCATTGCACTCCCATTGCCATTCAGAATGGCTAACTCAGCACGGACAAGGCATCAAACTTGGGGATCCCTTGGTCTGAATGGTTTAGCAGCCCAACATATGGTGCATTTACCTTTTCAACTTTTCCCATTGATTATTTTTAAAAATCTTGTTGGCTATAAATTCTTAATGTGTGGCTTAGTCCTGTAATTACATTATTGTCCATAAGTGTCCTCCCACCTGTCCTGAGAACATATATGTAATTGCCCTTCCATTTATCCTAACAGTCTAGTTGTGTGCATTCCACAGGTGCTCACTGGATCTGATTGCAAATCCCTTCCGTACCATTGTTGCACTCATCAAAGTTCATCCCGCAACGCAAGTTCTCAGTCCAAACAATTTATTTGCCCACATTTGTCTAAGATAGTCACAACTCTGTTGAAGGGTCATTCAGACTCGAAACGTTAACTGTGCTCCTCTCCACAGATGCTGCCAGATCTGCTGAGCTTTTCCAGGTATTTTTGTTTTTGTTTTGGATTTCCAGCATCCGCAGTTTTTTGCTTTTATAATTTTACTTCATCTGCTTTCCTGGTAAATACATCCCACTCTTTGCTTCTCAACTTTCTCTTCATCTTACAAACAGAACAATATCTTATAGAAATTATTTTGATAAAAGAAAAATTTTCCCCAACACTTTTGTTTTTGTTGCTAGCTTTCTTCATTTCTCTCTTGACAATGTTTATTTTTACTGGCTGGTAGTTCCACATGTGCCTTCAGGTATCTTGCTGTGTGATCATTCTTATGTGTAGCTTCGGATGTTGGTTGGTTATTACTGTTATCCCACAAGGAGCTTCATAGTTAAAATCAGCTCTGCCCTCACCTGATGTGCGCGCACACTTGCATTTCTCTACGGTGTTAATGGGTTAGCGATCAACAGTGGGAAGGAACCCTAGATGATTTAACACTCTTTGAAGAAAATGATAGTGCTCCTACCCCACTTGGGCTGAGATCAGCTTAGTCAATTATAGTTTTGGACTATACTCCTAAAAACTTCCTTTTACTATTGAACAATCAGGGATGCCAATGAAGTGTTTTGCTCAGTTATGCAAAATGATAATTGAAGCAATATATTAAACCTGACCACAATTGCTGGGGCTTAGCGCTTGTACCCAGTTCACCCTCAGCCTAAATGATATGGGAGGGTTGGGTAACAAGATCATGAAAGCCCCAGAAGGTTAAGGCTCCTCAGATGAATTGCCTCCTGAAACTATGCATAGAATCTACGATAAGAAGCCTGGATAACCAGGACAGTTAGAGACATTCAGACCTTCAAAGATGATATTTTATAAGAACTCATGGAGAAAATAGACATATATGTTGTTTGTGACCTTACCTTCTTGTGTTACTTAGCACAACAATGTTCTAGACCACTTGTGTAATAAAGAAAATGTCTCAAAATATAAGTTCCAGCATTAACCATAATTGACTTCATGATAACTATAGCAAGTCACAGGTCTCCCCTCACTTTGATGTGTGTCAAGGAAGTACCTACAATGAAGATGATAAAGGCTATTCATAAAGAAAATCAATTGAAATACACAATGATTGCTATTCTGTCTAATTTAATATTTTAAAAATTCATTCTTGGGATGTGGGCTTCGCTGGCTGGGCCAGCATTTGTTGCCGATCCCTAAATGCCCTTGAGAAGGTGGTGGTGAGCTGCCTTCTTGAACCTCTGCAGTCCATGTGGTGTAAGTACACCCACAGTGCTGTTAGGAAGGGAGTTCCAGGATTTTGACCCAGCGACAGTGAACGAACGGCGATATAACACAGGACTACTTGCATGCCAAACAGCATTAGCAGCAAGTGATAGACAGAGCTAAGCGATTCCACAACCAACGGATCAGATCTAAGCTCTGCAGCCCTGCCACACCCAGTCATGAATGGTGATGCACAATTAAACAACTCACTGGAGGAGGAAGCTCCACAAATATTCCCATCCTCAATGATGGAGGAACCCAGCACATAAGTCCAAAAGATAAAGCTGAAGCATTTGCTACAATCTTCAGCCGGATGTGCCCAGTGAATGATCCATCTCGACCTCCTCCGGAGGTCCCCAGCATCACAGATGCCGGTCTCCAACCAATTCAATTCACTCCATGTGATATCAAGAAATGGCTGAAGGCACTGGATACTGCAAAGGCTATGGACCCTGACAATATTCCTGCAATGGTGCTGAAGACTTATGCTCCAGAGCTTGCCTCATCCATAGTCAAGCTGTTCCAGTACAGCTACAACACTGGCATCTGCCCGGCTATGTGGAAAATCGCCCAGGTATGTCCTGTACACAAAAAGCAGGACAAATCCAATCCGGCCAATTACCGCCCCATCAGCCTACTCTCCATCATCAGTAAAGTAATTGAAGGGGTCATCAACAGTGCTATCAAGCGGCACTTGGTTAGCAATAACCTGCTCACAGATTTGGGTTCTGCCAGGGCCACTCAGCTCCTGACTTCATTACAGCCTTGGTTCAAATATGGCCAAAAGAGCTGAACTTCTGAGGTGAGGTGTGAATAACTGCCCTTGATATCAAGGCCGCATTTGACAGAGTCTGGCATCAAGGAGCCCTAGCAAAACTGGAATAAATGGGAATCAGGGGAAAATTCTCCACTGGTTGGAGTCATACCTAGCACAAAGGAAGATGTTTGTGGTTATTGGAGGTCAGTCATCTCAGTTCCAGGACATCACCACAGTTGTCCTCAGGGTAGTGTCCTCAGCCCAACCATCTTCAGCTGCTTCATCAATGACCTTCCTTCCATTATAACGTCAGAAGTGGGGATGTTCGCTGATGATTGCACAACATTCAGTGCCATTCGTGACTCCTCAGATACTGAAGCAGTCTATGTCCAAATGCAGCAAGACCTGGACAATATCCAGGCTTGGGCTGACAAATGGCAAGTAACATTCGCGCCACGCAAGTGTCAGGCATTGACCATCTCCAACAAGAGAGAATCCAACCATCGCCCCTTGATGTCTAATGGCAATACCATCACTGAATCCCCCACTATCAACATCCTGGGGGTTACCATTGACCAGAAACTGAACTGGACCAGCCATATAAATAGTGGTCGCAAGAGCAGGTCAGAGGCTAGTAATCCTGTGATGAGTAACCTACCTCCTGACTCCCCAAAGCCTGTCCATCATCTACAAGGCATAAGTCAGGAGTGTGATGGAATACTCCCCACTTGCCTGGATGAGTGCAGCTCCCACAACACTCAAGAGGCTTGACACCATCCAGGACAAAGCAGCCCGCTTGATGGGCACCACATCTGCAAACATTCACTCCCTCCACCACTGACACACAGTAGCAGCAGTGTGTTCCATCTACAAGATGCATTGCAGGAATTCACAAAGGATCCATGGACAGCACCTTCCAAACCCACAAAAACTACTTCCTATGTGGACAAGGGCAGCAGATAGATGAGGGCACCACCAACTGGAAGTTCCCCTCCAAGCCACTCACCATCCTGACTTGGAAATATATCGCCGTTTCTTCACTGTCGCTGGGTCAAAATCCTGGAACTCCCTTCCCAACAGCACTGTGGGTGTACCTGCGCCATATGGACTGCAGCGGTTCAAGAAGGCAGCTCCCCACCATCTTCTCAGGGGGCAATTGGAGATGGGCAATAGATGCTGTACTAGCCAGCAAAGCCCATATCCCGTGAATGAATTTTTAAAAATACGGATTAGGAGCAGGAGTAGGCCACTCGGCCCCTCGAGCCTGCTCTGCCCATTCAATAAGATCACAGCCGATCTGAATGTAACCTCAACCCCACACTCATCCTTACTCCCAAAAACCTTTCACCTTCCCCACCTTGTAAATCAAGAATCTATCTAGTTCTGCCTTAAAAATATTTAAAGACTCTGCTTTCACCGCCTCTTGAGGAAAAGAGTTTCAAAGACTCACAACCCCCTGAGAGAAATAAATTCTCCTCATGTTTGTCTTAAATGAGTGACCCCTTAGTTTTAAACAGTGACCACTTGTTCAAGATTCTTCCACAAGAAGAAACACCTTCTCCACAACCACCCTGTCAAGACCCCTCAGGGTCTTAAAGGTTTCAATTAAGTCGCCTCTTACTCTTCTAAGCTCCAGTGGATACAAGCCTAACCTGTCCAGCCTTTCCTCATAAGACAACCCGCCCATTCCTGCTATTAGTCTATGTGATGAAGATATTAATATATATATATTATTGGAAAATATTTTTCTTTTAAAATAGGGTTTAGTCTGTGGGTGAGTCTTAATTGGATTAAAGTCAGCTAGTCTGGATGTTTTGATGTATAGTAGTTTTGAGATGTAAGAGAGGTAGAGTGCATTTGCATTTTTTGAATAGATCATTCAAGAAGCAGAGAGAAATCTGGCACCTAAAGACCAAGCAATATGTTTATATCACTAATAAAATTGGTACTATGAAAGGGGTTTTATTGTTAGAAGTGGTGGAGTTCAAAGAGGCTGGTGATACAATGAGAGTTTACATTTAATGAGATGTGCTGGATATAACCGATAGCAGTTTTTGTGTATGCAGGGCAGAGGCAATGTAAGGTCAAGAAGTTGTAAGCTTACAACTGTCTCCACAGGAACCAAAGTGAGAGGAGCCTCATTTTGAATTTGTAAGGTGAAAATGCTTTGCCTGGTGTCTGGTTAAGTCTATGGGTGCTGTTGCCTTAATGGAGATTAGTTTGGGAATGTGATAAAAGTTATGATAGTAGTAACTTGTAGCCATATATATGTGTTTGATGTGTTGTAACTTAATAAAATATTTCATTTAGTTTAATATAAAACCTCTCGAGAACTGGTGATCTGATTCCTGAATTTAGAGTTGCATCTCAAACATACCACTTAATATATAGGTTATGACAGTTGTTTAAAGTTTCCCTCTGGAATTTTTAAAGAACTCAGCTTTACCAACTATTGGGTCATAACAGTCTAGTAAACCTTCTCTGAACTGCTTCTAATGCATTTACATCTTTCTTTAAATAAGGTGACCAGTACTATACACAATACTCCCAATGTGGTCTCACCAATGCTCTGTACAACTGAAGCATAACCTCCCTACTTTTGTAATCAATTCCCCTCACAATAAATTATAACATTCTATTAGCTTTCCTAATTACTTGCTGTACCTGCATACTAACCTTTTGTGATTCATGCACTAGGACACCCACATCCCTTGGAATCTCAGGGCTCTGCAATCTCTTATCATTTAGATAATAAAGTTCTTCTTTATTCCTCCTGCCAAAATGAATGATTTCACATTTGCCCACATTTTATACTCCATTTGTCAGATCTTTGCCCACTCACTTAGCCTATCTATGTTACTTTGTAGCCTCCTTATGTCCTCTTCGCAATTTACTTTCCTACCTATTTTTGTGTCATCAGCAAATTTAGCAACCATTCCTTCGATCCCTTCATCCAAGCCATTTATATAAATTGTAAAATGTTGAGGCCCCAGCACTGATCCCTGTGGAACACCGCTCATTACAGAAAAAGACCCATTTGTGCCAACTCTCTGCTTCCTGTTAGCTAGCCAATCTTCTATCCATGCCCCTACACCACAAGTTTTTATTTTCTGCAAAAACCTTTGATGTGGCACTTTATCAAATGCCTTCAAGAAATCCAAGTACAGTACATCCACCAATTCCAGTTTATCCACAGCACATATGCCTCCATTATAAATTCCCCAACACACTTTCTATAGGACCAAACTCACTTTGTTAACTCTTGTTTTATTTAAATATCTATAGAAACTCTTACTATCCGTCTTTATATTACTAGCTAGCTTTCCCTCCTTATTAGTTTTTTTGTCATCCTTTGCTGTTCTTTATTTTGTTTCCAATCTTCTGACCTGCCACCCGTCTTTGCGTAATTATACGCTTTTTCTTTAAGTTTGATACTCTAACTTTAACACGGATGGTGGGCCCTCCCCTTGGAAATTTTCTTTCTCATTGGAATGTATCTATTCTGTGTATTCTGAAATATCCCTTTAAACGTCTGCCACCGAACCTCTTTTGACCTACCCCTTAATTTCGTTTGCCAGTTCACTTTAGCTAGCTTCACTTTCATGCCTTCATTATTGCCCTTATTTAAGTTTAAGATGCTAGTTTTGGATGCACTCGCATCTTTCTCAAAATGAATGTAAAATTCAATCATATTATGATCGCTGCTACCTAGGGGTGTCTTTACTATGAGGTTATCAATTAATCCTATTTCGTTGCTCAATACCAGGTCTAGTGTAGCTTGCTCTCTGGTTAGCTCCAGAACATGCTGCTCTAAGAAACTATCCCAAAAACATTCTATGAACTCTTCATCTACGCTATCTTTGCCCATCTAATTTTCCAGTTTATATGTCGATTAAAATCCCCCATGATTATTACTGTGCCTTTCTGCTGAGCTCCCATTATCTCTTCTTTTATACACTGTCCTACCATGTAGTTACAATTAGGGGGCCTGTACACCACTCCCACAAAAGTGACTTCTTGCCTTTTTCATTCCTTATCTCAGCCCAAACTGCTTCTGCATCCTGGTTTCCTGATCTTAGGTCATCCCTCTCTAATGTGCTAATACCATCTTTAATTAACCAAGCCACCCTCCAACCTTTCCTAACTTCCTGTCCTTCCTAAATGTCACGTAACCTTCAATATTCAGGTCCCAATCTATGTCATTCTGTAGCCATGTCTCTGTAATGGTTATCAGATCGTACTAATTTATTTCTAGTTGTGCTATCAATTCAACTGCTTTGTTTCGAATGATATGTGCATTTAGATACAGAGCCTTTAGTTTTGTCCTTGTATCATTATTGCAGTGTCTAGCCTTACCTGCTGATTTACTCTTAGAAATGTAATCTCTGTCCTGTCCCAGTCTGTTTATCATTTCCCATATTAATACCTTTCTCTCTTGCCTTGTCTCTACTCTTTAATTTACCACATCTTCCCAAATTTGATCCCTTACCCCCACGCTTCAGTTTAAAATCCTCTCTACTTCCCTAGTTATTGTTACGACCCAACCCCGGGTAAGGTTCCCCAAAGTTGTTGATCCAGGCGAGAACCTCAATTTGTCACCGTTTGGCTAAGACACCCCCAAATTGTTATGCCCTGGTGAGGAGGGATGAACTGGCTCCCTGTCCTTATTCAGCCACCCCGCACCCCCAACCCCGCTCTCTGTTTGTCGCAACAAGATGTAATCTAAAAAGGATCCCTTTTGTCTCTACCTTTTTCCCAGACCCAATCGTTCTGGTTTTGAAGGAGCCAATTTGATCAGACTTTCTTGAGTTATAGGTAAGAGTAAGTTTATTAACTACTAAAGGTGAGAAAGGAAAAAAACACATGCATATACGGTAATACAGGTTATAAGTAAGAATTTAGCTTGAAGTAAGTGAATATATATATATTATATAAAGGTATACAGAACAGTCCTTGACTGGTGGGAATTGAAAATTGTGGCTGTTGGAATTCGAGATTCCAGTAGAATTGAATCTGGTAGACGAATAGTCGGTTTTGAGGTTCCAGTACAGTTTACTCCGGTAGAAGAATAGTTGGTTTCGAGGTTCCAGTAGTTTTGAATTCGCTGGAGAGTGAGAGAGATCCAGCCCTGAGCAGATGTCCCGAACCCTGGCACCAGGCAGGCAACACAGCCGTCTGGACTCTCGCTCTTTGATACAAAGAACGGTGTCAATCCCCCCTCACTATACTATCCCCTACTACCACTATATTCCTTTTTGCTCCCCCACTTGGATGGCTTCCTGTACCACAGTGCCATAGTCAGTTTTATCATCCATCCCGCAGACCCTGCCCTCATCCCACCAAGCTGAGAGAACCTCAAACCTATTGGACAATTGCAGAGTCTCACACTCCTGCCCTTTGAGACCCCTCAACTGCCTCACTCGCAGTCACATCCTCCTGTCCCCAGCCACTGACCATTTCAGAAGACCCTTTCCTAAGTGGTGTGACTGCCTCCTGGTATTAAGTATCCAGGTAACTTTCCCCCTCCCTGATGTGTCGCAGAGTCTGCAGCTCAGCCTCCAGCTCTATGACTCTGAGCCAAAGTTCCTCAAGCCACAAACGCTTACTGCAGACGAGTTTTCCCTGGATCTCAATGTTATCCAGAAGCTCCCACATGATGCAGCCTTGATACATCACCTGTCCTACTATCCTTAATGTGTTTTAAATAATTACTTAATTATATTAATCACTGTTGCTTTCTTATATATTTTATTAAATTTACCACCAATTTGTGTACTATTTTAAACCTTAGGGATAGAATAGAACTTAACTACTTACCAGGTACTCACCAAACAAACTCCTTTTCCTGTAGTAGAGCAAGAACCAATTTCCATGGGGTGAGAAATGAACACGTCCTTCCCCAAACTCCTCCTCTCACCAAACTCCAAGTTTTCACTCAGTTAGCTCAACTGCACTTTGTTTGCCAAGGCTGCACTATAGAATCCTGAATTTATAGCAAACTGAACTGGGGCTACAGTAACCAGATTCAACCAGTTAGCTAATTAACTACTCAGCTCCTACAGCTGAGAGTGAGTTTACCCTGTCTACACTGCAAGAAAAAAAGAACCTAGCCTGCTTACACAGTACCTTCCAGTTACTGCTAATTACAGACTAGATTAGATTGTAAGAGCAAAATTTAAGAATAAAATTAATACTTAAAACATCCCCCTCAACAAACTCCAAGTCTTCACTCAGTTAGTGAGCTGTACTCCGTTTGCCGGATCTGGATGTTTCTCACACACAGAAATATACAACGGTCCAGTCCAGCTACGTAGTTTTAGGTTTTTGTGTGATGTGGAATGAAAAAATCGAAAATGCAAAAAAATGGATTCAGAGATCAAGATGTGCAGCTCTTAGTAGATGGTGTGAGAGTAGGACAGAAGACTTGCAACAAAGTTGAGAGGGCAAGCCACAAAACTTAGAAGTAAAGCAGATCGTCACACAAGAGGCCAAAGTGGGGTTACATGCCAGGTGAGTCTGATGGATAAGTGCCAAGGTGAAAAATGAGAATGTGGATGAATGAACAAAAAATGCCACATATGGAAGCTCTTTCTACACAGTCACTGGCTGCAATCAAAAGTATATTTAACACATATTGACTTTCTGAATTGCAACAGGGAAGTAATAAATATGAATGAAAATTATTACAGCAGTGTCAAGAAGAGTAAGCTCAAGAGATACAGCTAAAAGAAGATTAAAATCCAATTGTAAATTATTCACATATCCAAGCAACAATTATAATGCAGATAACTACCAAACGTTCTGACAACTTGCTGTAGCCAAGACTCTACACTCAGTTAAGATATGCATAAGCCAGAAAATTGTGCTATTACCTAAAGTACACGCATAATATATTCACTCACTCAGTGCACATTTATCTTCTCTTTACAGCAAATACTGTCTTCAACTGAACATGTAGGCAAACCTCATGAGATAAATCTTCCATTCCTTTTGAAGACATAAATTGCAGTGAGGTCATTGATTGGAAAACTATATGGCATGGATAATGTATAAGAAACTGGGGAGGAAACAATCCAGATTTGCAGAATTCTAATTGCATATTTTCCCATAGAAACATATTTGAACAGATGTAAATTAGTGATTGTGTTGCTCTGCCATTTATTGCCTGTGCAACAAAAACTTTCTTAACCAGGCATGTTGACTTATTCAACCCCAAAAAGACTCACTTCCCTTCCTCCTTACAGAAAGGTAATTGCATTTCTCTGAAAATTTATTGTTTTATAACGTTGCAGAAAATGGTGCGAAAAATCTGATATGTAAGGAGTCAGATCTGTTAGGGCACAATGTAATGATAACTTTTATTGATTTGCCTCAATTCTGGTCCTTTTTTTGTTTACTTAACACCAACTGTAATAACTGTTGGGGTGGTACAGCTGCTCCTGCTGCCTATCAGGGGTCATGTGATATTTTTGGAGGCTCCGACCAATGAGCCTTAAGCTCTGGCAATCCCGGATAGGGCTTCCTGACAAGAATTCTCATCGATCATGTAGCACCTGAAAAGCTCTCTGTAATAAAGTTATTTGTTTCTTGTTGAAACCTGTCCGCTCCGTCAAGACATTTGGTGACGAGGGTAAAAGAGCTCCAATGCTACACCTAGCCTGGTTATCATGAGTACATCGAACATTAAGAAAAAGAAAAGACTACTCACAAGTCACGCCACTCTTCGGCAGAATCGATCCTTATGATGCGACTATGGAAGATGGGAGCCAGTATATAGAATGCCTTGGGTTTTATTTCGTGATGAACAAAATTACCACAGAGGAAAAGCAGAAAGCCATCCTTCTGAGTGTAAGCGGCAGTAAGACATACAATCTCATTTGCAACCTGACGGCCCCAAATACGTCCAATTTTAAGTCCGATAATGAAAACGGACTTCCAGCTGAAGCCATCCGTAATAATGCAGCATTTTAAGTTTAATTCCAGAGTTAGGGCCCCGGGTGAGTCCACTGTAACTTTTGTAGTGAGCCTAAAGCAGTTGGCAGAACACTGTAACTTTGGGGGCATGTTAAATGATATACTGTGGGACTGATTAGTTTGTGGAGTTCAGGACGATGCCGTATGGTGCTGTTTATTCACCAAGGTCAACATCAACTTTAAGCTCCCTAGGAATCGCCTTTGCCATGGAAAGTGGTGCGAGAGACTCACAGGTTTTGCGACACATACAACATGGCGCTGTTCTTCATATGGGGCAGGAACCTACCGTCGAGCATGGCGCGAAAACCAGAGATAGCAGTGAAGCGAGTTGCAATGTCTGCTGTTAGAAACACGAAAAGGCCTAGTAGAAACACTTCAGTGGCAACTCCAAGAGTGAGTTGTTAGAGATGTGGAGGTAACCATGGATCGGACACCTGTAAATTTAAGGAGGCAGAATGCCATTGCTGCCATAAGAAAGGTCACGTATAAGGCAATGCAGGACAAAGTTGAAACAGCCCGTAAAGCAACAACCCAACATGATTGAATTGAAGAATACAATAGAACCTGAAGCTGCTGACACCGATGTTTATTCCCTATATAACGTAACCACTGTAAAAAGCGAACCTATCACTGTCACGATCCAAATTAATGAGAAGCCACTAATAATGGAGGTGGATACCGGTGCCTCAACCACAGTGGTGGGAGAGCACACATTTAATACCTTAACTAAGGTAGGAAGCCAATAAACCTGGAGCGGACAACTGTCAGGAAGATATAATAATTTTCATAACATTATTGGAATTTATTGCAAAGTGGAGAAATGTCTATGGATGTGTGTGTGTGTGTGTGCGTGTGACTTAATTTAATTAAAGGCAGCTGATCTGAAAGCTTTGATGCAATAGAAGATAAGCTAGGTTTGAAATATTAAGTAGGTAAACGTAGGTGAACATTGGTGTAAAGGGAAAACTTGCACTTTTAAATAAACCAGGCTAGATTGAATTCAAAAGACAGGGGTGAAATATTTCACCTAGCCGGGAGAAGTTAGAAACAGCGTGTTTCTTTTTCCTGAAGATTATTGGTAAAATCGGTACATTGATGAATTTTTATTGTTAGTGGGGTAAAAGTCCAAAGACATAGTGAAAAAATGGAATTTGCATTCAAAGGGGAAAATTTCTATAAAGGAGAGAAGGCTGTGTGCAAGAGAAGGCATTCTAAGATGTAACAGGTGTGAAAAGCCTCCAGCATCTAAGCCTCAAGCTGCTGTCTACAAGCAACTGAAGCTGAGAAAAACTCACTTTGAATCTGACTGCTCAGGGCATTGCGTGTTACTTTTCCTGGGACTTTTAAAAACCTATAGGCAGGATTTTCCCTTTGTTGGGCGGGAATGGCGGGTGGACCTGGGAATGGCCATGAAACGGAAAGCCGCCCATGATTGGGCTCTGACCGTGATTTCACACTGGCTGGCCAGATAACGGCTCAGTGCTGCCGGGATGGGGGCAGGAGGAGTGCGAGTGCTGAAGTCTGCGGATGTGTGAGGGAACGTGTACTGAAAGGTCCCTGAAGGCACAGAGCTGCCTCAAGGAGCTGAAGATTTTTTAAATGAGAAATGAAGATTTAAAAAATAAGGGGGAAACATGCCCCCACATGTGACTCAGTCATATGAACAGGGACATATTAAAAATGATGTTTCAAAATTTTAATTTTTAAAATTATCATTGGGAACCTCATCCCACACGTGGATGAGGTTTCTTCAAAAATCCGAAGGCCGCCTGGCCTAGCTCGAAAAATAGGATGAAATTAATTGATTAATGGCCTTTTTAGGCCACTTAATTGTCAGCAGGCGCAATGCTGACTCTCGTGCGTGCCCGCCAACTAAAATATCACGCGAGTGCAGGATGACATCAGGGCACTCGCTCAACATTAGCTTGGATAGAGGATTGGCTAACCAGCAGAAAGCAGAGAGTCAGGATAAATGGGTCTTTTTCTGGATGGCAAGCTGTAACTAGTGGGGTGCCACAGGGTTCGGTCCTTGGGCCCCAACTATTTACAATCTATATTAATGACTTGGATTCAGGGATAGAAGGTAGTATAGCTAAATTTGCAGATGACACCAAAATAGGTGGGAAAGTAAGTTGCAATGAAGAAATAAGAAATTTACAAATGGATATGGGCAGGTTAGGTGAAAGGGCCAAAATTTGGCAGATGGAGTTTAACGTGGATAAGTGTGAGGTTATCCATTTTGGTCAGAAGAATAAAAACGTGACTTATTATTTAAATGGAGAGAAACTTCTGAGTGCTGCAGTGCAGGGGGATCTGGGTGTCCTCGTGCATGAATCGCTGAAAGCTAGTATGCAGGTACAGCAGGTAATAAGGAAGGCAAATGGAATTTTGGCATTTATTGCTAAAGGAATAGAGTATGAAAATGGGGAAGTGTTGTTGCACAAGGCATTGGTGAGACCGCACCTGGAGTATTGTGCACAGTTTTGGTCCCCTTACTGCAGGGAGGATGTAGTTGCATTGGAAGTGGTTCAGAGGAGGTTCACTAGATTGATTCCAGAGATGCGGGGCTTGTCTTATGAGGAGAGGTTGAGCAGTTTAGGCCTATACTCGCTAGAGTTTAGAAGGATGAGAGGAGATCTAATTGAGGTATGTAAGATGCTAAAGGGTATAGACAAAGTAGACGTGGAGCACATGTTTCCCCTTGTGGGGCATTCTAGAACGAGAGGCCATAGTTTTAGGCTAAGGGGTGGTAGATTTAAATCAGAGATGAGGAGGAATTACTTTTCTCAAAGGGTCGTGAGTCTGTAGAATTCACTACCTCAGAGTGCAGTGGATGCTGGGACGCTGAATAAATTTAAGGAGGATATAGACAGATTTTTAATTAGTAATGGGTTGAAAGGTTATGGGGAGAGGGCGGGAAATTGGATTTGAGGCCGAAATTAGATCAGCCATGATCGTAACATAATGACCGGGACATAAAATTCTGCCCTATGTGTCTCACTGTTGCCTTAATGGAGGCGTAACTGGGGTTTAGATTAATTAGGAGATTTACAAGCTATATCTTGGCCTGCACGCCTTTTAACTTCCCTAATTCATCTTGAAATACCATGTCATATTTCCTTAGCAGCTCAGGAACTCCTCCTGTTTTCAGGTGAAATACCTCAGAACAGCCAAGCTTGATCTTCTGTAACTAGCCCAGGCCTAAAAGACAGGGTCCTTCCCCTTTCATTATTATTACAGGTAGCTGGGTTGTCTGTTGCCTGTAAGACACAGGTACTGTGGCGATGCCCTTTACCTGAATAGATTCTCCAGTGTATGTCTTCAATTTAGTGGCTGTGTTAAGGCAGGTGGATGATAAATGCCAAGCTGCCCAAATCCCAGAGGGAAGCTTGAACCAGCTGCCACAACTATTTGCAATCTGTACTTATTTCAAGATGCAGGCTTTGAATTCAGTAAGAGAAGGCCACCAAGTCTTATAGGTTTCTTACAGAACTAAATTAAACCTTTAGTAATAGAAGAAATGAATATAAGCACATATATGGATCTACAAATTACTACTATGATAGCTTGTAAATCTCCTAATTAATCTAAACCCCAGTTATGCCTCCATTAAGGCAACAGTGAGACACATAGGGCAGAATTTTATGTCCCGGTCATTATGTTACGATCATGGCTGATCTAATTTCGGCCTCAACTCCAATTTCCCGCCCTCTCCCCATAACCTTTCTGCAGAAGAAAAGAGGCACCCTCAGCAATGGAGACACATCTGAATTTATTCTGTCAAGCAAACCAACTTATTCCAAAAAAAAAGAGAATAGTGTTACAAAACAAAGCAAATCATAAGGACCTCATCTTGGGCCAACACAAAAGCACCAGTGAAAATCCCGTGGTGTGCCTAAGGTGCCTTATGTATGCATTTCCGGGTGCTATGTCTTGATGCTGCCCCATCGCTCGGAGTGGTATATGAGACAGCCTGCTCACTCTGCTGTCCTGTTGGCCTTGATGACCTTGGCGGTCGTCCTCTGGCCCGTGTAGATCCATATATGTGCTTATATTCATTTCTTCTATTAATAAAGGTTTAATCTGGTTCTGTAAGAAACCTATAAGACTTGGTGGCCTTCTCTTACTGAATTCAAAGCCCGCATCTTGAAATAAGTACAAATTGCAAATAGTTGTGGCAGCTGGTTCAAGCTTCCCTCTGGGATTTGGGCAGCTTGGCATTTATCATCCACCTGCCTTAACACAGCCACTAAATTGAAGACATACACTGGAGAATCTATTCGGGTAAAGGGCATCGCCACAGTACCTGTGTCTTACAGGCAACAGACAACCCAGCTACCTGTAATAATAATACTCCATGTGGATGGTTTCCAAAACTGTAATGAGTGCTTGGTTGGACATTCAGCTTTATTAACAAGGTCCTTAGTTACTGTTGCCAACTTGGCAGATTTTGCACTTAGGTGTCGAGTATTGAGCCTACAGCCCAGGCTTGTCCTGGGGGTCCATCTGTGGTGTGCTAGCTGAAGGTTTGTTGGATTAAAGCCTCCCGGGTGTCCTGCCTCCCTGGAATATGCCCGGGTCAGCGTCTACCCCCAATGCATTTCCCTGTACATGCTCATCCTTGGACTCACTGCTAGACTCATCGTATACAGCCACAGCCACTGTGTCTACATCTTCATCATCCACTGCATCTCCCCTTTCCAGCGCAAGATTGTGGAGTGCGCAGCATGCAACCACTATCACCGACACACGATCTGGGGGACACTGGAGTACACCCCCTGAGCGGTCCAGACATTGGAAGCGCATCTTGAGAAGACCGATGGTTCTCTCCACCACAGCCCTTGTGCTCAGCTTCTGTTCTTGGATGGCGGAGTGGTGTCATGAACCATCTTCTGAGGGGATAGCCCTTGTAACCCAGCAGCCATCCATCCATCCAGCCGGGCTGGAGCACTGAAGAGCTCCGGCACCTGGGAATGTCTGAGGATGTAGGCGTCATGGGAGCTGCCTGGGTACCTTGCACAGACTTGTAGAATCAGCATCCTGTGATCACACACTATCTGCACGTTCATGGAGTGGAAGCCCTTCCTGTTGACGAAGGCACCGGGCTCACCTGCTGACACCTTGATGGCTACATGTGTACAGCCTATTGCACCCTGGACGTGGAGGAAGCCAGCAATGGCCGCAAAGCCTCTGGCTCGCTGTGTCTGACTGGCCTGGTCCCAGCGGTAGTGGATGAAGGTCAATGCCCGTCTGAACAGAGTGTCTGTAACCTGCTTGACACAAGCTGATTGGGAGACACCGCAAAGATCAGCCACCGAGCCCTGGAAGGAGCCAGAGGCATAGAAGTTGAGGGCAGCTGTGACCTTCAGAGCCACTGGCATGGGATGTCCAGCCACACAGTTTGGAGATATCTCAGGGCCAATAATCTGACATAAAAAGTTGACTGCCTCCCTTGAGAGACGGAGCCTCCTTCGGCACTGCACCTCAGACATATTGAGGTAGCTGATTTGCTGCCTGTTTACCCTAGCAGCAGGATAGTGGCGTCTTCTGCGGCCCCTTCTGCTTTGGTCTACTTCTTGGCCCTGCACCCTTTATGCCTGTGCCTGTCCTCCCAAAGGTGGCTCCCAGGATCTGAATGTGCACTCCTGGCCTCCTCCCCCTTCTAGCCCTCCCTTCCTCCTCAGAGGAGGTGCCTCTAGTGGACAGTTCAGCTCCCATTCCCAGGCTAAGGAAAGGCTTTCAGAAACCTGCAGGCCCAGAAAAGATTCCTCACTGCAGCATGCTGACCTGAAGGTTGAGGCCAGAAAAAGCAGCTGGTATGTGTTTTGAAGTATTGCAGATCACACAGGCAAGTTTCAAAAACTTTCAGAAATAAATGCTTGACAGTGCACACTTGCGACCCCAGTAAGCCCTCTTATCCCGCCCATGGATAAGGTTAATAAAAATGTGCCCTACCCGCCTGCCCGTTGCGCCCACGTACCGACCTGAAGATCGCACGGGTGCCGAAAAATCAGCATCGATTGGCGCCTCAAGTGCCTTAACTGGCCCGTTAATTAATGTCGACCGCATGTCAGACATCATTGCTCACCCGCCCAGCAAAATATCGCGATGGCACGCGGTGACTTCGGGGCACTTGTCCGATGTCACCACGCATCATTTTACGTGCGGACATGTGGGGCCCGCCCCCACACGCCAAAGGGAAAATTCAGCCCTATGTGTATCAGGAAGAATTATTCTCAACCACATTGTACATTAACATAAAGCATTTATTGGCACTGTCTTTTGCCTTGAGATTGTTATCTCATAAACACCCTTCAGTTTAGACAATTTTATCAGCTCATATTTCAATTTCTCTTAATTTCCGGAAGAATAGAATGTTTGTGGGTGTAGGTAATTCAAATTCCCAACATTTTGGAGTTATCCTATAGAACACCTCTTTGTCCTTCTGTCTGTGACATCTTTTGGTTATCTCCACCTATCACTGGCCCTCTATCCAGCTCTTCTTGTCCCACCGCCCCCCCCCCCCCCCCCCCCCCCCCCCAAACCAGCTTATATTTCACCTCTCTTCTATTTTTCCTTAGTTCTGTTGAAGGGTCATTCGGACTCAAAACATTAACTGTGTTCCTCTCCGCAGATGCTGTCAGACCTGCTGAGTTTTTCCAGGTATTATTATTTTTGTTTTTGTTTTGGATTTCCAGCATCCGCAGTTTTTTGCCTTTATCTTAGTTTTAAATTAGTTTCTACAGGTTGTAGCATTCTTTCGAATATGCCATAAATGC
Organism: Cetorhinus maximus; assembly: GCF_964194155.1. Lineage (NCBI taxonomy): Eukaryota > Metazoa > Chordata > Chondrichthyes > Lamniformes > Cetorhinidae > Cetorhinus > Cetorhinus maximus. Next base: position 165,975,698 of record NC_135879.1, read on the forward strand.
TGCACATTACCACACTGTAAAACACACAACAGATTAATTACAAAATCCTTTTTGATTTGCATTTGACAGCTAATGTTGTGATTCTAAGTCAAAAACATAAAATGTTGGGGCAGAATTTTCAGGTTGGCTGGCGGGATCAGTGGGTCCAGGAGCAGCCAAGGAACAGACTGTCGTCCACGATCGGCCCCCGACCGCGGTTTCACGCTAGCTGGCCAACTAAAGGCCAGCCAACGTGAAACGCGCGCTAAAATGCTCAGCGCTGCCGGGGTGGTGGCGGGAGGAGGGCAGGAGCTGACAAAACCATGGGCACAGGAAAGCTCCCTGAAGGCAGAGAGCTGTCTCAGAGAGCTGAAGACTTCAAAAGTATTAATAAAGATTTTAAAATGAGAACAAAATTGTCCAGGCATTACAAACGGTGACCTGAACATATACATTATAAACATTCTGTCCATAGATTTTTTTAAATTTAATAACGGAAACCTCATCCCACCCTTGGATGAGGTTTCAGGAAAATTGCAAAGGCCGCCTGGCCGGTTCGCCTGTTTGCTAACCGTTAGGTTGGGTGGGCCACAAAAAATTGGGGACAATTACGACTTTAATGGGCTTAATTGCCATCTTAATTGTTGGCGGGCGCACTTCCGACTTTTGCATGTGCCCGCCGACCGAAACATCGTGCGAGAGCAGGATGACGTCAGGACGCTTGACCGAACATCATCACGCGCTATTTTACGCACGAGCGGGTCGGGCATGCACCTGCACGCCAACCTGAAAATTCTGCCCTTGGAAACAATCCAGTGCGTTTCAGGCAGCCGTTCAGACAGATTAGAAAAGGAAGTTTCAGCTAGACACAGTTCCTCAGAACTGGAAAACATTACTGATGAACAGCCTTTAAAAAGGAACAGAAAAGCGAAAGGAAAAGGGGAAAATAGAAGGAAAATAATACATGCACAGGACCTGAAATAGAATGACCTGTAAAGGCTTGGAAAAGGCCAAGAGGTCATCCAGCCCGTTTCAGATATCGAGGTGGCTTTTGCAACATGATACAGGTGCTCCTTATTCAGTATGTAATCTCCAGGGAATTAATAAGAAGATAAAATTCCAAGACAATTCGGGAAAATAAGTCTGGAAAAGTTTCCTCTGACCCCTTTAGATGATTAAAAATAGGCCAGAAGATCACAGTGATCCTGACAAGTATCTTCTACAAAGTAGTCAGTTTTCAAGTCAGTAGGAATAAAAATCAGGAGAGACGCAAAACCGGCTGCCGATTCACTATCACCATTTACACTTTCACACAAAGCTCACCCTGCTGTGTGAATCCACAAACATTCAAATGATACAGGAATAAAAATATAGTATTGTGACAAAAACAGAAAAAGCTGGAAACCCTCTGTCATAGATACAACTCTCAGATCATTTTCACCTCCTTTTTTGCCTTAATTCTACATAATAATAATAAGCAGTTGGAGCGGGCACCAGAGACTGGTTTGAGAGAGATAGGGAAATGTTGTCAAGATGACCTTTTACCTCAGATCATGTTGGAACATAATGATAAAATGACTGTGCGCGGCATTCCCCTTTATCTTATGTCAATGAAGGAGTGGTTTCCTATAGGCGTCATGCCCTGTAACATGATTTATTGAATATAACTGTGTGGATATAAAATAAATTTACATGGATTGATAATGCAGGGATTCTCTGCTAGCAAGAGTAATTGAAAGACAGGAGATGCTACTTAAAAAGGACAAGCTAAACTAACATTTGACTTAACATTGTTAAGCATAAGGAGTAGCTAAAGAAAACAAAGGCTGCTACTGCATCAGCAAAAAGGGTAATAAAATAAAGGGTCATAGACAATTGTGGAAGTTATGGAAAAAGTTTTCATAATTACCTGAAGAGTCAGAGAAATGTTAGAGACTGTATTTGATGTTCAAGGACAGACTACAAATGAGTCATTAGGTATGATGAAAGAATTAAATGGTCCTTTGGATTGCTCTTCATTCTTAAAGGCAAGGCTCGACAGTTAGAATTTAATGATGTTTAGCAGAAAGTTAATATTAACAGAGATAACCATATTGGGTGGAATTTAATGCCCTACCTCGAGGCGAACTTGAAAGCGAAGGGACATTTAATCAGGCTGGAGGGTGCCAGGTGGGGACCCTTCTGCCTTTCTGCCTCTGTCCTGATTAAGCCCAGGGCGGGAAGGCTCATGGATGGCCTTCCTGTCCCGATGCCGATTAAGAACCTTAAGTGGGCAATTGGTAACCACATAAGGGTCTCACCCTGCCATCGCAGGTATGCATCTAGCAGCAAGCGGGGCATGTGCCACGCAGTAAGTCTGAAAAGCAAATCCTGTTCTGTTTGCTTACAGGCCCCCGGGGTTGGAGGCTGGGTGTTCCCTCGTTTACAGGTACTCAGTACCTGATCAAGGGACCAAGAAAGGTGGAAGGCCATTAACAGACATCCTGAACTTTCTTCCAACCCCCATGCCCCACCTAGCCAGTGGCCCCTTCCCTGTGGCCCCCATTGTGACTCCACTCACCTGTGGCCTGGGTCCCTCGCTGATTGTGGGCTTCTGGTGGCTGCATTGCTGGCATTGAGGGGCTGCGGGTCTCTGGTTGACTGGCAGCTCTAGGGGATAGGATTTCCTGGGGAAGGTCCACATCTGACCACTTAAGTGACTGGCTGTTACTTAATACGGCTGGTAAGCATAAGGAATAAAGTAGGCGACACGGGGCTCTCCCCAGCTCTCCAGCCAGCAGGCGAGACCCCCGTCATCTGGATTAAATCCCGCCCATTGCTTTAGATAGAATTAGAACATGAAAATAGATAGAGGATATGGCTGGATGATACCCACAAATGAGACACATACTCTACAAGCCCATTGCCCATATTTGTAATAGCTCACTGCACTTCCAATAGAGTGGAAGGAGGTTAATGTAGTCCTAGCTTCACAAAAAGATGGCAAGACAGACCTTGGTAACCAACAGCCCATTAGTATGCAGTCATTAATGGGAAAAATGTTTCAGGGAACCATTAGGGATCCAACAATTGATTACTTAACTAGAATGGTGCATATTTGGGACACTCAAAATGGCTTCAAGACACATCATATCTTAAAACTCAATCATATTTTTTGAAAAAGATATCTTAAAGAAATGGTCACAAGTAAGGAAGGAATAGTTTGGAGAGCAGTGGAGCAAAGCTTTGGAGGCCCATGGTTTTCTTGTGGACCCTGAACAGCCGCCTTCTACTCCTCTTGGCCCCATATGAAAAACAAATTAAAAACTTCCCTTCTGGCCCTAGCTGCTGTTCTCACCAGGATTTACCTGGTGGGGAAGCCACAATTTTTGCTGATAAATTAGATGAGCAATACTGGGTTAAATTTATTGAACCCCAATGGAAAGTTGAGATCAGATATAAAACTACTTTACAGTGGCTTCAGGTGAAAATGGCAGACCACAGGCCTTGATGATGTCATCATATCCATACATTTAAAAAATACCTAGCCAGCTCTCCACCCTGCCTACTTTCCGCCCCGTGGGATGAGTCAAAACTGACCACATTTTCTTATGATTTAAATACATCTTACTGCATAAATCCATCTCAGCATGGTGTTTCATTAAGCATTACAAATGAAATGCAAGTTCAGCAACACAGCTGTCAGAATAATTCAAGCTGCAATGAAAATGTACTCGAAATGCTTCCTATATATTCATTATGTTTTTTTTTTGCAATTAGATCTTCATTTGTAGCTGTAGAAGGAGCAGTTACAATTATGTTTTACATCTGTAATATATGATTGGATCACTGCACACTGTCTTTCTGTTTAGTATTACAGTGAAGCCTGATTAATGTAAGAAATTGATTATTTCTAAATTTAAAGGGCAGTGTGGTACACTTTGTACCTTTAGCTATGAATGCAGTTCTTTTTTCTGTAAAGTGGTTTTATATCTGATCTCAACTTTCCTTTGGGGTTCAATAAATTTAACCCAGTATTGCTCATCTAACTTATCAGCAAAAATTGTGGATGGGATCAGGGCAGTGGCAATGGTGAATGAGAGCAGATTTCAAGGCAACTACTAAATCTGTTCTTATAACACCTGAAATCTAACAATATCCAAAATGTGATAGTCAAAATGCAATTGATCTTGACTTTGTGTGAAATCATGTATTACTTGGAAATAAAAAGCAGAAGAGATATAATACCGGCTGCCAATTCGGGAAAGCAGGGTGGGAAGGCCGTCCACGAGCCTTTCTGCCCCGGACTTAATCGGAGCACAGGCGGAAGGGTGGTGGGGTCCCTACCTGCCACCCACCCACCCAATTAAATGCCCCCTGCCTCCAAACTTGCCTTGGGTGAGGGGATTAAATTCCGCTCAATGAAACTGAGCAGAAAGCTCTCAGAGTCGGAACAGGTGCCATGAGTAAACTCCTCTGCAATAAAATCCTCAACTGTATAATGCTGATAGCATTGTGAAGAGCAAGTTTACGCAAACTCTTTTAATATTACACCATTCAGCCAGCTGCAGACAGGAGCAGTAATCAAACCTCCTCCCCATGTCGCAATGCTTCAAGTACTGCTGTCGTATTCTTTTGTGTCATTTGATTACTTTATATCTCTAATACTTTGCATAGCTGACAGTGCACTGACCCTCATTAATGGCTGCTTCAGACTTCAGACATTTGAAAAGTAATTATTTGAAAGATTTTAAAGCTGTGATGTCAGTATGAGACAGTCATGCTGCAGACAGATATTCATTTAAATTAGAGCTCTATTAATTTAGGAGCTTTTATGCTTTCAAATTATGTATATTACTTGGCATGTAAGCCTATGGGATTAGTCTGATGGAAAGAGAAACAGTATTCGCGTCAGAAATGTATACTATGTAAAACAACTATTTCACTTAATTTCAGTGAACAGAACAATGTGGGAAGTCTCAATTGTGTTTCCCTCAATTTTCACCCCACTATTTGGGGTACTAATTTTAAAAAATTCACTTAAAGTCAGCATGGTAGTGCATAAGGGATTTCACCATTACTTTTTAACATTTTGTGTGATTTTATTATTTTATTTGACAAGCAGTATCAAAGAGTTTGGATGGTACAGAACCATCTACCACCATCTTCAGCCAGAAGTGCCTGGTGGATGGTGCATCTTGGCCTCCTCCTGAGGTCCCTAGCATCACAGGTGACAACCTTCAGCCAATTCGAGTCACTCTATGGGTTATATTAGGAACAGCTAAATGCATGAGATACAGCAAATGCTGTGGGCTCCAACAGCTTCCTTGCTGTAGTGCAGAAAACGATCTTAGCCAAGTTGATCCAATACATCTACCCACCAATGTGGTGTATGGTGATAAGTGGCAAGTAACTTTTGTACCACAGAAGTGCTAGGCAATGACCATTTCCAACAGGAGAGAATCTAACAATCTCCCCTTGACATTTAATGGCATTACCATTGCTGCAAACCACAACAACAACATCCTGGGGTTACTATTGATCAGAAATTCAACTGAGTCAACCATACATTGTGGGTACATGAGCAGGTCAAAATCTAGGAATTCTATGGTGAGTAACCCACTTCCTGACTCCCCAAAGCCTGTCCACCATCTACAAGGCACAAGTCAGGAGTGTGATGGAATACTCCCCACTTGCCTGGATGAGTGCAGCTCCAACAACACTCAAGAAGATCGAAGTAATCCAGGACAAAGCAACCTGCTTGATGGCACTCCATCCACCACCTTAAACATTCATTCCCTCCGCTACTGACGCACAGTAGCAGCAGTATGTACCATGTACAAGATGCGCTAGAACAATTCACCAGGGCTCCTTTGACACCACTTTCTAGACCCATGCCCTCTACCATTCTAAAGAACAATAGCAGCAGACACATGGGAACACCCCCACTTGCACGTTCCCCTCCGGGTCACACACCATCCTGACTTGGAACTGCATAGCAGTTCCTTCACTGCTGCTGGGTCAAAATCCTGAAACTCCCTCCCTCTAGCATTGCAGGTATACCTACACCACATGGACTTCAATGATTCAAGAAGGGAGCTCACCACCGTTTTCTACAGGGCAATATTTTTTTTATTATTCATTCATAGTATATGGGCTTCACTTGCTGGGCCAGCACTTATTGCCTTTCCCAAGTTGTCCTTGAGAAGGTGGTGGTGAGCTGCCTTCTTGAACCGCTGCAGTCCATGTGGTGTAGTTACACCCACAGTGCTGTTAGGAAGAGAGTTCCAGGATTTTGATCCAGCGACAGTGAAGGAACGATGATACATTTCCAAGCCAGGATAGTGAGTGACTTGGAGGGGAACTTCCAGGTGGTGGTGTTCCCATCTATCTGCTGCCCTAATCCTTGTACATGGTAGTGGTCGTGGGTTTGGAAGGTTCTGTCGAAGGAGCTTCGGTGACTTCATGCAGTGTATCTTGTAGATGGTACACACTGCTGCCACTGTGCGTCGGTAGTTGAAGGAATGAATGTTTGTGGATGTGGTGCCAACCAAGTGGGCTGTTTTGTCTTGGATGGTGTCAAGCTTCTTGAGTGTAGTTGGAGCTGCACTCATCCAGGCTAGTGGGGAGTATTCCATCACACTCCTGATTTGCGCCTTGTAGACAGGCTCTGGGGAGTCAGAAGATGAGTTACTTGTTTCAGGATTCCTAGCCTCTGACCTGCTCTTGTAGTCACAGTATTTATATGGCTAGTACAGTTCAGTTTCTGGTCAATGCTAACCCCCTGGATGTTGATAGTGGGGGATTCAGTGATGGTAATGCCATTGAACATCAAGGAGCAATGGTTAGATTCTCTCTTGTTGGAGATGGTCATTGCCTGACACTTGTGTGGCATGAATGTTACTTGCCACTTGTCAGCCCAAGCCTGAATATTGTCCAGGTCTCACTGCATTTGGACTTGGACTGCTTCAGTATCTGAGGAGTCGTGAATGGTGCTGAACATCGCGCAATCATCAGTGAACATCCTCACTTTTGACCTTATGTTGGAAGGAAGGTCATTGATGAAGCAGCTGAAGCTGGTTGGGTTGAGGGCATTACCCTGAGGAACTCCTGCAGTGATGTCCTGGAGCTGAGATGATTGACCTCCAACAACCACAACCATCTTTCTTTGTGCTAGGTGTGACCCCAACCAGTGGAGAATTTCCCCCCTGATTCCCATTGACTCCAGTTTTGCTAGGGCTCCTTGATGCCACACTCAGTCAAATGTGGCTTTGATGTCAAGGACAGTCACTCTCACCTCACCTCAAATTTAGCTCTTTTATCCATGCTTGGATGGATAATAAATTCTGGCCTTGCCAGCAACAACCATATTCTATTAATGAATTTTAAAAAGTCCTTAAATAGGAGATGGAAGTTGGTAAGAGCAGAATTGGCTTGCTAAACCCATCACTATATTTAAGAGCCTCCGATCCAAATTGGTGAAAAATCAGCATAAGTTGTTTCCTGATTTTGAATGCCCACTCTCTTCTCATAGGCATGGACCTCAATTATCTTAATCCAAAGATTGGCATGAGCCCATTTCTGCATTGGACTACTGCTTGAGTCTAACCAACTAAAACTATGAAATTTACAAGCAAATGTCAGAAATAAGCTTGTCAAGTCAGGACTGCCAGCTCCATTTTTGGTTAGTGGCTTGCAGAGTTACCTGGAACCAAGCGGGACAATCTCAAGCCCATGTAACAGATCTCGCTGTTCAGCCTCTATCAATGGGTCATGCTGGCTGGTTAATAATCAATTATTGTTCTGGAATAGTGTGGACCCATCTGGCTGAGATATTGATCACAGAGCCTGTCATAGGGGATTGGCTCAACTTCAGTCTCCCAAATGCCAGATGTATCACTTTGGAGTTAAAACAGAAACTAAAAGACCCTGGAGACACTCAGCGGCTTAGGCAGCATCTGGCAAAAGAACACAAATTAGTTATTGTTCCAGGTACAGACGCTTACTCAGCTCTGCAAGATAATACAAACAAGAGGAATAGAAAAAATCGAAACAAAGAGAAAGGGGAAAGGGATGGGGGCAGGGGGGAAGAGGGAGTGAACGCGCACAATAACCACACAACAGAAAATAAATTGAGTGACCTGTACAGTGCTAAGGAACATCAAACACACCCTGTTTATGGAAGATGTTTGCAAATAGGTGATTAGAAACAGTCATGGACTTAAATTTTTGCAAGGCTATTAGGAGCCATGAAGATCTCCTCCAGAGTGGACTGGGGAGTAACATAGTTTATAATAAAATACATTGTTGCCATCCCCTCCATTACAGCACAGACACACACTATGGGCAGAATTTTCCATTTGTCGGGCGGGCGGCCGATTGCCGCTGGAGAAACGTGCCGCGCCGCTATTTTACCCTGCGGGTAAGCGACTTCCGTGGAGAACAGGAAAATAGGCGTGGGGGCAGGCGGCCTCAGACTGCCGGTTCTAATGGGGAACCGGCAGTCTGTATAAAGAGTGGCCAGGCAGCCTGCTTGAGGCAATGCACCAAGGCAATGCACTCAGGGAGAGAGGGAGAGAGGGAGGGAGGACCGATTGCACAGCAGCATGAGCAGGAGCAGGGGGGCAGGCTGCAGCAGAGGCCAGCGGGGGGCCACTGTGCCCCCTGATTTTCTGATCCCTGCCTTGCTGTCCTCCTTAAAGAGGTGTCTGTCCATTCTGTATCCTGAGGATGGGAGGAGGGGGGCCCCCCATGTCACCAGACAGGCGTGGGAAGAGGTTGGTGGTGACGCTGTCAGCGCCCATGATGATGCGCGGCGCACTGGCACCCAATGCGGATAAAGATTCAATGATTTGCTGCGCTCTGGAAGGATGAGTACCATGTCGGTCTTGGCCATTTGACCCAGAAGATAGCCTTAGCCTTTGAGCCCCCCCACCACCTCTTGCTGTCGTGGGCAAACAGATACTGACCATGCTTACATCAACCTCAGTGGTTGAGGAGAAGAAGGAGTCTCCCCACAGCATATGTTGGTGTTTGTGGCATTTGAGTCGTCTGGGGGCAACTTGCAGGGGAGGCAGCTAGACACATACTCAGAACTCCAACACATGTCATGTTGATGGTGATGAGATGGTGGAAGGGGAACCTCAAGGTGTTTTGGCCAAGTGCCATCTGCTGGTATCGGCGCCACACCTAGTTGCGCCTCCTTGCCGTGGACGCTAAGACCCGTGTGCTACTCAAAGTGATGGACGCCAAATGTGTCCAAGGTGGCCGTTGGGGGAGGGGGTTGGGAGCAGCCATACTATCTTCTGGGGACTGATCACCAGTAGTGTGGACAGGAGCCGCTGGAGGCCTCAGATGGGCCACTGTGGTTGGGGTGCGGCGTGCGCGTGCAGAGTACATGAGCGACCAACCCAATAAATCCTCTTCTCTGTTTTTCAGGCAAAAATTCAACACAATCAGCGTGAGCGCCAAAGGACTGGAGGTGGGCACGCCCTGCTCCAGTGCCTCACAAACTTCGAAGAACAGGCCATGGAGCTGGGGAGGAGACAGGTGGCCAGGGCGGCCGAGGGCGGAGAGGCTGGGGTCCAGCGGCCAGGTATTTGAGGTCCACAGTCCCATCCACTCTGCCTGCCCACCATCCAAAGCACTGATGGTGGCTGCAATCGTTAATGCTGAAACACTGCTCATTCACAGACTGAGACACTCTGACGTGTGGGTCATATAGGAGGGACACTCATCCCCTTGAGGAATCGCATCTCCACCACCTTCCAAAGTCACCTTATCCCATTTGTTACCACTATCCCCATGGTCTAACATGCCATGGCATCACTGCTGCACAGCCAAAGACTTATTTTATCTTAAGGGGTTTGGGACCTCCACCACCCTTTCAGCCAGTGCGCCCCACATTACTCTGTCCAAAAGGTCCTCAGCACCTCAGCTGTGAACCTCATGGCACTCAACTTAGATAAATGCCACCACGTTACTCATCCCTGCACCAAGGGGAAATGTTGCCTTCTGCCCACCCGGTCTATGCCCCTCCTAACGGTATGAAGGTCAATAATGTGACCTCTCAATCTCCTATGATCCATGGCAAATGGCACAACTGTTTGCGATGTTTCCTCAGCCCCGCAACTCTCCAGGCCACAATGCATCCAGGTCAGATACCTCTGCACTCTCCACACTCCAATGGTACATAACATGCCATGTGGCATTCATGAGGCCGTATGACCAGCTTGTCTGCATGTGCGTTTAATGGTTGGGGCTCATCTTGACTCTTTTCCACCCCACCAATGTTCATCTCCTTAGGGTCTTGAAGGGTGAGCGACTTATGAGGCGGGAGGCGACAGGGATGAAAGGTTGAACTGAATGTACACTAACTGATGCAGTGTCCTTGTTGTTAATTTCAGCATCACCACCAGAGCGACCAGCACCTCGACACCGCAGCCCCCCCCTCCACACCTGAGGGCCAACATGTGCAACTTGCGGCACATCATTTCAGCCAGCCAGGCACCAGCGCAGACACACACACCTCGGTGGGGAATTTACCATCGGCTTGTGTCCCGGGTCACAGTGGAGAGGGCACATCACGATCGCTGGAGGAGATGGTAGGGACAGAGAGTGCCAATGGCGCCAGCAGCAGAGGGCTGCAGGGGACCAGGCACATGCTGAGTCGGACAGTGATGATGTGCCTCTGGAGTTGTCCCCATTGCAGCAGCTGCAGGACAAGCGGCAGGATTTGCGGAGCATCTGGCAGGGTTGCATGAGGGTATGCTTCAGTTGGTGTCTGCAACGGAGGAGTCCAGGCAGAGTGCACGTGAAGGTTTGACCCTCAGGGCAGAGCTTCAGGCTTCCTCCAATGAGAGATTGGTGACTCTCATAGAGAGGGGCTTCAATCGAATGGAACATCTCATGATTGGGTTATGCTCTGACTTGCAAGCCCTCAAAGCGTTACTGGCCATGGGTGGTCATTCCCAATGTGGGAGATGTTGTGGACACCAAGTGTCAGCACTCGGTGCCCATTCACCTGCGGTGAGCAGGGAGCTCAAAAGTGACCTCATGTCGGCGCAGCAGCTGCCTGTCGTCGCTGCGAGCTCCTCTCAGGGCGCTCTGGATGAGGGCAGCAGCTCCTCCACCCTCTGCCAATCAATGTTTCTTCCGTTGAGGCTGCGACAACTGGGGAGGTGCCAGTTCTGGAACTGGCCACTCCCTCCCAGGCGGGGCCAGCACAGGCTCCACTGGCCAGAGGACACCCGCCAAGGTCATCGAGGTCAATAGGACAACAGAATCAGCAGGCTGTCTCACAAGCCACTCCGAGTGATGGGGCAGCACCTAGAAAATGTAAGCATAAGGCACGTTAGGCACTCCATGGGTATGTCACTGGTGATTTTGTGTTGGCCTTAGAATAGGGACCCAAATTGTTCTTATTGCAATGGAGAATTGTTTGCTTTTCTTTTGGACATAATAAAGCCCACTTTTGTTACCATGGCTGAGGGTGTTTCGTTTGTGGTGCATTTTTCTTTTTCACATATTTATCATGAGTGTTTGAGTGGACATTGATGTTTCTATACTAAGCCCTTAGTTGCAGCTGATAAGGTGGAAGATGTAGCATCTAAGTGCCACGTGTGGAAGCGCCAGGCAATGCTGTTCCTGCTGATCCATGTGTGTGGAGCTAGCTGAAGGTTCGCTGGATTAAATTGTCCCGGGTCGGCGTGCTGCCCCTCATCATTGCCCTGTGCTTCCTCATCCTCTGAGGCACTGCTGGATTCATCATGTGCAGCCTCAACCAGGGTGTCAAGGTCTTCATTGTCAACTGCATCCCCCCTTTCCAGTGCAAGATTGTGCAGGGTGCAGCATGCTACCACTATCACTGAGACACGATCTGGGGGGTACTGGAGTGTGCCCCCTGAGCGGACCAGGCAATGGAAGCGCATCTCCACCACTGCCCTTCTGGTGCCCTGGCTCCTATTGCACCGCTGCTCAGCTTCTGTTCTTGGATGGCGGAGAGGTGTCATGAGCCCTTGTCACCCAGCAGCCATCCATCCAGCCTGGCTGGAGCACTGAAGAGCCCCGGCACCTGGGAGTGTCTGAGGATGTAGGCGTCGTGGGAGCTGCCTGGGTACCTTGCACAGACTTGTAGAATCAGCATCCTGCGATCTCACATTATCTGCACGTTTATGGAGTGGAAGCCCTTCCTGTTGACGAAGGCACCGGGCTCACCTGCTGGCGCCTTGATGGCCACATGTGTACAGTCTATTGCACCCTGGACGCAGGGGAAGCCAGCAATGGCCATGAAGCCTCTGGTTCGCTGTGCCTGACTTGCCTGGTCTCAGCAGAAGTGAATGAAGGTGGATACCAATCTGAACAGAGCGTCTATAACCTGCTTGACACAAGTGTGGACAGCTGATTGGGAGACACCACAAAGATCACCCACCGAGTCCTGGAAGGAGCCAGAGGCATAGAAGTGGAGGGCAACTATGAGCTTCAGAGCCGCTGGAATGGGGTGTCCACCCACACAGTTAGGAGAGATCTCAGGGCCAATCATCTGACAGATATAGTTGACTGTCTCCCTTGAGAGTCGGAGCCTCCTTCGGCACTGCACCTCAGTCATATTGAGGTAGCTGCTTCTCCGCCTGTATATCCTGGCAGAAGGATAGTGGCATCTTCTGCAGCCCCTTGTACCTTGGACAACCTCTTGGCCCTGTGCCCCTTGTGCCTGCACCTGGCCTCCCAAAGGTGGCTCCCCTGGAGGCTGATTGTCCAGTCCTGGCCTCCTCCTTATTCTATCCTCCCTTCCTCCTCAGAGGAGCTGCCTCCAGTGGAGAGGTCAGAACCCATATCCCCAGGCTAAATGGAGGGTCCAGAAAGCTACAGGCCCGAGAAAGATTATTGTCTGCAGACTGGTTTCAAAGTACACAAGAAGCTCTTGGAAATTGATGAGAACTGCTAACAATCACACAGGCAACTTTTAAACACTTTCAGCAATTAAAACTTTGTGGAAAACATGAACAACCCCTCTGAGTCCACATATCCCGCCAGTGCATGAGTTTTATTAAAAAATCTCCTACCCGCCTGCCCATTGGGCCCGTGCTCCGACCCGAAGTTCACACGGGCCCCTCAAAATCCTGGACAATTGGCAAGTTAAGGGCCTTAGTGAGGCCTTTAATTAATGGCGGGCGAACGCCCCGCTGCTGAGCGCACCCGCCGACCGAAATATCGCACTGCCGCACGCTGACGTCGGCATGTTCGCACGACATTTTAAGCGCTGATGTGTGGGCTCCACCACCAGCACGTCAGCCAGAAAATTCTGGCCTATACCTCATTGAACGTTGGTTCCACTGGCTGTTAAGTACAGAAATGTATACACGCAAGGGAGGAGGGTTCAGGTGTGTACAGGGAGTTAAATACCCAAAACTAAATGTCACTTCGGGATCCAGACAACATCACACCCACTTTCAGATTTCACACGGGCTATTTTGAACACGAGCAGGGAACCCCTGTGCAACTGTCGGGTGAATAATTTAATCGTGCAAATAGATAATTATGTATTGTTTTAACCAAACTGTCAGCAACTCGCCAGTGTCACTGAGGCAAGTGTGCAGAGAGGATCGCCTATTCAGTAAAACTGACAGGTAGGGAAGGCTTTGACCAGTGAAACTGAAGAGCTCCAGCCACGGCCAAATGAGAGACTGCTGATCATTGCAGTCCTTCTCAGAAAGTGCTTTCAGTGCATAACAGCTGATTGCCAACTTGCTGGAAGTCAGTTCGCCTATCTTGCACTTCACTCACCTTGAGCTCTACCTCCCTGCTGTCAACCTTCAATGTGACATGGGAGCAGCTTTTACAGCTCCACCTTGCACCTCTAATGGGGGACAAGAGTGGCACCAACACCAACATCAAAAATAGCAACAGGAGCAACACCAGCAGTAGCTCGACAAGGCAGAGGGGGTGAACACAAAGATCCAGTTCCAAGGAGAAGCCAACACAGGGTCAACAGTCAGAGGATCAGCTTTCTCGACATATCCAGTGCCTCAGGAGTTTCAGGCTGTCATGTCAGTTCCCTGCTGTCATTTACAGCCTCCTGGAACAAGACCTTTTCAGTGGACCAGGTGGACACATATCGGTCAACAAAGTTGCTGTTACTGGAGGCCACCACCCCCTCCCAGGTTGCTGCTTCTTCCTGCAGTGGTGTACTTTTTCATTCTGTAAGGAAAGAGTGTGGAGAGTTTTGAATGTTCACTATGTCTTTTGTGGAAAGCAGGAAGTCTGCATGTTGTTTAAACAAAAATAAGTCAATTTTTGCTATATCTGAGGTAATAATATATTTTATTTTCGCAAACAGGTTTGCTATAAAGATTATGTCCTGGACAACCTATATGTACATTAATTGAAAGATTTTAAAAAATACTTATAGCTGTTATGCTAACATAATTCATGCAAGTGAGTTACTGCACAGTACAAGCCATTAATCTTCGCTGTGTGTCCTCTATCAAATATGAAAATACATTGGCAACATACTCACTACATGCAGGAACTTGACAGATGTTATGGAAAATCCCATTTGCCAACTTCAGTGTAAAATTTAATAGGAAAAGAAAAGCTTTATTGGATAACTTTTACAAGCTAACATCTCTGATGCTGTCTTTTTTGAGGTGATGCATGGAGGTCAGTGTATTGTTTCATAACCTGTTTAGTTTGCCATTGATCAATAATTGAAATGAATGGGCAGGAATTATGCAGGCCCTGAATCAGGTGCATTCACCTCATTCCCAAATCCCTGTCATGTGTTGCCGTCATGTCAGCACTGGGGTCACTAACTTGTAAAATTTGCTTTACATATTAACCTTATGAAATCGCCCAACCAAATCAGAAGTGGTGAAGCTTGTCCCACCGTTTTCAAAGGAATAGATATCTTGCTGAAGCACTTGCAACCTGTCACAAGGAGAACAGTGCATGGCATTTGGGGCTGAATCTTTAGGCCCAATGGATTGGGCATGGAGGCGGGTTGGCGTAAATCTGCACTACATCCCGCCACGGGTGGGGTTTGGCAGGGTCACCTGCCTACAAGCTGCCAGTAGCCAATTCAGCTGGTTAATGGTCTATTAAGGCCTACTGTCGGAAGCTGACTGTAATTTTCCAGTCAGCCTCCAGGTCCCCAAAGACGCTGAGGAACAGTCTAGCTGCCTGCAAGCAGCCTCCTGGCAACCAACTGGGGGACCATGCAGCGTCTGGCCATGCAGGCTTTGGGGCCCTTCCCACCTGCTGGGCTTCAGATGCTGCTGCAGTCTGCCCCATAGAGAGGTTCCCCCTCTGCAATGGCGGCTGGCCCAGCTGATCAGGGCTTTCCTAATTTTAAATTATAAGAAGGTAGAGAGGGGTGCCTCCATCTTGGCTCTCTGTTTCTCGCTTATCTGAAAAGGCATCCTGCTGCTTCTTTCAAGCCGGAAGGCCTCCTGATGGGCCTTCAACTTTGAGAGTCCATCCATTGTCCTGAATTAGACCGCGAGCCTGCCATCTGGCTATTAATTAGCAAGTCAAGGAAAATCATACAGTGCAGGCTTATTCTGACTCCCATTTGAGGATGTTGGTGGCATCCTGAAACCTGCCTGGAAAATCCTTCCCATGGTAACAGCCACTGGCTGCTGAAATCATTTTTTGTGCCATATTCATAGTGTACACCTTTCCTTTGCTTGAAACCAGTGCCCCTGCAACAAAACACTACAGGAAGCTGACTCTTTTACTTGTGGAACAAGAGACTTGTGCAAAGGTATTTATAGTGGCTCAGATCTTTTGGTCTCTGGATGGTCGGTGACTGGACATAGCCCGCAAGATATGCTATGGGACCCTTTGAAAGTCTCAACACAAGGACTCCATGGGAATTACTAGGAAGTTTGAACTTCCGATGGGCAATTCCCCTGCTCCTTGGGACCCTCTGAGAAAGGTCTTCATCTCTGAGTTAGAGTCGGACACTTTGGACAGTTCCGACTTACTTGCCAGAATAGTTACCCAGGGTACGTTAAGCAGATTGAAACCTAGTCTAACACCTGGTAGCTACAGAACTGACCCCCCATCACTCACACTGACCTCTCTGACTCTCCCCCGGTTCTTGACTCCCCTAACCCCACTCACATGCCACCCTACCCAACTAACACCCTGCCCACCTGCTATCCTACCATATCACCCACCTACCACCCAACCCACCTGCCACCCTACCCACTTACCCACTTAGCTCACCTCCTACCTCTTACCCATACTACCTCCTCACTCACCCTACCCCTTACCCACTTACCTTACCCACCTTACCCCCTTACCCATTTACCTCAGTCCCCCTACCCCGTCATCTTCTCTACCCCCTTACCAAACCTACCCCTTGCCTACTTACCTTGCCCACCCTACCCTCTTGGCACTTACCTTCTCTCCATAGCTTTTGTGTGCTTCTGTGGAGGAAATCACTATACAAGGCATTGCTTCCTGCCTCTTGGGATAGGTCCCTTGGTTGGCCTCCACAGGGGCAGCATTACAGCTCTTTTCCATGTCTTGTTCATCCACAAAATTTTCATTGCCTTTTACTCTACAGGACTGAATAACATTTCTACTGTGCACTTCAATCATAATTAAGAATAAAAAATAACATACGTGTTTAAATTATCACCTTGGCAAGAAACAGCCCTCAAAATAAGGTTGCAGAATTTACTGCGCTCGAGCACTTATTCACTGTTATGGAAAAAGGCCTAGACAGGTAGGCTTCTGGTAGCTTATTCTTACCAGTGACATATTCTCTATGCTATAACACCCCAAAGTACTTTGTCCAAAAGGCAGGACACCAGAACTGTAGTTCATGTATCTTAAGGGTGTAAAAGGCAGTTAATTAATTAACAGAAACTGATGTTCTTATGTAGGGCCTAGCAGCATTTTTAGAGTGCTACCTCATTGCATTATTTTGTAATAGCACATACCATACATTAATGAATGTGAGGTAAGAGGGGTCAATAATGTTTTGACCCAAATCTTCCGAGGAGCAGCAATCACCGTTGGATTACCATGGATCTGCTTCTTCTTTTCTCCGCCGCACCAGAGCTCCACATTCATGGCCAGGACTTCCAAATTCGGTTTCTCCAGAAATGTGGAGCATACAGTGCCATTTGGGCACTGGGACATTTAAACTCTTTACTTACCAGAATACAGCAGCCATCAAAAGGCTTGTCTTCCCCCGACAATCTAGGGCTACAATGAAGTTCTTCGAGGCACTGTATGCAGGGGAGGAAGGTGTAAGGGAAGGAGTTCGGAAGGGGTAAGGAGTCCGGTGGGGAGAAGGAACCTGAAGAGGGTAAGGTGTCCGGAGAGGGGAAGGAGTTCAGGGGGAGGAAGGAGTCTGGGAGGAAAAAGGAGTCCAGCGAGGGGAAGGAGTAAGAGTGGAGGAAGAAGTAAGGGTGGAGGAAGGAGTCAGGAAGGGGGGAGAAGTGAGGGGGGGGGGGAAGGAATCCAGGGGTGGGGCAGTTCCAAGGTGGGAAGGAGTTCCAAGAGGGGAAGGAGTCCAGAAGAGGGGATGTCCAGGTGAATGTGCAAGGGAGGGGTCTGTGGAGTTGATGACTGCCTCCTGGGGAGTGAAATGAGGATGGGTATGGCAGGAGGGAATGGTGGGGCAGAGTGGGGCAGTGGGGTGGGAGGGTGAGGGTTTGATGGTAGCAGTAGAAGGGATGGCGAGGGTGGTTGGTGGGTACTCGAAGACAGACACGGACCCTGGGAGTGGGAAGGAGGAAGTCAGGAAGGAAAATGTGGGTGGGGGTGGGATTTTCAGGAAGGAAGCAAAGTGCACATTCACCTGGTAGGGTTACAGCTGGTAGGTGACAGTGGGGAGGTGGAAGGTGATGCCAGGGGCATCAACAGTGATGGGGGAAAGGAAATGGATGGCTGGGGGAGGGGGGAGGGTGGGGGACCTGAAGAAGAATGTTGAACATACCATGCTTGCAAATCCAAAAGTGAGCAGAGCCTCGTGTTAGATGGGCACAGGTGCTGTATGAGAGTGTGATCGGTGGGTGGGTGGAGATGCAGCTCAGCTCAGATGGACACCTGAAAGCGAATCCCAGCAGGCAGCAGTGAAAATGCTCAGGCCTGTGAGATGAGTGTGATGGGAGAACGATCTGCATGTGTGGGAGAGTGCTTGCATGAGGCTCCGAAAGGCCCTGCCGCACACACACATTTCACCCTTCAAATTCATTCATAGTACGGCTATATGCAGCTGATTTGCTAGTTGTGGGGGGGTGGGGGGAGGGGGGGTGGGGGGTGCGGGCGGCGGGATCTAGGTGATGATTTGCAAAACCCGTCAATGAAGCTGAAAGACACCATTAGACATTATTTAGTGAAACTGAATATTTTTTCAGGTCATGAAGTGACAAAACGTGTTCACTTGTGCAATTAACTGATCAGAATTTCTTAACTTTTCTAGGCCTAGCACTTCTAGGTACTGCCCTGACATCCACAACAGGGGTGGAGACAGCCTATTCAATGGTTGGCCCTGTTGCCTCTGATGCCTTCTCGCTTTGGCTGTCCTCCTGTGGGCCAGCTGGTCACTCTGCTATAACAGAGGATGAGGTTGAGGGGGTCACAGGCAAAGGGGACTTGGAGGGAGTGGACAGCCTCTGAGATTCCTGAGTGGATGACCCACGGGTGTCCAGCTGCTGCTCCTCCTCCCTTTGGGTGCCTGAGGGCCCCAGCCTGACTCCTTGTGAGGAAGGAGCACCTGGAGGAATGTTGAAGTGCCCAGTTTCCCTCTCGTGTTGTCACTGCAGAAACTCACCCATGGCTACCGCAATGGAGTGCAGGTCTCTGTGCATCTCCATGTTCTGCTGGACCAGGGTATCCATGACATTCGCCATCCTTCCCATGGAGACCTCCAAACGCACACACGTGGGTGCCACTTCATCAGAGAGCAGGTGAACGCACTCCTCTGACTTGCATGCCACTCTGTTGAGGGCTTCCAACAGCTCTACGTGATGTTCCCACGCCTTCTGCTGACCGTCCACGATGAGTTGGAAGGCCAAATCCAGGGGGTCATCATTTGACTCGGACCTCACAGATGCCTCTTCCCCAGCTTTCCTCTGAGTGCCAGGGAGCTTGGCTGGACTTGCTGTGGACACGTGTCCGTGAGGTGATCACCAGATTGTGAACCCGAACCTGCTCTAGATCTATGTCCCACAGAGGTGTGTGTCTCTGCGCTGGTGCAGGGTGTGGGTAAGCACTGTGATGGGTCTTCCAGGCTGCTTATTTCCAGCTCTTCAATGGAGGAGGTGTCCTCTTTGCTGGAGGTGAGGACGTGGATGGAGCTGAGGGACTGGCTGGCTGAGGGTGTTGGTCACTTGGCAGAGCTCCCTGTGAACCAAAGTAGAGATAATTAGTGCATGGCAGCAGAGTCAAAAGTAGGAGAGAGAGCACTCACAGTTGTGTTGAGAGAGGGATGATGTGGTGCAGGATCCTTTTTTCTTTCCTCTTTTGCAATCTTTATAAGCTAAAGAGAATCTGAAAATCTAAAGCTTTGATGAGTAATGGCACTAGAACATTGCCAGGTCCTGGGGTTGATGCCAAAGAAGAGTGTGCCTTTTCTAATTTTATGTCAACTGTCACTTAAGAGTTTGTGAAGAATTTTAGTAAAAAATATCTTAAGGTTACTCCTTTCTAAACCTTCAGGTAAGCCTATCAATCCATTTTGAATGTCTCGGCCCTCAATTTGAAGGATTGCATTCCAAGCTCACTGCAATCTGTCCACCTCAAGACATGTGATTTTGATTGATGCTGCTCGAGTTTACGAACATTATGAGGCTGGTTTCAGTCTTCCATCAATTTACCCTAATTTAATGCAGTGTTCCATGAATTCCTGTTGTTTTTTTTTCTCTCAGACATTTGATTTTTTTTTAAATTTCAATACAAAGCAACATTGATTAATCTCCTTTGTTAGGTTTTCCTTATGATAGCGCAACTTTGGGCCCTGAATTCATAAGAGCTGATTTTCAACAGGCACCCTCCCACTTTAAGTTGAAACTATGGGTGAAACTATGGCTGGCGCTGGGCATGTTCGGCAGCGTGAGCGGACAATATGGTGAAAAGGCCAAAAATTGGTTTCATGATGTCGTGAAACCAGTTTGCGATCGTTCGCTCTGTCCATCAATGGTGGGCCGCATTTCCCACCATCGGACGTCAGGAACTGCACTGTAGTACATCTGCATATCATTATAAGGCCAGCCCACCGGAATCAGCCCCCCATGCTGGGTCATCTGCCCACCTCGGCGTGACTGCACACCGACATGCTTCACAACTGTACATAAGCACTGTGTGCCTGGCGAGTTGCACTTTGCTCAGGACTTCAAAGTTTGCTTTGGGCAGCACTCACGGTCATCAGCACCAGGCTTCACAGACAGCACCACATCACTTTTAACGGGGCTCACAGGCAGGTCTCTACCTACCAGACTAGCCATAAGATGGGGGTGGCATTGCAATCGCTGCAGGGCTAGGTCTTGCACGGGGAAGGGGGAGAATTGGCCTTAGGCAAGGGAAGAGGCTGCAGGGTGAGGGCTGTACTTGGGAAGGAGCGTATCCCAGGGTGTGTGTGAGGGCACATGTTGATCTGTGCAAGTGGTCTCAAGATGGTGAGGGCTGAGGAGGCAGTCTCCAGAGGAGATGAGGCCAGATGGACATGTGAGGGTGTGTGTGAGAATGGGTGGTGATGTTGCTTGAGCTGGCAGTGAGTGAGATGCCAGTGAATGTGTGATGGGATTGATGAGATGGTTGCCTTAACCTGGCAGCACAGATGAGATCATTCATCCTCTATCTGCATTGGCACTGATCACCACTGCCATCACCTACCAAGCTTGGGTGGTAATGTTGCTGCCCCTCCTGTGGCCTGAGCGGGGGTAGAGGACATCACTGCAGGCCTCCACAGCGTCCAAAAGGTACTCGAGGGATGTGTCACTAAACCTAGGGGCTGCAGTCTTCTTGCCTTTTGGGGCCATGTCTTATTCGCAGCAGTCCAGGGCTGGAAGGACTGAGAGGTGTGCGTGCGGCTGTACTTTAAATGTGGCGCCCAACATGACGAAGTGGTGAGGTGTCGGCGTGGTGGGTGAATTGGACCCCATCAGCATGTTTCCCAGGAATGCATGATTAATGAGGAGGGTTTGGCACAATATGGCGTGAAAAGCTGCCATTGCGGCCAATGGGTAAAACATCCTTTTTTGCGCCTGCTACCACACCTAGTGCAACTTTGGGACAATTCCACCCTATGAGCCTATTAGGACCCTGAAAATTGGATTGCAGCCTCGCCCAGCTGTTTATCCCCAGAAGTGCACCTAACCTGTGCTGTTGTGATTGGAGGAGAGGTATGAGGGGCCGGAATCTTGTGCCCTACCCAGTGGTGAATTTGGTGGTAGGGGGCATTTAATCAGGCAGGATGGTGGCAGATGGGAACCCTGCCTCCACCCAAATTAAGTCCAAGGCATGAGAGCTTGTGGATGGTTTTCCTGCCCCATTGCCAATTAAGGCCCTTTAGTTGCCAATTAATGCCCAATTATGGGCCTCCTCCCACCTCCACTGGTAATAACCCAGTGGTGGGTGGGGGTGTACTCATCATGCAAGGTTGTTTGAGGCTCCCGAGGGTGCATACCTCATTCAAAGGCATTCATTATCTGATCGAGGGACCCAGCAGCGGGAAGGGGGAGGCCTGCTGAGAGCCATTCCCTCCCTTGCTCCCCTCCTCCATGAGACCCACCAAGCAACCCCTCTGCCATCTCTGGCTTGGGATCTAGCGACCATCCCAGGTCTTGACTGGATGTTGTAGCGGCAGCAGCCACCACTTCCCCAGTGGCGCTACTGCTCAATGGAATTGCTGGCCTCTGATTGGCTGGCAAGTCTTGGCAAGTGGGTCCCTGATCCCGGGAGAAGGCCTGCCACTGACCTTTCAGGCGCCTGAGTGGGACAAGATGCGGCGATCCTTCCCTAAAAGAGGTGCTGCGGGGCTCTCACTGGATCTCCAGCTGAAGGCTGAGAGCGCCATCATCCCCACAAGATTCTGCCCTGGAAGTGGGTGAAGGGAAGATCTGTTAGTGCTGGAGCTACAGTAGTGCAATGCAAGGCTGAAAGCTGTGAATGGGAGTCTTACCTTAGCATGAATGGTCAGTTCATTGAACTTCTTCCTACATTGCTACCAGGTCCTTGGTATAATGCTTCTAACATTACAAACCTCTGCCCACTGTTTCAGGATATTTGGCAGGGCACTCTGCAGATTTGTCAATGGGGAAGTGGACAACTTACCTCTTAATGACCTCCTAAAAAACAGGAGCTTCTGCCAGTAGTTGTTTTAGAGACAGCTACAGGTACAATAATTAGGATAAAAACTGATGTGTTGAGATGGATGCACAATGACTGGGTGATTAGACTCCATGATGTCATTATTATTATCATTCTTTTGAAGTCTGTAGCCTGCTTGTGGACTCGTGTTTAAAATTATTTAAGACTTTTCAATCCCCCTACCAAACATTTTGTGTTAGTCTTAGTGAGTAAAACAAAGCCAGTGAGCTCCCTGAGTTCTTAATCTGGAGGGCTCCATAAATTACAGGTTTGGTTTAAGCTGAAGCTAGCTTCATTTGGGATGAAAAACAGGCAGAGGTGCATGTGGTCTTTGCTCAGATTTCATACCTGTTAGATCAACTTCAGTCTTTTTTAAAAAGGGGATGTTGGTATTGCTGGCAAGACTGGCATGAATTGAGCAATAAATACCAGTCCTGCAAACAACAACCATGCACCAAATATGAACAAAATAAAAATTTGGCATCTCTGATTTAAAATGAGTTCTATCTACAAAAGATTAACACTCTTCTTCAATAAAGTGGCAAATGCATCAGAAAGTTCTGATTTACCTTCTAAATCATAGGCTATATTGTACAATAGAGCAGAAAACCAGTAGGGATATTAAATCTGCGTGCTTCCACAAATCTGATTTGAATTTGTTTCACATTCGGTCATTCTTCAAGTCATTCCAATACCCCAGTGCAGCAGTATCATGAATAGGACCAAGAAAAAAGGAAGAAATTTCTGAAATTGTAGGGGGCTGGAGAATTAACATTTCCATATTTTGAAAAAATGCCTGCCTCAAAGTAATGCAAAAGAAAAGGCCTTGAAACAATGCAATGGGAGCAGAAGGCTTTGACTGGTTCATTGTCACTCACATTCTCGCTAAAGAAATAATACTTTATCACCAAACACATGCTAAAAAATAAGAAAATCACTTTTCATTAAGAGAATCTGAGACACATCTGTCAGGATATCTGTCTACCCACTGTATATCCTCATAGTCCATTATTAAGGAAGAAATAGCAGGACATTTGGAAAAGCTTAAAGCAATCAAACAGAGCCAACATGGTTTTGTGAAAAGGAAATCATGTTTGACAAATTTGCTAGAGTTCTTTGAGGATATAACAAGCAGAGTTGATAAAGGGGAACCAATAGATGTAGTGTATTTAGATTTCCAGAAGACATCCAATAAGGTGCCACATAAAAGGTTATTGCACAAGAGCTCACTGCATTGGGGGTAATGTATTAACATGGATTGAGGGTTGGTTAACATACAGAAGATGGAAAGTCGGGATGAATGGGTCTTTTTCAGGTTGGAAAGACATAACTAATGGAGTGCCACCAGGAGCAGCCCTAGGGCCTCAATTATTTACTATCTATGTTAATGACTTGGAGGAGGGGGCAGAGTGTAATGTATCCAAATTTGCTGACGATACAAAAATAGGTGGAAGGGCATGTTGTGATGAGGACTTAAGGAATATGAAAAGGGGTATAGACAGCTTGAGTGAGTGGGCAAAAACTTGGCAGATGGAGTTTAATGTAGGAAAGTGTGAGGTCATGCACTTTGGTAGGAAAAATCAAAAGGCAGACTATTATTTAAATGGAGAGAGACTCCAAAAAAGTGCAGCACAGTGGGATCTGAGTGTCCTTGTGCATGAAACGCGAAAGGTTAACATGCAGGTGCAGCAAGTAATTAAGAAGGCAAATGGAATTTTGGCCTGTATTGCTAGGAGTTTGGAGTTTAAAAATGGGGGAGTCTTGTTACAACTGTACGGGCTGTTGGTGAGGCTGCACCTGGAGCATTGTATACAGTTTTGGTCCCTGTATTTAAGAAAGGATATACTGGCATTGGAGGCTGATTCCTGGGATGAAGGAGTTGACTTATCAAGAATGGCTAAATAGGTTAGGCCTTTATTCATCAGAGTTTAGAAGAATGAGGGGTGATCTTTTTGAAACGTACAAGATTCTGAGGGGGCTTGATAGGATAGATGTTGAGAAGATGTTTCCAATATTGGGGGAACTAGGGGACATAGTTACAGAATAAGGGGACATTCATTTAAAACTGAGATGCGAAGGGATTTCTTCTCTCAGAGGATAGTGAATGTCTGGAATTCTCTACCCCAGAGAGTTATGGAGGCAAGATCACTGGAAGTATTTAAAGAGGAGGTAGATAGATTTTTAAAATAGTTGGGAGTTGAGGGTTATAAGGAGCTAGCATGAAAGAGGAGTTGAGGCCCGGAGCAGATCAGCCATGATCTTATTGAATGGTGGGGCAGGTTTGAGGGGCCAAATGGCCTACTCCTGCTCCTATTTCTTATGTTCTAATAGAATATATTGCATAGTAGGCACATACAGTTATTCCAACTCCTCAACAGGCCTCATCACTGGCCCATCATCACATACGCCCTTTCCCACTTGGCTCCATCACTGGTCTCATCCCCAAATGTATCTTTCCCCACCATGCTCTTCATTGGCCTCATTCCCATGTACAGTCTTTCCCATCAGCAGACAGTAGCAGATCCAACCACTCTCCTACATCCTGTGGTCACCCCCAACTCAAACCAAATAACATATAAATAAAGGTTTGGCTGCTCAGCATTGTTTACATGGTGTGTTTTCAATCAGATTAACAGCTAATTTCATCTGATTAAAATGGCTTTCTATAAATACAGATATATTTGCTTACTTTTTAAAGGGTTACCAAACAACATAGCCTTCCTTATCTGAATCAGATCAAGCCATTTCTTTAAAGTTTCAAATGGCTAAGTATATGCTGGATGGCAATTGCAGTTGAGCTTTTAAGATGACAGATCATTATAACAGCTCACAGCAAAACCCTCAGTCATTACACTATGGGCAAGGCTTCCTCTCAAATACTTGGAAGCACCAAAAGTTAAACTGACATACCCAACTGGGAGGACAACTTCAAAGGGAATGAAAAAAAATTAGAGAGAATTGCATGCTCAAAACAAAAAGCACTTTTGTGTGGACTGGAAAGCTTGCTTTGTTGCCTTGAAGTATTGCCCAGATATGAAGAAGCATAGAATTGTGGCTCTTGGGATTTCATCCATAGGGACCATGGTGTGAGATGCATTTTTTCAATAACAATTTGGGGAAATAACTTAACTTAGAAAAAGAAACAAAAGCCAGGAATTTCTTGTAAAATAATCATTCCTTCTCCTGTTTCATATTTTAGTTTTTATTTTCCTGTTTTGTGCATATTTAATAATGAGTTTTCCTTGGTGTAGAGTGCTCTTCGATATTTGAACATGTTAAATGAGTCAATGCTTGAAGAAGGTTAGAGGCTGTATAACATCAGCATTTGCGATCAGAGGAGGGCCATTCACCCCACAGTGGCAGCAGTGTGTACCATCTACAAGATGCATTGCAGGAACTCACCAAGGCTCCTTAAGCAGCACCTTCCAAAACCACAACAGCTACCATCTAGAAGGACAAGGGCAGCAGATATATGGGAACACCACTACCTGCAAGTTCCCCTCCAAGCCACTCACCATCCTGACTTGGAAATATATAGCCATTCCTTCACTGTTGCTGGGTCAAAATCCTGGAACTCCCTTCCTAACAGCATTGTGGGTATACCTACACGACATGGATTGCAGCGGTTCAAGAAGGCAGCTCACCACCACCTTCTCAAGGGCAATTAGGGATGGGCAGTAAATGCTGGCCCAGCCAGTGATGCCCACATCCCATGAACGAATAAAAAAAACGCAGGAAAGATTTCTGTGAGCCAACAGCACACTGCATTGAATCCTCACTTAATGGTTCATGGCAGTGGTGGCATTACACTCATAAATCCATAGGCATTCTATATATTTGTGAGACACTGACCATAATTTTATTCTTGTGGTGGGCGCCCCCATGACAAGCCCGAAAGCTGAGGGTGACCATGCGTTGGTTGTTTGCAGGACCCACAGCATCATTTTACAGGCATCAAGCAACTAATTAATTGCCATTGGCACTGCTGTTACTTTGCAGAATGGCTGCCTGTCCCCAGGAGCTGCCAGCAAATCAGAGGACTGGCAGCTCAGCAGGCTCATGCTAGCGGTGGCCATTGTTGGGAATGCGCCTGGGAGAAGAGGATGCTATGGAAAGATGCTGCCCTCCCAACCAGATAAGTGGGGCCTGGTCACCGGGGGAAGTCAGGCAGGACCCGGTGAAATGGGCAGGTTGATGAGGACATCCTCTACCGCAGGGATGGCCATTAAGATTTCCAGGATAAGGGGGAGCCTCACTGCTGGTAAAATGCCCTTAATTGGCAACTAAAGTGACTCAATTGACCTTTGTGCAGAAGGGCCCACCTCAACCTTTTCAGCTGCCGGCAAAATAGCACTACACCTCCCACATTCCCAGTCCATTTTGTGCCCACCCCCACCATCCCAATTCCCAGCCCAGTGCCAGGGAGCTGGTAAAATCCAACTGACTTTTTGCTTTGTTAGAATTCTGGAAAGCTGCTATTTGTTAGCTGTCTCTTTAAATTTACTCTATTAAACCTGGTCGTCCAGTAGCTGGCCATGGAATTGTAGACCCATGAACCATTGGCTTTGATTCATTCTGACCAACTTTCTTGTCCTTCCTGTGCTGCAGTATAGTTCTTGTGAGAGCCTCAGCATCAGTCTATTCAGTTTGATTCCAATACTGTCCTCACACAAGGTCAAGAAGGGAAATTATTGCATTGTATTTTTTTTATTCGTCCATGGGATGTGGGCATCACTGGCTAAGCCAGCATTGGTTGCCCATCCCTAGTTGCCCTTTATAAGGTGGTAGTAAGCTTCCCCTTAGACCGCTGCAGACCAAGTGATGTAGGTACATCCACAGTGCTGTTAGGGAGGGAGTTCCAGGATTTTGACCCAGAGACAGTGAATGAACGGTGATATATATCCAAGGCAGGATGGTGTGTGACTTGTAGGGGGACTTGCAGGTGGTGGTGTTGCCATGCATCTGTTGCTCTTATTCCTTGGTGGTAGAGGTAATGTGTTTGGAAAGTGCTATTGAAGGAGCCTTGTTGTGTTGCCTTAGTGCATTTTGTAGGTGGTACACATTGCTGCCACTGTGTGTCGGTGGTGGAGTGAGTGATTGTGTAAGGAGGTGGATAGGGTGCCAATCAAGCGGGCTGCATGTCCTGGACGGTGTCAAGCTTCTTGAGTGTTGTGGGAGCTGCACTCATCCAGGCAATTGGAGAATATTCCATCACACTCCTGACTCGTGCCTTGTAGATGGTGGACTGAATTTGTGGAGTCAGGAGGTGAGTTACTCACCGCAGGATTCTTAGCCTCTGACCTGGTCTTGTAGCCACAGTTTTTATGCAGCTGGTTCAACCCAGTTTCTGGTCAATGCTAACCCCTAAGATGTTGATAGTGGGGGAATTCAGCAATGGTAGTGCCATTGAACGTCAAGGAGAGATGGATCATTTCTCTCCTGTTGGAGATGGTCATTGCCTGGTACTTGTGTGGCATGAATGTTACTTGCAACTTATCAGCCCAAGCCTGAATGTTGTTTAGGTCTTACTGCATATAGACACAGACTGCTTTAGTATCTGAGGAGTCTGGAATGGTGCTGAACATTGTGCAATCATCAGCGAACACCCCCACTTCTGACCTTATGATGGAGAGAAGTGATGAAGCAGCTGAAGCTGGTTGGGCCTAGGACACTACCCTGAGGAACTCCTGCAGTGATATCCCGGGACTGAGATGAGTGACCTCCAACAACCACAATCGCCTTCCTTTGTGCTAGATATGACTGCAACAAGCAGAGAGTTTTCACTGAATTCCCATTGACTCCAATTTTGCTAGGGCTCCTTGATGCCACACTCAGTCAAATGCTGCCTTGATGTCAAGACCAGTCACTTTCACCTCACCTCAGGAATTCAGCTCTTTTGTCCACGTTTGAACCAAGACTGCAATGAGGTCAGGAGCTGAGTGGCCCTGGTGGAACCCAAACTGGGCATCATGAGCAGGTTATTGCTAAGCAAGTGCCGCTTGATAGCACTGTTGATGACCCCTTCAATCACTTTACTGGTGATGTAGAGTAGACTGATGGGGCGGTAATTGGTTGGGTTGGATTGGCCCTGCATTTCATGCACAGGAGATTTTCCACATTGCCGGGTAGATGCCAGTGTTGTAGCTGCACTATAACACCTTGGCTAGCGGCACAGCAAGTTCTGGAGCACAAGTCCTCAGTGTTATTGCTGGAATGTTGTCAGACCCATAGCCTTTGTAGTATCCAGTGCCTTTGGACGTTTCTTGATATCACGTGGAGTGAATCGAATTGGCTGAAGACTGGCATCTTTGATGCTGGGGACCTCAGGAGGAGGCCGAGATGGGCCATCTACCTGACACTTCTGGTTGAAGATGGTTACAAATGTTCCAGCCTTGTCTTTTGGCACTGATGTGCTGGGTTCCTCTATCATTGAGGATGGGGATTTTTGTGGAACCTCCTCCTTCAGTTGTTAAATTGTCCACCACCATTAACGACTTGGTGTGGCAGGGCTGCAGAGCTTAGACCTGATCCAGTTGTGGGATCGTTTAACTCTGTCTAACACTTGCTGCTTATGCTGTTTGGCATACAAGTAGTCCTGTGTTGTAGCTTCACCAGGTTGACACCTCTTTTTTTGATATGCCTGGTGCTGCTTCAGGCATGCCCTCCTGCACTCTTCATTGAACCAGGGTTGATTCCCCGGCTTGATGGTAATATAGACTGGGGGATTTGCCGGGTCAGAAGGTTACAGATTGTGTTCGAGTACAATTCTGCTGCTGCTGATGGCTCACAGTGCCTCATGGATACGCAGTTTTGAGTTGCTAGATCTGTTCAAAATCGTGCCACACGACACGATGGAGGGTATCTTTAGTGTGAAGGTGGGACTTGGTCTCCACAAAGACTATGAGGTGGTCACTCCTACCAATACTGTCATGGATGCATGATGCATCTGAGACATATAGATTGCTGAGGCTGGGGCCATTTAGGTTTTTCCCTCTTGTTGGTTCCCTCACCACCTGCCGCAGACTCAGTGTAGTAGCTATGTCCTTTTGGACTTGGCCAGCTTGGTCAGTAGTGATGTTACCGAGCCAACCTTGTTGATGGACATTGAAGTCTCCCACCCAGAGTATATTCTGTCCCCTAGCCACCTTCAATCCTTATTCCAATTCAACATGGAGGAGTACTGTTGCAACAGGTGAGCGGGGTGGGGACTGTAGGCGGTAATCAGCAGGTTTTCTTGCCCATGTTTGACTTGATACCATTTGCCATTAGACTTCATGGCATCCGGAGTCAATGTCGAGAACTCCCGGGTCAACTCCCGTCCGACTGTATACCACTGTGTCACCCCCACCTTTAGTGGGTCTGTCTAGTCGGTGGGATAGGACATGCCCAGAAATGGTGATGGTGATGTCAGGGGCATTATCTGTAATGTATGATTCCGTGAGTATTACTATGTCAGGCTGTTGCTTGACTAGCCTGTGGGACAGCTCTCCCAATTTTGGTAAAAACATCCAGAGGTTAGTTAGAGGACTTTGCTGGGTCGAAATGGTTGCCGTTGTCATTCTCTGTGCCTAGGTAGATGCCAGGCGGTCCATTTGGCTTAATTTGTTTTAGAATTCGCAGCAGTTTGATACAATTAGGTGCCTTGCTAGGCCATTTCAGAGGGCATTTGAGAGTCAAACACATTGCTTTGGATCTGGAGTCACATGTAGGTCAGACCAGGTAAGGACAACAGATTTCCTTCCCTAAAGGACATTAGTGAACTAGATGGGTTTTCACAACAATCGACGTTGGTTTAGTGTGAAATCACTGGCTGAACTTCCTCCTTCTAACCTTGAGTCCAAAATGAACCTGTGATATTCTTGCTCTTTAGTGCTCAATTACTCACTGAACCATCAAGGGAATTCAGCAGTTTGTTTTTGCAAAAGTAAATGATCAAGGGCAATTATGGATAGACAATAAACGCTGGCCTAGCCAGCGACACCCACTTCCCATGAATGAAAAAAAAATCACTGATGACAGTCTATCATTAAACAAATGTTTAATTAATCCACAATAATATGTGCAACTCTGTTATATAGTTAAAAGCTTCCCTTCAACATCCATTCTAAGTATATTTTTACCTGCCCAGTCATCCTGCAATATCCCCTTTTTAATCCGTTCAAACAACATTTACTACTCTATTATTCCATCCTTATTATTCAACTTCCTATTCGAAAATAATTAAGATTAAACTTATTGCATCAATATAATTCCAAACGCTGAATATTGTTTCACCAAACACATATACAATCATAGTAGCCTTCGAGATATCACTTCAGATGTTCTCTAAACAGTCTTCCATCACTGAACCTTTGGAATGCCAGCCATGCAGTGGTCAGAAAGAGTTCACCACCCCTGGTGCCTCAATAGTACATCCAAACTCTGGCTCATTGAATTCACTGATCACAGGAGCAAGCTCTGAAAGAAGGCTTTGAAGCTTAATTTCTTCTGATCACAATCCCTTGTCATATCATTTTCATCCAACCTATTCAACGCTCTATATCTCTAATTCAAGAAATGCTACTCTTTACTAAAACAGATCTGTGATCAAAGCAAAGCTGGCTGGCTTTGATGTCTTTATCATGCTGCTATAAATGTGGTTTTATCCCCCATATATTAACAAGAAGAATGTCAGCAAATTCAGCAAGTAAATTCAGGTAGCACCTGATTTTTAAACACAGTGAATAATTTTTAATTATACAATTCAGGTTTATAAAAGGTCATAAGACTTTAATTGATAATTATGATAAAATCAACAATGTTGTCAATACAGGACTCAATGTGATTCTGTGGAACACATTGGCTCTATTCAACATGAAGGTGTTTGTCCATTATGTGCTATTCAACAATTACATCTGTCCCTGGTCCTCTAATCAAATTAATTTGCTTATTTCCTATCCAAAAATAATTGAGATATTTGAAGTAGCAAACACTGTAAATTTAAGCTTTTAGTTGCATTTATTTTTTAATCATGGCCCTGAATTATGTGTGATTGCTATGATCCCCAGCTGAGGTTACCTCTGAACAAGCCTGATCCCAGAGTGGAACCCAGCTTGATGGATTCTAACTTATATTTGTTTGTTTAAATACGTGGAGAGTAGCTACTGAACAGAGTCGCAGGAATCAACTGATGAACTTTTAACAAAAGAATAAAGCATTTATTAAATTAGAAAAGATGAACTATATTATGATATTCATTCACCCACAACTATACCTTTACAGATATATACAGATTTGTAAGGATAACACAAGTTACAAAAGCTATCTTATACTCTAATGTCTACAGTAAGTACACAGTCCATGTAAACCTATGGCACCCTGCAGTCAGACACACCACACTCTGAAACCGAGTGACGGATGCCACCTCAACCAGATGCTATGGATCTCTCATCAACTCCACCCAGACTCTTCTCACACCGTGACCCAACCAGTCTTACTGCACCATGTCTTTTACATGAAGATTTCCAATCTCCACTCTCCAAGACATCAATTTGGAATCTTCTCCCAAACTGATGCTTTCTCTCAGATGCCTTTCACAAGGGTTCACCTCCAGGGTTTTGAACTCTCCTTCTGATGTTCCTATTCCCTGGGTCACCACATGCATTCAATCTGTCTTCCACACACTCTCTCTCACTCACTCAGCCAACAACAGCACCACAGGGGGAGCTGATGGTGTAGTGGTATTGTCGCTGGACAAATAATCGAGAGACCGAGGGCATTGCTCTGGGGACCTGGGTTTGAATCCCACCACGGGAGAATTTGAATCCAATAAAAATCTAGAATCTTGGTCCCTGCATGATCATGAATTGATTGTTGTAAAATCCCATCTGGTTCACTAATTCCCCTTTAGGGAAGGAAATCTGCATTCTTACCTGGTCTGGCCTACATGTGACTCCAAACCCACAGCAATGTAGTTGACTCTCAGCAAAACAGCTCATGCAGTTATATCAAAGTGCTGCAAGGCCTCAAAAAAGGAATGAAACTGGGCAGACTGCCTGGCATCGACCAAGACACCAGAAACAACAATGGCAAACTCAGCCCTGCAATGTCCTCCTTACTAACATTGGCGGGGGGGTGCTGGTGGGAGAGCTGTCATCCTCACAGAATCATATCTTACAGAAAAATGTCCCAGACACCACCATCACCAACCCTGGGTATATCCTGTTCCACCAGCAGATATGGTATACAGTCGGGAGGGAGTTGCCCTGGGAGTCCTCAACATCAACTCTGGACAGCATGAAGTCTTATAGCATCAGGTCAAACATGGGCAAGTGAAACCTCCTGCTGATTACCACATACTGCCCTCCCTCAGCTGATGAATCAGTGCTACTCCATGTTGAACACCATTTAGAGGAATCAATGAAGGTGGCAAGGGTGCAGAATGTACTCTGGGTGAGGGACTTCAATGTCCATCACCAAAAGTGGCTCAGTAGCACCATTCCTGACTGCTAGTCTGGGTCTGCAGCAGGTGGTGAGGGAACCAACAAGAGGGATAAACTAACTTGACCTCATCCTCACCAACCTGCCTGCTGCAGATGCAGCTGTCCATGACTGTATCAGTAGGAATGACCACTGAACAGTCATTGTGGAGACAAAGTCCCATCTTCATATTGAGGATACCCTGCATTGTGTTGTGTGGCACTATCACCATGCTAAATGGAATAGATTTCGAATAGATCTAGCAACTCAAGACTGGGCATCTATGAGGTACTGTGGGCCATCAGCAGCAGCAGAATTGTACTCAACCACAATCTGTAACCTCATGGCCTGGTATATCCTCCACTCTACCATTACGATCAAGTCAGGGGATCAACCCTGGTTCAATGAAGAGTGCAGGAGGGCATGCCAGGAACAGCACCAGGCACATAAAAAAATCAGGTGTCAACCTGGTGCAGCTACAACACGGGACTACTTGAAAGCCAAACAGTATAAGCAGCAAGTGATAGGCAGAGCTAAGCGATCCCACAACCAACAGATCATATATAAGCTCTGTAGTCCTGCCACATCCAGTGGTGAATGGTGGTGGTCAATTAAACAACTCACTGCAGGAGAAGGCTCCAGAAATATCCCCATCCTCAATGATGGAGGAGCCCAGCACATCAGTGCAAAAGATAAGGCTGAAGCATTTGCTACAATCTTCAGCCAGAAGTGCCAAGTGGATGATTCATCTTGGCCTCGTCCAGAGGTCCCCAGCATCAGAGATGCCAGTTTTTAACCAATTCGATTCACTCCACATGATATCAAGAAATGGCTGAAGGCACTGGATACTCTAAATGCTATGGGCCCTGACAATATTCTGGCAATAGTACTGAAGACTTGTGCTCCAGAACTTGCCAAGCCCCTTGCTAAGCTGTTCAAGTCCAGCTACAAGACTGGCATCTACATGGCTATGTGGAAAATTTCCTAGGTATGTCCTGCACACAAAAAGCAGGACAAATCCAACCACCCCATCACTCAACAGTGTACCATCTACAAGATGCACTGCATCAGCATTTGCTATCAGAGGAGGGCCATTCACCCCACAGTGGCAACCGTGTGTACGATCTACAAGGCGCACTGTAGGAATTCACCAAAGTTTCTTAGACAGCACCTTCCAAACCCACAATCACTACCATCTAGAACAACAATGGCAGCAGATAGATGGGAACACCACCACCTGGAAGTTCCCCTCCAAGTCACTCACCATCCTGACTTGGAAATATATTGCTGTTCCTTCACTGTCGCTGGATCAAAATCCTATAACTCCCTCCCTAACAGCACTGTGGAAGTACCTACACTACAGGGACTGCAGCAGTTCAAGAAGGCAGCTCACCACTACCTTCTCAAGGTCAACTTGGGATGGACAATAAATGCTGGCCCAGCCAGTGAAGACCATATCCCGTGAATGAATAAAAAAAGCATGCCCATTGCAAAGAGTTGCAGACCTTCAGTTGTCTCTTTGGACCTCCTTGCCTCTTGCAAGGCGTTCTCACTTTAAATCTGCTCTCTGCAGCTTTTGTGTCTTTAAATCTGAAGCTTGGAGTCTTTCTCTCTGCCCCTCACTCTTAACAGGACCGTTTCCAGGTTCCTGTCCTTCCTTTGACTAGAAGACCTGCTTTGGACTTTCCCCTGTTTCTATCTCACACCTTTGGTCTTGAGTCCTTTTGGTTCTTTTGGGAAATCTACAGCTCCGTCTCTTAGCGTCCAGTCTCTTTGGTGTCCTGGCTCCAAACTAAACTTAAAACTGCTGTTTCTTTAGTTTGTCTGTGTGTGTCTGTGGGAGGGACCTGCCTCTGTGGATCCCTGTCGCTAGGCAACAGCCCAATCCTTCTCCTTTTGTTTGTTTATCTTTGCTGCAACAACCCTGAAAAACCTCATTAGAAATGCAAGCACCTTTTTAAAGTGAAACTAAAAGTCAATTTAACCTTTCTTAACACAGAGACACAGAAATACAAATCAAACTTAAACTTAAAGCTAAAACTCCTTCCTAATACCCACAAGTACCAATATAATGTACTTAAACTGTCTCTGTTTCCTAACAGGTGACAACAATATAAAACTTAATGCTTAATGGATGTTCAATTTCTTTTTTGGCCATTTTTGTGGGCTGTTAGCCCAGTTACCTTAAAAATAAGTTATCGCTTCTACTAAAACTGTGGAGAGAAAAATTCAAACACATTGGCCATGAATTCTTACAGGATTCTCCTGATCTCCAGTTGTAATTTCATCTGGAGATTAATAGAATCCCTCAAACCAATGCATAAATGGTTGTTTTTGCAGTTTACTCCAGTCCTCCAGGGGTCCTGCTGATCTCTTCCTAGAGAATTCAGAGATGAAAGGCCCAGATCTTTGAAAATGGTGGGCAGGACCCAGATGCAGAAGTCCCACCCCCATTTCTGACCGATACAATTTTTATTGGCAGGGTCCAGAGGGCAGGTTGTGATTCACAGAGTAGGGAATCTTGAACTCACCATAGCCATTTGAACTTGGTGCTGAGTTCAAACAGTCTACATTAAGGCTGTTCCAAGGCCGTAACACCAATGTGGGTCCTCATACCCCGATGTCACCTCATAAATTGATGGAATAGACATAAACACTCTTGAAGGGTTGGTGAAACCTGTTTAAGCATCACGATCTGAAGATTTTAAAATCCTGGTCTTTGAACATGAAAAAACCAAGCTGAAGTTGTCAGTGAAAGTTAAAAAAAACACCGTCTGCTCAACTGCTTTGGTTGAGAGGCCATCTGATGTAAGTTAGAAAAAAACTATTATCTGTTCATGCAGTATCAATAGAATTCTTTGTTGACATCTCCCAAAAGCTATTATTTTGTCAATATGAATGTTTGGCTGAGTTTCAAAGCTAAAATTATCTCAAGAGGGGTTTCTGAGTTCACAGTTTAAATGACAGCTTGAAGAGGCTACTAAAGGATTTGTTGCCTTTGATGTGGGGTCTGACTAGAAGTCTATTTATTTTTATTAGAGATTGACCAGCCACTTGAGGTGGTGTAAAGCTTTAATTGAGTTTGATGATTTTTTTTACTTATCAAGTGTGCATGAGTGAGAACTCTGTTAGGTTGTTAGCGTTTATTTTTTTCATTTCCACATGGCTCCTAAGGTCTATCAATGGTAGATACTCGGTAAGTGGCTATAGAGATGGCATGAGGGGCCATGAGGGCATGAGTTGGCATGAAGGGACCATGGAGACTATGGGGGACATTGGGTGGGCGGGGGCCATGAGCTAGCATGGTGAGGCCATGGGGTCTGGGTGGTGGGATGATGGGGGATGTGAGGGATGAGGGCCACAGGACCTAACAGTTTCAAAAAAGTTAGGACTTAGCCTCAGAGAAACAGAGGTAAGCCTTCTAACCAGCCTGCCTCGGCACTCACCCACCTCCAAGGCTGCCTAGGATCTGCTTCTGGGGTCAGTTTTTTTTCCAGCATAACTTTCTACATCCACATTTTTAAGGAAATTGCCCGAGAGTTTTTTTTTGTTGTTCGCAGGCTGCAGGCAATGGTGGCAAAATCAATTTGTTGGTGCTCATCCCAATTGGCATGAAGAGGTGATGGTGGATTTTCTCCGTGACTCACCGCAGGACTTGGTGTTTCCACAACATTGTAAGGTAGGTGAAGGATGATATTAACTTGGTGAGCTGCTGGATTGCATCCTGCAGCCATAGTGCAGTGATGGTGGAGTGGATGAATATTGAGTCCAGTAACAAGAGCTGATGGAGTTAAGTTTCTTCAGTGTTGCTGCAGCTGCATCCATTCAGGTGAACAGTGGGTCACTCCTTAACTTGAATGTAGTAAATGGTGGAGAGACATCAAGCGGTCAGGAGATGAGTTCCTCGATTTCTATCCCGCTCTTGTAGTCATGATTTTGATACAGTTGATTCAGTTAAGCTGCTGGTCAATAATCAGCCCCAAGATATTGATGGTGCAGTATTCAATGATAGTGATACAGATGAAGGTTAAGGGAGCTAGCTGTGTCTTTTCATGCTGGAGGTTGTCGTTAACAGGCTTTCATATAATATGAATGTTACCTGCCACTTATATATCCAAACCTGAATATTGTTGAGGTCCTGCTGTAGGCTGGGATGGGATGCTTTCTTGTTAGCGAGATTGTGAATTGAGCTGAATGCTGTGGAATTATCAGTGAAAAGTCCCACTACTGACATTCTTACAGAGGAAAGATAATTAATGCGTAGCTGAAGATGTTTGAGACAAGAATGCTTCCTTGAGGAACGCTTCATTGACATTCTTGGGCTGCGTGATTGGCCTGCAACAATCGCATCCGCCTTTCTCTGCATCAGGTATGAATGTTTTTCCCTAGACTCCTATTGACCTCAATTATGCTAGGATCCCTTCCTGTTTTATTGTCCTGGTTCAATAATTTGTGATATTCCTGAGAGAGCTGATGCTCAGGTGTATCAGTATACAGATTTCACATTATCCAATTGGCAGGAAAATACATTTGTATCTAATGACCCAAGCACCATTGACATATTTCCAGACAGTTGGACTGTTAAGTGCAACAAAACACTGACAGTGAACAAACAATAAGCTCGCAAGGAATATAGGAACCTTTTATTTACACTAATATGATCATAAGTAATAGAAATCAGTGAACCAATGTGACCTGGATTAAAGGAAATCTATTGCTCCTTTACAAAAGAAAAATACAATTCAAAATTAATAATTTTTCTGATTAGAAATGTAAAATAATTATCTGTTGAATTGTTTCTCCAGCCGTTTCTCCCTCTCCCTACCTGAAGGTATTGACTTGTGACCAGCCACCCTCAAAATCTAGTCTGAGTATCCATTCTTCCTTTATGAGCTTGGATACAGCTGAGCCTGATCACATCTGCACCTAATGTGGTCACTTTCCAGTATTGTTCATTGGATAATGATCATCAGCGGAGGCCCTGATGCATTTTGTCTTCTCAAACCCAGGAATGTAGATGTTAATTGTATTACTCATTAAAATATATAGTTTCTTCAACAATATCTCAGTTAGGAAAATAAAAATGAGAAAAATAAGAATTCAATAAGACCATAAGATCATAAGGCGTAGGAGCAGAAGTAGGCCATTCGGCCCATCAAGTCTGCCCCGCCATTCAATGATAATTCTCAACCCCATTTTCCTGCCTTTTCCCCATAACCCTTGTTTCCCTGACTGATTAAAAATCTGTTTATCTCAGCCTTGAATATACTTAACGACCCAGCCTCTACAACCCTCTGTGGTAAAGAATTCCACAGATTAATAACCCTCTGAGAGAAGAAATTCCTCCTCATCTCTGTTTTAAATGGGCAACCCCTTACTCTGAGATTATGCCCTCTGGTCCTAGACTCTCCCACAAGGGGAAATAACCTCTCAGCATCTACCCTGTCAAGCCCCCCTAAGAATCTTATATGTTTCAATAAGGTTGCCTCTCATTCTTCTAAATTCCAGTGAGTACAGGCCCAACCTACTCAACCTCTCCTCGTAAGAAAATCTCTCCATACCCAGGATCAACCTAGTGAACCTTCTCTGGACTGCCTCCAGTGCCAATGTATCTTTCCTTAGATAAGGGGGCCAAAATTGTTCACAGTATTCTAGGTGTGATCTAACTAGCACCTTGTATGGTTTTAGCAAGACTTCCCTATTTTTATACTCCATTTCCTTTGAAATAAAGGCCAATATTCCATTTGCTTTCCCTATTACCTGTTGAACTTGTATGTTAGCTTTTTGGGTTTCATGCACAAGGACTCCCAAATCCCTCTGTGCTGCAACCTTCTGCAGTCTTTTTCTATTTAAATAACATTTAATTCCTCTATTCTTCCTGCATAACCTCAGATTTTCCCACATTATATTCCATCTGCCAAGTTTTTGCCCATTCACTTAACCTGTCTATATCCCTCTGTAGACTCCTTGGGTCATCCACTTGCTTTCCCACCTATTTTTATGTCATCCTCAAACTTGGCGACAGTACATCCACTTCCCTCATCTAAGTCATTAATCTATATTATAAATAATTGAGGTCCCAGCATTGATCCCTGTAGCACTCCACTAGTTACAGGTTGCCATCCCAAAAATACCCCCTTATCCCAATTCTCTGTCTTCTATTAGTTAGTCAATCCTCTATCCATGCTAATATACTACCCCCAACACCATGGGCTCTTATCTTATTACGTAGCCTTATGTGCGGTACCTTATTGAACACCTTTTGGAAATCCATCAACTGGTTCCCTTTTACCTATCCTGCTTGTTACCTCCTCAAATAATTCTAATAAATTTGTTAGGCATGATTTTCCCTTCATGAAATCATGCTGACTCTGCTTGATTAGATTATACATTTCTAAATGCTTTGCTATTACATCCTTTGTGATAGGTTCCAACATTTTCCCAATGACAGATGTTAAGCTAACTGGCCTATAGTTACCTGTTTTTTGTCTCCCTCCCTACTTGAATAAGGGTGTTACATTGGCTGTTCTCCAATCCTCTGCGACTTTTCCAGAATCTAAGGATTCTTGGAAGATTACTACCAGTGCATCCACTGTCTCTGTAGCTACTTCCTTTAATATCCTAGGATGCAATCCATCAGGTCCAGGGGACTTATCGGCCTTTAGACCCATTAGGTTCCCTAGAACTTTTTCTCTAGTGATAGTTATTGTATTTATTTCTACTCCCCAAACCATCCCCCCACCCTTTTGCCCCTTGATTATTTAGTATTTTCGGAATGCTATTAGTATCTTCTACTGTGAAGACTGAAGCAAAGTATTTATTCAACTCCTGTGCCATTTTCTTATTCCCCATTATTATTTCCACAGCCTCATTCTCTAAGGGGCCTATGTTCACTTTGGACTCTCTCTTCCTTTTTATATATTTAAAGAAGCACTCACTGGCGGTTTTTATATTACTTGCTAGTTTACCTTCAAAGTTTTTTTCTCTCTCTTTATTATTTTTTGGTCATCTTTTGTTGGTTTTTAAAAGTTTCCCAATCCTCTGGCTTACCACTAATCTTTGCCATGTTGTATGATCTTTCTTTTAATTTGATGCTACCCTTAACTTTCTTGGTTAACCATGGTTGGTTCATCCCCTTCCTTGAATCCTTCTTTCTCACTGGGATATACATTTGTTGAGAGTCATGAACTATTTTCTTTAACATCTGCCATTGTTCATCAACCGTCTTTTCTGCTAAACTGCTTTCCCAGCCCACTCCAGCCAACTCCGCCCTCATTCCATTGTAATTGTCCTTATTTAAGTTTAGCACACTTGTTTTCGGACCCAAGTTTCACACTCTCAAACTGAATGCTAAATTCTGCCATATTAAGATCACTGTTTACTAGGGGATCCTTTACTTAGATCATTTATTAAACCTGTCTTATTACACATTACCAGATCTAAAATAGCCTGATCCCTGGTTGGATTCACAACACATTGTTCTAAGAAAAATTCCCGAATACATTCTATGATTTCTTGTTCGTGTCTACCTCTGCCAATTTGATTTTCCCAATCTACATGTAGGTTAAAGTTACCCATGATTAATGTATTGCTTTTTTCACATGCCCTCATTATCTCCTGATTTATTCTCTGTCCTTCAGTTTAGCTACTGCCAAGGGGCCTATAGGCTACTCCCACCAGTGGCTTCTTCCTCTTGTTATTTCTTACCTCCACCTATATGGATTCTACATCTTCCAATCCAAGATCCTTTCTTGCTATCATACTTATTCCATCTCGCACTAGCAAAGCTACCCCACCACCCTTTCCTTCCTGTTTGTCCTTTCGAAAAGTCACATACCCCTGAATATTTTGTTCCTAGCTTTGATCTCCTTGTAACCGTGTCTCTCTAATGGCTATAAGGTCATATCCATTAACCTCTATTTGTGCAGTGAATTCATTTATTTTGTTCCAAATACTACGTGCATTTAAGTAAAGGGCCATTAATTTTGCCTTTTTACCACTTTTTTCATGCTCCCACAGTGCTCCCACTTCACTTCATGCAACTTGGTGAACTGTTGCATTCTAAGTGGGAAACTACATTGGCTACAGTGCTCCAGATTCATGGAGCTCCTAGTTACAGGGAGAAATAAGAAACAAGCAAGGATAGCATTTAACTTTCATTTGAAACATTTGTAATTACTGAGTTGTGGTTCAGAAAAGAAGTTTCATGAGTGTTTCCAGGAATATTATTATAAGAGGTTTTGAGTGTTCTTGCCTTGTATCCTATCAACATGTTTGTTTACAGTTCCCTTCAGTGACATCTTAGGGTCAGAAATCTGTGGAGAGAGAGAGAGAGATTGACGGGAAATAGAAGAGTAGTGCTGAACAGTTGTTTTGGGACTGGAAGAGTGTATACATTGGGGTCTCCAGAGGTCAGTATTAGAACCTCTGCCTTTCTTCATACATATTAATGACCTATGCTTGGATGTACAGGGCACAATTTTTAGAATTTCCAGATGCCACAAAAATTGGAAGCATTGCGACATGTGAGGAGGATAGTAATAGACTTCAGGAGGACATAGACGGGCTGGTGGAATGGGCAGATACCTGACAGATGAAATTTAATGCAAGCAAGTGTGATGTGAGTCATTTTGATAGGAAGAACAAGGAGAGGTAATGTAAATTAAACACTTAAGTTGGATGGAGAAACAGATAGAAATTGTTGAAGATGGCAGGACAGGTTGGAAAAGTGGTTAAAAAGGCATGTGGGATCCTGGGTTTTATAAATAGAGGTATAGGGTAAAGAAGCAAGGAAATTATGATGGATCTTTATAAAACACTGGGTCAGCCCCAACTGGAGTATTGTGTCCAATTCTGGACACCATTTTAGAAAGGTTGTGTAGGCTTTAGAGAGAGTGAAGAAAAGATTTATGAGAATGGTTTCAGGGATGAGGAACTTTAGTTACATGGCCAGATTGGAGAAATTGGAGTTGTATTTAGAGAAGAGAAACTGGAGGGGAGATTTGATAGAGGTGTTCAAAATCATGAGGGCTCTAGACAGAGTAGCTATGAACAAACTGTTCACATTGGTGGAAGAGTCAAGAACCGGAGGGCACAGATTTAAGCTGATTAGCAAAATAAACCAACAGTGACATGAGGAAAAACATTTTTATGCTTCACGTGGTTGATATCTGAGATGCACTGCCTGAGAGGTTTTTTTTGTTCATTTCACAGGATGTGGGCTTCACTGGCTGGGCCAGCATTTATTGCTCATCCCTAATTGCCCTTGAGAAGGTAGTGGCGAGCTGCCTTCTTGAACCGCTGCAGTCCATGTGGTGTAGGTACACCCTCAGTGCTGTTAGGGAGGGAGTTCCAGGATTTTGACCCAGCAACATTTCCAAGTCAGGATGGTGAGTGACTTGGCAGGGAACTTCCAGGTGGTGGTGTTCCCATCTATCTGCTGCCCTTGCCCTTCTAGATGGTCATGGTCG
The DNA here is from genome assembly GCF_964194155.1 of Cetorhinus maximus. Classification (NCBI taxonomy): domain Eukaryota; kingdom Metazoa; phylum Chordata; class Chondrichthyes; order Lamniformes; family Cetorhinidae; genus Cetorhinus; species Cetorhinus maximus. The sequence goes on from NC_135879.1 coordinate 166,017,913, forward strand.
GGGTTTAGAAGGTGCTGTTGAAGGATCCTTGTTGAATTCCTGCAGTGCATCTTGTAGATGGTACACACTGCTGCTGCTGTGCGTCGGTGGTGGAGGGAATAAATGTTTGTGGATGTGGTACCAATCAAGCAGACTGCTTTATCGTGGATGGTGTCAAGCTTCTTGAGTGTTGTGGGAGATGCACTCAGCCAAGCAATTGGGGAATATTCCATCACACACCTGATTTGTACCTTGTAGATGGTGGATAGGTTTTGGGGAGTCAGGAGGTGGGTTCCTCATTACAAGATTCCTAGCCTCTGGCCTGCTCTTGTAGCCACAGCATTTATATGGCTTGTCCAGTTCAGTTTCTGGTCAATGCTAACACCCAGGATGTTGATAGTGGGGGATTCAGTGCTGCTAATGCCATTGAACATCAAGGGGCGATGATTGGATTTTCACTTTTTGGAGATGGTCATTGCCTGACACTTGTGTGGCATGAATGTTACTTGCCACTTGTCAGTCCAAGCTTGGATATTGTTCAGGTCTTGCTGCATTTGGACGTGGACTGCTTCAGTATTTGAGGAATCACGAATGATGCTGAACATTGTGCAATCATCAGCGAACATCCCCACTTCTGGCCTTATGATGGAAGGAAGGTCATTGATGAAGCAGCTGATGATGGTTGGGCTGAGGGCACTACCCTGAGGAACTCCTGCAGCTGAAATGACTGACCCCTAACAACCACCTCCCCTTGTGCTAGGTATGACTCCAACCAGCAAAGAGATTTTCCTCTGATTCCAGTTTTGTTAGGGCTCCTTGATGCCACACTCTGTCAAATGCAGCCTTGATGTCACTCTCACCTCGGGAATTCAGCTCTTTTGTCCATGTTTGAACCAAGGCTGTAATGAGGTCAGGAGCAGAGTGGCCCTGGCAGGACCAAACTGGGTGTGGGGCAGTAATTGGCCAGGTTGGATTTGTCCTGCTTTTTGTGTACAGCACATAAGTGGGCAATTTTCCACATAGACAGGTAGATGCCAGTGTTGTGGCTGCACTGGAACAGCTTGGCTAGGGGCACAGCAAGTTCTGGAGCACAAGTCTTCAGTACTATTGCCTGGGTTCATAACCTTTGTAGTATCCTGTGCCTTCAGCCATTTCTTGATATCGCTTGGAGTGGCATCTGTGATGCTGGGGACTTCCGGAGGAGGCTGAGATGGATCATCCATTCGGCACTTCTTGGCTGAAGATTGTAGCAAATGCTTCAGCCTTATATTTTGCAATGATGTGCTGGGCTCCTCCGTCATTGAGGATGGGGATATATGTGGAGCCTCCTCCTCCAGTGAGTTGTATAATTGTCCACCACCATTCACAACTGGAATGGACTGCAGAGCTTAGATCTGATCCATTGGTTGTGGGATCACTTAGCTCTGTCTATCACTTGCTGCTTGGCATGCAAGTAGTCCTGTATTATAGCTTCACCTAGTTGACACTTCATTTTTAGGTATGCCTGGTGCTGGTGCTGCTTCTGGAATGCCCTCCTGATTGAACCAGGGTTGATCCCCTGACTTGATGATAATGGTAGAGTGGGGGAAGGATATGCCAGGTTGGCATACCCTAAAAGATCAGAATGGTTTCATGATCATCATCAGACTTTTAAATCCAGATTTTTATCTGCCATGGCGGGATTAGAACCCAGGATACTGGGTATCTGGATTACTAGTTCAGCAACAATACCACTACGCCATCACCTCCCCTTGTGTGGTGGAAGAAGATTCAAGCGGGGCTTTCAAAAGGGAATTGGATAATTACCTGAAAAGAAAAAAATTGCAGGACTACAGGGAAAGATGAGTGGGACAAGCTAATTTTGGTCTTGCCAGTATGGGCATGGTGGACTGAATGGCCTCCTTCTATGCTGTGACCATTCTATGATTCTATGAATTGTGGTTCCCGTTGATCACAGACTAGACAGGTTGAAGATCAGGAATTTTTTTTTTCATGGCTTTTCATAAGCCAGAAACTTACCTATGTCGGGCGGGCTAGGCAGGAGCTGGCAGGGGTGGGCATGGAGCTGATCACCACCTGCAATTGGTTGCGCGCCGCCATTTTACTCAGCGCTACCTGTGTGGGCAGGCGGAGGATGGACAGTTGGGGCCTGCACTCTTTCAAGCACATGTTCAGAGCTGCCTCAGGGAGATTAAGTACATAATGAAAGTTTATAAATAATAAAGTTAAAAATTATTTAGATATGTCCCCTCATGTGACTGTGTCACATGAGCTGGGACATGTTTATGGATTGTGCAAAAATTAATTAATAATTTTATAAAACCATCATGAAACCTCATCCTGCCCTTGGATGCAGTTTCCTGAAAAACATGAAGGCCGCTGTGCGCTCCCTGTGCGGGCGCGGGGTGGGGGGGGGGAATTCCGAGTCGGGGCCTGCGCTCTTTCGCGCATACGCATGAAAAAGCGCAGAAATCTCCCTGAGGAACCATCAGTTTAAGTTCTGGAATATTTAATAAAGGTGAAAAAAAATTTAATGACATGTTCCTTCGTATGAAACTGTCACATGAGCTGGGACATGTCCATTAATTTTTTCAAAAATTTTTATTTTTAAATAATAAACCCTTCATTAAACCTCATCCTGCTCGTGGATGAGGTTTCATGAAAAATGCGAAAGCCGCTTGGGCTCTTCGCCTGCCCGCCAACCTTAAGGTTGAACGGGCAGCATTCTTAACAACTTTCATTACTTTGTTAATGGCCTTAATAGCCCTTTGATAGTTTGGCGCGTGCACAGCCAATGTGGCTGCATGCCTGCTGAACTGACAATCTAAATAACGTGCTGTGATGTCAGGGCTCCCACCCAATGTCACCACGCGTCATTTTACACGTCGGCAAGTGGGTCCCACCCCTGCTCGCCGACGGGAAAATTTTTCCCCTTCACACTTTATGGCCATCTGAGGCCAGGCAAAAATAAATAACACTCAAAATAAAAGTGGAAAATTGAATTGCATGCAGCTTCGTTCAGGCTCAGGTGATACCAGGAGCCTTTGTCTATCCAGAAGGCTGGTATCCGAGATATACTGCCAGAGGCATGGGTACCCACCTATCAGGTTAAGATTATGTCGGAATGATCACCTTGCAGAGTTTCAGATCTGATTATTTGTTTAGCTGGAGCTGTAGTGTTAATCAATTTCTTCGTAGGAATCATCAGTTTGAGCAAGGGTCATTCAGGCTGCTAATTATTTATCGGGGCTAAATAAGCCTTTCATTACCTACAGTTGGCCAGACTCTAGACTCTTGATTTTGCAGAAGTCGATGTCAGGTTAGTGTTTAGTGCTGAAACCAGAATAGGACTCGTTTCTATACTGCTCATTATTTAGCCTTGAATTATGGCAAAAGATGAATGGTGCTAACAAAAAGATATTAATTTGAATAGCAAAGCTTGCAAACACAGAAAGAAAGAAAAGGATTGGATGTGCTACAAAGAACAGCAGATGGTGAGGAGAATGTTTAAAAGTGTAACACAATCTCAGCGTCTCTGATGATGATACACCACTTAATCTTCACTGTTGCAGTTCATGATATCCTCAGAATGTGTGCATTGAGTGACTTCTTGCAACCCATTCCCAGCCAGCTATCATTCTCTATGAATTATTTGTAACGCGGGTGGTCAGAGAATCCTTTTAAACCTAGTGAATAAATACTAAACTTTTCTTTTGTCTTTCTGTTATTTTTATCTGATTTATTCAGTAGAAAGGCATACGGAATATTAAAGCAGTATTTTTATATGACATATCTAGCACCTGTTCTTTCAGATGAACAGCACAGGTGATTAAAAAATAGGTGGAAAGCACAAAGGCATCAGCTTCTCAGTGTGCTGTTCCTGAAAATTTCTCATCACACCAGCACCTGGTAGAATGATTCACACAAAGGAGCAATATATTCCAGAGGCTTTCATTAAAGCAAACGCTGATGCAATTTTAAGGCAAATGTGTAGTCTTTCAAAAGCTGGGATGCAAGTGTGCGATTTATATCTAAATTACTATCTAAGTACAATGTTCAGAACTAACATTACTGCATTTTTTATACTTCGAAGTGCAGGGATGCTGGAATGTATAAGTGGGCAGCTTATTCTGTTATTTGAGATTGCAATGCCTTTCTCAGGCTAACTGTTATCCCTCTCGCCTCAGTTTCTCTTTGTTGCATAAACAAGCTCTGTTTTCACACCCTGTCCAGTATTTCATGCTGAGTTGGGGCAAGCCTGCCTCCACTGTCCTTGGAGCCATGACTCAGACTCCAGACCAGGGACCTCAGAGCAGGCATGGAGTCACATTGGCCCCAGCAATCCCCAATCAGGCAAGCCTTGGCAAGGGGTGTTGTCAATCATGACTGCAGGGAGATGCCCTCCCGCGGCAGCGGCCTGTTCCGTTTGGAGGCTCTCCCTGAACTATAGTGTGCCCGATCAAGAGGGACCTGAGTCCGCAGGGAGGCCACCAGATTTTACTGTGCGACCCCCCATGATGGTGAAGTGTGCGCCCAATTTACATCTCCCCCCTCAGCTCCCAGCCTGCTCCCAGGACGGGGAGCATAAAATTCCAGCCACAGTGGTGAGCAATATAGAGGTCCACAGATTATTCTTTGTCATGAACTTTCTTAAGTTACATATGTGCATAGTAGCAACAAGCAGTTGGTTTTTCATCCTTTTAAATAATATAGGTTCAATGGAATTGGCATCCCCTTATCTACCAGGTTATTAATTTCCACTCTTTTTTTCAGTTTGTTTCTCTCAGATGCCACTAGTAGCTTTGTATTCTGCGATTTTCCTTACTTTGCCATTGAGATGTTCCATCTTTTCTGTATTTTCAAGATGTTCCCATTTTCTTGATATCCCCAAGACCTTCTGACTCTTTCTGTGTCTGTAATTTCCTGTGCAGTCAGGTGATTGGATGGAGGAAGGGTGCAGACTGGTAACGTAGAAGTTTGTCTATAATCCATGATTCCTAATTCCTCTGAAACTATTCCCCGCATACACGTCTGACAAGCATTCTAATTTATCTTTGCCTCTAAACCCCACCCCCCGCCCCACCCCACCTCTTCATTGAATACCTCTATCTTTTGAGGTTAAAAATCTCCCATCTGTCTGCTCTGTCACACAATGACTCAACCTGTCTTGACTCATGCTCCCTGTAGGATTCCCCACCTGTTTTTCCTCACTCAGGAAGTGCTTAATTCTGTAGTTATGCTGCATATTTTGTATTGCTATAAAGTGGTTTCTCAGGCAGATAGTCTGACAATGCTGTCACTTCACTCTCATTGAAATAGAAATCAATATTTTTAAAAACTTCAACTAAGGTTTAAGATGCCATGAACCACCTTTAAGTTTTCTAGCATTAAAAATCTCACCACCCAGTGAGCAGGCCTCTGAGCTCTGCATGTCTTCATTTCTGAGTGAGTTTGGAGGATGCAGGCTGTCTTGGTGTAACCTACCATAACTGTAACATTAGCTTAAAATTATAAATGAAATCTCAAAGCTTCTACACAATCTCAAATAATTCTAGGCTAAGATTTTCACCTTGGCGGGTGGGCTTGGCGGACAGGCCTGGGAGTGGTTACGAAGACTGCTGCCCGCGATTGGGACCCGACATCGACTTCATACCGGCTGGCCAATTAACAGCCTGAAATGCGCACTGCAGAGCTCAGCGCTGCCGAGGTGGGGGCAGGGGGAGAGCGAGTGCAGAAATGTGCGCAACGAAAGCTCCCTGAGGCACAGAGCTGCCTCAGGGGGTTGAAGATTTATAAACTCAAAAATTAAAAACTTAAGCAGTATCAAAACATGTTCCCTCTTGTGACTCTGTCATATGAGCAGAGACTCGTTATGAACGACGTTTAAAAATTTTAATTTAATTTTTATTTGCTGTTGGAAGCCTCATCCCGCCCGTTTCCCGCTTGGCCTTTTCACCTACCCGCCTACCGTAAGGTTGGATGGACAGCGAAAAAATTCATTTTATTATTACTTTAATGGCCTTAATAGGCTTGTTAATCGTCGGCGGGCATGCTGCCGACTCTTGTACGCACCCGCTGACTGAATTAACGCTCGCTCGCACAATTGCTCGCCCGACGTGATCACATGTCATTTTACGCTCGAGCGGTTCAGGCTCAAGTCCGCCCACTCAGCACAAATTTCTGCCCTAAATGTCCCTTGTGACAATCAAAAACAAAATAAAAACCAGGGGGAAAGGTCTGGAAAATGATTTTCTGGCCTGTTTAGCTGATCCAGAAGATCGCAGTGACCCAGATGATTGACCCTGATTTATATTACACCAGGATTGTAGGAGAATAAAGCAGATGAACATATTGCTGGAGAGATGGAGGGGAGGCTTTAGATTCATGGGACATTGGGACTAGTTCTGGGGGAGGTGGGACCTGTGGTGGACGGGTTCCACTCAAAAAGAGCCAGGGCCAAAGTTCTTGGGGGGGCTGTTGGGGAGGGTTTAAACTAACCTGGCAGTGGAGTGGGAACCAGAATGTAGCATTAGGAAGGATGAACAAGGTGCACAAAGGATTAGGAGAAGCAGGTAGCATTAAAGTAAGAAATAGTAAGGTATTAGGTGGGGTCAGACTAAGAGTTAATGCAATAAGTCTAAATTAGGTTTATAGTGCATGTATGTAATCACACAAAATGTGTGAGACAAGGAGGAATTTCTTCTCTTGTTGGGGAGCTGCAGGTGCAAATAACCACATGGAAATATGATCTTATTGTGACACAAAATTTGACAAATTGTGACCTATGAGGAGGATAGTAATAGACTTCAGAATGACATAGGCAAGCTAGTGGAATGGGCAGACACATGGCTGATGAAATTTAATGCAGAGAAATGTATGGTGATTCATTTTGGTAGGAAAATGAGGGCAGTCTATACAAATAAGGGTCATCATTCTAAAGGGGATGCTAGAACAGAGGGACCCCGGGGTATATAGGCAAAGATCGTTGAAGGTGACAGGACAAGTTGAGAAAGTGGTTATAAAGACATATGGGATCCTGGGCTTTATAAATAGGGGCATAGAGTACAAAAGCAAGGATGTTGTGATGAACTTTTATAAAACGCTGGTTTAGCCTCAACTGGAGTATTGTGTCCAATTCTGGGCACTGCACTTTAAGAAGGATATGAAGGCATTAGAGAGTGTACAGAAAAGATTAACAAGAATGATTCCGGCACTTAAATTTTCCATGACTCCTGGATTGGCTCTTGGTTTCATACAATTTAAAACTATTATTTGACAGCCTTAAATAAATGCTTCTGATTTATTTTGTATCTTATAGAAAAGTACCAGTGGCAATGTGAAAACTGCTGCCAAAGAAGCTCTGCGCCTTACTTTGGAACAGAATGTTTCGCAATTTTTTGTAATCGCAGAGTACTTGAAGGCACAACATCAATGGCCATCATAATCCTTGCTCCATTATCCATTTATTCCTAAGTGGAACTTCATTTGATGATACCTTTATTCTGAAGTCAGTATGAGCACTTCTTAAGTGTCAATTACCCACAGCAACAATCAATAGGAGTGAGCAAATAGAAGAACATAACAATATGAGAAACAGGAGCAAGTGTAGGCCGCGCAGCCTCTTGAGCCTGCTCCACCATTCAACACAGTCATGACAGATGTGATCTTGGCCTCAGCTTCATTTTTCTGCCTGTTCCCATAAACCTTGACCCCCCTATAGTCAAAAATCTGTTGATCTCAGCCTTGAATATATTCATGACCCAGCCTCCACTGCTCTCTGGTATGGTGAATTAACAACCCTCTGAGAGACGAAATTCGTCCTCGTCTCTGACTTAAATAGGCTCCCCCATTCTGAAACTGTGCCCTCTAGTTCTGGATTCCCTTAGCAGGGGAAACATTCTTTCAGCATCTACCCTGTCAAGCCCCCTCAAAGCCTTATGTTTCAATAAGATCACCTCAGATTCTTCTAAACACCAATGGGTATAGGCACAACCTGCTTAACCTTTCCTTCATCCAAGAAATCAACCCAGAGGGCCTTTTCTGAATTGCCTCCAATGCAAGCAGATCCTCCTTAAGACCAAAACTGTACACAGTACTCTGGGTGTGGTTTCACTAATATCTTGTACAGTTATAGCAAGTCTTCCCTATTTTTATATTACATCCCACCTTGCAATAAAGCCCAACTTTTCTTTTTCCACCTTAATTACTTGTACCAGAATGCTAACTTTCTGTGATTCATGTACAAGGACACCCAGAACCATCTGTACTACAGCATTTGGCAATCTCTCTCCATTTAATTATTTTCTGTTTCCCTATTCTCCCCACCAAAATGGATAACCTCATATTTTCCCACATTTTAATCCATCTGTCAAATTTGTGCCCACTCGCACTTCACCTATCCATATCCTTTTACAGACTCATGGTTCGGGATTTTATGTGACCTGGCAGGGAGAGTTAGGCAGGATCGGAAGTTGGTGTCATTAGCCCTCCCACTCTGATCTCCATCCTCACAACAGTCTCAAGCCTGCTGTCCAATAAACTGCTGACAGGCAGGATAGCTGGCCAGTCACTGGCTGGAGGCAGGGACTGAGGTCATCATCTGACATGGTCGAATATGCAGGCGCCATTTTTATGGGGCCACCAGCAATGGAATGCTGCCTCGGGCCACCCTGCCCATCAGCATGTGACCCTCCTGCCCATCAGCCTCTGACCCTCCTGCCCATCAGCCTCTGACCCTCCTGCCCATCAGCCTCTGACCTTCCTGCCCACCAGCCTCTGACCCTCCTGCCCATCAGCCTCTGACCTTCCTGCCCACCAGCCTCTGACCCTCCTGCCCATCAGCCTCTGACCCTCCTGCCCATCAGCCTCTGACCCTCCTGCCCATCAGCCTCTGACCGTCCTGCCCATCAGCCTATGAATCTCTTGCTCCAGCAGTGTGTGACCCTCCAGCCAGCAGTGCAGACAGCCATTGGGAGAGGTGCAGTGAAGGCCCAAGTAAAAAGGTATGCTTATCAGTATGACGGTAAAAAGATCCTGGGTGGCCTGACAGTTCATTGATGTCTCCCTACTGATTCTCATCCAGGCTTCCCATCTTAACCAAGCAGCCTGGATAGAGGTTGCAGAGGAGGTCAGCAGGCCTACAGTCGTCCGAATAACTTGGCTGCAGTGCTGCAAGTGCAACAAGGAACTTATTTGCTCCACAAGGGTGAGCAATAAATGTCGGTTTCCTTTGGAATTAGCAACATGATAAGTGTGAGGGTATGGATGTTGGTGGTAATGCATGGAGGCTGCATCCTCCCTTGGGTAAGGAATGGCTACAGCTCTGCCAAGGGGGGCGGATGGCCTGGTGTATTTAAAGAAACAATTCAAAACGTTTAACAAAAATACATTCCATTGAAAAAGAAAAACTCAGTGAGACAGGTCCATCCATGCCTTACTGAGGTGTTTAAGGATAATGTTAGATTAAAAGAAGAGGTTTGTAATGTTGCAAAGATTAGTCTGAGGAATGGGATTGTTTTAGAAACAAGAAAAGGACTAGCAAAAAGATGATAAAAGGGGGAAAATAGAACACAAGATAGGAATATAAAAACAGGTTGTAAGAGCCTTTACAAGTAAATTGGAAGAGAGTAGCTCAAGTAAATAGTGGGTTGGGTGACCTTGGAACTCTCTGCCTCAGAAGGTGGTGGAGGCAGGGTCATTGAATATTTTTAAGGCAGTGGTAGATAGATTCTTGGTAGGCAAGGGGATCAAAGGTTTCGGGGTTAGGTGGGAAATGGAAATGGAAACGCAAGGGGCAGAATTTTCCAGTCAGTGAGCAGGGGTGGGGCCCGGTCGCTGACGTGAAAAATCATGCGGGGTGACATTGGGCGGGTGTCCCAACATCAGCTCACGTCATTTAGATTTTCAGTTCAGCGGGCGCGCACCCGAGTTGGCTGCGTGCCCATCGACCTATCAACAGCCTATTGAGGCCATTAAAAAAGTAATTAAAATGATTAATGGACCTGCCCGTCCAACCTAAACGTTGGCGGGCGGACGAAGAGCCCAGGCGGCCTTCCAAAAAAGCATGAAACCTCATCCACGGGCGATATAAGGTTTCAGGAGGGATTTAAACTGTTCGGAAAAATTTTAAATAAAATTAATGGACATGTCCCAGCTTGTGTGACAGTGTCACATGAGGGGACATGTCAAGAAAAATTTTTCTTACCTTGATTAAATTTTTAAAAGTTCAACCGATCTCCCTGAGGCAGCACTTTGCCTCAGGGAGATCTGTGCGCTCTTCCGTATGCATGCGCGAAAGAGCGCACAGACCTGTTCAAGGATTTGCTTCCCGCCCACAAAGGGAGCGCACAGCACTTACGGGCGGAAGTCACACTGGGTGGGCCTTAATTGGCCCGCTCATGTAAAATGGCGGTGCGCCCCCAAATGGGGGCGCCGATCGGGAACCCGCTCGCTTGCGCTCGCTCCTGCACAACCCCCCCGACGGGGGGAAAATGCTGCCCAAGAAGATCAGCCATGATCTTATTGAATAGCAATGCAGGTTCGAGGGGATGAATGGTCTAATCCTGTTCATATTTCTTAAGTTCTTATGTTCTAAGTCAAGGCATTGGAGGAAGTGCACAAACCTCCAAACATCCCATCTACCCAACCCTTCAAGCACAACTAGCCCCACATGTGGCAGAGTCTGCAGATCATGCATTGAACTCATCAGCCATCTCCAAACCCATTGAAATAGAGTGGAAGTAAGTCACCTTTGATCCTGAGGGACTGCCTAAAAAGGGAGATCTCCACCTGGCTCTGTATCATCAGCAAACGTAGATACACTACTCTCTGTTTCTTCATCTAAGTCACAAATACAGATTGTAAAAGACTGAGGCCACAGCACTGATTCTCCAATATTGCACAACCCTTTGCATGTTGTTGATGGGGATTCTCAGTGTGTTTGGTGCCTTCCTGAAGGAACCTTCTCCATTTTGGTCAGTCACAAGCCAGGGTCTCCCATGAGTCAGCAGGTGTGTTTAACCACCTGAGGGATGCTTTGAGGATATCACTAAATTATTTCTGCTGTCCTCCTGAGAGTCTCATGCTGCAACCGAGTCCAGGGTCGAGCAATTGCTTTGGGAATCTGGTGTCAGGCATACGAATGATATGTCCCACCCCAGCAGAGTTGGTTTTAAGTGATTAGCACCTTAGTGTTGGCTTGGGAGTGGATGCTGCTCTTGGACCACCTTTCTTGCTACTGGATTTGGAGGATCTTGGGAAGGCACTGTTGGTGGTACTTCTCCAGTACTTTGAGGTGCCTGCTGTAGATTGTCCAAGTCTCTGAAGCGTTTAAGAGCACGGGAATCACTGCTGCAAGCCACGACTTTAGTCTCAGGTTTGAGATCCTGGTCCTCAAATGCTTTTTTCCCTAGGTTGGCTGAAGGCTGAGCTGGCATATTGGAGGTGAAGATGAATTTCGTTGTCTATTCTGCCTTCCTCGAGAGAAAGCTCCCAAAATACAGACAATAGTTCACATTTTCAGGATCTAACCATTGATGTTGATCAATTCGGGATGGTATCTTGTTGTGGGAGTTGGTTGGACGAGGACCTTAGTTTTCTGTGTGTTAAGTGAAAGGCCAATTTTCTCCTATGCTTTGGAGAAGGAGTTGACAATGACCTGGAACTCAGTTTCTGAGTAAGTGCTCACACAATGTCATCAGCATACAAAGCTAGGTGGGAATGCAAGCTGTGAGGAGAACACAAAGAGGTTCCAAAGCGATATAGATAATGAGTGGGCAACAAGATGACAGATGCAGTATAATGTGGAGAAGTTTGATGTTATTCACTTTGGTCGTAAGAATAGAAAGGCAGAATTTTTTTTATAAGCTGTGAAACTTGTAAATGTTAATGTTCAGAGAAACTTGGGTGCACTCGTACAAGGAACACAAAAAGTTAGCTTGCAAGTAGAGGCAATGAAGGAGGCAAATGGCAAAATAAACATTTAAGATTCTTTTGTTGTTATATTCAGATACAAAGTAACAAGCTCTCCAGCATTGAACACTCTTTGTTGCTGAACCCTGGCTTGCCTAAGGGTCTAAAGACAGAATGTGGGTGCGATTCATCTCATACATTGATCAATGAATGTGGGCCCAGGAGGGGTAATTTTTTTCACTGCCAATGTCATTCAGTATGACGTGAATGATGATGAATGAAAAAACCAGAATCAATGGAAACAAGGTGAGATGCTCATGGTTTACAGCAATGAGTCACAAAGAAAGAAAGCTCTTCAGGTTTCAATTACACAACAACAAAAAAAGCCGGAACCTAGAGGTTGCTGTTTATGATATTCATCATCAGCAGCTGTCCCTCGGTTCGAAGATGACGTTAATTAGTGTTATGGGTTTCTGCAATGGGTCTTCATGTGACTGAACAGGCAGATTCTCGACCCACAGATCGTTGGTCACATAGGGCAGGATATTCTATCAGTTAGTAGGATTCAGGACCGTTTCCAGGACTGTCACTGACCTCATCTCCTCTAGAGATCTTCCCTCCACAGTTTCCAACCTCATAGTCTCCCAACCTCGGATGGCCCGCTTCGACCTCCTACCCAAAATCCACAAACAGGACTGTCCTGGCAGACCGATCGTGTCAGCCTGTTTCTGCCCCACAGAACTCATTTCTTGCTATCTGGATTCCATTCTCTCTCCCCTTGTCCATCTCTTCCCACCTACATCCGTGATTCCTCTTATGCCCTACATCATATCAACAATTTCCAGTTCCCTGACCCTACCGCCTTCTCTTCACCATGGGTGTCCAATCCCTCTACACCTCCATCCCCCACCAGGATGGTCTGAGGGCTCTCCGCTTCTTCCTCGAACAGAGGCCTGAAAAATCCCCATCCACCACCACTGTCCTCCATCTGGCTGAACTTGTTCTCTCACTGAACAATTTCTCCTTAAACTCATCTCACTTCCTCCAAATAAAAAGGTGTGGCTATGGGTACCCACATGGGCCCCAGCTATGCCTGTCTCTTTATGGGGTATGTGGAACATTCCTTGTTCCAGTCCTACTCAGGCCCCTTCCCACAACTCTTTCTCCGGTACATCGATGACTGCTTCAGTGCCGCTTCATGCTCTCGTCTGGACCTGGAAAAATTTATTAATTTTGCTTCCAATTTCCACCCTTCCATCATTTTCACATGGTCCATCACTGACACTTCCCTTCCCTTCCTTGACCTCTCTGTCTCAATTTCTGGTGATAGGCTTGTAATGGATATTGGTGGACAGTCTACCGACTCCCACAGCTACATCGACTACAGCTCCTCACACCCTGCTTCCTGTAAGGACTCCATCCCGTTCTCTCAGTTCCTTCGCCTCCTTCACATCTGTTTTGATGATGCCACTTTCCAAAACAGTTCTTCTGACATGTCTTCCTTCTTCCTTAACCGAGGTTTTCCACCCACTGTGGTTGACAGGGCCCTCAACCGTGTCCGGCCCATCTCCCGCGCATCCACCCTCCACCTTCCTCTCCCTCCCAGAACCACGATAGGGTCCCCCTTGTCCTCACTTATCACCCCACCAACCTCCGCATTCAAAGGATCATCCTCCACCATTTCCGCCAACTCCAGCATGATGCCACTACCAAACACATCTTCTCTTCACCCCCCCGTCGGCATTCCGTAGGGACTGTTCCCTCTGGGACACCCTGGTCCACTCCTCCATCACCCCCTACACCTCAACCCCCTCCCATGGCACCTTCCCATGCAACTGCAGAAGGCGGAAACCTGCCCCTTTACTCCCCCCTCCTCACCATCCAAGGGCCCAAACACTCCTTTCAAGTGAAGCAGCACTTCACTCAATTTGGTCTACTGCATTCGCTGCTCCCAATGTGGTCTCCTCTACATTTGGAGAGACCAAACGCAGACTGGGTGACCGCTTTGCGGAACACTTTCGGTCTGTCCGCAAGCATGACCCAGACCTCCCTGTTGCTTACCATTTCAACACACCACCCTGCTCACATGCTCACATGTCCATCCTTAGCCTGCTGCAATGTTCCAGTGAAGCTCAATGCAAACTGGAGGAACAGCACCTCATCTTCCGACTAGGCACTTTACAGCCTTCCGGACTGAATATTGAGTTCAACAATTTCAGATCATGAACTCTCTCCTCCATCCCCGCCCCCTTTCCGATCCCCCTTTTTCCTAATATTTATATATTTTTTTATTATATTTTTCTTTTCACATCTATTTCTATTATTATTTTTAAATGTATTTCCATCCATTGTTTTATCTCCATCTTTTAGCCTATTTCGATCCCTTCCCCCTACCCCACCCCCACTAGGGCTATCTGTCACTTGCTCGTCCTGCTTTCTACCCTTAATGTCCCCATTAGCACATTCCATAGCTAATATCACCATCGTCAACACCCCTTTGTCCTTTTGTCTATGACATCTTTGGCAATATCTTCTTTGCCTCCACCTATCACTCGCCCTCTATCCAGCTCTACCTGTCCCACTCCACTCAAACAGCTTATATTTCACCTAATTTCTATTTTTGTTTAGTTCTGAAGAGTCATATGGACTCGAAACGTTAATTCTGTCTTCCTCTCCGCAGATGGTGTCAGACCTGCTGAGTTTTTCCAGTTATTTTTGTTTTTGTTTCCGAGTACAGGATTTGCTTCCTTTTCCTTTCTTCTCTGCTGACATTCGACCTCATCATTAAGACGTCATAACTCAAGGTTATGTCACGCAGGTTGATGGGCAAGTTGTCATCTTTCTGAATGATTGGTAGCAAGCTCCTCCCAGTTATAAATGTCAATGCTGGCATGCTTCAAGGGAAGCTTTTTCTTTGTCCTCCCCTGGAACGGTGGCCATTTGAGAGTTGAGAAAGGAGGACCCGGCGGGGGAGATGCTTTTTGGCAATTTGGACAGAGTGTCCAGTCCATCAAAGTTGATTTTGCAGGGGTTTTGCCTGAATGCTTGTGGGGCTGGCTTCAAGCAGGACACTAATGTTTGTTTGATGGTCCTCCCATTGAATCCAGAATTTCTCTCGCAATCTTATGTATCACAGATACACTGTCCGGGTCTCACTGCAGCACAGGAGCGTGATGACGACACCTGCTCTGTGCAAAAGGAATTTTCTAGACTTACACAGATCTTTGTTGTCAAACACTCACTGATGTAGATTGCAGAAGGTGGAGCAGCACAGCTAATCCCATGTTGGATCCCCTCAATAATGATGGCCTTTTGAAAGAGGTTGCTGCCAAGGTATAGGAAGTGCTCAACATATTCCAGAGTCTCTCCTTCAGCATATATGCGAGTTGGAATATTTGGCTTTCAGGTGTGGGTTGATATGAGTTTTGTTTTGGCAAAATTCAAAGACAGGCCAAGTTTCTTGCATTCAGAATTGAAGGGATCAAGAATGGCCTGAAAATCTGGTGCAGAGTTGACAATGACACTGCAGTCATCCACAAACTGTAGATAATGTATGTCTAAGGTGGTGTTTGGTTTCGACGGAGGCGATTGAGGTTAAGACCATAAGACGTAGGAGCAGAAGTCGACCATTCAGCTCATCGAGTCTGCTCCGCCATTCAATGAGGTCACGGCTGATCTGATAATCCTCAACTCCATTTTCCTGCCTTTTCCTCATAACCCCTGATTCCCTTACTGATTAAAAATCTGTCTATCTCAGCCTTGAATATACATAATGACCCAGCCTCTACAGCCCTCTGCGGTAAAGAATTCCACAGATTCACCACCCTTTGAGAGAAGAAATTCCTCCTCATCTCAGTCTTATATAGGCAACCTCTTTCTCTGAGATAATGGCGTCTGGTCCTAGATTCTTCCACAGGAGAGATTGGTGAACTACAGGCACAGGTTGACAAATGGAACTATGATATTATTGCTATAACAGAGACCTGGCTCAAAAAAGGGCAGGACTGGGCATAAAATATTCCTGGGTACAAGGTATTTAGGAGAGACAGGAAAGGAAGAAAAGTAGGGGAGACGTGGCAGTGTTGATTAAGGACGGTATTACAGTGCTGGAGAGAGAGAGAGAGGATGATCCAGAGGGGTTAAGGATGGAATCTCTCTGGCTAGAGGTAAGGAATGAAAAAGGTGCAATAACATTGATCGGTGCAGTATATAGACCACCAACTAGCGGAAGGGATGGAGAGAAACAAATTTGCAAAGAAGTTACAAAAAGGCGCAAGAATTAGTGTAATTATAATGGGGGACTTCAATTATCCAAATATAGACTGGGATAGGAATAATGCAAAGGGACAAGAAGGATAATTTTCTGCAGCAGTATGTTTCTGGTCCAACGAGAGGGCAAGCACTGTTGGACCTGGTTCTGGAAAATGAGTTGGCCCAAATAGATCAAATAACAGTGGGAGAACATTTAGGAGATGGCGAACATTGTATCATAAAGTTTAGGTTGGCCATGGAAAAGGACCAGGAGAAATCCCGAGCAGGATAATTAATTGGGGTAAAGCCATCATCAATGGGATGAGAATGCATCTGAGTCAAGTGAGTTGGAATCAAATGTTGGTGGAAGAGACAGTGGTTGAACAATGGGCTACCTTCAAAGAGATAGCAAGCAATGTCAAGGTATACTCCCTTGAAGGGGAAAGGTAGGGGAAAAAATGCTAGAACACCCTGTGTGAGGAGAGAAATAGAGGTGAAGATGAAAAGGAAGAAGTGTGCGTAAGACAGATGTCAGGTAGAAAATACAATGGAGAATCAGGCTGAATATAGAAGGACCAGAGGGAAAGTGAAAAAACTAATCAGAAAAGCAAAGAGGGAGCATGGAAAGAGACTAGCAGCTAACATATCCGAGGATACTGCGGGATGTATGCGTGGAAATTTCAAAGGCACTGTTGATAATCTTCCAGTCTTCCTTAGACACAGGGGTGGTGCAGGAGGACTGGAGAATTGCAAATATTACAGCCTTGTTCAAAAATGGGTGGAAGGATAATGCTGGCAGCTACAGACCAGTCAGTTTGATTTCAGTGCTAGGGAAACTTCTGGAAAATATAGTTCAGGACAAAATCAATATTCATCTAGACTGTTGCGGGATAATTAAGGAAAGCCAGCATGGATTCATTAAGGGAAAATCATGTTTAACTAACTTGCTGGAGTTTTTTGAGGAGGTAACAGGGACGGTTGATAAGGGCAATGCTGTTAATGTGGTGTGTATGGATTTTCAAAAGGCATTTGATAAAGTGCCACACAATAGACTTGTGAGTAAAATTCAAGGTCATGGAATAAAAGGGAAAGTAGGCACTTGGGTAAGAAATTGGCTTAGTGACAGGAGACAGAGAGTCGTGATAAATAAAAGCAAAATACTGCAGATGTTGGAAATCTGAAATAAAAACAGAAAATGCTGGAAAAACTCAGCAGGTCTGGCAGCATCTGTGGAGAGAGAAACATGGTTAACGTTTTGAGTCCGTATGACTCTTCTTCTGAGTGATAAATGGTTGCTTTTCAGAGTAGAGGAAGGTCTGTAGTGGAGCTCCCCAGAGATCACTGTTGGGATCCTTGCTCTTCTTGATATATATTAATTACTCAGACTGTGGTGTACAGGGCATGGTTGCAAAATTTGTGGATGATAGGAAGATTGGAAGCATTGTGAACTGTGTTGAGGATAATCTTGAACTTCAGATGGACATAGACACACTGGTGGATTCAGCAGGCAAATGGCAGATGAAGGTCAACGCAGAGAAGTGCGACGTGATTTATTTTGGCAGGAAGAATGTGGAGCAGCAGTATATAATAAACAGTGAAACTCTAAAGGAGGTGCAGGAACAAAGAGACTTTGGTGTATATGTACATAAGCCATTGAAGGTGGCAGGGCATGTTAAGAGAGAAGTTAATAAAGCATATGATATCGTAAGTTTTATCAATAAGGACATTGAGTACAACAGTAAGGAGGTCATGTTAAACTTGTATAAAACACTAGTTAGGCCTCACCTGGAGTACTGCGTCCAGTTCTGGTTGCCATACTTGAAGAAGGATGTGAAAGCATTGGAGAGAGTGCAGAGCAGATTCACAAGAATGATTCCCGGGGTGAAGAACTGTAGCTATGAGGATAGATTTGAGAGAGGTTGGGACTGTTTTCCTTGGAGAAAAGAAGGCTGAGATGAGACTTCATAGAGGTATTTAAGACCCTGGACAGGGTAAATAGTGGGAAACTGTTCTCACTCTAGAGAACATCAAGAACTAGAGGGCACAGATTCAAAATAATTGGCAAAAGGAGTAGAAGTGATGTGAGGAAAAACGTGGTTGGAGTCTTGTGTTTACAGCCTGGAACGAACTTCCTGAGAGGGTGGTGGAGGTGGATTCGATCGAGGGATTCAAATGGAAATTGGATTGCTACCTGAAAAGAAAGAATGTGCAAGGTTACGGGAATAAGGCAGGGGAGTGGGATTAGGTAGAATGGTCTTTCAATGAGTCAGTGAAGACGCAATGAGCCGAATGGCCTCCTTCTGCACTGTAAAAGATTCTGTGATTTCCAGCATTGACAGATGGCATTGTCACCCTTAAGAGAAATGCCATCCTGTGAGTAAAGGGAGTTTTGTCCTTTTGACCTTGGTCTATAGATGGCCCTGGTGGCTTCAAAAAAGCTTTGCATGTCATGATGATCAGTATATTATTGGAAATCTTGAGGTTTCTCTTCTCACCACAAGTCCTTAATCTTCCGGATTTGTCTTTGGGTGTCAGCCTTGAGTTGTTGGAATGCAGCCATCTTGACTTGTGACCTTGGGTTGCTCAGCCAGGTAATGAAAGAACTTTTGTTCTCAGAAGTCAGATATTTCAGCATCGTTTTCATCGAACCAGTCCTGGTGACAACGATGCTCGAAACCAAAGGTCTGGGCACAGGAGTCTAGTATGGCTGACTTTATTCCCAATGTTTTGGAATTGAGCTGATGTGTGAAGGTCGTCCAGATTAGGCATGAGTTGCACTTAGGATTCCTCTCTCTGTTTGGGCTGCATTGGGGCTAAGACATTGATCCTCTTTCTCTTGGACCTTTGGGTCTTGTGATGTCTTGGTTCTAGGTGGATGGTCATCACCAATAATCACCAGCAGGCATCAGCAGCCCAGCCCAACCCCCCCTGCCCCACTGGATCAAGTGATACAGACATCACTTAGAGCTTTGACTCAAACAATGACATAATCCAGGAGGCACCAACGTTTTGATCTAGGATATTTCCATGTGGTTTTGTATTTGTTCTTCTGGCGGAAGAGGGTGCTTGTTAAAATGAGGCTATGCTGCGCACACTTTGCCAGCAAGAGGATGTCATTTGCACTGGCTTTTCCCCACCCTGTTTTTCCCCAGTGGTTCCACTCTAGGCATCGGAGTCACAACCAGCCCTGGCATTGAAGTCCACCAGAAGGATTATCTTTTCTTCTTTTGGGATGGCAGTGATGAAACCATCATAGTCAGAATGGAACTTTTCCCTAACATCTTCATCGGAGTCAAGGGTCAGGTATAAACACTACTGATGGTGGCATATTGGTTACAGCTGAGCTGTGTGCAGTATCATGAGTCTTGCATTTTTACAATTGGGGAGTTCTGGCATGCATCCAAAATCCTATTCTGGGTGGCATAACCAACTTTGCGGACACAAGAGTCGCTCATCAGCCTTTCCTTTCCAGGGGAATGTTACTCCACTGCTTGTTCCTTCAGCTGCCCCTCCCCAGGTCTCATTGAGGGCGGCAACATCAATTTGGATTCTTGATAGCTCACGCGATGCACAGGAGTGTTGTCTTTGCCTTCAGTAGAGAGATTCAGTTGGAGATTGATGACTGAGGGAGATTTTCTTTTATTCATTCATGGGCCAGCATTTATTGCCCATCCTTCGTTGCCCTTGAGAGGGTGGTGGTGAGCTGCCTTCTTGAACCGCTGCAGTACATATGGTGTAGGTACATCCACAGTGCTGTTAGGAAGGGAGTTCCAGGATTTTGACCCAGAAACAGTGAAGGAACAGCTTTATATTTCCAAGTCAGGATGGTGAGTGACTTGGAGGGGAACTTCCAGGTGGTGGTGCTCCCATCTATCTGCTGCCCTTGTCCTTCTACATGGTAGTGGTTTGGGCTTGTAAGGTCCTGTCTAAGGAGCCTTTGTGAATTCCTGCAGTGATATCTTGTAGATGGTACACAATGTTGCTACAGTGCATCGGTGGTGGAGGGAGTGAATGTTTGTGGATGTGGTGCCAATCAAGCAGACTGCTTTGTCCTGGACAGTGTCCAGCTTCTTGAGTGGTGTGGGAGCTGTACTCATGCAGGCAAGTGGAGAGTATTCCATCACACTCCTGACTTGTGCCTTGTAGATGGTGGACAGGCTTCGGGGAGTCAGGAGGTGAGTTACTCATTGCACGATTCCTAGCCTCTGACCTTCTCTTGTAGCCACAATATTTATATGGCTAGTCCAGTTCAGTTTCTGGTCAATGCTAACCCCCAGGAAGTTGATAGCGGGGGATTGCTCCCCAGCCAGCAAAGTCCATATCCTGTGAATGAATAAAAAAAAAGAAAAGAAAAGCTCATGGTGTAGAAGGTAATATATTGACATGGATAGAAGATTGGCTAGCCAACAGGAAACAGAGTTGGCATAAATGGGTTTTTTTCTGGTTGGCAGGATGTGATGAATGGTGTGCCACAAGGATCAGCGCTGGGGCCTCAACTTTTTACAATTTATATAAATGACTTGGATGAAGGGACAGATGGTATGGTTGCTAAATTTTCTGATGACACAGAAAAGCAGGAAAGCCAAAATAAAAAAGCTTATTATCTAAATGGTGAGAGATTGCAGATCTCTGAGATTCAGAGGGATCTGGATGTCCTAGTGCATGAATCACAAAAGGCTAGTATGCAGGTACAGCAGGTAGTTAGGAAAGCTAATAGAATGTTGTCAATTATTGTGAGGGGAATTGATTACAAAAGTAGGGAGATTATGCTTCACTTGTACAGGGCATTGGTGAAGCCACATCTGGAGTATAGTGTACAGCATTGGTTTCCTTATTTAAGGAAAGATGTAAATGTGTTAGAAGCAGCTCAGAGAAGGTTTACTAGACTAATACCAGGAATAGGTGGGTTGTCTTATGAAGAAAGGTTGGACAGGTTAGGCTTGTATCCACTAGAGTTTAGAAGAGTAAAAGGTGACTTGATCGCAACCTTTAAGACCATGAGGTGTCTTGACAGGGTGGATGTGGAGAGAATGTTTCCTCTTGTGGGAGAATCTAGAACTAGGGGTCACTGTTTAAAAATAAGGGGCCGCTCATTCAAGACAGAGATGAGGAAAAATTTGTTCTCTCAGAGGGTTGTGAGTCTTTGGAACTCTCTTCCTCAAAAGCCAGTGGAAGCAGAATCTTTGAATATTTTTAAAACAGAACTAGATAAATTCTTGATAAGCAAGGGGGTAAAAGATTATCAGGGGTAGGCGGGAGGTTAAATGAGATCAGCCATAATCTTATTGAATGGTGGAGCAGGCTTGAAGGGACCTATTCCTGCTCCTAATTTGTATGTTTGAATGTTCCGATTAAAATAAGGAAAGTCTGCATATTTTGTCAGCGCTCCTTTGTAGGCTTTGATATTTAAATATATTGCTGCATTTAATAAAACTAAAATTATGAATCCTCTCAACTTTTCTGCCAAATTCTGTGTTCAATTTTCAATCATGCTTTGGTAAAGTGTTGGTGACTGTCTGTACAAAATACAATCCAGCCAGTCGAAGTTATTTCTTTAATTCAGCTTTTCATTCATTTATAAATGACGGGCAATTGCCACGTTTCTGCAGTTTTGATTCC
This sequence comes from Cetorhinus maximus, assembly GCF_964194155.1. Taxonomy (NCBI): domain Eukaryota; kingdom Metazoa; phylum Chordata; class Chondrichthyes; order Lamniformes; family Cetorhinidae; genus Cetorhinus; species Cetorhinus maximus. The sequence goes on from NC_135879.1 coordinate 166,039,672, forward strand.
TAATAAAAATACTGCCTGCACTAAACATATTTTCCAAGCTGATTGTAATACCACAGATATCCTGTTAAAGGTTTTGAATGTCCTATAAAATATTGGATTTTAAATACATTTCAGGTTTATCGTTAGTCAAACTAATGGCAAGGATAATGCTATAAATGGTAAGCACTTAAAGAACATCATTTCATGGTGCATGTGCTGTGACCATATTTCTCACTAAATGTCTGTTACCATGGGAACTATTTTGATGCCATGCTGTGAAGCTTTGGTGGCTAATTTGTATTCCATGCTCACTGCTGGGCGCCACTTTTCATTTCCATGGTTACTTATGAGTGTGTATCTCAGTGATGACTGTCATGAGATTTATTCATTTTGTTTAACACCTTTGCATCTATTCCATTGATGCTGATTAAAAGACCTCTTGTGCAACCTCAAAGGATTCACTGATGAAGCATGATATTCTGTTGAGGGTGGATGTTCTTTTTTTCCATAGTGGTTGGCATGGAAACATGCCTGTTAAATGGTGATGATCTTAGTTATACCTAGTTACATTTCTTCTTCTGATGTATTAGATCAGTGCCTTTGTTACCTTCAGACTTTACTATTTGAATGCTCTCCTGGCTGGCCTCCTACCTTGTAAGAGGAGGTGACGGTGTAGTGGTATTGTTGCTGGGCTAGTAATCCAGAGGTTAAGGGTAATGCTCTGGGGACCTGGGTTTGAATCCTGCCACAGCAGATGGTGGGATTTGAGTTCAATAAAATCTGGAATTAAAAGCCTAATGATGACCATAGAGCCATTGTAAAACGTTCACAAATGCCCTTGAAGGAAGGAAATCTGCCATCCTTACCTGGTTTGGCTTACATATGACTCCAGATCCACAGCAATGTGGTTGACTCTTAAATGGCCTAGCAAACCACTACAAAGTCACAAAAAAGGAATGAAAACTGACCTCAAAGTCCTCCTTACTAACATCTGGAGATTAGTGCCAAAATTGGGAGAGCCTAACATAGCCATCCACATGGAATCATATCTCACAGATAATGTCCCTGGTCTCACAGATAATGTCCCTGGCACCACCATAACCATCCCTGGGTTGTCCTGTCCCACCAGCAGAGGTGGCAGCACAGTGGTATACAGGCAGGAGGAAGTTGCCCTGGACATTGACTTCAGACCATATGAAGTCTCATGGCATCAAGTCAAACAAGGAAACCACCTGCTGATTACCATGTACTGCCCTCCCTCAGCTGATGAATCAGTGCTCCTCCATGTTGAACACCACTTGGAGGAAGCACTGAGGGTGGCAAGGGTGCAGAATGCACTCTGGGGCGGGGTCTTCAATGTCCATCACCAAGAGTGGCTTGGTAGCACCACTACTGGCCGAGTCTGAAAAGACATAGCTCCTAGAATGGGTCTGCAGCAGGTAGTGAGGGGTAAAACATACTTTTTTCTCATCCTCACCAACCTACCTGCTGCAGATGCATCTGCCTATGGTGGTAGGAGTGACCACTGCAAAGTCAACGTGTGGATGAAATCCTGCTTTCACATTGAGGATACCCTCTATTGTGCTGTGTGGCATTACCACCATGCTAAATGGATAGATCTCAAACAGATCTAGCAACCCAATACTGGACATCCATGAGGCACTGTGGGCCATCAGCAACAGCAGCAGCAGAGTTGTACTTGAATATGATCTGTAACCTCATGACTTGGCATATCCCCCAATCTACCATTAACATCAAGTCAGGGGATCAACCCTGGTTCAACGAGGAGGGCATGCCAGGAGCAACACCAGGCATACCTAAAAATGAGGTGTCAACCTGGTGAAGCTATAACACAGGACTACTTGTGTGGTAAGCAGCAAGTGATAGACAGGGCTAAGCGATCCCACAATTAACGGATCAGATCTAAGCCTTCCAGTCCTGTTAAATCTAGTCGTGAATGGTGGTGGACAATTAAATAAATCACTGGATGAGGAGGCTTGACAAATATCCCCATCCTCAATGATGGAGGAGCCCAGTACATCAGTGCAAAAGATAAGGCATTTGCTACAATCTTCACCCAGAAGTGCTGAGTGGATGATCCATTTCAGCCTCTCCAGATGTCCCCAGCATCACATGTGCCAGTCTTCTGCCAATTTGATTCACTGCACATGATATCAAGAAGTGGCTGAAGGCATTGGATACGAAAAGGCTATGGCCCCTGACAATATTCCGGCAACAATACTGAAGACTTGTGCTTCAGAACTTGCCGCACTCCTAGCCAAGCTGTTCCAGTACAGTTACCACACTGGCATCTACCCGGCTATGTGGAAAATTGCCCAGATATGTCCTGTACACAAAAATCAGGACAAATCCAACACGGCCAATTACCGCCCCATCAGCCTACTCTCCATCATCAGTAAAGTAATGGAAGGAGTCATCAACAGTGCTATCAAACAGCACTTGCTTAGCAATAACCTGCTCACTGACACCCAGTTTGGGTTCCGCCAGGGCCACTCAATTCCTGACCTCATTACAGCCTTGGTTCAAACGTGGACAAAAGAGCTGAACTCCCAAGGTGAGCTGTGAGTGACGGCCCTCGACATCAAGGCCGCATTTGACAGAATCTGGCATCAAGGAGCCTAGCAAAACTGGAGTCAATGGGAATCAGGAGGAAAACTCTCTGCTGGTTGGAGTCATACCTAGCACAAAGTAAGATGGTTGCAGTTGTTGGGGGTCAGTCATCTCAGCTCCAGGACATCACTGCAGGAGTTCCTCAGGGTAGTGTCCTCAGCCCAACCATCATCAGCTGTTTCATTAATTACATTCCTTCCATCATAAGGTCAGAAGTTCGGATGTTCGCTGATGATTGCATAATATTCAGCACCGTTCGTGACTCCAGAGATACTGAAGCAATCCATGTCCAAATGCAGCAAGACCTGGATAATATCGAGGCTTGGGAGGACAAGTGACAAGTAACATTCACACCACACAAGTGCCAGGCAATGACCATCTCCAACAAGAGAGAATCCAACCAGCGGCCCTTGATGTTCAATGGCATTATCATCACTGAGTCCCCCACTATCAACATCCTGGGGGTTACCATTGACCAGAAACTGAACTGGGCTAGCCATATAAATAGTGTAGCTACAGGAGCAGGTCGGAAACTAGGAATAGTGTGATGAGTAAATCACCTCCTGGCTCCTAAAGCCTGTCCACCATCTACAAGGCACAAACCAAGAATGTGATGGAATACTCACCACTTGCCTGGATGAGTGCAGCCCCAGCCATCGAAGCCCACATCCTGTGAATGGATTAAAAAAAAAAATCTCTATTGACTTGAGCTCATGCAAAACTCCAATGCTTACATTCTCACTTGCACCAAATCACGTTCACCCCTCTTCTTGCTGACCTACCATCTGTTCAAATTCTTCTGTGGCCTCATCCCTCTTCCCATTGGGATTTCCTCCAGCTCTACAACTCTGAGATCTCTGCACTCCTCCAATTCTGCGACCCTGTGCATCCCTGAGTTTCTTCGCTCCATGAAGGGCGATTGTGCCTCAACTGCCTAGACTTTAAATTGGGGAACTCCTTAACCTCTCTACCTCTCTCTCCATCTTTAAATTGATCCTTAAAACTGATCTCTTTGAGAAATAATTGATCACCTGTCCTAATATCTCCTTGTGTGGCTGTATCAGGTTTTTTCTGATAACATTCCTGTGTTATATAAATGCTAGAAATAGGTGCTATATCAATGCAAGTTTTTTGTTGTTTGGAAATGATACATCTCAGGCTTTGACATAGACCTCACTGTTTTATTTCATTCATGGAAGCTAAGCGTCACTGGCCATTTATTACCCATCCCTAATTGCCCTTGAGAAGGTGGTGGTGAGCCAACTCCTTGAACCGCTGCAGTCTATGTGGTGCAGGTACATCCACAGTGCTGTTAGGGAGTTCTAGGATTTTGATCCAGCGACAGTAAAGGAATTGCCATATATTTCCAAGTCAGGGTGGTGAGTGACCGAGGGCAACTTGCAGGTCTGCCGCCCCTGTCCTCCTAGGTGGTAGAGAGTGCAGATTTTGGAAGGTTCTGTAGCAGGAGCATGGGTGAGCAGCTGCAGTGCATCTTGTATATATTAATACATACTGCTCCCACTGTGCACTCTAGAGAAGTGAATGTTTGATGTGGTGGATGAGGTGCCAATCCATTGAGCTGCTTTGTCCTGGATTGTATCAAGCTTCTTGAGTGTTATACTTCATTCATCCAGGGAAGTGTAGAGTATTTTCTCACACTCCTGATTTTTTTATTCATTGCATGTGGGCGTCGCTGGTTAAGCCAGCATGTATCCCTTATTGCCCTTGTTCAGAGGGTATTTAAGAGTCAGCTACATTGCTGTGGGTCTGGAGTCGCATGTAGGTCAGACCAGGTCAGGACAGCAGATTTCCTTCCCTAAAGGACATTAGTGAACCAGATGGGTTCTTACAACAATCGACAATGGTTTAATGGTCATCATGAGATTTTTTTAATTCCACATTTTTATTGAATTCATATTGCACCATCTGCCATGGTGGGATTCAAACCTGGGTTCCCAGAGCATTACCCTGGGTCTCTGGATAATTAGCCCAGTGACAATATCACTCCGCCATTGCGCATTATAGGTGGTGGACAGACTTTGGGGAGTCAGGAGGTGAGTTACTTGTTGCATAATTCCTAGCCTCTGACCTGCTCTTGTAGCCACAGTATTTATATGGCTAGTCCAGTTCAGTTTCTGGTCAATGATAACCCCCAGGATGTTGATAGTGGGGGATTCAGTGATGGTAATGCCATTGAACATCAAGGGGTGATGGTTAGATTCTCTCTTGTTGTAGATGGTTATTACCTAGCATTTCTGCGGCACAAATGTTACTTGCCATAAATCAACTTAAGCCTGAATGTTGTCCAGATCTTACCGCATATGGGAACGGACTGCTCTTTATCTGAGGAATTGCAAATAGAACTGAACATTGTGCAATCATTAGCGAACATCCCCACTTCTGACCTTATGATGGAGGAATGTCATTCTTGAAGCAGCTGAATATGGTTGGGCCTAGGACACTGCCCTAAGGTCACCTGCAGTGATGTCCTGGGATTGAGATGACTAATCTCCAAAAACCACAACTATCTTCTATGTGCTTAGTACGTCTCCAGTCAGTGCAGAGTTGTCCCCCTGATTCCCGTTGACTCCAGTTTTGCTACGACTCCTTGATACCACATTTGGTCAAATGCTGCCTTGATGTCAAGGGCAGTCACTCTCATCTCACCTCTGGAATTCAGCTCTTTTGTCCATGTTTGGGCCAAGGCTGCAGTGAGATCAGGAGCTGAATGGCTCAGGTAGACCACAAACTGAGCGTCAGGGGGCAGGTTATTGCTGAGTAAGTGTCACTTGATAACACTGTCGACAACGCTTTGCACCACTTTGCTGATGAGCCAGAGTAGACTGATGAAGTGGTAATTGGCCGGGTTGGATTTGTCCTGCTTTTTATGGACAGGTCATATCTTGGCAATTTTCCACATTATTGAGTAGATGCCAGTGTTGTAGCTGTACTGGAACAGCTTTGCTAGGGGCACAGCAAGTTCTGGAGCACAAGTCTTCAGTACTATTGCTGGAATGTAGTCAGGGCCATAGCCATTGCTTTGAATGATGTTTGACAATTAAACAACTAACTGGAAGAGGAGGGTCTATAAACATTTCTATCCTTCATGATGGGAGAGCCCAGAACATGACTGCAAAAATCAAGGCTGAAGCACTTCAGCTGTTTCTTGATATCATGTGGAGTGAATCAAATTGGCTGAAGACTGGCATCTGTGATGCTGGGGACCTCCGGAGGGGGCTGAGATTGATCGTCGACTCAGCACTTCTGGTCAAAGGTTGTTGCAAGTGCTTCAGCCGTGATTTTTGTTGTGATGTTCTAGGTTTCCCCCATCATGAGGGATGGAGATGTTTGTGGAGCCTCCTCTTCCAGTTAGTTGTTTAATTGTCGAACATCATTCACAACTGGATGTGGTAGGACAGAGCTATGATCTGATCCGTTGGTTGTGGGCTCACTTAGCTCTGTCTATCGCATGCTGCTTCCACTGTTTGGCTTGCAAGTATCCTGTGTTGTAACTTCACCAGGTTGATATTTAATTTTTAGGTATGCTTGGTGCTGCTCCTGGCAAGCCCTTCTGCACTCTTCCTTGAACCAGGGTTGATTTGATCCCTGGCTTTGTGGTAATGGTAGAGTGGGGGCAATACCTGGCCATGAGTTTACAGATTGTGGGCAAATACAATTCTGCACTACTGATGGCCCGCAGCACCTCATGGATGCCCAATTTTGAGTAGGTAGGTCTGATCTGAATCTATCACATCAGCATAGTGGTAATGCCACACAACATAGTGGAGGGTGTCCTCAGTGTGAAGACAGGATTTGATCTCTGTCCACAAGATTGTTTGATGGTCACTCCTACCAATGCTCACATGGACAGATGCATCTACAACAAGCAGATGGCTGAGGGTGAGGTCAGGTAGATTTTTCCCTCTTTCTCATTCTCTCACCACCTACAGCAAGCACAGTCTAGCAAATATGTCCTTCAGGACTCGGCCATCTCCAACAGTAGTAGTGCTACTGAGCCACTTTTGGTGAAGGGCATCGAAGTCCCCTGCCCAGAGTACATTCTATGCCCTTGATACCCTCAGTGCTTCTTCCAAATTGTGTTCAACACAGAGGAGCACTGATTCATCAGCTGAGGGAGGGTATTTGGTGCTGATCAGCAGGAGGCCTCCTTTCCCATGTTTGTAGCAATGCCATAAGACTGCAGAATTAATTCAGCAGGGTCTGCTTTTTTTGTTTCTATTGCCTAGGATAATGCTGGGTAGCATGTCTAATTTTACTCTTATTCAACTTTTTCTGTAGCAGTTTGCCCCAACTGAGTGGCTTGCTAGGCCATTTCAGAGGGTATTTAAGAGTCAACCACATTGCTGTGTGTCTGGAGTCACATGTAGGCCAGATCAGGTAAGGACAGCAGATTTGTTTCCCTAAAGGACATTAGTGAACCGGATAGGTTTTTATGACAATCTGATTGATGAGTGATCATCATTATAGAATGACTTGTTTTGTATTGCTGGTTTATCCCTTGAATTTAATTTCCCCCAGATGCCATGGTAGGATGTGAACTCATGTTCCCGGAGCACGTATGACTATATCATACTGAAAATGTAGGGTTCCTATGCTACAGCCCCTCATAGGTAAACGTTTTTAACCTTCATTAGTTAAGCATGAGACCCATTAAGAAGATAGGGCGGAATTTCACTGCCCCGCCCATAGGCGGGATTTTCTGGTCCCGCCGAACCGAATGGAATTTTGAATGGCTCGCTACATTTTACGACTCTGCCCCTGCCACACTGGGGCCATAAAATTTTGCCCATAATTTTCAACAAGTGGCTTGCAGACAAACGCTAGGTTCTTATCCTATTGTTGTGTAATTACAGGGCTAAAACTATCAACTTCCATTGATTGTAGCATGCAGCTTGAACTGCTGCAATTCATGTGGTGTAGGTACACCCACAGTGCTGTTAGGGAGAGAGCTCCATGATTATGACCCAGCGACAATAAAGGAATGGCGATATATTGCCTAGTCAGGATGGTGAGTGACTTGCAGATAATGGTGTTCCCATGCATCTGCTGCACTTCTCCTTCCAGGTGGTAGCGAGTACAGGCTTTGGAAGTTGCTATTGAAGGAGCCTTGGTGAGTTGCTGCAGTGCATCTTGTAAACACTGCTATCACTGTGCCTTGATGGTGAAGGCAGTGAATGTTTAAGCTGGTGGATGGGGTGCCAATCAAGCGGGCTGCTTTGCCCTGGATGTTGTTGAGCTCCTTGAGTGTTGTTGAAGCTGCACTCATTTAGACAAATGGAGAGTATTCCATAATACTCCTTACTTGTGCCTTGTAGATGGTAGACAGGCTTTGGGGAGTAAGGAGGTGAGTTTCTCACCAGAATTCCCAACTTCTGATATGCTCTTGTAGGCACGGTATTTATATGGCTTATTATTGATTGGAATAATTTATTATGAATTGCTGATGACAATTGTCCCCAGTCAGCTGTCCGTTCTGCAGCCTGCCGGTTTTTTCCTTTCCATTGATTTCAGCTGAAATCAAGAGGATAGAGGAATTAGCAACAGCCTTTAGCATTGCCTGTCATCTAGAGCCATAAAACAGAAACTAAAATTGCCTCTAACGTTTGTTTATTTTTCTCAGTGGATAAGTTGAAGTTCAGTATTCCACTTCATTTTTCCTAGCTAGGTGAATTGTTAGCAATATTTTCCTGTAAATGTTTTTCTTCCTCCTGATTACCATTTGTCCACATCAATCACGGAATATCCCATACTTTTCAGTTTCAGTCTGAAATCAGTTAAGAATCTTTCTTATGAGTCAAATGAATATTGACACTGCAAGCATTTTATGTTTGTGTGGACTGACCTTTGCAATTGAGTGGAAAAAACTTACAAGCATTTGAGGTAATCGAATATTCTTGGAGAATAAAAGGACTAAAAGCATTAACCTTTCTTTGTTAGTAAGTTTTTACTGAAAAAATACTTCGAAACTTTTATTGGATATCAAGTTTTCTTGGGGAAAATAAGTTACTATATTCAAGGTGTTGTAACATGAACAGCAGGACTAAAATCTGGCATGGCTGAAAGCACAAGATGGTTAATCGGGCCCCACTTCTACCCTGCCTGATAATCTTCTCCATTAGCCTCATCAAAAAAAATCCTAAACAAATGGACAGCTCCCCTATTATTAAAAAAACCCCACTATTTGTTTGTGTAATTGTATGAAAGGAGAACTAATTTCACCTGCCTGCACTAGGTGATGAAAACATTTATTTTTCAAGACCCTTCTGAGTTGATCTCTTATGAACTTCTCTGCATGAAGATGTGAATCCTTTCACCACTTCACCTCAGTACCATCAGTCTCCACTTTGCAACAGTGTAACCTCCAACTACTTGTAAGCAATGCCTTGAGAGATATGCTAGTGACCTTGATAAAGCAAACATTTAGATCAAGACCCATAGTCAAGATTATGTTAAAACCTCAGGAGAAGCTAGGAGGTAAAACAAAATAGGGCACGCACAGAGGTCATGATTGGCTACAGCAATAACATGGATGTAAAGGGTAAAAAGAGCAAATATTAACATTGTAAGAAATTAAGCATCATGGAGTGGCAGTGAGGAATGTAAAAAGAGACAAACAGAGATGAGAGGAAGAGAGAGTAATATGTTGTTGTTTTCTTTACATAAGCAAAGCATATTAAACATTGGCACTTCACAATCATTAGTTGGGTTAAACTGAATGACCCTAAATGACTTGGTTGTGCCCAGCTATGTCCTCCAGCATTGACTGTTTGCGAGATTGGTATCTCACAGACATGGAGCAGGCAGGCACCACTTTAGATGCATCTCTGGCACCCGCATGCCCCATACTGTTAGACCTTTTTGTGGGAGGGAAATTTCCACTCTTTACACTCCCCCTACCCCCTAAACCTTGGCAATGGTCAAATCTGGCTGTTTAGAAATAAAATAATAGTTCATTCCGAGTTCAGGTCACTTGGACTGGCAGGCACTAAATGTAACTAATTCACATCCCTTTGTTGTGATATCTTGATGTCCAAATGGTGCATTGTGTTGCTGCTAACTGTTGTACGTTCAGTTTGAGTTTATGAAACTGACTTAAAGTTGACGCTAATAGCAACAGGAAAGCAATGATAGTATATTCTAATGGGAGGTATGTGGCTACAGAATAATGCATTAGTGATATAGCTCTCTATTTTTCTTCCAATGAAACCATAAGGATTGTGTTATCAGATCAAACACGTTTCTTCGTTAGAACAGAGAACAGTTGTGTATAAATATGTCACATTGTGGCCCCAAAGATTAGAGGTAATAAATGAAAACTATAGCACTCAAGGGAATCTTTAAATCCCAATCCAGATGTTTCTTTTTCTTGCAGCACATGAAAGGTAGCCAGCTACATAGAAAAAAATAACATGGTCACGGGTTGATCTGTAAAAACTCTTGCCCAAAAACAATGCCTTACATTGATTTAGGTTTGATACTGTTTTACTTTGCTAACTCTTTCAAAGGCAGGAGAATTTTAGTTAAATGGAGCAACAATGATATGCAAGAGTTAAAATCACACCTAATTGTTTCTGTACCTCCCAATTTAATTGGTTTGATATTTCAAATCATTTAGCTCCTTCAAAATTATGACATACAAAGCAAGTCATTTATTCATATCCCAACAACAATTCACATTATCGTTAAAATAAATATTTTATTATTTTAGTGCCAGCCTTGGGTTTTACCTATCAAAACTTAATGCTGTGGATTTCGGACGTCCTTCATTGATCTTACATATAATGTACAGGCACTCAAACAAAGTGCAACCATTTCAATCCATTCACTGAACCCAAGCAATGGGGTAGGAAAGAACTAATTTGAGACTTCAGTTCCAACAAAGTGCACATTGTTGTCCTAGGTTCCACATCAATTAGAGCTTACAAGAATTAATTATCCCAGCTTACAAGGTGTCAGTCTCAGGCTTGCTGCATCACTGTTGTCATTACCAACAACGGCAAGAGGGGTTGGGGACCATGATCGAAGGATGGAGTTGGAGGAAAAATGCCAGGGTGGGGGAATACCTAATGGGGAGCCTCTGATAGGTGTGGTGTGGTCACAATGCTGCCAAGTTTCACCTGGTTGGCTGGACTTTTGGCACTGGCCTCCCCTGACACAGGTAAAATCCCAGCAGCGGCGGAAAGAGGCCCTTAACTAGCTATTAATTGGCCACTTAAGGGCCTCAATTGGCCCAAAGGTGAGCGAGCCACCCGTGGCCTTCCCTGCCATGGGTAAAATACACATGAGAGTTGGCTGGGGTGGGTAGGTGATGGGCACAGTGCCACTGTCATGGTGCCCAATTTTACACCCTTCACCTGCCCCATCTGCCACTAGCCCCAGGGGAAGCATAAAATTCCAGCCATCGAGACTGACAAAAATCAGTTGATACAATCAGTGCAACATCTATTTGCGCACTGTAAAATCAAATTAGAAGAATCTCTCCCTGTACCCTGTTCGGTTGCTCGGGACATATCTCTTCACAACCTTCTGTTGGGCAACTGGTTCTTTGCAGGTGATTTTATCTCAGGGTGGGATTGGTGCATGTGGGAACCAGGGCAAGCAAAAAGCCCTTTGGCCCTCCATAGTGTGAAGCTTAAATGATTTTAACCCCCAGGCCTAATTTAAATGAAGCTAGTCAGATTCTAACCCAAATTCAGCCTGGTCCACTATGGATCAGCAGCCTATTTGAGGTGAGCTAAACATACTGCCATCATCACCCAACACAATCTTTTCAGGTAGATATTCTCTGCAGAATTAGGAAAGGTCCCATACACACTGCTGGGAAATGATGTTGTAAACAAGATGTTAGAGAAGCATTTTCCCTTTAGGCTAATTTTTTGTCTTCACTGCTTGGACAGTTATCTGAGGAAGTGGTGGCATGGTAGTATTGTCACTGACTAGAATTCCAGGCTAATGCTCTGGGGACTAGGGTTTGAATCCCAACATGGCAGGTGGTGAAATGTGAATTCAATAAAAATCTGGAATTTGAAGTTTGGTGACAACCATAAAACCATTGTCGTAAAAACCTAATGTGAAGGAAGGAAATCTGCCATCCTTACCTGGTCTGGCCTACATGCAACTCCAGACCCACAGCAACATGGTTCACTCATAAATGCCCCCTGACCAAGGGTAATTAGGGATGGGCAATAAATGCTGGCCTAGCCAGCAACACCCGCATCTCATGAATGAATTTTAAAAAAGATTATTCCTCACCCTCCCCCCACAAAAAATAGAACCTTTTAAAATCTTAAAACCTTTTAAAACCATTAAAATATATGGAATGAAAAGTCTGCCTACAACAGTGGGGTGATCTGCTTCATCAGATTACTGTCATGGCCCTGAAAATAAACATTTACCCACTTTTCTTTTGGTGAAGTACTAAAATGTCAATATTCAGCAAATCTCTAAAGATGCCCAGTTCTCAATGTGGAAACATTACCCATAACATTGACTAAATCTGTTGCTGCCAAAAGAGATTTCCAGTGTTTCCAGCAGCTTTCTTTACACGTTATGCTTTAACGACCAGTAGGGTGCCTTGCATCTTTCATCACATAGTTTAGATATGCAGTAGTTAAGTAAACTATTGCAAAATGTCATTCAGACGGTTTGATGAAAGAATCAGTAATCGCAAAAAAATGTTTTCAGGTGGAAGGTATGACTACATATAGGATACTTTCCAGAAAAGCACCTGAGATTCTGTTGTGCTTTTGTGTGGCTCATTGTGGGCCATTGTTGTTTTGGAATTACAGGAATTTCATTCAGCGTCATAACATATAGACAGTGCTTTCAAAAGGTTATGACATCTTGTTGCCAACTTAGCAAAACTCCCTATCTATCATTACCAAATTGTTATGGTTACAGTAACATTATTGTGTGTGCTGTTCCTCAATATGACTTTTATTCTATTCTTTGATGGCATGTGGGTGTCACTGACAAGGCCAGCATTTGTTGCCCATCCCCAACTGCCCTTGAAATGGGTGGTTTGCTAGGGCCATTTCAGAGGGCAGTTAGAGTCAACCATGTTGCTGTGTGTCTGGAGTCACATGTAGGTCAGACCAGGTAAAGACAGTAGATTTTCTTCCCTAAAGGGGATTAGTGAACCAGATGGATTTTTACAACGATCAATGATAGTTTCATGGTCATCATTACTCAGGCTAACTTTCAACTCTAGATTTTACTGAATTCAAATTCCACCAGCTGCCATGGTAGGATTTGAACCCGTGCCCCCTGAACAATCTTCTTGATCTCTAGATTACTACTCCTATGACATTACCACTACACCACCATCTTCCCTAAACTGTACTGGCTGTAGACTTACCTATATTGGATGTATGACACAGAAACAGACCATTCGACCCATCCAGTCCATGCTAGTGTTTATGCTCCACTTGAGCTTTCTCATCTAAGTATCCCTTTGTTACCATCTATGCCTTACGCCCTCTAGTTTCCCCTTAAATGCATCTATATACTTTTTGCTTCAACTGCTCTATGGTGACAAGTTTCAAATTCTCACCACTCTTTGGGTATAAAAGTTACTTCTGAATACCCTATTGGATTTCTTGGTGACCATCTTATATTGATGGCCTCTAGTTATGCTCTTCCCAACAAGAGGAAACATTCTCTCTGTATCCATTCTGTCAAAACCTTTTATCATTTTAAAAACCTCTATGAGGTCAGCTTGTTTTTTTCAAGAAGGAAGAGACCAGGCCTGTCAATTGTTTCCTGACATGTATAGCCATGCATTTCTAGTATCATCCTTGCAAATCTTCTCTGCACTGTACAGTGCCTCGGTATCCTTTTTATAATATGGTGACTAGAACTGCATGCAGTACTCAAAGTGCGATCGAACCACGGTTTGATACAGCTTTAGCATTACTTTCCTACTTTTCAACTTTCTCTCTCTAGAAATAAAACCTAGTGCTTGCTTTACTTCTTTTACGGCCTTGTTAACCTATAGTCCAACATTTAGTGATTGCCGGAGACTTGCACCTTCCAAGTAATAAGTGACCTCCTTATTCTTCCTATCAAAATGTATTACCTCATATTTATCTGTGTTAAACTTCATTTACCAACTATTTGCCGATTCTGCAAATTTATTAATGTCCTCCTCTATTTTGTTGCAGTTCTCCTCTTTATTGATGATCTCCACCAATTTGGTGTCATCCACATGTTTAACCTGAAGGTTTTTTTAAAAAATGTTCACTCCTAGAAAACTCTGATGATGTAATTTGGATTGCAATCTTTTACCGAGTCCAAAACCGAGGAGGAGAGCCGGGAGAGAAGTGACAGTAATTCATGGTTCTGAAATTTACTTTGTCATTGATGAAAATTCACAGAGAATCTATTACAAATACTGTTTGATGCAGAGACTGGATTTTACCTAAAACAAATACATGGAAAATAGATTAAGACACTGCAATGAATAAAGCCTGGCCACCACCCATAAGTCATAAGCGTGATTAGAATACTCACAACTTGCCTGGATGAGATAGCTCCAACAACATTCAATTCAGCTCAACACCATCCAGGATAAAGCAGCTACCTTAATCAGCACCCCTTCCAAAACCTTAAACATTTACTCCTTCTGCCATTGGCACACCCGGTACCAGTGTACACCATTCAAAGGATGCACTGCAGGAACTCACCAAGGCTCCTTCAACAGCACCTTCCAAACCCATGATCTCCACCACCTAGAAGAACAAGGGCCGCAGATGCATGGGAACACCACCACCTGCAAGTTCCCCTCCAAGTCACTCACCATCCTGACTTGGAACTATATTGCTGTTTCTTCACTGTCACTGGAACAAAACCCTGGAACTCCCAGCACTGTGGGTGTACCTACACCAGACAGATTGGAGCAGTTCAAGAATGTGGCTCACTACCAACTTCTCATGAGCAATTAGGAATGGGCAATAAATGCCGCAGTTTCCAGAGATGCTCATATCCCATGAATATTTTTTTAAAAATCTACTCTATTCTAATCCTGGCCTCATCAGATTCCCTGATTTTAATTTCTCCACCATTGGTGTCATGTGTTAGTTACCTAGACACTAACTGGAACTCCCTCCATAAACCTCTCTGACTCTCTACCCCTTTTTCCTACTTTCAGAAACTCCTTAAAACCCCTTAGCCAAAATCTTGGTCAATCTACACCAGACAGACTTCACTGGGGCAAAATCCTGGAACTCCCTCTTTAACAGCACTGTGGATGTACCTATGTCACATGGACAGCAGCTCACCACCACCTTCTCAAAAGCAATTAGGAAAGAGGGTTTTTTTTTTTAAAAGCCTATTATTACACTTTTTCTTCCCCCTTTGGGGAATTATGGGAGGTGGTGGAAGGCTTCCTGGGCTGATTATCTGTCCACTGAAGCGTGTCATGAACACTCCTTCCGTGACCACTAAGTCCTGACATGGGACTTAAATCTGGAGCTTCTGGCCCAGAGGTAGGGACACTACCATGCGCCACACAACCTCAACCGCAGTGAAGGGCAGTAAGTACTGGCCTTGGCAACAATGCCAAATCCTCAGTGAATTAAAAAATTACATCAGTAAGAATTAAATCCTATCTATTGCCCTATCACGTGCAAATTTCTACAAGCAGAGGGAGAATCTAGTCTCAAACTCTTTACATCATGTTACATATAATAGAAGATTGTGGGGTGATTTAATTAAGAGTGTTTAAAATGACCAAGGGTTTTGGGAAGGGAAACTTCTACTGAGGAATCCAGAACAAAAGGGCATAATACATGTAGTTTGGATTCCACTCAATAGGAAGGATGTTGATGCAATAGAAGGTACAAATTGTCTGGGATGCTGCCTGGTATGAGGAAATACAAATGCAAACAGAGATTTCAAAACTGGGGCTGTTTTTGATAGAACAGAGATTTTGATTGTGATGTGTAAAATTATGAAGTAATGGAACAGGGTCAGCCTTAACCTATTGACTGCTGAAATTCTCATTCTACCTACAACTATTCCAATGCTCAATTCTTATCAACTGTTCAGGTCCCTCCATGGCCTCCCCTCCCCCTATCTTTAACCCCCTCATTCCATACAATGCTCTGAGATCTTTGTATTCCTAGTCTAGTCTCTTGCACATTCCTGATTTCCTTCACCCCAACATTAGTGGCTGTGTATGTATGTTCGTATGTCTTCAGATGGCTCGGCTGTAACTTCTAGAATTCCTTCTCTAAACGTCCCCACCTCCTTATTCTAGCTCTTCCTTTACAATGATGCTTAAAACCTAACTCTTTGACCAAGCTTTTGGTCATCTGTGATCTGTCCAAATGTCACTTCACATAGTTCAGTGCCTTGAGATGTTTTGCTACATTTAAGGTGCTTTATAGAAATAAGCTGTTGCTGTAGATAAAAGCTGGCTCTTTCCAATGATTGAGTCCAGAACAAGTATCTATGGGGAAAAAAAATACTGCCTACGTGTATTTCTGCAGTCAAGTGTGGGATTGATTAAAATCCCTCCATTGTGTTCAGGACTGTGCTCTGTTTTTTGAAATGAATGTGTTGCTTCAGGCCAGTGGAAATATGATACTATCAAATGCTCCAAGTCAAAACTAATAAAAGGATATACCAGCATTTCATGCCATATGCAAATAGTCAGCATAAAAGTTTGTCGCTGTCTGCTCATAATGTAAAACTTTCCACAATGCGTTTGCATATGTTTCAGTTGATTGAAATTCAGAAGGTGATGAGGTAGATTGGGTTGGTGCTGAACATGTTGAATTTTTTAAAAAACTCATTCATGGGATGTGGGCTTCGCTGGCTGGGCCAGCATTTATTGCCCATCCCTAGTTGCCCTTGAGAAGGTGGCGTTGAGCTGCCTTCTTGAACCGCTGCAGTCCATGTGGTGTAGGTACACCCACAGTGCTGTTAGGAAGGAAGTTCCAGGATTTTGACCCAGCGACAGTGAAGGAACGTCGATATGTTTCCAAGTCAGGATGGTGAGTGACTTGGAGGGGAACTTCTAGGTGGTGGCGTTCCCACCTATCTGCTGCCCTTGTCCTTCTAGGTGAAAGTGGTCATGGATTTGGAAGGTGTAGTCTAAGGAGCCTTGGTGAATTCCTGCAGTGCATCTTGTAGATGGTACACACTGCTGCTACTGTGTGTCGGCGGTGGAGGGAGTGAATGTTTGTGGACGTGGTGCCAATCAAGCAGGCTGCTTTGTCCTGGACGGTGTCAAGCTTCTTGAGTGTTGTGGGAGCTGCACTCATCCAAGCAAGTGGGGAGTATTCCATCACACTCCTGACTTGTGCCTTGTAGATGATGGGTGGGCTTTGGGAAGTCAGGTTTTAACCATACCTTGAATATAAATCTGCAATAAATTAGTGCTTAAATACTTTTAAATTAAGTGAAATGTGTTTGCACAAGGTTACACAACCCATTAAAACTGTCTGGATTGAACTCGAGCCTGAACCTTAATGTATTTAGGCCACAGATTTCAGATCCACAATGCCAATTCCAGTGGCACTAAGGAAGCCAGAGCCCCCCAGTGCTTCCTGCTGCTTCCAATGCAGCCTGCTCTAATACCCCATGCTGGGAAGGGCACCTTTGCCACCAACACTTGTGTTCACTTTGACAGTGGCAGATTGCGACATAAGTTATTTGATGCACTTTCTACAAACATGGATGTTAATGCCTGCCCTCAGAGTGGTACTGGGACTGTCCATAAGCACATAAGAATAAAAGAAATAGGAGCAGGAATAGGCCATTTGGCCCTCATGTCTGCTCTGCCATTCAGTGAGATCATGGCTGATCTGATTGTGCTTTTAACTCCACTTTCCCACCTCTCCCCCATAACCCTTGACTCACTGTCTGTCTAACTTAGGCTTGAATATATTCAATGACCCAGCCTCCATTGTTCTTTGGGTAAGAGAATTTAAAAGATGAACAACCCTCAGAGAATAAATTCCTCTTCACCTCCATCTTACATGGAAGACCCCTTATTTTGAAACTATATCTCCTAGATTCTCCCACGTGGGAAAGCCACCCAGGTTGCCAAGCCACCCTGTCAAGCCCCCTTCAGAATCATATATGTTTCAATAAAATCACTTCTCATTCTTTTAACATCCATGTTTGTAGAAAGTGCATCAAATAACTTATGTCGCAATCTGCCTCAGAAAGGCTGCAGTTTTTTGAAAATGGTTGTGGTTGTTGGAGGTCAGTCATCTCAGCTCCAGGACATCACTGCAGGAGTTCCTCAGGGTAGTGTCCTTGGCCCAACCATCTTCAGCTGCTTTATCAATGACCTTCCTTCCATCATAAGGTCCGAAGTGGGGGTGTTCGATGATTGCACAATGTTCAGCACCATTCATGACTTCTCAGATACTGAAACAATCCATGTCCAAATGCAGCAAGACCTGGACAATATCCAGACTTGGGCAGACAAGTGGCAAGTAACATTCGCGTCACACAAGTGTCATGCAATGACCATCCCCAACAAGAGAGAATCTAACCAGCTCCCCTTGATGTTCAATGGCATTACCATCATTGAATCCCCCACTATCAACATCCTGGGGGTTAGCATCGACCAGAAACTGAACTGGACTAGCCATATAAACACTATGGCTTCAAGTGAAGGTCAGAGGCTAAGAATCATGCGATGAGTAACCCACCTCCTGATTCCCCAAAGCCTGTCCACCATCTACAAGGCACAAATCAGGAATGTGATGGAATACTCCCCACTTGCTTGGATGAATCCAGCTCCCACAACACTGAAGAAGCTGAACACTGTCCAGGGCAAAGCAGCCCGTTTGATTGGCACCATATCCACAAACATTCACTCCTTCCACCACTGACGCACAGTAGCAGCAGTGCGTACTATCTACAAGATGCACTGCAGGAATTCACCAAGGCTCCTTCAGCAGCACATTCCAAACCCACGACCACTACCATTTAGAAGGACAAGGGCAGCAGATAGAAGGGAACACCACCACCTAGAAGTTCCCCTCCAAGTCACTCACCATCCTGACTTGGAAATGTATCACCGTTCCTTCACTGTCACTGGGTCAAAATCCTGGAACTCCCTTCCTAACAGCACTGTGGGTGTACCTACACCACATGGACTGCAGCGGTTCAAGAAAGCAGCTCACCACCACCTTCTCAAGGGCAACTAGGAATGGGCAATACATGCTGGCCCAGCCAGCGAATCCCACTTCCCATGAATGAATGAAAAAAGAAGGGCACTCAGGGTTTGCAACAGGACAGGAAAATGAAGCTGAGACTGTACAGAGGGGAAACTCTGCAGATAAGGTTTTGTAATATGCCATTGAGAGATTGCAGCGTGCCATCATGAGAAGAGAAGTATGTCATGTGATCCAGTCTCAGTTTCATTTTGGCGTGAGAGGAACACAACACACAGCTCTGTTGCTGATGGCTTCAAGTTTTCTACCCTTCTATAAATGTTCTCACATGCATAGTCTTAAATAAATGCACAGTAGCAGCAGTGTGTACCATCTACAAGATGCACTGCAGGAACTCACCATGCCTTCTTATGCAGCACCTTCCAAACCCATGACTCCTACTCTCTAGAAGGACAAGGGCAGCAGACACATGGGAACACCACCATTTGGAAGTTCCCCTCCAAAGTCACTCACCATCCTGACTTGGAAATATATCACTGTTCCTTCACTGTCACTGGGTCAAAATCCTGGAACTCCCTTCCTAAAACCACTGTGGGTGTGCCTACACCACATGTGCTGCAGCGGTTTAAGAAGGCAGCTCACCACAGCCTTATGGGCTATTAGGGATGGGCAATAAATGATAGCCTAGCCAGTGATGCCCACATCCCATGAATGAACAAAAAAGTACAGGTACAACATGGTGAACAGCCTTTGATCGTGCCACATGGCATGAGATGACCCTCGGCATTTTGGTCAGACTGTAACGAAGTTACATCATCAGAGAGTGTTGAAATCATAGCATGGTGACTGCACAGAAAATCTTTGAAGACAAAGGCTGGGATAGCCCTCAAGTAAGGAGCCGGTAAGCAGACTGATCCATCGTGGTGAGATTGCAGCGCATAGCCTGTCAGTTCAGCGAGTGGGACAGGGCATCGAGAGGGCCTGCACCACGTTAGCTCAGTCAGGAAAGGGGAGTGACCAGGGTGTGGGCTAGATCGACAGCGAGAGAGGGAAAATCAAACAAAAAAAAACAGACAAAGCCGTCATAAAAATTGGGCCAGAGAAGTTAACCATTATAATGGGTGGCTTTGGAAGTTGCTGAACAATAAATTGAATAAAAGAAGGAGGAAGGTCAAAGGGATATTGTCAAAATGTCCATAAAGTTCCCCCGTTTGAATCGGGATGCAGCCGACATACTATATGAATTCAAAATCTTTAAACAGCCTACAGATTTAAAACGCTTCTTGATTCAGGTGTGTCTGAAGCAGACAATCAAGCCATAAAAATTCACCTAGCAATTGGGAATGGAGGTCTACACAGGTGAACATGTCAGGACTAACAGAAGAAAAGCTAAACAATCCCCAAAAGATATGGACTTCATTGGAAGGCCGGTTCAGAATCAGGTTAAACTTCTGTATTCATCGACTACAGTTCATGTAATTTCAACAGCAGAATCCTATAGAATCCATAGATCACTCTGTCAGCAGATGCAGAGAAAAGAGCATGTATTGTGATTTTTCAAATGCAGAGCTAGCAGAATAAATTGTTGAGTTGGTGATCACATCCGCTTCCTTGGAAGAATTCCAGAAAGATCTGCTAGACAAGCCCAAAATGTATAGCATTGAAGAGCTACTCAAGGATTGATGTAAGTACAAAGTGATCCTCGCTGGTTGACAAAGCTTACAGGTCCTAAGTGCAACCCCAGTTGTTGATGCACTTACTTGAACACCTAAACCTAACCAGCCATGTGGATGGTGTGGCCTTCTGCATGCAACAAGGAACTGTCCGGTTTTCCAGCAATTCTACAAAGAATGTGGCAGAAGAGGCCCTTGGCAACAGCAGTGCACTAGAACAAAGGCTGATGCAGCTACAAAGAGCCATGCACTAATCCAAATAGAACATAGACAACGAGTGCCTTCAAGCAATAAGAATGGCCATCCCGTATCCTGTAAGAAATACTTAACATGAGGTGATTGACAGACCAGAAAATAATGATGATGCTCATGATGAAACGATTAGTGGTGAACACGTTTCACACCATCAATCACAGGTGCCGTCACACCATCTGAAGTTTTTGCCGAGATTCAAATTATCTCCCCTAAGGAAGTGGGAAAGTTTGCCAAGATTGACATAGGGGCAAGTGTCAACATCCTACCTCTGGATTCTAAAAGACATGTATCCATAGATATGGAAGGCCATGGCGAAACCTCCTACTGCGCAATTTTTGGAGTACAATAATTCACTAATTCCAAGATCTACACATTGCAATGTTATATCTGAGAGCGACACCTTTAAGTGCAACTATTCCATCACAGGCAGACTTCATGTTTGGCAGACCAGTGCATACCAATTTACCTACCCTTACCCATTCTACCCTCTCAGAAACTAAAGAGCAACTTGTAAAACTGAAAGAGAAGATGATCAATGTGCACAAAAAAAATGGGGGTACAAATTTTCCAAGTTTACAGTTGGGACAAGTTTGCATCCAGGATCCCACAGAAGGTACATCGCAGCCAGCCAAGGTGACCAAGGTTTGTTCAGAACCAAGGTCCTATGAAGTCATTACACACAAACAGTGACACCCTAACTAAGATAAAATCAGATCCATTCCAGCTCCACAACCACCATCAGTCATATTGCATTGAGGACATATTGCATCCAAGCTGAGCAAGGCTGAGTGAGGGCCTAAAGGACTACTACTTCTGGACCAGCTTCCGATTGGGCACCCACCTTGCAGTGAAACAAGAAAATGAGGTGGAAGTTATTGTTAACGCCCTCACTCTCGTTTGCATGTAGACATGTGCACTTTATCCCTCCTTGCAACATTCCCCAGAAAAACCGGGGCAAAAAAGTGAGTAGAGCCCTAGCACGACAATCTCTGTCTCTTTCTCCTCTGCTTCCCATCAGCAAATTATCCATTTCCTTGATGCAAGTAAAGGATAATTGGCTCCAATCTCTTGTGTTTTATTGTTGTTGTGGGAGCTATTATTATAAATGGTGCATTTTTTCTGGGTGATGTTTCCAGTATGAGAAATTATTTGCCTTCTCCTTTGGCCTTGATCAGTCTTACTTTTTCCAACTAAAATAAAAGCTGCTTTGTTTTGGAGACTTATCCAACATTTCATTCAGCGTCTAAGCAAAACTTAAGGAGTGTCATCCAGTGTGTATGATTCACATTATCATTATGCACTATCTTGAAAAGGTCTTATATTTTCTCTGACGTAGATATAAAGATTGGCTCTTTATGTCCATATGTCACTGCCTCATGGTAAAATTGACAAGGGTAATTATCTGTAGAAAATTAAATTTGCTTAAAGAGATATATCCAAATTTATGAATACAACGCTTATCAACATGAAAGAAAAGGAATAGGCTGCAGGCGTATATTGAAAATAACTTATTGTTCAGTTTTATTGTATACACTCTGAAGTGTATGAATAAATTAGCCAAGGACTGGAACTGTGACTGGAACAGACTGACCAACCAGAATCCATTATTTTTCACCTTAGATTTAACAAATTAGGCTTTGTGCAGCACACGACAGAGTTCAATATTTCACAAAACAATTTTAGAATGTTGATTAAACTAGATATTAAGAAGGAATAATATGGATACTTATACATCACAATTATGAAAATAAAATATTTCACGATTATTTTCTTTTCCTCCCAACAAAGCGTCAAGAATTTGTTTTTCTCATTTGCCATACTGAAGATGGATGATCAGCCGTGGAGCTGACAAAGAAACTGGTCATAATTTTCTCATTCATGGGTAGTAAACTGGTGAAGCAGGTCACCCACCTGCTATAGACTTTGCCGATTTTCATTTCTATCACCAGTTTACTACAAATTGGTGGAAATTTACCCCCTGAGGTTTGAGTTAACAGCTGCTGGAAGTTGCTATCTGGAGGCCAGGCTTAAAACTGCCCCAGAGATTAGAGCTTACCAGAACTGGGTTGCATAGTGACAAGCAGGTGCTGCTGAAGCTCCAAACGTCCAGCTACTAGAACCTCCATTGGTGAGGTATGGTATGTATCATTGCTGTGGTCTGCACTCACATTGTTTATGATGAAATGTGTTGCTCATGAGGAATATGTGGTATCTGCTATCCACCTAGCCTAATAATTGACTAGTGACACTGCTTCTTGGAGAAGGACATCATGAACTGCAAGTTCCCTCCCTAGCTGCACACCATCCTGACGTGGAACTATATCACTGTTCCTTCACAGTCACTGGATCAAAATCCTGGAACTCCCTCCCTACAGGTTCACCGTGGGTGTACCTACACCACATGAACTGCAGTGGTTCAAGAAGGTGGCTCACCACCACCTTCTCTAGGACAATTAAGGAAGGGCAGCAAATGCTGGCCTAGCCAGCGAAGCTCACATCTCATGAATGAATGGGAAAAAAAAGGCAGGTAAATGGCATCACTGTAGGACCAAGCTGGCTTCAAGATACATGGCTGGTGATGGCAGAATGGAACTGTCAACTCTATACATATACCCCTCAACTGTAACTGTTTTTCTCCACATGAGCCACCTAGCCTAAGCCTACTCCCTTCTTTGACCCTAACATATTTTAATATTTCTTTTTAAAATCAGCCAAATTATTTGTGTTTTTTATTTTAAACGATTCATGGACTTTGCTTCAATAACAGGATGTGGCAGAGAATTACATATTGTAAGCATTCTTTGTGTAATGAGATTTTCTTAATGTCAGCTTTAATTCTTTTTCTAATTATCTTCAATTTGTGCCACACATTATTATTTTCCACGATGGAAATATGGACATTTATCTTATCATAACCCTTCATAATCCTGAGGACATTTATTTTTCAGCTCCAATAAAAGAATCTTAATTTATTAAGTCTCTTTTCATAACTGTAACCTAAGCTGCACCTTTTCTCCTTTTCTTTCCACTCTACATTAAAGGCATCTGACCTGTCCAAAAACTTTCAACTGCAGCCTCAGGTATTGCTTACTTTCTTGCTTACTTTTGGATCCTATGGAAGTAATTCGCCTCTTTTTCATGGATATGTAAGAAGGGAACAAGAAGCTCTGTTATGTGCACATAATCCACTCTACTGCATTTTCCTCCATGTACTCCATTCTGCAGAGTACTTTTTGCCCAAGTGTTTAAAGGGAAATCTTCCACTATGATTTGAGATACAAAACCAAGGATATCAGTTGCCTTCTAATGACCTTATCTCCCAGCATTGCATGTTTAATGACTTGTCCATATACCTATTAAACCACTCTGCTTTGTTTGAAATCTTACTATTAAGGGTATGGTTCTTACTTTGCCTTTCTCTACGTTGAACCACCTGTCTCACTACTCATCAAGCATCTGTCCACCCTAGATCTGTCTTTTACAATTTCCAATTTAGTACATCCTCCAACTAGATGTCATTGGCAAAATTTAGATATTGGCCCTGAATTTCCATAGACATTATGTGCTCCTTCTCCTCCTGGCCCCACAAAAATGATTTTAAGCTAACCTTTGTGTGTCATCTTCCTCTTCCCTCTAGGTTTTACAGAGTGGAGGATCAGCACAGAATCCATCCTGTTAAAATTTCACTGGGGTCCTGCACGTGTCATAGGACCACCCCCACCCCCACCCCCCCCACCCCACTTTGCATAAATTAATGAAACTACCCGCTAATTTAGGCAATCGATGGATGGTCCCAGTAAAGTGCCAGTGGAGCAGGAAAAGGACGGCCACTCAACAATCTTGATATTAACTCATATCCACGTCTTGTTTTAATCGGGGAGGGGGAGTCAAAATACCCTGTAATAACACTACTGTTAACACAAGCCTTTCTAACTTGTAACTATTGTCCTTGATTTCCTTACTATTATCAGTGTTCTATGATATACTTCCACCACTGCGATAATCTCTTGCTATGCCTCAATTCAATCCAAAAGGAATTCTGTTTGTATTTTTTAAAATATAAATCCAATCCATGTTCTCTAGTGCCTTGGTCCAAAAATCTCCTGTGCCATTTTCTTCCCATTGTTGCACAACCTCATCGAAACCTTTTCCTGCTGATCTGCTCCAATGCCAACCCTGTCATAGATCATGGGACTAGTTAATTTTCATTCACACCGACATTGGCTGAATGCCTGTGTAACATGGAAGTGTTATGCTGCAGGGACAGGGATAGGATTAAAATTCAAAGTGCATTCTTTACAAAACTCAAAATAGCTCAAGCTTTCAGTAGCATTCTGCAGTAGCAGCTGGTAAGTAGAAGATTGAAATGACTGTCAGGTACTTGTGATGGCTGGCACATGAGATATTGTGGCACTTTTAAAGAATGTTTTCCACTGTCAGAGGAATTCAAAAAAATGGAAAACAGGGCATTGGAAGGATACAGTAAAGAGGAGAACAAAATTTTACTAAGGTTGACCTGCAGGCATTCTTGAATGAAAAGCACCAAAGGAGAGAAAGACTGCTGGGTGCTCATGGGAGGAAATATCAAAAAAAGTGGCTCGGATGTTATATGGAGGGAGATGGCAGTGATATTGAGTGAAAGTTGTGCCCAAAAAAATTTAATAACCTCATAAAGCCCGGCAAGGTAAAATATTGATTGCTGTCTTTTCTTTCTTGGGCATTGTGGATGTGAGCACAAATTACCCTTCACAATGTACTACGGCTAAGGGCTTCACTAACTTTGCATCTTGCAATATGTGCTGCCACCTTCCTTAACAGGATTTAGTTATGTGAAAAACCTTTAAATCTCTCCCTCCACTCTAACAAGTGCTGCCAATTGATCAATACAGGAAAGACATACCTCACATGCCAGCCTTAACCTAAATTATGTGGTCTTGTTACAAAGAAACTTGAACGCAATGCTTGCAAGAGACAAGGGATCAGGAGCAGAATTCTATGCATTAGGGTGCTGATCATCTATGAGGAACAAACAATAGCCCTAGAGGGGAGACACTTCAGTCTGGCTATGGGGAAGGCCAGTGGATGCAGACCTATGCAATTGCCAAGAGATCTCTGAAACAACAGACAGCTAAAATCTTCCTTATTCTTCACTGTGTCCTTCATCTTAACTGTCCATATTTAGCCATTTTTAAGCTTATGTCTGATTAGAATAAAGGCAGGCAGGCAAAGGGTGGGGAGGATGGTGTTGATGTGAAGCATGAGGAAAGAACATGGCATTGATGAGGAGAATGATCAAGAGGAGAATGATGAGGACCAGACACACAAGAGTCATTGGAGTAGGACACAGCATGAGCTGAGCTAGAGTGTTAAAGAAGAAGAAAGTGCCTCTACAAGTGTCGGGGGTGGGTGGCAGAGGAGGTGAAGGAGCTAAAATGTCCATATAAACTGGGTTCAGAGAGAAATAGAGTACCTTCTGCATACCAAAGGTAGGGAAGTAATTCAAGGGCAAGACCAACTGCTTAGGCCACCAATGTGTGACCACCAAATACATGTTAAAAGCAATGTTCATACATAGAGAGGTGACAGATGGAAAACTATTTTGATTTAACAACTTGTCCCAGTTATACGTCCATATACAAATTCAACTATTATTGAATCAAATTGAATACTCAGTTCCGCCACTTAGCATCCTTTGAATGTTTAAATCAATTAGGTTACTTTTCTATGGCCAAAGCTAACTTGAACCATTAGTCATATTGTGAGAAGCCAATAACAATAATGTTGCTCTATGCTGCAACAAGCAAGCAGCACAATGCAATCTTTAAACAATGTGAAAAATGATGTAAGCCCAACAAACTCAAATGTTAAATCATTTCTCTCAATTCTCCAGCTCTATTTTAAGGGTGATTGTGTATTTAAGAGTAAGACTGCTTCGCAGAATTGTATTCACTGTTTCAGAATTGCGTTTCCTGCTCAAGGGAGAAGGATTAAATTGAAAGTTTATTACCTTTAATTCCCCAGGGAGTTGTGCTCATAAAACTGGGAAGTGTGTGCCGATGCAAAACCTAGATAGTTTTATAAGGTTTTCTGTTTTACTCACTGCTGCTCATTTTGTTTAATCATCATCAGTGCCAGCAAGTGTCTGGGCCCTTCCATGACTGAGTAAGCCATGGATTCCCTCATGATTACCAATCACAATTATATTTGTTGCTACTTTGACTTACTGCACGAATAATTTTTTTTCCCCAAACACTGGTCTTGTATTGATTGTTTGGGATAACAGCAGGAAGAAACATAGCGTCTCTTTTGGTCTGCTACAGGTGGATAAATGTTGTCATGTTTGGGGGTCTCCAAAGCAAGCCACTGAGAAATTAAAATCAAAATTGAAAATGCTGGAAATACACAATTAAATAATTGGGCAAAAATTCTGTGAAGACCTTAGGCTGATTTGCTACATTAACAGAAATGCAAGTTGTTGCTGTTGTTTTGTTCATAATGCTCCTGGTGCTGAACTCCTGTTACCTACTCTCCACTTTGTGAGAAGAGAACTTGACCCAAAAAGTGACCTTCCTTACAGAAGCAGAGTGTAAGGGAATGGGAATAAATAGGATTGCTTCAGCCTTTCTGATGCCAAAGAAGATTTTTCTTCGTTCAGTGCAAAATTGGAAAATTAGGCTATGTCAAAGGAAACCTCATCCACCAGCACCACAGGTATGTGAGCAATAAACATGTACAATGGACACCTGAATTCAATATGTGCTGTGCATGGATGAAGCTTCCTCATGAGGGTAACCTTTGTCTGCCAATGATGTTGATAGCAGGCTCTTCTGTTGGTGTGAGAGTCTGTAGAGTGGAAGTATTTCTTGCAAGCTTTCATAATGGTGTTGGGTGCAGCAGGATTGTGTGGAAAGCAGCAGAGATGTGAAGGGCAAATGAAGTCTTATGTTTGCAGTCCTGGTCAGACCATTAATCTTAATGCTGCATTACAGCCAGGCCCTGGGGTTAATGCTGGTGGCACTTAAATTCTCTGCCACCTCTTCCTGCAATCTCAGTACTCATCGACCATCAGAGACCTTGCTGCTTACTTGGCCAATGAATACCTTCAATGTTGCATCTGAGAATTTGGGGGCCCTGGGTGAAGACACGCAGCCTTCTCTGCCATGACAACACAGTCCACTATACAACACTGAAAAGAGCTCTTCCCCTTTAAGGGTCTGCAGGCTGCCTTTAAGTAGTGGCTATCCCACCAGATGTCCCAATCCCCTAATTGGCAAACTGTCTAAAAGGGAACACAGTTTGCAGTGGCAGGTCAATTTAATTTAAAGCCCCGGCCAAAAAATGGCAAGGGCCTCATGCTGATTCCTTCGAGTGCCTTGCCCATTGTCTGCCTCATTAATGCCATGTATGCAATACTCACTATGGGCTGGATTTTACCAGCCTCTAGGGATAGGCTGGGAGGCAGGGGGTGGGGGCCCATAAAATGGCAAAAGAAAGCAGGGTGGGGGTGTGAAGTGCCCATCATCTTCCTGCTGCTATGCCATTTCAGTGAACAGGAAAGGTAGAGAATGGCCCACCTGCCCAGAGGCCAATTGTGTCACTTAAGTAGTCAAGTAAGGGTTTCTTCCTGCCCCTGCTGGCTGACCCTCTGCCACATAAGCAGACTGCCTGGTGAACCCTGGCAGTCTCCCTTCAGACATGGGGAGGTGGGGCCCTCCTAATCAGGCACTCACCAAGGCTCCTTAGACAGCACCTTCCAAACCCATGACCACTGCCACCTAGAAGGACAAGGGCAGCAGATAGATGGAAACACCACCACCTGGAAGCTCCCCTCCAAGTCACTCACCATCCTGACTTGGAAATATATCACCATTCCTTCATTGTCACTGGGTCCAAATCCTGGAACTCCCTCCCTAACAGCAGTGTGTATGTACCTATACCATATGGACTGCAGCGGTTCAAGGCGGCAGCTCACCACCACCTTCTCAAGGGTAACTAGGGATGGACAAATGCTGGCCCAGCCAGTGAAGCCCACATCCCATGAATAAATTAAAAAAGCTCTGTGCCCAGCTATGGGGCTCCGCAGCACCCCCCACCCCTGCAGCAACATTCCCCCTGCCCTCATTAACTGCTCCCTGCCCCCCACCCCATCACCTCATCACCTGAGCCTGCCTGACTGACTGACTGACTGGCCTCAGCAAACACCAAACCTACTCACTTCATTGCAAAGATGTCATCCATCAATGCGAGCCTCACAACTGGTTGTTGTCCCAACAGTTGCACTACTGAGACTGGCCCTCTGATAGGCCAACTGCACTTAGAGGTGGGTTCTCATCCTTTAAAGAGGCAGGAGACCTGATAGCAACTAATTAGTTGCTGAATTGGCTAAAATGTGGCCTAGGGCCCACAAATGGCTGTGGCAGTATTTCCACCCAGTTTTCAGGCCCTTGCCATCCTGACTAATTTCAGCTTAATATCTGTATCTAACCCTGAATGTCTAGACAAAGGCATATTTGTATAATGAGCTCCATTCACTGGTCAGCATTATGGGAATTGGGTTATTGTGAAAACTTTAATCATTGATCTATATGGTTAGGATTGGGTTTGGTGTTTTAATCAGCTACATTCATTAAATTGTGTTTATGGGATTGGGTTTATTATCTTAGTAGTGAGAGACTCAAAAAGAGGAAAGGGATTTAGATGTCCAATTATACAAATCACTAAAAGCTAGTGCACAGATAGAAAATGTAATCAATAAAAGCTAATGGATTGTTGGACTTTATCTCAAGGCGGATGGTGTACAAGGGGGATGTTGTTATCTTTGGTCAGTCTTCATTTGGAATAAACATGTTCAATTTAGGAACCACACTTTAGGAACATGGAGGGGGTTCAGCACAGTTTCACTAGAATGATATTGGGCTTAAAGGGTTCAATTATGAGGATGGGTTGCATAAGCTTTGCTTGTATTTAGTTTCGAGGAATGATCCAATTGAAATTTTAAAATGATAAAGGGAACTGATGGGATAGATACAGAGAGATTTTCCTCTGGTGGGACAAACCAGGCAATGGGGCACAATTTTACAAATATAGTTAGGCCATTCAGGTGTGAGATTAAGAAGCATCTATCTGTGAAAAACAGTGGAAATCTGCAATTATCCAAGAGGCACGCTGTCAATTGAAATCTTTGAGACTGATTTTTTATGACAAAATTTTTTTAGGGAAGGGTATCAAGCAATATGGATTAAAGATGAATAAATGGAGCTAAGGTACAGATCAGTCATGATTTAATTCAATAGCAGAACAGACTTGATGGGCTGAGTAGTCTACTCATATATCCAGGCTCCTATGTATAGTGTAGGCAGCTTCATTCAGTGGTTTGCACTATCCAGGTCACACTTGAACTCGAGCTTTGTTTGATGTTGCTTAATATGAGAGCCTCAGAGCCTTCAAAACAAAAATTAGAAAATCCTGTATTAATACTAATCTCTGCCAGATAATTAAGGTCAGCAAAGGACTTGTCTGTTCATTGACCTTAATCTGAAAAAAGCAAACTCATTTGAGACATGACCAGACATACAAAAAGATCCTTCTATTTGTGTAGACCCATCAACAATCAGGTTAAAACTTGAGGATCTGAATTTTACATTCTGAGGTTGGGCATGTGCCCAACCCAAACGCTCGTGAAATTGCACAAAATTATGTCAGGTGTCACATGACGTGTCATCGCGCATGCGAACAGTATTGAGGCCGACGGGCACGCGCGGGAGTCACAGCCATGCCTGTCCGCAATTAAAAGGCCGATAAAGGCCATTAAAAAGCCTATTGTCCACGATTTTACGTTGCCCATGCGATTTCATGCTTGTCACATGGGTAAAATGAGTTGTCATCCAAGGACGGGATAAAAAAGGTCTGGAGCATTGCCATTGTGGGTAGTGAGGGGTTTAGGAGATTGTTTGCTGCTGGTTGCTTAGTAAAATGTGATAGCTTTATCTCTGTTTTTAGCTTCAGCCTTTGCATTGCTTCATTTCAGGACTTGTTGGTGTCTCGAAGGCCCCTGGAGGCTTATACCATTTGAACCCTTGCAGTCACCAAACAGCCTTCTGTTTCTCTGGTAATGGGGATTGTGTTCTCCACTGGTGACACCTCCTCCTCTGAGGAAGAGAATGGCAGAAGGGAAAGGAGGCCAGGTGTCCGTAGGCAGCTCCCAAGGGAGCGATCTGTGGGAGGAGAGGCACAGGCACAGGGACACAGGGACAGCAGAGTGTCCAAGGTGGAAGGGGCCACAGAAGATGCCACTATCCTGCTGCCAGAGTGTAAGGCAGCGATGCAGCTACCTCAACATATCCGAAGTACAGAGCCAAAGGATACTCCGCCTCTCCAGGGAGACAGTGACATCCATATGATTAAGTCAGGGATCACATCCAACTGTGTAGGTGGAAACCCCATGCCACTGGCTCTGAAGGTCACAGTTTTCCTCAACTTCTCTGCCTCCAGCTCTTTTCAAGGGTCCGTGGGGCATCTGTGGAGTGTCCCAATCAGCTGTCCACAAGCTGGTGACAGAAGCTCTGTTCAGGTGTGTCATGATGTTTAGTCTTTACTAAACGGACAAGACCAGCCAGTCTGAGTGAGCCAGTGGCTTCACGGCCATTGCTGGCTTCCCCCGTGTCCAGGGTGCAATAGACTGTACACATGTGGCCATCAAGGCGCCAGCAGGTAAGCCCAGTGCCTTCGTCAACAGGAAGGGCTTCCATTCCATGAACGTGCAGATAGTGTGTGATCACAGGATGCAGATTCTGCAAGTCTGTGCAAGGTACCCAGGTAGCTCCCACGATGCCTACATCCTCAGACACTCACAGGTGCCAAGGCTCTGCAGTGCTCCAGCCCGGCTGGATGGATGGCTGCTGGTTGACAAGGGCTATCCATTGAAAAGGTGGCTCATGACGCCTCTCCGCCACCCAAGAATGGAGGCAGAGCAGCGTTATAATAGGAGTTAGCCCTCCATAAGGACAGTGATAGGAGAGGCCATAGGCCTTCTGAAGATGAGATTCAGATGCCTGGACCATTCAGGGGAAGCACTACAATACCCCTCAGAGCGGGTGTCACTAATAGTGGTTGCATGTTGCGATCTCCACAATCTGGCTCTGGCAAGGAGGAGCCACTGGAGGAAGAGGATGTTGATGCAGCTCCACAGGCCACAGAGGATGACTCCAGTGGTGGATCAGAAGAGGGGCCCAGGGAAGAACATGGTGAGGACATGGAGGCAGACCACTGGGACCTTCAGGGAGGCAGGGACATCAGGGAGGCCTTGATCCAACGGTCCTTCAGCTCAGCTGCCAAGGCACTGCTGCCACCTCATGCCAGGGGCTCCTGCCTCCTCACCGAATGTTTAAAATGACCCTTTCCTTTGAACCCAAAGTCCACTCAGTGCCTGTGCAATAAAGTTTAGAGCTACTCATGCCCAGCATGAGATACTGTGCCCGGTGCCTACAAAACAAGTGAAGCACACTCAGTCCATTGACACAAAAGCAAAATTTATATCATGTTGACACTCACATCAAATGAACGTAGCTATATCTGGTGTTAATGGCTACACCAATAAACACATTAACAAAACATGGCAGAACAGAAGATCACCCATGAACAATCCCTCTTGAGTGCTGTGCCTTGGTGACCCCCACCGCCCCCGTACCGCCTCGCTGGCACTGGCATTGGAGACAGCCTGCTGACTGCGCTGTCTTGTTGGCCTTGACTCCTTGATGTCCTTGGCAGTCATCCTCTGGCCAGTGGAGCCTGTGCTGGCCATCCCTGGGAGGGAGCACCCAGCGCCACGGCTGGTATCAGATGCCATGGCCACTGGCAGAAGGGCAGAGAAGCTACTGCCATCATCCAGAGCGCTCTGAGTGGAACCTGCAGAGATGATAAGCAGCTTCTGCACCAACGTGAGGCCGTTCTGGACCTCCCTGCCCGCCATTGATGGACAGCCACCTAGATGGGACACTGGGTGCCTTATCCATCTCCCACACTGGCACTGACCACCAGAAGTCAGTGCCTGTGTGAGGGCTTGCAGGTCCGAGCTTAACCCCAGGAACCCCTGATTCTGTTCCTGGAGCAGCTTTTCTATGAGAGTTGCTGCTTTCTCAGTGGAGGAGGCAGTGAGCTCAGCAATGAGGGTCAATGCAGTGCTCATGCTCCGTATGGGCTCTTCCATGACAGAGACCATGGCACACACACCCTCAGAAATTTCCGCCAGATCCTCCCGCACATCCTGCTGGACATCCAGTATCTGCTGCTTAATGGGCGATTCCAGAGGCTGGTCATTTGCCTCTGACTCAGCATTGTCCTGATCTCCAGCGGTCCTCTGGCTGCTGGCACCCTGGGTACTCTCTGCCTCCGCCTGCTCGTCAAGCAAGTGTGCCATGCCCTCACCGTTGTGTACCGACATTGTAGCCGACCAAATGCCCACCAAGGTGCTGGTATCTGCACTAGTGCCTGGTGCAGAGACGGAGTGTGACGCAGGTGCATCTGACGGGCACTAGTCCCCTGGCATCAAAGGTGGCTCATCGGGGTCCTGCAATTATTTGCTGGATGGCAATTCTAGGGGAGAAAAACAATATGTCAGTAGTATCAGTCATCACACTGTCGCTGTGCATGCCAGACCCCCTGGTTAGACAGTGGAGATCTGCATCATGGTGCCATCATCTTTTAATGAACAATGGGGTCTCCAGCTTTGATGTTTCTATTACAGATGAGACAACACAACAATGTTTAGACACTCTGTCACTCTAACGTTTGGGCACTGCACTCTTACCTTCATTAGAGACCCACAACCGATGGAACAAGCTGGGCGCTGGCACTCCATCACCCAGGCATCCATCCCATACCTCTTCAAATCATCAGGTTTGCGGGGCCTCCTGCTTGTCCTTAACCTCTCTATGTTGTTCTGGCTTCTCTTCTCCTGAAAGGACAAAGGAGCATTGATTAGTCCACTCACTACCTGTAGCGCCATTGCAGCCTGGCCAACCCCACCTGAGGAACGCCTTGCAAGATACATCTGAGTCATGGCCGTCAACCCGCATGGCACTCAGTCCAAGCGGCCAGAGGTCATCCATTTGGCCGGTGCTGATGTCAATGACAGCTGGTGCTCAGACTCTTACACCCCTGAGCTCCACGGTGGGGGGACAGCCAGACCTTAACATTTCTCCACATAGAGCTATGCCAACTGGCTACTCACCCTTACCGAATGCAGCATATCGTTGAACCTTTTGCATCACTACACCCATGTGTGCCACTCAACATCATGGTTGCTGACCTGGGCTGCCACCTCTGCCCATGCTTTCTTGGTCAGGTGCAGTGGCCTCCTCTTGCAATCCCTGTGGATGAGGATGTCCTCCTGGCACTGACCTCCTCCATGAGGATTCCCAGGCATGCTTCCGAGAACTAGGGATTGCCAAGTGCCAACAGGATTTGCCCTCCTGACTGATGTGCCCAGCAGGTGCAAATGCCATTGCTGCTCAAAAAAGATGTTTCGTCAAACAACTCCAAAGCTACAAAGTGTTCCCTGGCAGCCTTCAAGGAGCTGCCTCTACTGTTTTCCAACCCCACACTGGGGCGTCATTGGACCAGGCGCCCGACAAGCCCCCACCCAGCTCTTCCGACCATTGAGAAGACACATTTCATCCTGGGTGCTCCTTAATTGGCCACCTAGTGTGAGGTCGGGTTGGAAACATGATCCCATCTGCTTCTGGGCCCGCCGACTTGGTGCATACGCCAAACGTGAAATTCAGGCCTAGGTTAATCTTTTTCTACTTGCATACTAAATTTAAAAAGTGTTTTTCTTTAGAGGTAACAATGCCGAAAAGTCCACTTTCCTGCAACTTAATCCGCAAACTCTTTCCATGGAGTTCGGTATCATGGCCAAACACTTCCACATACGGCAGGCTATTCTTAGTAAACTGAAGTATTTCAGATCTCCGAAACTGGAAAGTTCCCCCTCTGTACCGCGCAGTCACTTGAGATGATCTGAAACCAATGAGGAACAAAATAATTTCTCTCCTTTCCACTTACATCATGGTCAGCTTGTTCCAACTGAAGTGTCATGGGAATTTTATGAGCATATGTCAATATGATAACTTTCTGTCATAATTTTTAGGGAAATCTTTTGGGAACAACTTGTGGCTTGGTGCAGCAATAATTAATTCATTGTAAATGTCATTGCTGTGAGGTATGCAGTAAGTGAGCTGGTTAAATGTCACCCGCCTTCTTTTAATACCACATCCTTATAATGGAATTGTACCGTTGAGGACAATCTACCTAAGCTAGTCATGGAACTCCTGTTTTCTTCAATTGCCTGCTTTTGATTTTTTTTCCCCTCTTTTAGACAGTAATAAGGTTATTTAAAAGGTTACTTAAACACCTCTCAGATTTTACAGTACTACTAACCAGAGTTACTAAAATAAATGCTAATGACATGGTTGTATTTATTTGTATCTTCTTCCAAGCGTTGATCATAAGTCACCAGTGTCCATTGACAGTAAGGGCTGTATTTTCCTGATTCTGCTCCTACAGAGTTGAGGCGGGACTTATGTTAGCCATCCCAATCATGCAATAGCTCAGGCCCAGTTTCCTGGATCCAAGGTCATTACATTTTCATGGAGAATTTCTGGCAGGATTTCCACCAGCAAGTGGGGGCTTACCTGTGGTCCCCAGCAAAGATATAGGTTGGTGCTGGAGCAGGAATGCTATTATAGCATCTTAATAGAGTTAGGTTACTTAAAAGGGTCACAGGTCCCTGAAGAATGGATCAAGTTAACCATTCAATACCTTGTTTGGGCCTAGGGCCTTCAGCAGATAAAGCATGTTGGCTAGCAGGGGAAGAGGAGGCTACTCCAAGGCCCTCTTCCTTCACTTCCAGGGTTTGGAATCATTGCCATTGCTAGCTTGCACCTACCACCATGTTTCATCTGACCTGAGTTGCTATGAAAACAGGCCCAGAATATCTACAAACGGGGTGATGAAACTGTGCCCTTTTTCACAGCTATGATCCCCAATTTCAGGCAGAGAAAGATCCAACTCAGAAAGTTATATAACAGTAGAGCAGCAAAACCAATTCCAATATTAAATTCTCAAATATCTTCACACGACCACTTTCATCTGGTGACTTGATAGCTTTCAAAAGCAGGAGCTCAAACGTTTCACTAGTTGGATGCATCTAATGAGGAATGGTTTTGGCAGGAAAAGTTAGTAAAGAAATCACAAGCTCTTCTCAAGAA
Organism: Cetorhinus maximus; assembly: GCF_964194155.1. Taxonomy (NCBI): domain Eukaryota; kingdom Metazoa; phylum Chordata; class Chondrichthyes; order Lamniformes; family Cetorhinidae; genus Cetorhinus; species Cetorhinus maximus. Next base: position 166,075,633 of record NC_135879.1, read on the forward strand.
CCACTCCAAACAGCCAGCTCTCTTTATAGAGAGGGCAATGGGGAGAGTGGGGGAAGGGGGAACCACCCTTACCTTAAACAGCTAAGGTGTGAATTCCATTGGAGTTCATCAGATTAACTGAAGAGCCACAGAAACCCCAGGAAAATAGCCTAAGCAGTGCTTACTCCATTTTTCTAGGATTACCCCATCTCTTCCACCGAGGATGGATGAGTGGGATAATCCTGGCAGAGCTACATCTAATTAACTTCGCAGTTCAGCACAAATCACAATCTTCCAAAAGAAATTAATAGAAAACCTTTCTGTTCAAAGAGCCTGGCCTCTGTCAAGTGGAAGTGGCTGAAATGTAACTGTTGCCTTTTACATTTGCTGAGTTTTTTCATTCGTGGGATGCGGGAAATGCAGGCTAATGCAGCATTTATTGTCCATCCCCAATTGCCCTTGAGAAGGTGGTGCTGAGCTGCTTTATTGAATCGCTACAGTCCATGTGGTGTAGGGAGTTCCAGGATTTTGATCCAGCGACAGTGAAGGAATGGCAATATATTTCCAAGTCAGGATGGTGAGTGACTTGGAGGGGAATTTCCAGGTGGTGGTGTTCCCATCTATCTGCTGCCCTTGCCTTTCCAGAAAGCAATGGTTATGGGTTGGGAAGGTGCTGTCTAAGGAGCCTTAGTGAATTCCTGTAGTGCATCTTGTAGGTGGTATACACTGCTGCCATTGTGCTTTTGGTGGATGTGGTGCCAATCAAGTGGGCTGCTTTGTCCTGTATGGTATCAAGCTTCTTGAGTGTTGTTGGGAGCTGCACTCATCCAGGCAAGTGGGGAGTCAGGAGGTGAGTTACTCACCATAGGATTCCTAGCCTCTGACCTGCTCTTATAGCTCCTTTTTTCAAATATTTATTTTTAAATTTTATATATATATATCTTTTTTCCCACCTATTTCTATTATTATTATTATTTTTAAAATTTATTTCCATTCATTGTTTTATCCCCACCTTTTAGCCTATTTCGATCTTTTCTCCCACACCGTCCTCTCCCCCCACCCCATCCCCACTAGGGCCACCTGTCACTTGCTCATTCTGCTTTCTACTCTTAATGTCACCATTAATACCTCCTTTAGCCAGTATCACCACCATCAACAACCCTTCCACCTATTGTTAATAATATTTTTCGCAATCTCTCCTTTGCCTCCACCTAACGCTGGCCTTCTATCCAGCTTCACCTGTCCCACCCCTCTTAAACAGTATATATTTCTCCACATTTTGACTTCTCTTTAGCTCTGAAGAAGAGCCATATGGACTCGAAATGTTAACTCTGTCTTTGTCTCCACAGATGCTGTCAGACCTGCTGAGTTTTTCAAGCAATTTTTGTTTTTGTTTCAGATTTCCAGCATCCGCAGTATTTTGCCTTTGTTTTACAATATTGGGCAAAAAGTATACAGTTATACAATATCAAAACACACCAACAAAAGGTGACCGAGAGACACTTATCAATGCTGCCCGGAGGCAGAAGGGGAGCAAGGTTTTGGGTGGAATATGCTCTCATAATATCCTGCTCAGACACCTCAAACTGAGAAAGAGGATTACGCAATAGGCAGGGTGCCCATGATGTTGCACCAATTTCCCATGTAAATTCAGCAGAATATTAGCAAAAAGCCTGGGAAAAATGGTTTAAATAGCCATTCAGGCCTTCTTCTACTGCTATTATTCCACATTACGTAGGGGTATCAGGAGAACATTAGTCAAATATGTAATCCACTGTCTCCATTCAACATGCCTGGGCAGATATCACAGGAAACATTCCAGCCAAAAGTCTGTTCTCCAACATGCCTCTCACCAACATGTATTAACTTGAAATCAGGTCAACAAGAAGCGAATGAGTGACAGAAATCAGTCACTTTGTTTTTAATTTGAAGACATTGGTAAATATGTAGATATTTCTCTTCATTGTGTTTAGTATCCTGGATCAATTCAGTTGAATTAAATTTTCCCTTTAGAATATTCGAGTCCTGAAGTTGAATGGACATGGGGGGATCGGGGTGGGGGAAGGGGCATGATGGGTGGTGGGTGCGTAGGGGGGGTTCCCTACTAATCTCCTACTAAATTACAGCAGAGAAACTGCTGCAAGTCACAGGGAAACAACATAAAAAACTGAACACAGAATTACAGTGATCGACCAATAGATCTCCCAGGGAAATTCAGGGCCTAAACTGGTTAATATCAATACGTGGCTTCAATCTAGTGCAAATGGATAGGCTGTCACCAGAGGTTGAGGACTGCTACTCCGGATCAAGCATGGCTGATCAGGAGACTCTCCCGCTCTTACCACCTGCCATATTGGAAGGTATTTACAGGTTGATAACCAACCTGTTCGACCATGTTAAAAATGCACCTCTGTGGCCATGAAGCCCTGGATTGGGAGTTGAACCTGGAACTTCTGTTTCAGGGGCAGGGACACTACCGACTGTGTCACAAGACCTCCTCCAAATGAGTTAGTGGGTATTTCTAGGGAAGCTCCAAAGGTCATGAACATAATTCTGAAATAATAAGTACAAAATGACTAACTGTAACTCCAGGAGGACTTTCCTGACTCTCAGCTTCCTATCATGTGAAGATGTTAGTCATTGTTTTAGCTCTTTTGAAGTATGTGTTCCAAATTCAGAAGCTCAAATCTGCAGAACAAACTCAATTGGAAATGTTTAGAGGAACTGAAATTCTTGCAGCACCAGACACATTCTGTAAAAAAGCACAAAAGCCATAGATCCTTTCTTAATAGCTTTGAAGCCAAGATCACAGGGAACTGAAATGAGCAATTGCCTCATTGAGCACAACAGCAGACCAAGGAGAAGATTTTGTTGATTTGTTATGAAATAACTTAACTGACTCACTCTCTGTGCCATAGCTATGAACAGAAATTATAAAGTCGTGGTCTTAATGCATGACAATTGTTTAAAGGCATATTTATGAACAAATATAAGTCATTGGTTGAGCCAATTGTGGACAGTTCAGGGCACCATACTTCAGGAAAAATGTAAAGGCCTTAGAAAGGATTCGCAGAAGGTTTACCAGGATGTTATCAGGTATGAGAGACTTCAGTTATGAGGAGAGGTTGGAAAAGTTAGGATTGTTCTTGTTAGAACAGAGAGGATGCAGAGGTGTCAACAGAGGCTTTCAGGATGTTGAGGGGTTTTGATAGAGTAGCTAGAGAGAGCAAAGCTGCTGTCATGGGAAAGTGGATCAATAAACAGGGGCTGTAGATTCAAAATTATTGGCTAGAGGACAGGAGTATCTTTTTCCCTCAGAGAGTTGCTGTGACCTGGAAAGCTGAACCGGAAAGTATGTTGAAAACTGTGTGGTTCCATTAAAGCTTCAAAAAAGAGTTGGTATTTAAGGATGAGGAACTTACAGGTTTACAGACAAAAGGCAGGAAAGGGGTGGGTTTAAGTCTGTTTGTTCTCATGGCCAGCACAGGTGCATTGGGCTGAACAGCCTCTTATTCAGTAGGTTCCCATGAAACCAGGATCTTAATATCCTTTTCTTTTTAATTATGAGGAGGGCAGTATTACTTAACATTGTTATCAGACTAATCTCTGTGCAACTGTTAATTCATGATTCAGCAGTCGCTCAAACTGATAACACGATAAGCAAAGCCATGCCCTCATGTTTCAGGTTTTTTTTAGCCTTACATAATTTCGATATGATTTACATGAGCAGAAATTACAGAAAGAATCATTGTGTTTTCATTTTAGGGACTTTGTGAGATGATAGTAGAAGTTTTCCTGCTATTTGTATACTTTGCATTGTTATCTACTCGATTCAGGCGATATGACTACACTGACATGAGAGGCAATGTTTCATTTCACACAATTGTTTCCCATTTTTCTGTTTAATTGAAGGGAGGGGGAAGTTAGAATTTCCTGCTTCTTCATCTTCTCAATTGTGCAGGCCACAAACCTTTTGCAGCAAATCAAATTAGGAGAAGCCCAATCTTACTCTCATTGTGGCTGTGTTATAAGATAGTTACATTTCAAAAAGGTAGGGGTGACAATGTTTTCAATATTTTCGGAAAATTTGCCTGTTTTGGAATAATTAATCACAACTGACATAAACAATATCCAACCAACCCCCCCACCCCCATCCCCCCGCTAGATTTTGAGTTTATTTGGTTTACACTTCTGTTTGCAAGGGAAAGAAAACAGTAGAAGAAATGTTTTCAGCTGAATTTTCTACCTGTGATAGATGGAAGGGAGTAGTTTGGACACATCTCATTTCTGCTGAACTGAGTCAGGTTGCAATTTTTGACACTAGAGCTTTTGCAGTGTTGGAAAGAAAAGTAATTGAAGTTATAGAAAACCTCTCAATTTATCTATAACAATAGAATGACAGATTTTCCTGTAGGGTAGATATCTAGGGCACCAGCTAATTTCATCAAAATATATTGATAACATCCCATTGTTAGACAATGCTTCACTTGTTAGTATGATGAAGATAAAGAAAAGAGCAAGGGTGGAAAAAATAACATCACTTTAATTATTCAGCAGCTGTTTATTAACTATTCAAATAAATGCAAAGCATTGTAACCATAAGCAGCCCTGCTGCAATGAAGGAAAGATCAAAGATATATTTAAAGCAAACACGTCTTCAGGGGTACAGACCATTGATCGTGATTGCTCTTTAATGTCAGTGGTATGATTAGAGAAAATAATTTTACAGTTCAGTTTATATTACACGAGAACCAGTTTAGGTAGGAGTGTGTTACAAAGCTATAATTGTTCTTTATGACATTGTAATGAGAGAGAAGCTTAAGCAGCTTCTACGTTCATCGGACCTCTTAGAATGTTTACTCCTAAATACCATTTCGTTTTTAGAGGGCAGACTCTTTCAATTTTGAGCTTTTCTGTAAAGTTTTATTCTTAGATCATTTTTTGTAATACTGACACGATTATGCTAATTGTTCACTGGGCTACATGGATATTAAACCTACGTGAATCAAGCAAAAACCATCATGACATGACCAACAGATGCATATTGGTGGGTTGAATATACATTGTGGAATATATGCAGGAAAATAGCAGCTGCTCTCCTTTTACTCCAATCAATTAGAAGCATCAGGCTTTCACACTTGCAATACAATATATCCATGTTCAATCATTGTAGACACCAAAATTGCATAAATTAATTAAATGATAATAAGTTGTATATTCATGACATTTTAATGAAGTTGCCATGGGTTAAAAGTAAAAGCTTCATTGAATCTTGATCTTTTTATCTTAACATTTTTATCTTCTCAATGGATTGCCACCTTGACATGGTGGAGAAGCTGTGCACTCTGATCCCTTGAACAATGCATCAGAAGCTCTTTGCTCCTGGTAGAGCCATGCATGACAGCAAGGTCGGGGAGAAGTGCCAGACAAAGTACAGCCCAAAAAGTCCTCAATGGCAAAACAGGCGAAGGAAGATTATGCGCCTCAGTGGCTGTGAAGACAGAAGAAGGCTACAACAGCAAGGTGGGCCCAGTCATCCTGGTTTGACACTTCACTGAAAACTGATCACCAACCCATTATGATCATGTGGACGATGATGATGCCCCAAGATCCACATGTTAAACAAAGTCACACACAAACTTCTACCAGGGTCCATTTGCCAAATCCTGTGGTGATGGGGAATTGGTGACAGGAAGAGGGCTGTGAACCTGGGAGTCCCTAGTCAAGCATCTGCAAAAAGGTGACAGATCAAATACTGCAGATGCTGGAAACCTGAAAATAAAAACAGAAAATACTGGAAAAAGCAGTTCTGGCAGCATCTGTGGAGAGAGAAACAGAGTTAATGTTTTGCGTCCATATGACTCTCCTTCAGATCATGAAGGTCGTTGGACACCATTTTTTATATATTCTTTCATGGGGTGTAGGCGTCACTGGCAAGGCCAGCATTTGTTGCCTATTCCTAATTGTCTTAATTGAACTTACTGGCTTCTTAGGTCATTTCAGAGGGCGGTTAAATGTGGGTCTGGAATCACATGTAGGCTAGGTAAGGATGGCAAGTTTCCTTCCCCAAAGGGTTTTTACAACAATCAAAGATAGTTTCATTATTAAGACTAGTTTTATAATTCCAGATTTATTAACTGAATCCAAATTCCACCAGCTCCTGATTTGAACTCATGTTCCCAAGGCATTAGCCCAGGTCTCTGCATTACCAGTCCAGTGACATTATTGCTACACCACCACCACACCACCACCTGTGCCCTGTGTTGGGATAGAGGTGTCTTTAGACAGCAATATCTATGACTGAGCAGTCCTCTTCAGGATAACCTCTGCTCACTGCAAGTGGTCTACAAAAGGTGCCCTAAAATTAGGCTATCCCAGTTTCTCTTGGCTGGGGAACCACACAATGTGGGATCATCATCTTTGTGGTCACAAATTTTCAACTTGGAATGTTAGAACACTCATGGAAAATGTCCAGAGTGACCATCCAGAAAGAAGGGCTGCAATCGCATTATGTGAGCTATCAAGACTCAAAATTGATATGGCGCCTCAATAAGACCTGCGAAGGGGCAGCCAAAGGAACAAGCAGGGGGATACGCCTTCCTCTGGAAAGGAAAGGCTGACAGCGACCTTCATGTCCACAGAGTTCGTTTCACAATCCGGAATAGGATCTTGGATCCACTGCCAGAACTCTCCAGTTGTAAAAGTAAAAGACTCATGACACTTCACCCACAGCTCAGCTGTAACCAATATGATGCCATCTTGATTGGCACATAGGCCCCAACCCTTGACTCTGATGAAGATATTAAGGAAAAGTTCTATTCTGATCTTGATGAAGTCCTCACTGCCATCCCAAAAGAAGAAAATATCATCTTTCTAGGGAATTTTAATTCTAGTTGGCTGCGACTCCAACGTCTGGAGAGGAACCATTGGGAAAACCAGGGTGGGAAAAGCCAAAGCAAATGGCGTCCTCCTGCTGACAGAGTGTACTCAGCATAGCCTCATTATAATAAACACCCTGTTCCGCCAGAAGGATAAATACAAAACCACGTGGAGGCCTCCTAGATCAAAGCATTGGCACCTCCTGGATAATATAATTGCTGGTCAAAGTCCTACAGGATGTCTGTATCACTCGATTCATGCAGGGGACTGATCCCTGCTGGGCAGGTTGATCATAAACTTGTTCAATTGGTGATGAACACCCACCTAGTACCAAGACATCGCAGAGTCCAAAAGTCCAAGAGGAAGAAGTTCAATGTCTCAGCTCCAAAGCAGCCCAACCAAAGAGAGGAATCCCAATGCAGCTCACAATCAACCTGGAAAATCTTCACCCATCCAAATCAATTCCAGAACATTGGGATCAAATAAAGTCAGCTGTACTAGACTCCTGTGCCCAGGAGGTTCGAGCATTGTCATCACCAGGACTAGTTTGATGAAAACAATGCCCAATGAAACATCCAGAAGGTAAAAGACAAGGAGTGGGAAGAGACAGCCAGAGAGAACCAACAATAGACTGACCACCATGACATGATGAGTTTTTTTGATGCCACTAGGGCCACGTATAGACCAAAGTCAAATGGACAAAACCCCTTTCACTCAGAAGATGGTGCTTCTTTTCTTAAGGATGATAATGCCATCCATCAACACTGGAAAAACATTTTCAATCACTCCTCAACTGTGAATCCACAGTGGCAGTTGATACTCTCCAGGCTTTTCCCCCTATGTCCTGTGGTAGAGGTTGAACCACCATCAACGGGAGAGCTGCAACAACCAATCAAACGGATGAAAGCAACAAGGTAATGGCCAAAGAGATTTTCCAGCTGAAGTCTTCAGGCCTTTCATCAAATCAAGACTCCAGGCACCCATCCTATAAATTTGGGAGGAAAAAGAACTCCCATCCAACTTCAGGAATGCAGCAATGTAACTATTTTGAAGAAGGGAGATAAATCATGCTGGGGTAGTTCCCTCTTATCAGAGCAGGAAAAATCCTGGCAGGCAATCTCCTGAATCACCTATTTCCTGCTGCTAAGGAAATCCACCCAGAGACACAATGAGGCTTTAGACCTTTTAGCGGAACATCTGACTTGGGCCCAAATTTTACATCGCCCATGTGGACGCCCGGCACTCCCGAAGTCATGTGAAATAGAGTGTGATGACTTCGGGGGAGGTTCCCAATGTCATCACGCCACATCGCGATACTACACTGGGTGGATGTGCTCAGCATAATATTGAGCCTATTAAAGGGGCAATGCACTGCGGTTTTGAGGGGCCTGTACAGTTTTACCATCAGTGCAGGGGAAGGACAGACAGGCGTGGATCACACAATTTACACTTTCTACATCCAGGATGTGACATAAGGCTCAGGCGGAATGGAGGAATGAAGATGTAGGAGTACACATGTAATTTGAAAGGCTGGGCAATCCTCTTTCATCAGCGAAGCATCCTGCCCATTTCTTATGTAAGTTAGGAGGCTTAAATCTTTACACAGGCTTTTACAGACTGGCCATGTCATATTAAAGGTAGAGCCTCTGCAAGATAGAAGGTGGAAAATGGGCATTGTTTTTTCAACTGGAGGCATTTCCTCAGATGAGGAGGTGAGGACAAGAAGGGCGAGGAGGCCAGTCCGCCACAGACATCATCATAAAATCTGCCCGCAAGACCAAGCAGCACAGCCTGAAGGGGTTGAAGGCCAGCAAGGCTTGGAAGGGAGAAGGGGCAGAAGGAGGTGCCAATACCCTGCCGGAGAATTTTACAGGGTTAGATCCAGCTATCTTAAGATGACCGAGCTGCAGTGCCAAAGAAGGATCCGCTCTCAAGGGAGACAGTAACCTCAACCTGTGAGATGATGGGGCCCAAGATAGCACCCAATGGCAGTGGTGCTAAAAGTGCCCTCAACAGTTTATGCTTCAGGTTCCTTCCAAGGTTCTGTTGGTGATCTGTGCGGTGTATCACAATCCGCAGCACACAGCTGCATAAAGCTTGTGATGGACACACTGTTCAGAAGGGTCAACACCCTCATGCATTTCAAGACAGATGAGGAACGCCCGGCAGAGCATTCAAGAGGATTTGCAGCTATTGCAGGCTTCCCAAGAATTCATGAAGCTATTAATGCACCCATGTGCCCACCAAGGCACCTGCTGGAGAGCTGGGGGCCTTTGTGAGTCATAAGGGGTTCAATTCGCTCAATGTCCAGATAGTGTATGATCAACAGCAGCAGATCCTGCAGGTTTGTGCAAGATATCCTGGGAGTTGCCATGATTCCTATATCCTATGTCGCTCTGAGATCCCGAGGCTGTTTTTAGCTTCTGCATGCTTGGATGGCTGGCTGATGGGGATAAAGGATATCCTCTGAAAAGATGGCTGATGACACCAATCAGACATCCAAGAACACCCATGGAGGAAGGATACAACACAAGCCAAGCCCCCACAAGGGTCATCATAGAGAGGGCAATAGGACTCCTGAAAATGAGGTTCCGTTGCCCGGTCTGGAGGATCTCTTCAATACCCTCCGGAATGCATGTCATTCATTGTGGTTGTGTGCTGTGCCCTGAATAGTCTGGCTGTCTCGGGAAGATCGTATGGAGGATGAAAACTCCAATGTGCTTCTACAATCTGTTGAGGAAGATTCCAGTGCAGACTCTGAGGAAGAACCTACTCAGCCACAAGGTCATGATGATGACCGGGCAATGAGGCAGATTTTAGGAACCAGGGATGCTTTTATTCAGGGGAGCTTCCAGTAGGCTCCAAAGTCAACACTTCAAATCATTGGAAAGATGCAGTTACATGATTTCTCAGAGCTCATGAAACCCTCCTGAAACCCTCTTTCCCTTGTGCCTCCTCCTGAAATATACTATCATGCCCAATTGCTAATTAGCTTTGAGTTGAAGGCCTCATATCTTACTGGTACCAGAAAGCACAAGAAGGACATGTGACATGAGGTTACATTTTAATACAGTGATGTGTTACAGCAAGATACAGCATGAGACAAGTTAAAATGATAAAGTTTTCACCCGTGATAGCCCTTGTGTGTTTATAGTGATTTCATGAACCGCTTATAAGTACTACCTCTTGGCGCTCCACCATTGGCCCCAGCTACATTGGGGGCAGGCTGCAGACTCTGATGCCCCTTCGGTCTGGATGACTTTGGTGGCCGTCCACTGGTTGCAGGTGCCTGTGAGGGCCCAGACTGGGTGGGAGAGTCCAGTGCCATGGCTGGGCACTCCTCAGTCATCGCAGTCTCCTTAGGTGCGACGGTCACTGACAGAGGGGCAGAGAAGCTGCTGTCATCATCAGCAGCTCCCGGAGAGGAGCCCCTAGATACATGGAGCTGCAGGTCATCCACCAACAGGAGGTTTGCTTGAACCTCCCTGCTCACCATTGATGACAGGATAACAGCAGAGTCACTAGAGGTCTCATTGGCAGTGACCTGCTGAGGCCACTGCCAGAGTGTGGGCTCGCAGGTCTCAATGCAACCCCAGAAACCCTTGATTGGGCTCCTGGAACTTGTGCTCCATGAGAGTTGCCAATCTCTCTATGGAGGATGCTTTGCACTCAGAGCTAAGGGTTGATGCAATGCACATACTCCGCATGGACTCCTCCATTATACAAACCATGGCACACAAACCCTCAGGAATCTCTGACAGATCTTTACATACATCCTGCTGGATATCCAGCATTTGCTGCCTAATGGAAAACTCCAGAGGTTTATCATCTGCCCCGGCCTCAGTATTGTCCTGGTCTCAAACACTCCTCCAATTGTCATGGAACTGGGGACTCTCTGTCTCCAACAGTTCTTCAAGTGAATGTGACATATCTTCCCTAGTATGTGCTACTATCTTTGTTGGAGCACTCAAACCCACCAAAGTGCCTGTATCTGAGGTTCTGAGGTGGTGTGAGGTGCAGAGCGAGGATGTGACGCCAGTGCATCTGACCGTTCTTCTCCTTCAAAGTTAATGGAGGGCCTTCCAACTCATTAGCTGCTCTTGAAGATGATTGTTCTAATGGAGGAAAAACAAGTGTAAGGATCCATGAGCATTGAAGATTCATAGCTGATTCTGAAATTGGGCATAGCACTACACAAAGATTTCCTAATACAGGAACATAAAGGATTAGTGGACATCGCCTGTCAGTCTTTCACCCATTGCCCTCCATTTCTGAGAGCATCCCCCAATCTAATCTGTGTCCACTTCATTCCTCCGAAACCCCAGCCTTTCCACAACCAGTGGGTCTCACTCCACACTGTTGTTAACTGGCCAGCCAGTGTGTGATTGCTGTTAGTCGCTTGTCTTGGGCAGGAATGGAATTCATATCCCTTTCCAGGCCTGCCAATCACACTCACACGCCAAGGGGAAAATTTAAGCCATGGTCTTTGTTGACAGAAAAACCCAGGAAAAATGTCAAGAACAACACCAGACACTCTTCATTGCATTCATCAACCTGACCAAAGCGTTAAATCACGAGGCTCAGTGGACTGTGCTCCAAAATTTTGGATGTCCAAGAAACTTCACCACAACCCTACAATTGTTTCATGATGATATGACTGCAACTGTCTTGAGTGGGAGATCTGAAACAGTCCCCTTCAAAATATGGACTGGTGTCAAGCAAGGCTGTGTGATAGCTCCCGTACTATTTACAATCTACCTAACAGGGACTATTCACCTCAAAGATCAACAGCTCTCTGGTGTCAGTATTAAAAACTATCTAGATGGAAAACTCTTTAACCACAGTCACCTCCATGCCAAAACTAAACTGACCACCATAGATACACTTGATCTCCATATTACAGATGACTGCAGTGTCATTGCCCACTCTGCACCAGATTTGCAAGTCACTCTCAGTCTCTTCAATTCTGCATATGAGAAACTCAGCCTATCCTTGAATTTAGCCAAAATAAACCCACACCTGGTCAGCCAAATATTCCACCGCCCCCCCATTTATATTGAAGGAGAGACTCTGGGACATGTTGAAGACTTCCCATACCTTGACAGCCATCTCTCTCAAAGACCACCATTGACTAGGAGATGCAACAGAGGATCAGCTGCACCAGCTCAGCCTTCTACAAACTATGGCAGTGTGTGTTTGAAAATAAAGACCCCTGCAAGTCAACAAAAGTCCTAGTGTACAGAGCACTTGTCGTCACCATGCTCCTATACTGCAATGAGACCTGGACTGTGTATCAGCAACACATAAGAATGCTAGAGAAAGTCCAACAGCAAGACCTCTACCACATCCTCCAAATTCAATGGGAGGACCGTCGAACAAATGCTAGTGGCCATGTTGAAGCCAGCTCCACAAGCATTCAGGAAAAGCTTCTACAAAATCAACTTTGATAGGATGTATGGATGTCTGAAAACCATCTCCCACACCAGGTCCTGTTTTCTCAACTCTCAAATGGCCAACATTCCGGGGAGGACAAAGAAAACGCTTCAAAGACACTCTGACGTTCTCCTTGAAGCGTGGCAGTGTTGACATTAAAAACTGTGAAGAGTTTGCTACCAATCATTCAAAATGCTGACAACTTGTTCATCAACCTGCATGATGCTTTGAGTCACAAAGTCTTAATGATGAGGCAGATCAGCAGCAGATTAGGAAAGAGAAGAAGCAAATCCTGCACTCCAGATCCCACTACTTCATAGGACATCCTTCCGCACATGCCCAAAGATGTGGGTCGAGAATCAGCCTGTTCAGTCACATGGGCCTGGATTTTGCCCTTGTCGGATGGGCTCGGTGGGGGCGAGCGGGAGCAGTTGGGAAGCCGAATGCCGCCTGCGATCGGGGCCCGACCACAATTTTATGCTGGCGGGCCAATTAATGCCCACCCAGCATGAAACAAGCCCTGCAGTTCTCAGCGCTGCCTGTGTGTTGGGGGGGTGGTGGGGGGGGGTGGTGGAGGGCGAGCAGGGGGCTTTGCTCATGCATGTGAGGGCACGCAGGAAAAGCTCCCTGAGGCACAGAGCTGCCTCAGGGAGATGAAGATTTTAAGAATTAAAATTAAATAATTTTAAGTTGTTAAAAGACATATCCCCTCATGTGACTCTGTCACAAGAGCAGGGACATGTTATTAAAGAAATGTTAAATTTTTATTTAATTTTTAATTGCTGTTGAAAACCTCATCTCACCCGTGGATGAGGTTTCCTAAAAAATCCAAAGGCTGTTTGGCCTTTTCGCCTGCCCGCCAACCGTAAGGTTGGATGGGCAGTGAAAAATTTAATTCAATTGAGACTTAAATGGCTTTAATAGGCCTGTTAATTGTTGGCGGGAATGCCGCCGACTCCTGCGTGCGCCCGCTGACCGAAATATCGCTCGCCCGACGTCGTCGCGCATGCTTTTACACTCGCTGGAGTCGAGCGCACACCTGCATGACGAGCGAAAAATTCTGGCCATGAAGACGCGTGGGTGAAACTCACAACCCGAAGTAGACATCATCCTTGAATTGAGGGACAGCTGATGATTATAGCAGCAATTTTACATCCTTATCCATTTTCTTTACCTATTAAGCAGATACTGAAACTAGAGAAATGACTCAAGGTGGGGAATTTTCCTCAACGATCTGGCTGTATCACAGATCATGTCACGCAACCCAAAACACCCCCAGATCCTGTGTTTAAAGGTCACTCAGCTCCTTTGTTCTAAATTACTTGGCTTCACTCTCATCCACAAATGCCTCAGAAAACTTCCATATACATTGAGCCAACAGAGAACACCACAAAACCGCAAAAAAAAAACTATTGTTCACTATTTTATATGCATAAGCCATAACAAACTGATCATCCAATTTGTGTCACTGCTAGACAAGATTACAAAAATCATGAAGTACAGGTGAGTGAGGCCATTCAGCCCAGCTGTCACATATTTCCATACCCAGTCATAGCATCGAAATGTCTTTTTTTTAATTCATACATGGGATGTGGGCTTCGATGGTTGGGCCAGCATTTATTGCCCATCCCTAGTTGCCCTTGAGAAGATGGTGGTGAGCTGCCTTCTTCAACCGCTGCAGTCTATGTGGTGCAAGTATACCCACAGTGCTGTTAGGGAGGGAGTTCCAGGATTTTGATCCAGCGACAGTGAAGGAACGGTGCTATATTTCCAAGTCAGGATGGTGAGCGACTTGGAGGGGAACTTCCAGGTGGCGGTATTGCCACCTATCTGCTGACCTTGTCCTTCTAGATGGTAGAGGTTTGGAAGATGCTGTTGAAGGAGGCTTGGTGAATTCCTGCACTGCATCTTGAAGATGGTACACACTGCTGCTACTGTGCGTCAGTGGTAGAGGGAGTGAATGTTTGTGGATGTGGTGCCAATTAAGGGGGCTGCTTTGTCCTGGACGGTGTCAAGATTCTTGAGTGTTGTGGGAGCTGCACTCATCCAGGCAAATGGAGAGTATTCCATCACATTCCTGACTTCTGTCTTGTCGATGGTGGACAGGCTTTGGGAGTCAGGAGGTGAGTTACTCGTTGCACGATTCCTAGCCTCTAACCTGCTCTTGTAGCCGCAGTATTTATATGGCTAGTCCAGTTCAGTTTCTGGTCAATGGTAACCCCCAGGATGTTGATAGTGGGAATTCTGCAATGGTAACACTATTGAACGTCAGGGAGCCATGGTTAGATTCTCTCTTGTTGGAGATAGTCATTGGCTGGCACTTGTGTGGTGCGAATGTCACTTGCCACTTGTAAGCCCAAGCTGACATGACTTGCAGTTTTGAATTATGCTGGGATTTGTTTTGACTCTAGTATCTTTTCAGATATTAATCACTCTCTGAAAGAAGAGGCGTTTCTTCACATCAGTGCTGAACTTGCATTTTACCAGCTTGTAGCTATGTCTTATGCTGCTGCAGATTTGGTTTCACTTGCCAGAACGATGCACGCTAGACCTGAAGTGGGTGGTGCTGCCTGAAATGAGAGTGAGATTGAAACCCAGAAGCTTTTAGTGGCTGGACTTTGTTTGTATTCCACTTTCCAACTAAAATGGTTGGGAGGTTCGATCAGCTGCCCAGCTGCTAAACTCATCCAGTTGGAAGCAGCCACTGGAGATGAGAGACAACAGTGCCTGCAAACTGGCTAGGTAAATAGGTGGGGAGGGACCCTGTTATAGAATTGATCTTTGGACAACTTTTCTTAGTGGAAGCATTTGGATTTTATTTACAAGACAGCAGCAGCAACTACACAAGTGCATCAAACTCCATAACTAAAGAAGTACTCCCTCTGTAGAGGTTCCCATGCTGCTAACACATTGGTTTACACAGATTATGTGATCTTACAACGCAGGATTGTTCTTAATGCTACAGTCCAATGTTTTCCAATCATGGAGGAGCATCCTGAATCAAGGGAAGGCCAAGGTTTCCATGTGGGGCCTGGAGCAATCCTTCTTGGCCCTCAAGAAAACTTTTAAAAATGTATAAAACGTATCTAACTGGGCCTCTGGCTACACCTTCAGGCTTGGCCTAGCAGCTACCACTACTTCCTTGACCTCGTTGGAGTCTGGCCTGTATATTTAAAGAGGCCCTGCTAGCTTGGGGTGTGTATCTTTGCCACTCACAATTTAAAATTGCAGTCAGTTAGATTGGGACAGGAATAGTGGGTATAAATGGAGTTAAAGTCAAGCCCTGAGCATCTTTTTTGAACCAAAAACAAAAGAAGTTGGAAATAAATGTCAGATTAATTATGTTAACATTTTCAGTAAACATCTTCATCAGAACTGAAAACAGAAAGGTTGCATCCAAAAAGCAAACTTGTCTTTCTCTCTGCTGATGTGGGTGGGCCTGCTCTGTATTTCCCCCATTCTCTCCTTCAGTTTTAGATTTAACTTTTTCTGACCCTACTTCACAATTCACTCCCTTGAGGATAGTAACCTGTCTTGTAACCCTTCTTTGCACTGTGTCCAGAACTTGCATGTTTCCCTTGTGCCTTGACCGAAAATCACTTGTGATTTTCCATTATCCTTACATTTCTGAAGATTTATGTTGTATTGTTCACCAGTGGAAATGTATGTGCGTGCTCATAATATCAAGGGCAGGTTAAATTGAGCAGAAACACTGCAATCGGTATTGAGGAACTAGGAGGTGATGATCTGTGCTTGAATGCATTGATGCATTTTATTCCAGCTTTGGGAATCATTGAACCCCAACAGTGAGCAGCAAACACATTATCCCTTTGTAGCAGAACGCTATCAATTTTCACGAGCTAGGCTCATACCATTGCATTTCTTCAACATTTTCTATCTTTTTTGAATGTTTAAAAATTATTTTGTCTAAGCAATGCACAAATATAAATTCAAAGCAGGGAACCAAAGGAAAAGCCTGTGACACCCAGAGATATTCTGATCTGAAGTCTTGCTGTGCTATATGGCATTAACTCCCAGAGCACTGAAGTTTTCCAGCAATTTACACAGCAGGAAGCTGTTTTTTTTTCATGTTTCTCAGTACAGTTCCAAATCCGAATATTTCAAGAAAGATGGCATTAAAGGACATGGTGTGCTGCATAAACTGAAGTGTCAAAGCACTGCTGTCTCTTGAACCTCACCCAGTCAATCTCAAACTTCTAGATCTAACAGTCTTGAATAATTGCTTGGTTAAAGATATGAACACCTTAATGCCAAAGGGATTAGTTGGAGAGTCTGCAAAAGGTCAGCCATCCTCAAAGCTGATTATCAAAAGCTGAAATCAGGGTCATTGAGATCACTTTGGAGATTGGATAAGATGGATTACAATGGTTCCGCGCCACTGAACCAGAACATGCACCCATCAATGCTCTGTAATATTGACTTTGCCATCATGTGCAGGGTTAGCTCCTGTAAATATCCACTGGCAGTTCAATAGCGTAAATTCCAGGGCATAATGTGCTGGAATGGTGGCCAGAGATGGCTTAGAGGCCAGCCTTTAAAAAACAAAGCTAGGCTGAAGATTGCAGCACAGGCGGGGAAACAGCGACTAACTAGGAAAGTAAATGGTGCATGTGTTGGCTGTCAGGTGGTCGCATTGGAAAGCACAAGAAAAGTCTTCTCCAAAACCCCTTGCAGAGGCAGCTGGCAAAAGTTGAAGGACATGGCTCAGATTCAGCGTAGAAACATAGGAAACTTATAGCAAGGTGGGAGGTCATTTGGCCCATCTTGTGTGTGCCAGTCAAAAAAGAGTTATCCAGTCCAATCCCACTTTCCAGTTCTTGCTCTGTAGCTCCGTAGGTTATGGCACTTTAACTGCACATATAATTATATTCCTTGAACAGGAAGCTAGGAAAATGTGGAGGGGTGACTCTGTTAATTGAAGATGGTGTTAGCACAATAGAGAGGGATGACCTAAGTTATGAGGAATGATAAAGGCAATAAGTCACTTGTGGGAGTGGTGTACAGGTCACCTAGCAGTAACAACATGGTAGGATGCGGTATTAAAGAAGAAATAATGGGAGCTTGTCAAAAAGGTATGGCGATTGTCATTAGGGATTTTAATCTACATATAGACTACAAAAATCAGATGGGCAAAAGTAGTCTAGATGAAGAATTTATGGAATGTTTTTGAGATAGTTTCTTAGAACAGCATGTTCTGGTACCAAGCAGAGAGTAGGCTACAGTAGACCTGACATTGACCAATGAGATAGGATTAATTAATGACCTCATAGTGAAGGTGCCCCTAGGTAGCAGTGATCATAATATGATTAAAGTTTGAGGGAGAGAAGAGTGGGTCTCAGACAAATATTTTAAACCTAAATAAATGCAATTATGAGGGCATGAAAGCACAGCTAGCTAGAGTGAACTGGCAAATTAGGTTAAGGGATAGGTCAATAGAAATGCAGTGGCTTACATTTAAGGGGATATTTCAGAACAGAATAGATGCATTCCAACAAGAAAGAAAAATTCCAAGAGGAGGACCCACCATCTGTGATTAACTAAAGAAGTTAAAGACAGTATCAAACTTAAAGAAAAGCATATAATTACACAAAAATGGTGGCAAGGCAAAATATTGGTCAGAATATTAAACAAAGCAAAGAATGACGAATAGATTAATAAGGACGTAAAAATTAGAGTTCAAGAGAAAGCTAACTAGAAATATAAAGACAGGTATTAAGAGTCTCTGCAGGCATTTTTAAAAAATATAGCAAAGTGAGCATTAGTCCTATAGAAAGTGAGTCTGGGGACATAAGAATGGAACATACGAAGATGGTAGATGAATTGAAATGGTATTCTGCATTGGTTTTCACTATAGAGGACACAAGTAACATCACAGAAATAGCTGTAAATCAGGAATTGGAAGGGAGGGAGGAACTTGGGAAAATTACAATCACCAGGGAAGCAGTACTTAGCAAATTGTTGGAACTGTGGCTTGACAAGTCCCGGGGTCCTGATGATTTCATCCTAGGGTCTTAAAAGAAGTGGCTAGTGAGATAGTTGATGCATTGGTTTTAATTTTCCAAAATTCACTAGATTCAGGGAAGGTTCCATGAGATTGGAAAATAGCAAATGTTACTCCTTTATTCAAAAAGGGAGGGAGACAAAAAGCAGGAAACTATAGGCCAGTTAGCTTAACATCTGTCACAGGGAAATTGTTAGAAGCTATTATGATGTTATAACAGGGCACATGGACAAATTCAAGGTTATTAGGCAGAGTTAACATGGTTTTGTGAAAGGGAAATCATGTTTAACCAATTTATTGGAGTTCATTGAAGAAATAACATGCACTCCGGATAAAGTGGATGTAATGTATTTAGATTTTCAGGCGGCATTTGATAAAGTGCCACATGAAAGGTTATTGCGGAAAATAAAAGCTCATGGTGTAGGAGGTAAGATATTGGCATGGATAGAAGATTGGCTAGCTAACAGGTTACAGAGAGTAGACATAAATGGGTCATTTTCTGGTTGACAAGGTGTAATGAGTGCTGTGCCACAGAGATCAGTGCTGTGGCCTCAACTCTTTACAATTTATATAAATGATTTGGATGAAGGGACTGAAGGTACAGTTGCTAAATTTGTTGATGAAACAAGGATAAGTAGGAAAGTAAGTTGTGAAGGGGACACAGGAGGCTAGAAAGGGATATAGATAGGTTAGGTGAGTGGGCAAAGTTCCAGCAAATGGAGTATAATGTGGGAAAATGTGAAATTCTCCATTTCGGCAGGAAGGATAAAAATGAAGCATATTATCTAAAAGGTGAGATATTGCAGAGCTCTGAGGTGCAAGGGGATCTGGGTGTCTTAGTGCATGAATCACAAAAGGTTAGTATGCAGGTACAACGAGTAATTAGGAAAGCTAATAGAATGTTTTTTGTTCATTGTGAAGGGAATTGAATACAAGAATAGGGAGGTTATGTTTCAGTTATATAGGACATTGATGAGATCTCAGGTGGAATCATCCCAGGTTTGCATTAAGTGCAATAGTGGGCGGGAAAACGACGTTTTACCCACCAACTGCAATGATGGCTTCCCACGCTGTATCATCCCAATCCCACCTCATTAATCATGCATTCCCAGGAAACACGCTGTTTTGATGGTGGGCAGGCACTCATTTGCCCACCCCAGCATCACGTCGCCACTTCCTCACGCTGGGCGCCAAATATAAAGTGCAGCCACGCGCACACCTCTCAGTGCTTCCAGCCTAGGACCGCTGCACGGAAGACAGGGTGACCCCGAAATGCAAAAAGACTGCAGCATCCTGGTCTAGTGACGCATCCCTCGAGTGCCTTTTAGACACCATGGAGGCCCGCCGTGATGACCTCTACCCCCAGCCTGGCCGCAGGGGGGGCAGCGGCATCACCAATCTGGCTTGGGAGGTCGTGGCAGCGGTGGTCAGCGCCAAGGCCCTGCATAAGAGGACAGCCACCCAGTGCTGCAAGAGAATGAATGATCTCCTCCATTCTGGCAGGTAAGTCACTCTTCTCATCACACTCAACTCTCACACTCACAAACCCATCACACATCCACAGGGATCTCACTCGCTGCCAGTTCACGGGACATCATTCACTCTCACATACACCGTCATTGTCCTCATCCCATCCATGGGACCACTCACCACCCACATATGCCAGGCATATTTATCATCTGGCCTGGCAGGCGTCCTGCTTATACTCTCTCCATCTCTATTCATGCAGGGCAAGCAGGCACACAACAAGAGGGAGAGTTTTCAGACTAGTGAAGTAATGCCTAACATCAAGGTCTTCACAGACTTTGAAAATTGAGTCATCCAGCTGGTTGGTGATGATCTGGACCACTCCTGTGTTGATGGTGAGGTCAGCGGTGCTCAACTACGTGAGGATCCAGCAATGCAATATCCATCAGACAACCGTCCTGTGATTCTGTTGCCATGTTCCGCAGTCCCCTGCCATGAACTAATTATCTCTCCTTGCTTTCAAAGGGACATCCTAAAGTAGCCGAGGGGGTCAATGAGCTAGGTCCTTGACTCAAGCCTCGAAGACACCTTGGAAGAAGAATCTGATGAAACCCAAATTGAGGACCCGTCACAGTGTTCACCCACACCCTACACCAGCGCAGGGACACACACCTCAGTGGGACCTAGTTCTAGAGTAGCCTCAGGGTCACAATCTGGTGAGCACATCATACTGTCTGACCCACAGCAGGTGGAGGCAAGGACTTCCCAGGTTTCTGGCACTCAGAGGACTGCTGGAGGCCAGAAATCTGCTGAGTTGGAGTCAGATGAGGATCCTCTGGAATCAGTCGTACCTCAGTTGCTGGAGCTGCAAAGGCAAGCTCGGGAACATCAGGAAGGGATGTCCACTGCAATCTTCAGATTGCAGGGCACAATGGAGGAGTCCGTCCGCCTACAGTCTGAGGTGATAGCGCCGGCATGCCAACGCACCAAGATCAACACTGGTATGATGACGGCTGCCATGGAGACCTTGGTCCAGGATGTTGGTCCTGCACTGTTGCATGGGCTGAACTCCATCGCTGATGTCACAGTTGGCCACCAGCAGTGTCAATGTGAGAAGGGTGCGGGGCAGCTTGATCTCACTCCAGCTTCCCCTTCTCCTCAAGGAGTCAATCCTTGACTGGGATCCTCCCATAGGGAGGAGGATCAGCAGGTGAATACTGCAGGCCATCCACCCAGGTGACTCAGAGAGTGTTTGGCCCATCCGAATCCCCTCTTCCTGTGACCCCAGCAGCTCCAGCTCCACAGACCGAGGAGGATGCCACTGCCACACAGTGGGTCGCTGAAGGCAGACTGGGACCCTCCAGGTCTCGACCGTCCAGAAGATGCCTGCCAAGGTCATCACAAACAGGGTGTCGCAGTCAGCAGGCTGCCTCCACCTCCGCTGTGGATGTCGGGGGAGCAGCAAGACATAATGGCAGGGTTAGGAAGGTTAAGAAGTTATCAACACATCGCATGTAACTCTTTCGAGTACATTCACAGTTCTTGGTTTCCGGGAGTGGGACATGAACCCACAACCTTCTGACTCAAAGGCGAGGGTGCTATGAACTGAGCCACAGCTGACACCTCCAGTTAAGAAGATGTAACTCTTTCGAGTTATCAACAGGCACAGATTGTAACTCTTTCGAGTACATTCACAGTTCTTGGTTTCCGGGAGTGGGACATGAACCCACAACCTTCTGATTCAAAGGCGAGGGTGCTATGGACTGAGCCACAGCTGACACCTCGTTAAGAAGATGTAACTCTTTCGAGTTATCAACAGTCACAGATTGTAACTCTTTCAAGTACATTCACAGTTCTTGGTTTCCGGGAGTGGGATATGAACCCACAACCCTCTGATTCAAAGGCGAGGGTGCTATGAACTGAGCCACAGCTGACACCTCAAAACTAGTATTTATACTCTTTCGAGTTATCAACAGTCACAGATTGTAACTCTTTCGAGTACATTCACAGTTCTTGGTTTCCGGGAGTGGGACATGAACCCACAACCTTCTGACTCAAAGGCGAGGGTGCTATGGACTGAGCCACAGCTGACACCTTGTTAAGAAGATGTAGTTGCACAGCCTGGGCACAGGTGTAAATCACTTGTGCTTAATGTCCACTATTGTAAATAAACTCCTAAAAATGTCTCCTTGCCTATGATTCCTTGTTCTGATGAGCAGTGTTCGTGTCACTCAGATGTGAAACGTTGATTCCTGCACAAGATAAAGGCAGGTGTCTCAGTCCAGAGCCTCTTCCCTGTGCAATGTGTAACCTTCTGACCAAACTGATGATCCGGCTTCACACTCACTGGACACATTACTGATGCCTGCACCTCGATGGTGCTTGTCAATGCTGCCAGAATGTAGTGGGCAGGTGTCACAGAGTTCCGTCATTCTCTCTGTGTGATTTCAACACCTTTAAGGTGGGCTGGCCCCCTCATCTCTTCAGCATCAGTGACCGGTGACACTGAGCTCCTGAAGGTTACAGGTGCTAAAGGCTGAGGATCAGGTGCATTTAAAGTTTCACGGCTGTGTCTCCATGATATGACCCTGATCACAGAGCACAAGCGAGCTGCCCTCAGCCAAACAAGAGTCAGACATTCACAGAGGCAATGTGAAGATCTATGGAGTGTCCTCACTGCATGTCGTCATCATCCTCCTGGAATCTAGTGACTATTAGTTGCATCTCCATGACATGAGCCTGAGCCCTGAGGGTATGTGTCAAACGTTCACAGATGCAAGGTGAGGATGTCAGGACTGTCCTCACTGCATCTTGTTATCATCCTCCTTGAATCTTGAGGCTATGAGGGTCGCCCAAGCGCTCCTGCCTCGTCTGGCCAGTGCGATGGCCTCATAACCAGCATCCTCACCTTCGAGGACCTCATCATCATCATCCCCTTTGACATCTTCCTCATCAGAGGTGACGTGCAGCTCCTCCACTTCCTCCTCAGCCAGGCCCTCCCCACGTTGCTGCGCCAGGTTGAGGAGTGTGCAGCATGTGATGATGATGCGCAAAGCCCTTTGGGAACTATATTGCAATGCTCCACGGGACCTGTCGAGGCACTGGAACCTCACTTTCAATGTGTCTATTGTTTGCTCCACCAAAGTCGGGGGCATGGCATGAGCCTTGTTGTACCGTCACTCTGCTGCAGTCTGAGGCCACTACATGGGCGTCGTCATAGAACCATAGAAAAATTACAGTGCAGAAAGAGGCCATTCAGCCCATAGTATCTGCGCCAGTCAAAAAGAAAGAAAAGAAGCTAGCTGCTCATTTTAATCCCACTTTCCAGCACCAGGTCCGTAGCCTTGCGGGTTATAGCACTTCAGATGCAGATCCAGGTACCTTTTCAATGAGCTGAGCATTTCAGCCTCAATCAATAACTTAGGCAGTGAACTCCAGACACCCAGCACCCTTTGAGTGGAAAAATTTTGTCTCATGTCCCCTCTAATCCTTCTGCCAATCACCTTAAATTTATGCCCCCTGGTAATTGACCCCTTAGCTAGGGATGAAGAGGTATTAATGTCTATAATGTTATTGAAAATTATTTTTAAAATAGAGTTTAATGGTGTCTGTGTCTTTGTGTGTCTCAATTGGATTAAAGCCAGCTAGTCTGGGTGCTTTGATGTATAGTAGTTTTGAGATGTCAATTAGATAAATGTAAGGAAGTTAAAAGGTAAAGTGCAATTTGCATTTATTGAATAAACCATTCAATGGGCAAAATCTTGCACCTAGCTGGGAGATGCCAAGCAATATGCTTATATTACTAATAAAAGTGGTGGATTAAAAGGATTTTTGTTAGGGGAGGTAAAATTTGAAAAACCTAGTAATACAATGGAAAATTTTCATTCAAAGGAAAAGTTAGGAGTTTGTGTAAGTCAGAGGCATTTAAGATCTAACCAGCTTGTAAGCCTACAACTGTGTCTGCAAAGGAACCAAATTGAAAGGAACCTCATTTTGAATTCATAAGGTCAAATGTGCTTTGCCTGGTCTCTGTTTAAAGACTATGTGTTATGGTTGCCTTGGTGAAAATTTACCCGGGAGTGATTAATTTGGGAATTTGTTTAAAAGTTATGGTAGTAATTTATAGACATGTTTAATGTGTTGTTAAATTAATAAATGTTTAATTTAGTTCTATATAAAAAAACCTTTCAAGCCTCGGTGTTCTTATTCCTGAATTCAGAGCTGCATCTCAAACATACCAATTGAAAATATAGGTTATGACAGTTGTTCAAGTTTCCCTCTGAGCTATAAACAACTCAGCCTTTACCAACTGCTGTGTCATAACAGGGGAAACAAGTCTTTCCTGTCTACTCTATCTAGGCCCCTCATAATTTTGTGCACCTCATCCTCTGTTCTAAGGAAAACAACGTTTGCCTAGCCAATCTCTCCTCATAGCTGCAATTCTCAAGCCCTGGCAACATTCTTGTAAACCTCCTCTGCCCTCTCTCCAGATCAATTATGTTCTTCCTGTAATCGCTAATCAGCCACCTCCTCTGTAGGTAGCCCTTGTCCCTGAGGAGCCAACCATGTAGCCCCTGTGACCCTGGAAGGTGTCAGGGATCTGAGATATGCTAAGAATGTAGGAGTTGTAGACACTCCCCGGGAATCATGCACAGACCTGTAGGATGTGTTTGTAGTGCTCGCACACCAGCTGAATGTTCAACGAGTGAAAGCCATTGCAGTTAATGTAGATGACTGTTTGCTGCCACGGAGATCTATGCACCACATGAGTGCAGTCCATGGCACCCTGCACCTGTGAAAAACCTGAGATCTGCACAAATCCCAGCGCTCTTGCTTCCTGGCTTTCCGGATCCTGGGAAAAACGCACAAAGTTCTGTGCCTTCACAAAGATGGCGCCTGTGACCTCCTGGATGGAGGCTTGTGAGATCCTGCACCTGTGGAACCCTTGAAGGAGCCACTGGCGTAAAAATTGAGCGCCGCAGTCATTTTCACAGCTACTGGCAGTGGATGCCCTCCATGTCCCGTGGCGCCAAATCCTGTAGCAGGTGGCATATGTGACTGATCAGTTCCCTAGGCATGCGCAGTCTTTGGTGACGCTGGTTCTCGGTCATCTGCAGGGATGAAGGGCACTGTCTATAGACCCTGGGTCTATCAAGCTGCCTGTGAGTGATGGCTGTCTGTCAATCCTCAGCTGTGTGCAAAGCAGGCCCTGCCGCCCCTTCATCTTGAGGGAGGTGCTCCTCCCTTTGCTGAGCTCTCTTCTTCTTCTTCTCTGCTCCCTGTAAGCCATGAGACATACCGTTAAATCACCAGGCTCCATGATCCTGATGTTCCCCTCTTGCAAGATCAAAGAGAGAGACACGTGGGTTAGCATAGGTGTAATAAGAACAGATCTTTGTTAAGTCTGAATGCCCCTTCCTGCATGCAGGAGAGTGCTGGCCACCACTTGGTTGGCCAGTGTGTAGTGCGCTCATTGGTTGTCTGAAACCCCACCCACCTCCACTCCTTTCCTCTTGACTGATTGACGGCATCTTCAGCCAGTGGACTACATGCTGTGCTCCCAGCTCAGGCACAGGCATTCTCCTAACCCGCACTGCAAGGCTACGCTGTTAGCTTGAACCATAATGGATACTGGTCCAAAACATAATAAAGACATTGCAAGGGGCTGTGAGCGCCTCCACAAGTGACTGCGCCATGGCCACCTTTCGCAAGGGGATTATACAGTTTGTGCAGTCAGCCATTTGTTCCGCTGCTCCTTAAAATGCATATTAATTTGCAGTCTGCTCCTGAGGGGTGAAAAGTTCTGGAGCATTTGATGGCACTTTCATGCTTTTGCGTTACTGGAGTGGACAGAAAAACTTCAGAGGCCCCACTCTGAGCATATCAATGGAGCTGAATGGTCTCAGCTGCGAAAGAATGCTCACTTTTGACAAGCTCTTCCAAGTGCATGGCCATTTCCATCAACCCCCCACCACCCAAACTCCCCAGCATGTGCTTGAATATTTCCTTCAGTCTGTGCTGCCTTGCCCCCAGCCACCGCCCCTACCCCTGGCCTGACAGGCACCCATGCTGGAGCCCTTGCCCCACCACCGCTCTGAAAGCCAACTGGGAAAAAGTGACTTGCCTGTGCCCGCAGCGAATGCGCGCGCCTCTTCCTTGATGTTCTGAAGGCAATGCTCACGAGCACTGCTCAAGTTTGTATCCATTCACCTCTGAGTTCCCCTCGAAGTTCAGGTCACTAGGTACATGGCTTTTAAAGGCAGTCATGAAGCACACTGTTCTTAAGTCACGCCGGCGTGGGCTGTACATTTGATATGGGGGGCTGATTCCGGTGAGCAGGGCTTATAATTAGATGCAAATGTATTAAAATGACATTCTTGACTTGCGGCGGCAGGAAAAGCGGCCTGCCATTGACAGGTGGAGCAGGCGATCGCAAACTGGTTTCACGACGCCGTAAAACTAATTTTTGGCCTTCTCGCCATTTTGTTTCCCCGCCCCCGCCCACCATGACACCCAATGCCAATGGGGCTGGAGAATTCCAGCCCTGCAAATGAGTCTTAGAGACTGGATCAGCTTTGGCTTCTGACAATTCCTGGGAAAGGGAACAAGTGCACCACAGTGGAAGGATTGAGAACACGGCAGAAAACAGACCCAACCTGTCAGAAAAGGTATTTCCCTTATTAAACTACTTGATTCTATGAAAGGTAGTGTAAAATGGAACCGGTTTCTCTCCAAACTTTGGTTGAGTAAATAGAATAGCAAGACAAAGCCGGAAACTCCTGTGAGGACGTCACATGTCACAGTGTACGATAACATTGGGTGAGAGTCCTGACGTCATCGCGCACTCGCGCGATATTTCACTCGGTGGGCACCCGTAAGGGTCAGCGGCATGCTCACTGACAATTAAGAGGCCTATTAAGGCCATTAAGCTAGCAATTGATTTGTATTTTTTGCTGCCCATCCAACTTTACAGTTGGCAGGCGGGCAAATAGGCCAGGCGGCCTTTGCATTTTTTAGGAAATCTCATCCACAGACTGGAAGGGGTTTCCAACAGTAATTTTTTTTTAAATGTCCCTGTTTGTGTGACTCAGTCACATGTGGGGACATGTTTCCCTTATTTTTAAAATCTTTATTAATCATTGTAAAATTCTTCAGCTCCCTAAGACAGCTCCGTGCCTCCAGGGAGCTTTCAGCGCACGCTCCTCCGCGTGTGTGCAGACTTTAGCACTCACGCTCCTCCTGCCCTCACCTGGGCAGCACTGAGGCTCTCAGCGCGCATTTCACGCTGGCTGGCCGTTAATTGGCCAGCCAACATGAAATCGCAGTTGGGGCCCAATCGCGGGCAGCGGTCCGTTTCGTGGCGGCTCCTGGGCCTGCCACAGGGAAAATCCTGCCAATGGAGATCACTCCTTGCCTGTATCCTTTACTGTATATATGTATATGGTTACAAGTAGTTAATAAAGACTTGCTGTTAACATATAGAAGACTACAAAGACTTCCTTAACAGACACATGGGAACACCACCACCTGGAAGTTCCCCCCCAAGCCACTAACCATCCTGACTTGGAAATATATCGCTGTTCCTTCACTGTCGCTGGGTCAAAATCCTGGCACTCCCTCCCTAAAGATAGCATCAAACTTAAAGAAAAAGTACATAATTGTGCAAAGAATGGTGGCAGGTCAGAATGTTGGACAGAATATAAAAAAGAGCAAAAAATGACAAAACGATTAATGAGGGAAAAATTAGAGTACGAGAGAAATCTAGCTAGAAATATAAAGACAGATAGTAAGAGGTTTTATAGATAATTAAAAAAGAAGATGCAACAAAGTGAGCATTGGTCCTATAGAAAGTGAGTCGGGGGAATTAATAATGGAAAATAAGGAGATGGCAGATGAATTGAACAGATATTTTGCATCAGTCTTCACTATAGAAGGTACAAGTAACATCTCAGAAATAGCTCTAAATCAGGAAATGGAAGGGATGGAGGAACTCGAGAAAATTACAATCACCAGGGAAGTGGTACTTAGCAAATTATTGGAGCGGCGGGCTAACAAGTCCCCACGCCCTGATGGACTTCATCCTAGAGGTCTTAAAAGAGGTGGCTAGTGAGATGAATTTAAAAAAAACACACGACTTTACTTAATAGGGCTAATTGAAGATGACATCATTGCATTACAGGATATTAATGAGTCATCCACCAAACTTGAGGAGGTTTTAAAATCCTTTGACATTTATTTCAATTTGAGATCCAACAAAATATTGAAGCTAAATTCAATAAGAGAGACTGAAGGCTCTGATGAAGAGTCATATGCACTCAGAACAGTTGGCTCTGTTTCTCCTTCCACAGATGCTGCCAGACCTGTCAAGTTTTTCCAGCATTTTCTGTTCTTAATTTAAATTTTAAATTAGATTCAGGTTACAGTCCTGTCAGACAAGGAACCATGCTCAAAGACCTCTGGATTCGAACAACGGACTCTCCACATTACGGGGCAGTGGGAGTCCAATGCCCAGTCATGATCCTGGAGCCACTGAGGTGTGGCAGCAAGCAGATCTTTGAGCTGAGGTACGTCACCCATAACCAGCCTTTCTCCCGCCCTGAGCAGTGGAAGCAGTACCAGAGAATGATCAGCAGTCTGAGAAACCTCTATCTCTAACTATGATGATAGTACAGCTGGTCGACACAACAACCACTGTGACCACACTGCAACTTCCAGCCAGCATGCTTCAGCCACAAGGAATGCTGGAACCTGGTACCAATCTCTCACCATCAACAACAAAACACAGAGGTGAACATTTCACTAAACCTTCTTCTCACCACAGGCACCCTCTTCTTCAGCGTCAGAGGGTCTCAAGATGGCCTACGCGGAGAAAGAAGAAGAAAAAGCAGCACCATGGAGACGAATTCCATGTTCATCCACCCCCACAAGAATCGATCAAGAGTAACAGCAGCCATGGATAAATGCAACAGCCAAACCGACCTGGCGTGGGTCAACATAAAGCAATGGAAGAAAAGAATGAAAGCATACCCAAACGCCAGTCCAATCTCCAAGCAAGAACAAGAACTAGAACCTCCAGAGCCTATCACTCTTCTGACAGAGCAGTGAATGAGATATGGAAGGTTATAGGGCCTCCAGACCGCCTGAACTTCTAACTTCAAGGACTTGAAGGATGGAGATGGGGTAGTGAGAATGTTGTAATAATACTAATACAGTTAGAGCAATAATGGAATAGCATTAAGGTTGTAACAGTAAGGAAAATGCATAAGACTTATAACAATGTAAGATTTGAAGTAAACTAATATAACTCTATACCCATGGGATAAAGACTTGGGGAGAGGTGTTGTATAAGGGTCTAGTTTATACAAGGTTAATGTGGAACTGAGTACAGTACCACCCACAGTGAAGTAAGAAGGCACACGATCCAGAGCTATGATCAGTGCGGTGTGACCAGAGATGTGTTAAGACCTAGACATGGAATTAGCTCCTCGCCTAGATAGTTTACTGTATATATGTATACAGTTACAAGTAGTTAATAAGGACTTGTTGTTAACATACAGAAAACTATAACATCTTCCTTAGCAGACAAGTTCTGTAATGAACACCATTTCAACACTGAGAATCCCATCCAAGTGTAGCTGATCCATTGGGGATGTTAGAGCTCTCCCAGAACCATGTTTACAGAGACTCAGAGGCACCAGAAAACTTGGGAAAACACCAGATTCTTAAGTGATCTTGGTCACAAACCAGTCACACCAATCAGGAGAACTGTGGCAGATGGATTTTAACATAGAGAAGCGTGAGGTCATACATTTAGGGAGGTCAAACAGTTACAGGGATTACACAATAAATGGGAATGTACTAAGAGGGGTAGATGAAGTGAGAGATCTTGGCGTACAAGTACACAGGTCCCTGAAGACAGCAGTTCAAGTAGACAAGGTTGTAAAGAAGGCATATGGAATGCTCTCCTTCATTGGCAGAGGTATAGAACATAAAAATAAGGATATAATGTTGGAATTGTATAAAACACTGGTGAGGCCACAACTGGTGTATTGTGTGCAGTTCTGGTCACCACATTACAGGAAGGCCAGAATAGCTCTGGAGAGAGTGCAGAGGAGGTTTACAAGAATGTTGCCAGGGTTAGAAAAGTGTAGCTGTGAGGAGAGATTGGATAGGTTGGGGTTATTTTCCTTAGAACAAAGAAGGCTGAGAGGTGACTTGATTGAGGTGTACAAAATTATGAGGGGAATAGATAGAGTGGACAGGATAAAATTGCTTCCCTTGATGGAGAATTCTAGAACCAGGGGACATAGTTTCAAGATAAGTGGCAGAAGGTGTAGGAGGAAGAACTTTTTTATGCAGAGGGTAGTGGGTGTCTGGAATTCCCTGCCCAAGTTGGTGGTAGAGGCAGAAACTTTAAACTCTTTTAAAAAGTACCTGGATCTGCACCTAAAGTGCTGTAAGCTGCAGGGCTCTGGGCCGGGTGCAGGAAGGTGGGATTAGAAAGAGCACCTGGGTGTCCTTGGGCTGGCATGGACAAGATGGGCCAAATGGCCTCCTTCTGTGCTGAACTTTTCTATGATTCTATGTACACTTATTTTATCATGTGCACAGCAGTCAAATCAGCTGTCAGCCAAAAGGTGCCATTTAAATCAGAGGTCATCACCAGCTATCACTTGTCTCTATTTCCAAAGTCTCCTGAAGCATTCGACCACTGATCAAGCTGATCAAATTCGGGTATCTGCTGACCCCCCTTCACGACTGGCAAACTGCCTTTGGATTGTTGCTCGCAATTTACCAGTACAATCTTAATTAGGCCTGCAGGCCAAATTGCCATGAACCTGCCATCATCCTTATTAAACACATCGAGCATAGGCTGCACATAGAAACATAGAAAATAGGAGCAGGAGTAGGCCATTCGGCCCTTTGAGCCTGCTCCGCCATTCATTATGATCATGGCTGATCATCCAACTCAATAGGCTGCTCCCGCTTTCTCCCCATATCCTTTGATCCCTTTCGCCCCAAGAACTATATCCAACTCCTTCTTGAAAACATACAATGTTTTGGCCTCAACTATTTTCTGTGGTAGTGAATTCCACAGGCTCACCACTCTCTGAGTGAAGAAATTCCTCCTCATCTCAGTCCTAAATTGTCTACCCCGTATCCTCAGACTGTGACCCCGGGTTCTAGACTCATCCACCATTGGGAAACATCCTTCCTGCATCTACCCTGTCTAGTCCTGTTAGAATTTTATAGGTTTCTATGAGATCCTCCCCATTCTTCTGAACTCCAGCAAATATAATTCCAACCAACTCAATCTCTCCTCATATGTCAGTCCCGCCATCCCAGGAATCAATCGGGTAAACCTTCACTGCACTCCTTCTATAGCAAGAACATCCTTCCTCAGATAAGGAGACCAAAATGGCACACAATATTCCAGGTGTGGTCTCACCAAGGCCCTGTATAATTGCAGCAAGACATCCCTGCTCCTGTACTCAAATCCTCTTGCTATGAAGACCAACATACCATTTGCCTTCTTTACCGCCTGCTGCACCTGCATGCTTACCTTCAGCGACTGGTGTACGAGGACACCCAGGTCTCATTGCACATTCCCCTCTCTCAAGTTATAGCCATTCAGATAATAATATGCCTTCCTGTTTTTGCTACCTAAATGGATAAACTCATTTGCACCTAGAAAACCTATATCCTGCTCCAAATTGGGCAAGATCCCAAATGCAGGCCCAGCTCTCTATTCCATGTTTGAAAGTGCTCTTGTACAAGTAAAACGAGAACAGCATCGGACTCAGCTGTGATGGACCCCAGGATCAAACAGCTTGCTGACACTCACAGTCTCAGTTCATACAGGAAGAATGACCATTGTGTGAGGTGATAGAGAACAGCACGTAACCCTAGCATGAGCCACAAAGTGGAGGGAAAGCAACTGGGGGCAAGGTAAAAGGGATTTTATAAGGTAAAATGGTCCATTAAAGTTTGTCTGTATTTATGAAGGAATGGGGGTGACCTGTGACTCAGGAACAAAACTTTGCTTTCTCATGTGAGTGAGTGTATTTTGTAACACAATGTGAACATATTGGGAAC
This sequence comes from Cetorhinus maximus, assembly GCF_964194155.1. NCBI lineage: Eukaryota > Metazoa > Chordata > Chondrichthyes > Lamniformes > Cetorhinidae > Cetorhinus > Cetorhinus maximus. The sequence continues at coordinate 166,107,509 of NC_135879.1, forward strand.
AAAAGAACCAAGTTTAAGGTCTAGGACTTTTAGGCATTCAGGGGCACATATAACAATTCCCATCCAGTAGGTCCTCCTGAAGTTTGATAAATGATTCTGCAACCTTATTGTGTTTTTTGTTTCACCTGACACCAGGACCAGGTTAATCTCACTAAATTTTGCAAACTTGAAATCTGGCCCTTGAAAATAGTAGATTGTGATTTATTTGGCAAAGGTAAACAGCCAAGTTTTTGTGGGAAAAGGAAACAGTGAGTGATGTATAGTGTTAGACTGTGATCAGTAAAAGCCTCTTCCTGATAGGAAACAGCTTGAAGATTAGCACAACTCACATGGCTACAATTGGCCCAAAGCTGATCTAAGCTAGGACCGAGTCCTCTCCTGCTGAATGTCTGGTCACATACCAGCAATTTAACAGCACCAGACTTTTGACAAACTCTTCCTCCTTGTTAAGAGTTATCTTGGGTTTTGCTACTTAGCGCTGACAGTTACAAACAGTGATGATATTATGCAGCAACAGATTCCACTGAACTCGTGCATCCTCCAGCAGTTAAGAGTATCGCTAATGTTGTTTATGGTGGCACTGCTCCACAAATCATTCAGTACAAAAATCAAGCTATCACATATCCATTCAAAGAGAAATAAAGCATGGGAAGAATTTTTTGTCCCACGGGCGGGCGCGTGCCCCACCCGAACGGGAGGGAAATAGTGCGGGATGATGTCGGGACGCTCGCCCAATGTCACCACGCACGCTCCTGTTCAGGCCTTTAATCAATTAATTAAATTGAATTTTTCGCTGCCCGCCCAACCATTTGGTTGGCGGACGGGTGAATAGGCCAGGCAGCCTTTGCATTTTTAATGAAACCTCATCCAGGGGCGTGATGAGGTTTTGAACAGTGACTAAAAAAGCCGATAAAATTTTTAAAAACTCATATTTCACATGTTCCTCTTTACGTGACAGAGTCACATGTGGGGACATGTTTTCCTTACTTTTAAAATCTTTATTTGTCATGTTAAAAATCTTCAGCCCCCTGAGGCAGCTCTGTGGCTTCAGGGATCTTTCACTGAGCTCACCCCCGCACATGTGCAAACTTCAGCGCTCACGCTCTTCCCCACACCCCCACCCCGGCAGCACTGAGGCTCTTAGTGCGCCTTTCGCGCTGGCTGGCTGTTAATTGGCCAGCCAGTGTGAAATCTCGGTTGGGGCCTGATCGCGGGTGGCAGTCGTTTTTACAGCAGCTCCCAGGCCCGCCCGCTGCGCCTGCCTGACTAGGTAAAAATTCTACCCCATATTTTATTTCTGGCTGAATCTCAAAGAAAACAGTAGCTAACTGTTATTAGCAATGCACAAGTTTGTCTTTCTAGTGTTGTCTTGCCTCTGCTCTGTTGAAAGTTGAAGAACCATGAATAATTTTCAAGCTCTTTGCAATTTGGCTGCAGCACCATCTCCAAGCAGCATCTACCAGAAGTTTCAGCTGCACATCATTTTCTTTTTTTAATTTTGTTTTTGGGATGTGGGCTTCGCTAGCTGGGCCAGCGTTTATTGCCCATCCCTAACTGCCCTTGAGAAGGTGGTGGTGAACTGCCTCCTTAAACCGCTGCAGTACATATGGTGTAGGTACACGCACAGTGCTGTTAGGAAGGGAGTTCCAGGATTTTGAGCCAGTGACAGTGAAGAAACGGTGATATATTCCAAGTCAGGATGGTGAGTGACTTGGAGGGGAACTTGCAGGTAGTGGTGTTCCCATGTGTCTGCTGCCCTGTCCTTCTAGGTGCACACCATGATAGAACCTTACAGCACAAGAGGAGGCCCTTTAGCCCATCATGCCTGTGCCTTTGAAAGGGCTGTCCAATTAGGTCTCGCACCCCAGCTTCCTCCTCATAACCATGCAAATTAGTCTGCTTTAAGCAGACATTGAATTGCTTTTTAAGCATTCTTATAGATTCTGTTTCCACCAATCTTTCAGATAGTGCATTTTACAGCTTAACAATCCCCTGTGTGAAAAAGTTCTGCTAATTTTCCTGTAAGTTCTTTTTGCCAATTATTTGAAACCTGTGACCTCAGGTTACCAACCCACCCAAGTGGAAACAATTTTTCCCCATTTGTTGTATCAATATCCCTCCTAATTTTCTATTAGGACAACCCTTAACCTTCTCTGCACTAGAATCAGAGAGTGAAACAGTACAGGAGGAGGGCATTTAGCCCCATCATACCCTTGCCATGCTAGAGGTTATGGGTTTGAAAGGTGCTGTTGAAGGAGCCTTGGTGATTCACTGAAGTGCATCTTGTAGATGGTACACACTGCTGCCACTGTGCATCGGTGATGGGGGGAGTGGATGTTGAAGGTGGTGGATAGGGTGCCAATCAAGCGGGCTGCTTTGTCCTGGATGGTGTTGAGCTTCTTGGGTGTTGTTGGAGCTGCATTTATCCAGGCAAGTGGAGAGTATTCCATCACACTCATGACTTGTGTATTGTAGCTGGTGGACAGGCTTTGGGGAGTCAGGAAGTGAGTTGCTCTCTGCAGAATTCTCAGCCTCTAAGCTGCACTTGTAGCCACAGTATTTATATGGCTAGTCCAGTTCAATTTCTGGTCAATGATAACCCTCAGGATGTTGATAGTGGGGATTCAGCAATGGTAATGCCGGCGAATATAAAGAGGCGATGGTTAGATTCTCTTTTGTTGGAGATGGTCATTGCCTGACACTTGTGTGGCATGAATGTTATTTTTCACTTATAAGCCCAAGCAGGAATATTGTCCAGGTCTTGCTGCATTTGGACATGCTCTGCTACTGTCGTGGGATTTGAACCCATGCTCCCAGACCATTAGCCTGGGCCTCTGGATTACCAGCCCAGTGACATTACTGCTACACTGTCATCTCCTCAGCAAATCTTTTATTTGTGTTTTGTTACAATGACTCAAAAGAAGGTAATACATGCCTCAGTTGCTTTCATTCACTTTCTGCCAAGATCTGCCAAATGATCAGCAAAGGACATTAGAAAGTCTAGCCCTGTAAATCATTACTCTTAATCATTCATCTAGCTTTATAGTTAATTTTATCCACCTTATCCTTCATCTTTTCTTTTAAATTTCAAGATACACAGGAAAATGGCAGGAAGGTTAACTCAATTATAGGGCAGGAGGAAGTAGGTTGCAGGAATTGTATGCTGGTGTTCTGGGAATTGGTTTATAAGTTGACAATGTTGGAGAGTGGTTCTGGGCTCGGAGGTCAGGGGTCAAAGGTATGGAATATTAAGGGTATGAGGGTCGGAGAATTTGGGGCAGATCGAGGAATGTGAAAGCACTGAGAAGTTGGTTTGGGTGTGGTAACACTGAGAAGGGCACACCAGGGCCTGACAGAAGTGGGATGGATTGTTGGGACATAGCAGTATTATGGAAGCCCTCGAGTGTCAGAAGGAGTCATTGAGTGGAGGAGCACTGGGCGTATGCTTGATATGACAGTAGTAGAAGAGTGGATTTGAGATGTGGCAGTACTGAGATGGCTACGATAGTGTGCACAAACATTAAGGAGTGGGTGTCTGGCTTGAGGTTCCAGCCCACAGTCAGACCCTAAGCCCGTTCTTACCTTGAGGTTGAGTTTGAGGGCCTGAGCCCGCTATGCTACAGTCACAAAAATTCAATTATATTAAAGAAAGATAATCTTTTAAACACTTAAAAATTGCTTAATTTTGTACCACCACTGCAGTTAAGTATAAATTGCATTTATTAAGACAGAGAGGAAGATTTATGGACTATCCTTTTTTTCATTAATTCATGAGATGTGGACATCATTCGTGATGCCAGCATTTATTGACCATCGCCAATTGCCCTTGAGAAGGTGGTGGTGAGCTGCCTTCTTGAACCGCTGCAGTCCATGTGGTGTAGGTATTCCCACAGTGCTGTTAGGAAGGGAGTTCCTGGATTTGACCCTGAAGGAACGGTGATATATTTCCAAGTCAGGATGGTTGTGGTCTGGAGGAGAACTTGCAGGTGGTGGTTTTCGCATGCATCTGCTGCCCTTGTCCTTCTACGTGGTAAAGGTAGAAGGTGCTGAGGTCTGGTTATAATTCTGTTGCATTGTACATGTTATATTTTGGGTCTTACAACCTCTGTAGGTGAAAGAGCGGATTTCTGACACAGCATCAGACACGTATTTCTTGGACACACATTTGTAATGTCTCGTGCATTCTGACTTTGTCAAATCCTTCTCAACCGCACATTCGCACCATAAATCCTTGCTGTGTAATTTCCGTAGTTACAGCTTCTGTTTCCTGGTGAGGAAGAGCTGGTGACCTTGATCACCAACCACCCTCCTTTGTGCTGCAGTGTGTTCACAGTCTAATATCCTTGTGACCTGAATTAGAAAATCGTCTCCTGAAAGGGTGATGGGCTTGGGCTGAGGTCCCAGCTGCACAGAAACTATTGGCATTGTCCTTCTTTGTTAGAATCTGGGCAGTAGGAAACAAATAAAAAAGGAAGTGTGGCAGGATACTCCGCATAGGAAGCCAGATAGATATACCGTCAACCTGTGAGGTAGCAAGTTTATCACCAGATGTAACACGTCATCATGCAGCCGATAATTCTTATGGGATGGTATAAGTAGAACAGCCCAGAATCAATCACTTTACAAACCGCTGCTATTCCGGAGGTTTTCCGATGTCAAATTAACACCCACTAAATTATGTAAAGCGCAGCAGAATTTTGAAAGGAAATTTCAAAGTTCTGCATTTTTGTTTCTGCTTAACATGTTCCTAGCCATCAATATCCGAATTGTGTTTTGTTAGCAGCACACTGTTAATTAAGGCATTTTTGTTAGACTTTTAATTCACAGAAAGTGCTACATCTTGAAACTGGTGAAAGTGATCCTCTATTTCCAATGTTTTCAGCGTCCACTCCAATAATAATAATTCTGCAACAAGAAGCATGCTGTAGGTAATTAGCTTAAAGGATTCTAGGTGTCTCTTTCCATTAGAGAAAGACAATTGGTTATATAGCTTGAGGGGTACCACTCCATATCAAGCATGGGGCAAGACAATAAGGCAGGCCTCCATGTACCATGACATATGGAGCACTCCACACACAGAAACATGGTATACAGGAATATTAATATACAGAAAGCTATGAATGCATTGTACCATGGGAAAAAATTTCCTCAGGCTGCTATGTACTCAAGACATTTTAAATGCAACAAAAAGATTTCCTGTGTTTCAATTTCAAGCATTTTTGAAAAGAGCATGGAGAAGTTCCATAGAATCTTTCCCAATTGTATAGTGTAACTTCGGCAGAAGATTGGTGGAAACTCCAAAGAAGAATTGGCAAAAATGTCGTTGATGCCATTTCTCTGGAGTCAACCTTTTGTTACCGTGGATGATCTGAAGAAATATTGTATAAATGATACCCCCATGTTTATAGTTGTATGAGAAAAAACAGTGAGAGGAGAGAGGATCAAATCACTGTTTAACATGTGAGTAGATTCTCAGAGATTCTCAGAAATCCATTCCCTTATTTATCTGGGCAACAGCAATAAGTGTATTTCAAAAAGTAGTTTATTAAATATAAAGTGCCTTGCGACATCCTGAGGATATGATAAGTAAAATGCAAGTTCTCTCTTTTTGATAGCTTACCACAAGGTTTGAAGTTCTCTCTTTTTGATAGCTTACCACAAGGTTTGAAGTATAGGGGGAGAATTTTCACGTCGGCGTGCTGGGGCGGGCCCCACACGCCAATGCATAAAATAATGCGCAGTGACATCGGGCGTGCGTCCTGATGTCACCACACATCAGACAGATCTTCCATTCAGCGGGCATGCGCTGGAGGCAGCTGCGTGCCCGCCGAACTGTCAAAGGCCTGTTAAGACCATTTAAAAACCAATTAGCAATATTATCAACTCTGCCCATCCAACCTTAAGGTTGGCGGGCAGGCGAAGAGCCCAGGCGGCCTTCGTGTTTTTCATGAAACCTCATCCACGGTCGGGACGAGGTTTCATGAAGGTTTAATTAAATTAATAAATAATTTTTCCTCAATTCATAAACATGTCCCAGCTCATGTGACACTGTCACATGAGGGGACATGTCTGAATAATTTTAATCTTTCTTTTTTTCAAACTTTCAATCTGAACTTAATCTCCCTGAGGCAGCTCCGTGCCCCGGAGATTTTTGCGCTCCTTTGCGTGCATGCGTGAAAGAGCGCAGGCGCAGGCTCCAACTCAGCCTCCTCTCCCTGCTCGCACAGGGAGCGCTCAGCGCTACTGGGCGCGCGTCATGCTGGGCGGGCCTTAATTGGCCCACCCACATAAAATGGCGGCGCGCAGCCGATTGGGGGCGACGATCGGCTCCGCGCCCACCCACGCTCACTCCCGACCTGCCTGCCTGATAGGCAGAAGATCCTGCCCCTAGGGTACATGGTTAGATTCACTTGGGTAGTCATTACTAGGTTAAGACATTTATAGTTTTCTTGGTGTGTGTTCAGGGATGTGGGTCTTACAAGCTGCATCCTCTGACTAGCGTGCCACACCTCTACACTTTGTTATGTTTCACCTCTCACTGAGCTTCTTACTTTGAAAAGGAAATCACAAAGGAAACTACTTAATGGCCAGTTACCACATGCAAAACTTTCAGATGTCATTGACACACCGAAGTTTCACTTCACGCTTCCTGATTCTCATCTGGGCAGATGCTGTTGCTGCTTGGGGTGTTAACGTGCTAATGCTGTGTGAAGAGGCTATGCAGCTCAGAAGTGTTTGCTACGTGTTCAGTATTGCACATCTTATGGTGGTGCCAACATGCATCAGAACTGACACCTGCTTCCTCTGCTGACATCAGCAGCAAATGACTGTACAAATCGGAACAATAAAACACAGAAGTAATGTTAAACAAAAACAGAATTACCTGGAAAAACTCAGCAGGTCTGGCAGCATCAGTGGAGAAGAAATCAGTTAACGTTTCGAGTCTTCATGAAGGGTCATGAAGACTCGAAACGTTAACTGATTTCTTCTCCACCGATGCTGCCAGACCTGCTGAGTTTTTCCAGGTAATTCTGTTTTTGTTTTGGATTTCCAGCATCCGCAGTAGCTTTTAGCTTTTTGTTTTTATCACAGAAGTAATGTTGGCTGTTTTAAGGATCCATAATCATACACTCCCACCCACCCTCTCCCACCCCCTCCCATCCCCATCCTTACACTTACCTGGCTGATAAAAGTCAAAGCCCGATAACATTGCATCAATCAGGCAAGATGAGATAGTGATTAAAGCTGCATTTATAATGGTGAGCTCCTTCAAGAAGTGTTCCTGTTAATGTCACTCAGGACTCCTGATGTGCAATCCACGATAATTATGATAGGGGGTTAGATTCCATTGCACTGGCACAACTCAAAAACAGCTTGTGTACGATCAGTTACATTAAAAGGCCGAATCTTCAGAGAAGTGGCAGCCGCTCCACTCCTATTTTTTTACATGACGATTGAGCTCTGCATTCTTGGCCTGGACTTCTGAACTGGGACACTTCAGAAAAATGTTCTCCGAGTACTGCTTTGTAGGGCAGGGTCATCACGGCAAGTCAAGCCATGCTTGCTTTTTAGAGCACTAGGTGTTCACTAAGACACTGAATAGCTTTGGGATATTTAAATAGCTTTTCAGTGTGCTAACGAATGAGTGTGAATGAGGTAATGGAAGTTACTATCAGAGTGCAGATTCAAGCAACATTCCAGGACTTGACTACACAATCTAGACTGACGTTTAAGTGCAGTACCGGGGACAATGAGGTGCATCCTTACAGATAAGACAGTAAATTGAGGCTTTGCCTGCTCGGGTCAAAATGAAAAATTTGGCAGCATGATTTGTAAAAGTATGGCGAGCTAAAGCATTTAAAGTAAATAAAAAAGAAGTATATTGGGTTTTATGTCAAGAGTATAGAAGTCATGATGTAATGATGAATCTATATAAGCCTTAGTAAGGCCACGGTTGGATTAATGAGTGCAGTTTTTGGTTCTAGACTATAAAAAAGGGAGGCAGGGTGGTAGCGTGTCAGGATGGTAGGTGAAAGGGTGATTAGGCCAGTGGGGAGTTGTGGGGGTGGGGGGATCAGTTGTATACCAGGAGTTAAGCATGATTTATGTAATAACTTGATGAAGCAGCAAGCTTGGTGAAGAAAAGGCTAAACTTTATTTAGGAGACATGTAGAGGCGCTTGCACATGAGACGCAATCTCTCCATCAGAACCTTGCCCTTAGGATTACCCACGCAATAAGCTTATTGGTCAAAGCCCCTGTAATTACATCACATGATGAGTGATTGACAGGAGAGGGGGGACAATATATCTAATTACTACACTTCCTCCCCCTTTAAGTTTCTTACATTTACAATAAAATAGAATGTCAGAAAAACCAACAAACATTTGTACAGTCTCTGGTGACTACAAATCAAATCTCTGAGGAGCTCGGCGAAAACAGCTAGAGCAGCGTAGCTCTACCGAAGGAGGTTCCTGAACAGGATTAATAGGACCTAGGGCTGCACTAGGAGATACATCATTGGAACTGGGTAGTTCTGTATTTAACAACACGTTAGATACGTCTGGAATATCAGCTCGAGGATGATCACACACTTCAGAAGTCGGCGGTGAAACATCAATCACAGATTGATCTTGCATTTGTTGGGTTGTTTCTCTAGCCCTAATGTGATCTACGTGTTTACGTACAATTCTATCTTCGATTTGCACTTGAATAGATAATGGACCAGTCTCTGAAATGATAGCTCCTGGAGTCCAACAGGGTCCACTTCCAGAGTTACGCACATACACAGGGTCGCCTACATGGGATGCACAGCTGTGTAGATTGTGATTCAATTTTTGATTATTTTGGCTCTGTGTCATCTTCCCCTCTAGTTTTGGAAACACCAAATGTAAACGTGTCCGCAAACGACGTTTCATCAGTAACTCTGACTGTGGAAAGCCCTTAGTAGTATGTGGTGTTGTGCGGTAACTTAGGAGAAATCTGGAAAGGTGAGACTCCAGAGTACCTCCAGATAACTTCTTCACACCAGCTTTAAAGATCTGGACAGCTCTTTCAGCGAGACATTGGATGAGGAATGCCAGGGAGCGGTCTTTATTTGCCGGATGCCATTCAGGTCTGTGAATTTCAGATATTCCACCCTGGTGAAAGCTCTTCCATTATCAGAAACAATAATCTCAGATAAACCATGTATACTGAAGGAAGGACGCGGCTTTTCAATAGTTGCGGCTGAAGTTGGCATTTTTACTTCGCAGACATGAAGCCATTTTGAATGTGCATTGATAATTAATAGGAGCATGGTGCCTAGAAATGGTCCCACATAGTCAATATACAAACTAACCAAGGTCGAGCAGGCTATTCCCATGGGTGAAGAGGAGCTGAAACAGGTAGCTTCTGGTGTTGCTGGCAAAGGGAACAGTGTTTAGCCATGCCCTCGATGTCACTGTCTATTACAGGCCACCAGCTACATACCAGCATCTTCATCTTCGATATGCCTGAGTGTGCACTGTGGAGCCCTGCCAAGAGTGACTCTCTACCCTGTGATGGGACCACAACTCTTGAACCCCACAACAAAATTCCGTCTTGACTGAACTCAGTTCAGTGTTTCTGGAATAAAATGGTCGTAAGTCATCAGACACAAGTGTTCTTGGCCATCCATGTAAAACATCTTTTGACAGTGCCGGGTCTCTGTTCATCCAATTCTTCTGATCTGTTTGGCACATACAGGTGATGAATCCAAGAAATTTAGCAGTACCACTAACTCTTGTGGAATGAGTGTATAGACAAGATTACCTGGAAGATGACTAAATGCTCTGCCTTGGCTACATGCGAGCCAGGATGGTACATGAATGCGTACTCATAAGCTGAGAGCGTCAAAGCCCGCTATAGGCAGAATAGCTTTGTCTTCACTGAAAAAACCTGTCAGCGGCTTATGGTCAGACATAATTATAAAATGTCACCCATGAAGCTATTGGTGAAACTTCTTGACACCAAAGGCAACCAATAATCCTTCATTTTCAAACTGAGAGTAGCTCATTTCAGCTTGGGAAAGTGTTCTCAAAGCGTAGCCAATGGGTCTTTCTGATCCGTCCTCCATTTGATGTGATAGAATGGCTCCTACACCGAAAGGAGAAGCATGACACATCAACACTAGCTCTAAGATGGATCATAATGCACAAACAAAATGATGAATGAAGCAGTTTTTTCACTGTTACAAAGTCCTCTTCTTGCCGTGAACCCCACAATGGTTCTTCCTCAGCAACAGGTGTATTGGTGCCAGTACAATGGATAGATTAGGTAAGAACCAGCTATGGTGATTAACCATACCGAGGAAAGATTTAAGCTTTGTCACATTAGAGGGTGATGGTGCATCTTTAATGGCTTGGACCTTGTCTTCAACAGGATGTAACCCCATAGCGTTCACTCTGTGTCCTCCGATGCTTTGAAATGTACATTTTTCTCACTTCAAACATACACCTACTTCCATAAACCTTCTCAACACTTCCTCAAGGTTGGCTAAATGTTCAGCTTCGGTCAGTCCAGCACTGAGAGCGTCATCTAAGTACACAACCACACGTGGAAGTCCCTGCTGGAGACTCTCCATGGTTCACTGAAAAATAGCGCATTCTGATGGAACTCCAAAAGGTAATCAGGTGTACTGGTAGAGACATTAATGGGTATTAATGTCATGTATTCTCTTGATGTACTATCCAATTCCAATTGTTAATAGGCATGACTCATACCTAGTTTGACATATGACTTGCCTCCTGCTAACTTGGCGTACAATCGTCAATTCTAGGAAGGGGTATTTGTCTAACCTTGCTGCTTTGTTGACTGTCAGTTTGTAGATACCCACACAGAAAGCTGGAAATGCTAAATTATTTCCAGGTTTTTCAACTTGCATAGCTCTGCTTCCACTGTTTCTTTTAATGAGTAAGGCACTGGTCTGTGTTTGAAGAAACGTGGTGTTGCCTGGGTATCAACGTGCATTTTAGTTGACATGCCCTTCAGTTTTTTCCAATTCGTCATGAGAAACAATGTCACATTTCTTCAAAAGCTCTGAAATTCCATCGGACTTCAAATGGAATATTTCTGACAAGTCAAGTTTTATTTTCTGCAGCCAATCGCGAACCAAAAGACTAGGCCCCTCCCCCTTTTATAATTATCACAGGCAGTTGGGCTGTCTGTTGTTTGTAGCAGACTGGGACAGCAGCAATGCCTTTGATCTGAATGGATTCTCCAGCGTAAGTTCTCAGCTTGGTGGACGTCAACTCCCATATCAATGGCTGACTCCCTTCACTGAGGTACTTGAGCGTGTGCTCCCCAACAACAGTAGGTGAAGCACTGGTATCCACCTCCATCTGCAGTTGCTTGCCATTCACTTGCACTGTCACTGTAATGGGCTCAGATTTAACAGCAATCACATGATACAGAGAGTATACTTCAGTAGTAGCAGCCTCAGCCTTTGCTGCATCAGTTAGCTGAATCAGATTCTTTTGGGCAGGATTTTCTGTCTGTTGGGTGGGCAGTGCGGGAGCGGGAGCGGGAGCGGGCGTGGGCGAGTGCGGACCTGATCGCCGCCCATGATCAGGTCTGCGCCGCCATTTTACGCGGGCGGGCCAATTAAGGTCCGCCCAGTGTGAATCGCAGCTCCTGATGACAGCGGGAGTGGGCGGGCAGTGGCGGTACTGCAATGCCTGTTTTAAAAAGCTGCTGCAGCCTTTCAAAGGCTGTGAGTCATGGCCAGTGGAAGGGCTCCCCAGAGCGCTGCTGGTGAGCAGGCCAGGCAGGAGGTAGGGCAGGGGAGCACTGTGCCCCTCGTTTTTCTGATAATTGCCTTGCGCCTCCTTGCTATGGAAGGTAAGACCGTGTGGTGCTTAATGTGATGTAGGCAGCATTTGGCCAAGGGGGTGGGGGGACAGAGGGGTAGCAGGCCTAGCATCTTTGTATGACTGTTCGGCAGCAGCGGGGTGAGAAGACACTGGAGCCCTGCAATGTCCCACTCTGGTGGGGGTGGGCCATCCGTGAAGAGAGTCCAGATACAAGTGGCACTAATCAATGCTCTTCTCTCCTTTTCAAGAGAAGAATGCACATAATGCCACCGAGCGGGTGAGGACTGACAGAGGGCCGGCCCAGTTGGCGATTCTCAGCCGCTTCGAGCAGGAGGCCCTAGATTTGGAGAAGCGCCATGCAACCTGGTCCACCAGTGTCGGTGAGGCTGGGGTGTCACGGGCAGTATGTTAGCCCAGCACTGAGGTCACCATTGTTCTCCCACAAGCCATGGCAGTGCCGAATGTTCAGTGATTGAGGTTTGCAACATGGCTTGACCATTGCTTATGGAAGGGTGAGTGCATAATGATCCGGGGGACAGGGATGCACATTGACATTGTCTCCACGTTAACTGATCCAATGTCCTTGTTCTTCCTTTCAGCATCAATGGAGCAAGGCCAAGAGGAGGAGCAGCAGGCCTCACACCTGAGGGCCCTGAAGTCATGGACTCACCAGCGTCACACCATCTCTGCCAGGCAGGCACCAGCACAGATTCTAGCACCTTGGTGGGAATTAGGTGACCGGCTAGTGTCCTGGGGTACAGCGGTGAGGGCACTTCACAGTCGCTGGGGGAGCTGGCAAAGACAGAGAGTGCCCATGGTGCCAGGAGTCGGAGGACTGCAGGGGACCAGGCATCTTCTGAGGGGATAGCCCTTGTCACCCAGCAGCCATCCATCAAGCCGGGCTGGAGCACTGTAGAGCCCTGGCACCTGGGAGTGTCTGAGGATGTAGGCGTCATGGGAGCTGCCTAGGTATCTTGCACAGGCTTATAGAATCAGCATCTTGTGATCACACATTATCTGCACGTTCATGGAGTGGAAGGTCTTCCTGTTGACGAAGGCACCGGGCTTACCTGCTGGCGCCTTGATGGCCACATGTGTGCAGTCAATTGCACCCTGGACACGGGGGAAGCCAGCAATGGCCGTGAAGCCTCTGGCTTACTGTGCCTGACTTGCCTGGTCGCAGCGGAAGTGGATGAAGGTCAATGCCCGTCTGAACAGAGCGTCTGTAACCTGCTTGACACAAGTGTGCACAGCTGATTGGGAGACACTGCAAAGATCACCCACCGAGCCCTGGAAGGAGCCAGAGGCATAGAAGTTGAGGGCAGCCGTGAGCTTCAGAGCCACTGGCATGGGGTGTCCACCCACACAGTTAGGAGAGATCTCAGGCCCTATCATCTGACAGATATAGTTGATTCTCTCCTTTGAGAGACGGAGCCTCCTTCGGCACTGCACCTCAGAAATATATGAGGTAGCTGCTTCACCGCCTGTATACCCTGGCAGCAGGATAGAGCTGAAGACTTCATAAGTATCAAATAAAGATTTTTAAATCTGGAAAAAGCAGTCACCTGAGCATCGGCATTATAAAAATTCTGCGCATGGATTTTAATTTTTTTTAAATTTAATAATGGAAACCTCATCCGCCCATGGATGAGGTTTCCTGAAAAATGCAAAGGCTGCCTGAGCGATTCTCCCGCCCGTCAACTGTAACTTTGGAAAAATCCCAGTTAATTGCGCTGTTAATGTGCCCAATGTCCCTCTTACTCATCGGCGGGCGCATTTCTGAGTTTAGCACATGCCCGCCGACCGAAATACCGCATGAGTGCACAATGACATCGGGACGCTCACCCGACATCATCACGCGCTATTTTATGCTCGAGTGGGCACACATCCACCTGCTCAGGGAAACATTCTGTCCCTATTTCAAGAGCATAAAAGTCATGACGTAATGATGAATCTATATAAGTCTTAGTAAGGCCATGCTTGGGTTAATGAATGCAGTTCTTGGCTCCAGACTATAAGAAAGGGTGTTGAGCCAATAAAGTGAATAAAGAGTTGCCTGGTATGAGGAAATGCAAAATTCTCCAGGCTGCAATGACAAAATGCGAGGTCCTGTTTCCAAGGCACAGGAAGAAAAGATCGGCCAGCCTGGCCAAGCAAGCCTGGACCGAAATTGCAGAAGAGGTCAGCAGCTGGGGAGGGGGGGGGTCACCCACTGAGCCTGGATGCAGTGCCACAAATGGGACAATGACCTCCTTTGCTCTGCAAAGATGAGCCCTCCATATTGCTCTCCTCTTTGGGACGTGCATGTGGCAACTCAGCACGGTGTGCTAGATGGGGAGGAAGTGAATGCCCAGGTGGTGCCAAGGCAGCAGCATACCTTTTCAGATGCATGACAGAATCTCTTCTGTGTTTGTTGTCACCACTAAGCCCCTGGAGAGCAGAAGTATGGCGGAGGCCTCCCCACTCCCCATCATGGGCCAAAGGGCTGCCACAGTATTAGTCTTTGTGGAAAAAGTAACAGTCTTCTTTCTTCTGCTTGTAGGAGAAACAGGCCCACAGGTTCATAAGGAATGAGCCAAGATTGGTGGATACATCCCATGTATTCATGCTCTGACCCTGACAGAGGAACAGGCCCTGGAATTGTGTTTTTTTGACCATTGATGATATTTCCATGGTCACCATTACTGTGACAAACTTTCAATCCCAGATGTTTTATTCATTGAATTTAAATTCCACCAGCTACCACAATGGGATTTGAATGTATGTCTGGGTCTCTGGATTACTGGTCCCGTGACGATACCACTACACCCCCATTTCCCCCCCTCCCCCTCCTTATGTGGCTCAAAGCTTTATAACACTCCTGTGAAGTGCCTTGGGATGTTTTATTAGGTTGAAATTGCTATATAAATACAAGTGGACTGGGTCATTGGTGAAAATTCCCAAGGACACAACCCATGCTAATACCGGGACATTGTCCTTATAAGTTTCAGGGCCACCAGTCTACAACTCTCAAGAGCAGCAATAACTTGCACTTATATAGTACCTGTAATATTATAAAATGTCCCAAGGCACTTCACAGTATTGTAATCACTACACTAATCACTGTGTCCTTGCTGGATTGAAATCAAGACCCATCACATGTTCCTTATTCTGTTGGTTCCTTCCCAAGATCTCAAGCCTGTGGAGCTCACTACCTTCTTTACTATTTCTACAATTATCAACTTTTTAAAACCCAATTTTTCCATCAGCTAATCATTACTTCCTAATTTTATTACTCATAATTTTTACTTTTATCAATTTTTGTGTTCACTTGCACTTTTGACCCTTCTCTTTGATTCCTCACCAAAAAATGTTTATTTCAGCATCACTAAGTACAACTGAAAATTTATCAAACCAACTGATGCAGGGAGATAGCCTAAGGGATGGAATTTATAGTCAGGGTTAAGTGGTTGGAGGTGGAGAAAGGGATACTGTCGTCTTTGACTTGTAAACATTGATGTTTATTGCATTCCGTAGCACTATTAACTTTAACATTACTGAGCACAAAAATGCACAAACGTACTTTCCAAAGCATTAGTAGCTGGTTCTGAACAACCTTTTTGAACATTTATCCCTAAGTATTAATCACTTGCTTTTATTATTAACTAGACTCACATTCTTACACTTTCACAGCAAGAAAACAACAGTGAGAATATGAGCAAAGATCAATCATCTAAAGAATAAATCTCTAGAACAGGCCTGACCCAGCAAGTCTGGTTCATGCCTTAGTATTAAAACAAAAAGCCTGAGCAACTTTGCCAAATAAGTTAAATATGGAAATGGAGTTATATGTAAATTTTTGTGAATTAAATTAGAATTATGCTTTGATGAGTTGTGTTTTAATTCAGCTTTGACTGCAAAGTAACAGATTGAAATTTAGTAGCTTTGAATGTCACAGGCATCTCCAATAGACAGAGACTATATTGTGCATGTTTATGAAATATTAGACAAGGTATTGGATGGAGATGGGGATCCCTCCAGTTGGAGACAGATAAAGAATTCCACGTGCTCTGTGCATCAAGAACATTCAGTTACTAGAAACTCTGACTCTTGCCCTCTAACATTATTTGAAAATATTTATATATTTTGATGCAGTGGTTGTTTGCAGTTTTTCTGCATTATGGTGAGTTTTACTGAGGGCCCCAAAGTAGTATGGGGGTTCTGGTAGGGTCCATATATGTTCTGAGATTGGGGCCTTCTATCTTGGATTCTAAGTGTGGAACTTGGTTCTTGGACTGTAGACATACTCTGGTATCTGCTCAACACTTGTTTATTAGTACTACTTCTAAAAGGTTACAGAGTAGGCATGTTGCTCTTTGGCATGATTCCGACCTCTCTCTCAAGAGAGAGTTTAACACATGACTGACTAGAGTTGGGACAACTAGGCTTGTGGGTTAATCCACCCATGCTAATTGGTTTATGCAATTAATTTCTATTGGTTCTATATGGCCACTGATCAGTCGGCAAGTAGACCAAATGGAACTGCTGACACCCCGGCATCCCTCGGAGATACTTGTCTGAACTCAGAGCTATTTACTCAGAGCTGCCAACTTGTTATCACCCATTGCATTTGAGCTCACAAAGTCAAAATACCCCAGTGAATTTTTATAAGGCCTAGATTCATAAAATGATCAACATGTTCTGCTTTTGGAGCTTAAAAATTCAGCTAACCAAAGATAGCATAAATTATTAATACAGGAATAAAACCCAATGATCAACTTTATTATAAAGGTAGGATGCCTGTAATAAACCCTCTGCTGCAAAGGTTACATTATAACCCACAAGAGACAGGACATTGCATAGGGAGATACAATATTAATCTTGTGCAAGATTACATATCGGTTTTATACCCTGTTAAATTATGGAAATTTATGATTCTCATTTGTAGCTTTATTCTTATATGTGCCCGCTTCACACGACTGATTCATTCTGCATTCATTTGGCGATAGAAAAGATTAATAGGTATATGTGCTCAGTAAAGAAATGTTGCTGGTCAGCAGTGTTTATTTTTATACTATAAATAATGGCTCTGAAATTGTATATGTGATGAGCGGTGTCAGATCTGCGCCAATGTTATAGGAGTTACACCTACCAATGCTCTACTGAGCTGAATCCACCAGAATTTCATGTGTCAGCTTATTTACACGTTTATTGGAGGATCTCAGTGTGAATCTATTGGAAAAGAGGAGTAATGTCCTATGAGTGCTTGGTAATGAGAGTGTCAAGCCTGGATTAGATTGACTCACTTACAGATAAGTAAGATGGATTTGTTGTGCTGCTGTTAATTGTAGGGGATGAAAACCGTGCTGATGTTAGAGTTTGCGAGTAATAAAAGGGAGAACGTTTGGTATCTTACATTGTCTGCCCTGGTTAGGTCATTGAATTCTTGCGACACTAGTTTGTAGTCCTCAGAATGATCAGACTGGCATTCAGTGCCATGATAGACAACGTTTTGAGATTTCCTCCAATGGAAACTGAGCCTGCTGAATCGGCAGCTCATTTCAAAAGGGAGAAACAGCATTGTTTGTAGCATGGAATGTGACAACTACCTTGATTTTTTTTTGCCACTAGACCTTTCCAAGCAGCATCTGGTAACCTTTATCACATTTTTCAGGCAGCAATTCACCAATGAACAAAGAAGTTCATTGGTACTATATTCAGACAGGCCTCTCAAATTGTTATATAATATAAAACAAAAACAGAAAATGCTGGAAAAGCTCAGCAGGTCCAGCAGCATCTGCAGAGAAAGAAACAGAATTAACATTTCAAGTCTAATATGACTCTTCATTTGAACACTCAATTTATTACCTTCACCATACTTACACTAAAAGTATGTGACCATCGATTGCACTCATTGTGCTCTGCCTGTGAAAATTTCCTCTTGGAAAACTAAGGAGGGAAACCTTATCGAATATCAATTGCCATGGGAATAATGAAATAAAGAAAGTAAGCAGTTCAGTTCTAAATTGACAGGATTCCCATTCCAATGGTTTTGCCCACCATACTGCCAGCTCTCCGACCTCCCAGTCTATCGCCAATGGGCTGGGAAAATTCTGCCTGCTCTATCTCATTGTCAAAACCTTTATTTTACATCACAAGCACAACTTCCCACTGATGACATTCAGCAACATTTTAAAGATCACTTTTAAGCCATATATCCAGGCATAGGTACCTACTGGTATAATTTCTGAAGCAATATTCACACCAGTTTTGTTTTTGTTCATTTTCTGATCAATCTCATTGATTACTCTTAACTTAGTTCCAACATTTGCCCATGGTTTTGCATTTGCAATATATTTTTTATTGTTCTTCATTCAGTTTATTAAATACCTTGAAATTTCAATATAATGTACTAAATTTAAAGCAATAAATTTGACTGGCAAACGATTTAAGTTCCCGTGAGAGTACAAATTGAGAAAATATAAGCATTCAAGCATCACTGAATCAGAGAAGCAGAAGCTTCCATGCTTTTCTTCAGACCTTATTGAAATAGAGGCCTGAATTTTTCACTTGTCGAGCGCGAATGATCAGCGGGCCCGGGAGTGGACGGGAAATGGGCCCCTGACTGTAATCAGCCCCCGACCGTGATTTCACACTGGCTAGTCAATTAATGGCCAACCAGCGTGAAACACGCGCTGAGAAAGGCTCAGCACTGCCAGCGGGGGAGGGAAGAGGATGGGGCGTTGATGTCACCTTGGGTGCTGGTGAGCACTTCCAGTGAGCTCCCTGAAGGCAGGCCACCGCCTCAGGGAGCTGCAGACCTCAACAGAATAATCAAAACAACAAAAATGCTGCAAAATATGTTCATGCAGCACCTGAAAGCATACCTCATTAAAAAAAACAGTCCCTGGATATCTCTTTTTATTTTATTTCCCCTCGGAGATTTCATCCCGCCCTGGATCGAGGTTTGAGCAAAAATGCAAAGGCCGCCTGGCCGAATAGCCCGTCCACCAACTGTAAAAGTGGATTTGCCATGAAAAATCATGTTCAAGTGCCTCCAATATGGGCTTAATTGCTCGCTTAATTGTTGGCAGGCTCGCTTCTGACTACCGCGTGCGCCCACCAAATGAGATATTGCGCGAGTGAGCAATGACGTTGGGACACTCGCTCAGTGTCATCTTGCACTATTTCGCAGCCATATGGGTTGGGCGTGCACCTACCCACAGGATGTAAAATTCTGGCCAGAGAGTTCAGGGCAAGCCACTAGAAATATTTAATGAACGGTGATGGACTCAACAAAAAAAAGCCAAATGGAAGCAAACGTATTTTACATGATTTTGCCATTTGCATAGGATGGTCACAAAGTACATTCTATCTATCATAGCTCTGTCACATTGAGGAGCAGATTAAGAATCCATCTGAAGTTACAGTCCAATGATAAAGGACCAATTCTGCACCACAGAGGTAATTTATAAAAAAGTCAAAAGTACTGGGAACTCAATAGTGCATGAAAATCACAGCAAGTGAATGAGATTTTTTTTAAGTTTCTCAAAAGATCATCTACTTCAAAAGAAGACTTTATATTGAACATACTTTCAGTTCGGTTTCATCTGGAGTTATTTGATCTGGAGAGAGTACAGAGAGGATTTGCAAGCATGTTGTCAGGCTAGAAAATTGCAGCTATGAGGAAGGATTGGATAGGCCGGTTGTTTTCCTTAGAACAAAGGAGGCTGAGGGGTGACCTAATTGAGGTGTACAAAATTATGAGGTGCCTAGATAGCGTACACAGGAAAAACCTGTTTTCCCTAGCTGAGGGGTCAATTACCAGGGGGCATAGATTTAAGGTGATTGGTAGAATTTTAGAGGGGACATGAGGAAAACCTTTTTGCCCAGAATGTGGTGGGTGTCTGGAATTCACTGTCTAAGTTGGTCGCTGAGGCTGAAATGCTCAACTCATTTAAAAGGTACTTGGATCTGCAGCTAAAGTGCTGTAACCTGCAAGGCTATGGACCAGGAACTGGAAAAATGGGATTAAAAATGAGTGGCTGGTTTTTTTTCTCTATTTTTTTGGCTGGCGCAGATACAATGGACTGAATGGCCTCTTTCTGTGCCATAACCTTTCTATGGTTGTATGGTTCTATTAACCATAAATAGTATATTTTGAGAAAATCAAGAAGGAGTTCCAGAAGAAAGTCCCTGGGAGAAATAAACCACTTGATATAAATGCCTGCTTGTGTACGTAAATGCACCAAAAAGTGGTTATTAAGCCTTAATTGGCAACTGCTCAATCATGTTTCCAATCACAAAGATGGCTGGCGTAGTGTTTTCAATTTTCTATAGGCCCATTCATGACTGTGCAGTTCAACCATGGACCACAGAGATATTCACACATTAGGCAGGATTTTGCCCTTGTTGGGCGGGCTGGGCGGGGGCGGGCAGGAGCGGTTGGGAAGCCGACCGCTGCCCTCGATCAGGGCCGGACCATGACTTCACGTTGGTGGGCCAATTAAGGCCTGCCCAGCATGAAACGCACACAGTGCTTAGCGCTTCCTGTGGGGGGAGGGAGGAGGACGAGCACCAACATCCCCGCAAGAATGCATTTGCATGCAGGAAAAAGTTCCCTGATGCACAGAGTTGCCTCAGGGAGCTGAAGATATAAAAAGTGAAAGATAAAGAATTATAAAATGGTAAAAAAACATGTCCCCTCATGTGACTCTGTCACATGAGCAGGGCCATGTTATTAATGAAATGTTAAAATTTTTAATTGTTGTTGGAAACCTCATCCTGCCAGTAGATGAGGTTTCTTAAAAAGTGCAAAGGCTGCTTGGCCTTTTCACCTGCCTGTCAGCCGTAAGGTTGGACGGGCAGTGAAAAATTACATTTAATGCCCTTAAGAGGCCTGTTCATTATTGACGGGTGCGCTGCCAACTTCCGCCACGCGAGTGCACAATGACATCAGGACGCTTGCCCAACATCATCACGCGTCATTTTACACTCGTTCGGGTCTGGCGTGCGCCCGCCCAACGAGCGTAATATTCTGGCCATTGTTTTGGTCACATGGCTGTTGCTCTGCTAATGGTGTTTTTGCAGCAATCGTTTCTCTTGCTGCTGTCTCTAGTAATCTACTCTAATGTTGTACACTTTGTCTAATTGTCTTGAATACAATTCTAGTCAGTTTGCTGCAAACAGCTTCCAGTCCTCCTTTACAGTCGTAGCTACATTTCAATAATATTTCATTAGCTATGTAATCCATAAAATTGTGATAGATGCTAAATGAATGCAAGCCTCTTCCTTCCTCCTTCCCTCCTGCCTTCCTCTCTCTCTTCCTCCCTCCCTTCCTTCCTTTTGTTACCATTCTATCAAACATGTCCAGCTTTGAAGGAGTAAACCTGACTTAAAAAACGCATTTTTGTACTTGCAATGGTGAGGATGTTAGTGCTGAAGAATGAAATTTTTACCATTTTGCATGTGGAAACCTAGATTTTCTGTGGGGGACACAAACTCTATGGAAGAGTGGCAGAATAAAACATCACCCACACAACATGAGTGATAACGCAGCCATGGTTAGGGTGTGATTTGAATAACACCAGGCATTAAGAACATTTCTGATGGCTGGCTCTGGGTGGGATAGCATGCAAGGGCCTTTGGAGGGTGGTCAACCTTGCCAAGAAAGATCTTGTCAGAAAGATCTGCTTCACAGTGCATCGGAAAGATAGTTGCAGAGTTTAGAGGCCCCACACTTGTGGATGACAGTGTGGAAATGTTCCTGTAGTAAGTATGAGGTAGGACAGAGCCCTTATTTGGAACTGAAACATAGGGGACCCCAGGGGGGCAAGTCAGAGTCAGTGGAGGGAGGGGGCCAGGACTGTTAATAGTGATTTGTTGGGGGAATGACCTGCAGTTTCATGGGTGATACCAAGATTTGTGTGAGAGTTGCAGAGGATGCTCCACTACCACAGACAGACCTGGATGTGGGGGTTTGGGGAAAAGAAGCTTATCAGATGAAGCAAGATCAACAGAGTCAGCTAAGAGTGAAACTTTGCAGTTGCACAAGCATGTGTGAGAAAATGGTATGTCATTAAGTTTCTGTTGTTTAGTACAAACGCTTTCCCAAGTCATCCATTCTTGGTTGCCGCGTGGCATCTGATCTTGTCAGCTGTTTGTTGATCATTGGGAAGACATGAATTGACAGGGACCAAGAGGGCAATGTGCAATGGGTGGTTTGCTGGTTATAGGACTGATTTGTGTTTTTTTTATTCATTTCATAGAATGTGGGCTTCACCCACCCCTAATTGCCCTTGAGAAAGTGGTGGTGAGCTGCCTTCTTGAACCGCTGCAGTCCATGTGGTGTAGGTACACCCACAGTGCTGTTAGGATGGGAATTCTAGGATTTTGACCCAGCAACAGCGAAGGAACGGTGATATATTTCCAAGTCAGGATGGTAAGTGACTTAGAGGGGAACTTCCAAGTGGTGATGTTCCCATGTATCTGCTGCCCTTGTCCTTCTGGATGGTGGTTGTCATGGGTTTGGAAGGTGCTGTCGAAGGAGCCTTGGTGAATTCCTGCAGTGCATCTCGTAGATGGTACACACTGCTGCTACTATGTATCAGTGGTAGAGAGAGCGAATGTTTGTGGATGTGTTGCCAATCAAGCGGGCTGCTTTGTCCTGGACAGTGTCAAGCTTCTTGAGTGTTGTGGGAGCTGCACTCATCCAGGGAAGTGGGGAGTATTCCATCACACTCCTGACTTCTGCCTTGTAGATGGTGGACAGGCTTTGGGGAGGGCTATGGCTACTTCAGTTCAGTTTCTGGTCAATGGTAACCCCCAGGATGTTGATAGTGGGAGATTCAGTGATGGTAATGCCATTGAACATCAAGGGCCGATGGTTGGACTCTCTCTTGTTGGAGATGGTCATTGCCTGACACTTGTGTGGCGCGAATGTCACTTGCCGCTTGTCAGCCCAAGCCTGGATATTGCCCAGTTCTTGCTGCATTTGGACATGGGCTGCTTCAGTATCTGAGGAGTCACGAAAGGTGCTGAACATTGTGCAATCATCAGCAAACATCCCCACTTCTGACCTTATGATGGAAGGAAGGTCATTGATGAAGCAGCTGAAGACGGTTTGGCCGAGGACACTACCCTGAGGAACTCCTGTGGCGATGTTCTGGAGCTGAGATGACTGAGTGAATCAATTTGGCTGAAGACTGGCATCTCTGATGCTGGGGACCTCTGGAGGAGGCTGAGATGGATCATCTACTCAACACTTCTGGCTGAAGATTGTAGCAAATGCTTCAGCCTTATCTTTTGCACTGATGTGCTGGGCTCCTCCATCACTGAGGATGGGGATATTTGTGGAGCCTCCTCCTCCAGTTGTCTAATTGTCCACCAACATTCATGACTGGATGTGACAGGACTGCAGAGCTTAATCTGATCCATTGGTTGTGGGATCACTTAGCTCTGCCTAACACTTGCTGCTTATGCTGTTTGGCATGCAAGTAGTCCTGTTTTATAGCTTCACCAGGTTGACACCTCATTTTTAGGTATGCCTGGTGCTGCTCCTGGCATGCCCTCCTGCACTCTTCATTGAACCAGGGTTGATCCTCTGGCTTGATGGTAATGTTAAAATGGGGGATATGTCTGGCCATGAGGTTACAGATTGTGTTCGAGTACAATTCTGCTGCTGACTCATGGATGCCCAGTTTTGAGTTGCTAGATCTGTTCGAAATCTGTACCATTTAGCATGGTGGTAGTGCCACATAACATGATGGAGGATATCCTCACTGTGAAGGCAGGCCTTTGTCTCCACAACGACTGTGCTGTGATCACTCCTGCCGATACTGTCATGGACAGATGCATCTGTGGCAGACAGGTTGGTGAGGATGAGGTTAAGTATGTTCTTCCCTCTTGTTGGTTCCCTCACTGCCTGCCACAGACCCAGTCTAGCAGCTATGTCATTTAGGACTCGGCTAACTTAGTCAATAGTGGTGCTATTGAGCCACTCTTGGCGACTGGACATTGAAGACCCCACCTAGATTACATTCTGCGCCCTTGCCACCCTCAGCGCTTCATTCAAGCGGTGTTCAACATGGAGGAGCACTGATTCATCAGCTGAGGGAGGGTGGTACATAGTAATCAGCAGGAGGTTTCCTTGCCCATGCTTGATCTGATGCCATGAGACTTCATGGGGTCCGGAGTTGATGTTGAGGACTCCCAAGGAAACTCCCTCCCGAATATACACCCCTCTGTACCGCCACCTGCCGGTGGGACAGGACATACCCAGGGATGGTGGTGGTGGTTTCTGGGACGTTATCTGTAAGGTATGGTTCCGTGAGGATGACTATGTCAGGCTGTTACTTGACTAGTCTTTGAGACAGCTCTCCTAACTTTGGCACAGGCTCCCAGATGTTAGTAAGGAGGACTTTGCAAATTCAACAGGGCTGAGATTGCTGTTGTCATTTCCGGTGCCTAGGTCGACGCAAGGTGGTCCATCTGGTTTCATTCCCTTTTTGTGACTTTGTAGCTTGCTAGGCCATTTCAGGGGGCATTTTAAGAGTAACCACATTGCTGTGGGTCTGGAGTCATGAGTAGGCCAGACCAGGTAAGGTCGACCATAAGGATTCCAGATTTCCTTCCCTAAAGGGCATTGGTGAACCAGATGGGTTTTTACAACAATCGACAATGATTTCATGGTCATCATCAGATTTTTAATTCAAGATTTTTATTGAATTCAAATTCCACCATCTGCCATGGTGGGATTCTAACCCCGGTCCCCAAGCATTACCCTGTGCCTCTGGATTACTTGGGGACAGTGACAATTCCACTATGCCATCGCCTCCCCCTGGTTTGGGAGTGGGAAGGTGGAATATCTGTTGGATCAGATAGTTACATCTGTCCAGAGGTAATGTCTAACTGAACCTTACAGCTGCAACGGAATCGCTGGCATCCTGGGCAAAAATAGAAGCAGCTGGTGCTGTCTTCAGGTCGCCACTGTTGTCCTCCCCCACCTCATCTTCATCCTTTTCCCATTCTTCTTCAATGGATTCATCCACAGTAAATCTGCTGAGCACCTTTTCTTCTCCTACAGTTGTGAAATGCCGAGCAGAGGGAAACACACCACACTTATTCCGGAGATCTTGGTTGGTGATTGTGGATGGGGGCCTCCAGAGCTGTCTAGGCATCTGAGGTGCATGTAGAGCATGCCAACTGCTTGCTCACTGACATATCCGGTGGCCATATGGCTATTGTTGTAATGCACTTGGGCTCTACTCTGCCATCAGCTGGGTTTGATGGGATTATCCCTTGTGTCTGAGTAGCCACTCCTTAAGACTGCTTGCCAGTCCAAAGATGTCAGGAAGCTTGGACAGTCACAGGATGAAAGCATCATGGCATCTCCACAGTAATCTGGTGCATGCTTGCATAAACCTTTTCTTGTGGTTGCACATTGACAGAACATTGATCAGATGGAGTTCCTTGCAGTTGATGAACACTCTCAGTTAATTGAGGGCTCCACAGATTGCCACTTACGGGCAGTCATTGATACCCTTCCCATGTGGGAAGCCAACCAGAGCCGCAGAACCAAGTGTTCCCTCATTCTACCTAGCAACATCACAGGGGAAGGTAACATAACTGCTGGCCCTGGCAACAAAAAATTTCTGTCTTATGTATTTATGTGCAACTAACCAGGAGATACTGAATATGTCTTCAGTGGTGCCCTGAAAAGATCTGGAGGCAAAAAAGAGTTGAGGGGGGTGATTGCTTTCACAGCCCCTTGCAACACGTAACAATCAGGTCCAGCAGGGAGACGGTCTGCTAGGAGACTGGCGATATCTGCCACCACCTGTCATGTCATCCTCAGCCTCCAGAAGCAATGCTCTTCTGAAAGATCAAGGAAGTTGAGCCTCTGCCAGTATACCCTGTTATGTGGGATTGCCTCCTGTGACTTCGACCTTTCTGCTGCCATCCACTTTACTGCTGCCCTTTCTGCTGACTGCCTGCAGCTCTCTCCGCAACAGGCTGTCTCTGCTGCTGATGGTTATTTTTCTCTGCATTTGAGTTTCTAAGGCAGCCTTGTCACTACCTCTCCTGATCTTGAGTCACAATACCTCAAAATGCATAAATCAGCCTCTCGCCACAAGTACACTTAACAAATCATTTCCCAGTGAGGGGTAAGAAAGCAGCCGTGAGCACCGACTATTTATTACTGTATTTGTCTGACTTTTCATGAGCCCCATCAATTTCCATTCAATCATCTTGCCTTTTATTCAATGGCAAGTCTGAGGGAGCTCAGAGAACTCATGTACACGCTATTAAATTTAAATGCAAGTTAAAATATTGTTGGAATACTCTCATTTAAATAATCAAATCGCAAACCCGCCTCTTTGGAGGGGATTGCATGCATGTCCCTGAGTTCAATCTGGATGTCGGTACATTGGAGCCAGCTTCTGGACAAAATCACATTTTTGCTGAATTTAACTCCTATCCTCATCTAAGCCCACATGCTCTTCAATATTACAATTCTCTCCATAATTTCTGGTGAGCCACCTAGAGGTTGGCTTTTCTACCTAGAGGGTACTGGCATGGCGGAGTTCCTTAACATAAAGACATCCGGGAGAGTGGCAGGGTTGGTGCTGGGCATCATATCTTCGAGTATAGTATAAAACCACTGGCAATGGATCAGCCAACCCCGATACACCTTTCCTGACTTCCATTTCTGTTTGGACAGCTCTCAAGGAAACAAGGATTTGCTTGCATCAAAATTTTCTGCTGGTTGCAACTAAGCTGCATATTGGGTTGATAGTACACAAGAAGTTGAATTGGAGTAGGCCAAACTGTCCCTTGAACCTGTTCCATCATTTAACAAAGTCATGGCAGAACCTTTACATCAACTCCACTTTTTCATCCTATCCCCATTTTCCTTGATTCCCTTAGCGCTCAAAATGCTTTTCACAGCGTATCGTCCCAAACCCACCACATTAATTATGCACTCCTGGGAAACACGCCGTTTCCATGGCAGGCGGGGTCCCATTCGCCAGCCACGCCATCACTTTGCTGCTTCATCACGCCAGGTGCCATATGTAAAGTCCAACTGCACGCACACCTCTCAGTGCTTCAAGCCCATGACTGCTGCAAAGAAGACATGACCCCGAAAGGCAAAAAAATTGCAGCCCCAAGGTTTAATGACACATCCCTCGAGCACCTTTTGGATGCAGTGGAGGCCCACCATGATGTCCTCTACCCCCACTCTGGCTGCAGGCTGGGCAGCAACCTCACTAATCCGGCTTAGAAGGCGGTGGCAGCGGTGGTCAGTGCCAGAGCCCTTCAAAAGTGGACAGCCACCCAGTGCCGTAAGAGGCTGAATGGTCTCCTCCGTTCCACCAGGGTAAGTCACTCTTCTCATTACTCTCAATTGTCACACACTCACAAACCCATCACACATCCACAAGGCCCTCACTCACTGCCAGTTCAAAGGACATCACCATTCACTCTCTCACACACACCTTCACTGCCCTCATCCTGTCCACAGGACCAGTCACCACCTACACATGCCAGGCATGCTTATCATTTGGCCTGGCAGGCATCCTGCTTACACTCTCTGCATCTCTATTCATGCAGGACAAGCTGGCACACAACAAAAAGGAGAAGTTGCAGACTGGTGGACTTTGAAAACAGAGCCATCCAGCTGGCCGGTGAGGATCTGGACCATTTGTATGCTGACAGTAAGGTTGGCAGTGCTCTACCAAGTGAGGATCCAACAGTGCAACATCCATCAGATAATTGTAATGTGACAAATGTGTCCTGTTTCACAGGCTACTACCATGCACTAATTATCTCCCCTTGCTTCCGCAGGCACATCTGGAAAACAGCCGACAGAGTCCATGACCCAGGTCCTCCAATCAAGCCCAGAAGAAATCTCTGAAGAGGAATCTGAAGGCACCCTCCTTGAAGTCCCATCACAGTGCTCACCCACACCCTCCACCAGTGCAGAGACACACACCTCAGTGGGACCTAGCTTTACAGTAGCCTCGGGATCACAATCTGGTGAGCACATCGCAGTGTCTGATCAGCAGCATGCGGCGGCAGAGACTTCCCAAGTTCCCGGCACTCGGAGGGCTGCTGGAATTTGCAGAGTCCAAATCAGATGATGAGCCTCTGGACTTGGTCATGTCACAGTTGCTGGAGCTGCAAAGCCAAACTAGGGAACATCAGGAAGGGATCTCATGAACGAATAAATAGAAAACAACAACCACTCAGCATCGACCTTGTCAAAATCTCAAAGGGTTTTGCGAATTTTTAAAAAGAAAAATTCCAAGGGGAGGACCTACCATCTGTTAAAAGTTAAAGATAATGTCAAACTTAAAGAAAAAACATATAATTGTGCAAAGATGGGTGGCAGGTCAGAGGATTGGACAGAATATTAAAAACAGCAAAGAATGACTAAAAGATTGATAAGAAGGAAAAATTAGTGTACAGGAGAAAGTTAGCTAGAAATATAAGAACAGATAGTAAGAGTTTCTATAGATACTTAAAAAAGAAAAGAGTTAACAAAGTGAGCGTTGGTCCGATAGAAAATGAGTGTAGGAATTAATAATGGAAAATAAGGAGATGGCAGATGAATTGGACAAGTATTTTGCCTTGGTCTTCACTGTAGTGACATCCCAGAAATAGCTGCAAATCAGGGAATGGAAGGGAGGGGGGAACTCAAGAAAATTACAATCGCCAGGGAAGTGGTACTGAGCAAAATATTGGAGCTTCAGGCTGACAAGTCCCCCGCCCAGATGAACTTCATTCTAGGGTCTTAAAAGAAGTGGCTAGTGAAATAGTTGACGTGTTGGTTTTAATTTTACAAACTTCAATAAATTCAGGGAAATTTCCATTAGATTGGAAAATAGTGAAAGCTACTCCTTAATTCAAAAAAAGAGGAGGACAGAAAGGAAGAAATTACGGGCCAGTTAGCTTAACGTCTGACATAGGGAAAATGTTAGAAGCTATTATTAAAGATGTTATAACAGGGCATTTCGATAAATTTAATTTAATCAGGCAGAGTCATCATGGTTTGTGAAAGGGAAATCATGTTTAATCAATTTATTGGAGCTCTTTGAAGAAATACCATATGCTGTGGATAAAGAGGAACTGGTGGATGTACTGTACTTAGATTTCCAGAAGACATTTGATAAGGTGCCACATCAAAGGTTATTACGAAAAATAAAAGCTTATGGTGTAGGGGTCAGCATATTGGCATGGAAAGAAGATTGGCCAGCTAACAGGAAACAGAAGGATTGCATAAATGGATCTTTTTCCTGTTGGCGGGATGGGTTGGTGGAGTGGGCTGTAAAGTGGCAGATGGATTTTAACATAGAGAAGTGTGAGGTCATACATTTAGGGAGGTCAAACAGGGATTACACAATAAATGGGAATATACTAAGAGGGGTAGATGAAGTGAGAGATCTTGGCGTACAAGTACACAGGTCCCTGAAGGCAACAGTTCAAGTAGATAAGGTTGTAAAGAAGGCATATGGAATGCTCTCCTTCACTGGCAGAGGTATAGAATATAAAAGTAAGGATATAATGTTGGAATTGTATAAAACACTGGTGTGGCCACAACTGGAATATTGTGTGCAGTTCTGGTCACCACATTACAGGAAGGACGTAATAGCTCTGGAGAGAGTGCAGAGAAGGTTTACAAGAATGTTGCCAGGGTTAGAAAAGTGTAGCTACGAGGAGAGATTGGATAGGTTGGGGTTATTTTCCTTAGAACAAAGAAGGCTGAGAGGTGACTTGATTGAGGTGTACAAAGTTATGAGGGGAATAGATAGAGTGGACAGGGTAAAATTGTTTCCCTTGATGGAGAATTCTAGAACCGGGGGACAGAGATTCAAGATAAGTGGCAGGACATGTAAGGGGGACATGAGGAAGAACCTTTTTACGCAGAGGGTAGTGGGTGTCTGGAGTTCGCTGCCCAAGTTGGTGGTAGAGGCAGAAACTTTAAACTCTTTTAAAAAGTACCTGGATCTCCACCTAAAGTGCTGTAAGCTGCAGGGCTATGGGCTGGGTGCAGGAAGGTGGGATTAGAAAGGGCACCTGGGTGTCCTCGGGTTGGCATGGACAAGATGGGCCGAATGGCCTCCTTCTGTGCTGTAACTTTTCTATGGTTCTATGGTAACGAGAGGCGTGCCACAGGGATCAGTGCTGGGCCTCACAACTTTTTATAATTTATATCAGTGACTTGAATGAAGGGACCGAAGGTATGGTTGCTAAATTTGCTGATGACAAAGACAGGTAGGAAAGTAAGATGTGAAGAGGACATAAGGAGGCTACAAAGAGATATAGATAGATTAAGTGAGTGGGCAAAGATCTGGCAAATGGAGTATAATGTGGGAAAATGTGAATTCATCCATTTTGGCAGGAAAAATAAAAAGAAGCGCATTATCTAAATGGTGAGAGATTGCAGAGCTCTGAGATTCAGACGGATCTAGTGCATGAATTGCAAAAGATTAGTATGCAGGTACAGCAAGTAATTAGGAAAGCTAATAGAATTAGCTGTGATTCTGAATATTATGATTTATTGCGAGGCGAACTGAATACAAAGGTAGGGAGGTTATAGATCATTTATACAGGGCATTGGTGAGACCATGGCCGAGATTTTCCAGCCCCGTTGCGGGGGGGGGGACCCGCCACGGGTGAGGCGGTGCCCCAGCCAGAAGTCCATTAACTTGCGGTAGGACCAGAAGATCGCGATGGCGGGCGGGTGTAGAAAATCCTGCCCCACATGAGGCGGACTGTGTACAGTATTGCCTCCTTATTTAAGTAAGGATGTAAATGTATTGGAAACAGGTCAGAGAAGGTTTACTAGACTAATATATGGAATAGGTGGGTTGCCTTATGAGGAAAGGTTAGACAGGCTAGGGCATATCTGTTGGAGTTTAGAAGAGTAAGGGGCAACTTGGTTTAAACATATAAGATCCTGAATGGTCTTGATAAGGCGGATGTCGGGAAGATGTTTCCTCTAGTGGGAGAATCTAGAACTAGGGGTCACTGTTTAAAAATAAGGGGTCACTCATTTAAGACAGAGATGAGGAATTTTTTTTTTCTCTCAGAAGGTGGTGTAGCTTTGGAATTCTCTTCCTCAAAAGGCATCAGAAGTAGAGTCTTTGAATATTTTTAAGGCAGAGCTAGATAGATAGATTCTTGATAAGCAAGGGGTTGAAAGGTTATAGGGGGAAGGTGGAAATGTGGTTTGGAAGTTACAACCAGCCTTGATCTTATTTCATTCTTGTAAATGCCAAAGAAAATTGTACCCAATTTTTCCTAATAAGTTAGCCCTCTCATCCCAGGACTCAATCTAGTGAATCTTTGCTGAAAACACCCCAAAGCAAGTATATTCTTCCTTAGTTAAGGAGACCAAAGCCATACACGGTGCTCAAAGTGTGGTCTCACCAAAGCTCTATGCAATTACAGCAGGACTTAATTACTTGTATGCTCCAACCCCCTTGCAAGATACTAAGATACCTTTTGCTTTCCTTATTGCATGCTGTTCCTCCATGTTCGTTTTCTGAGCTTTGTACAAGGACCCCCAATTTCCTCTGGGTTTACTAGTTTACCAAGTGCTTACCAACATTTACTAGTTCTCAACCTTTTAAAATGTTCTCTTTTTCTATTCTTTCTACCAAACAAGATCATTGTGCACTTCCCACATTATACTCTATCTGCCAACTTCTTGCCCAATTACTTAATTTTCAATATCCTTTTGCAGCTCCCTTGCCTACCAAGCTTTGTCTGATAAGCAAACTTGGATACAACACAGATAAAAGCAAAATACTGCAGATGCTGGAAATCTGAAACAAAAACAGAAAATACTGGGAAAAAAAGCACAGCAAGTCTAACAGCATCTGTGGAGAGAAAGACAGAGTTAACGTTTCGAGCCCGTAAGACTCTTCTGATCTTTGGGTGCAAGCGCTGGAATGGGACTTGAAACCGGAACATTGTTGTAATGATGTAGGGTCAGATGATGTAGAATCTGTGTGGGTAGAGTTAAGGAACCACAAAGATAAAAAACCCATAATGGGAGTTATGTACAGGTCTCCGAACAGTAGTCAGGATGTGGGACACAAGATACAGCAGTAGATAGAAAAGGTGTGTAAGAAAGGCAAGGTTACAGTGATCATGGGGGATTTCAATATGCAGGTAGACTGGGAAAATCAGGTTGGTAGTGGATCCCAAGAAAAGGAATTTGTGGAATGTCTACGAGATGGTTTTTTGGAGCAGCTTGTGGTCGAACCCACTAGGAAACAGGCAATTCTAGATTTAGTGATGTGTAATGAGGCAGGTTTGATAAGGGAGCTTAAGGTGAAGGAATCCTTAGGAGGAAGTGACCATAATATGATAGAATTTACTCTGCAAGTTGAGAGGAAAAAGCTGGAATCAGATGTAACGGTATTACAGTTGAATAAAGGCAACTACAGAGGCATGAGGGAGGAGCTGGCCAGAATTGACTGGGAGATGGGCCTAGCAGGAAAGACAGTGGAACAGCAATGGCAGGAGTTTCTGGGAGTAATTTGGGAGACACAGCAAAAATTCATCCCTAGGAAGAAGAAGCATACTAAAGGGAGGATGAGACAACCATGGCTGACAAGGGAAGTCAGGGACAGCATAAAAGCTAAAGAGAAAGCATACAATGCGGCAAAGAGCAGTGGGAAACCAGGAGATTAGGAAGCCTACAAAGACCAACAGAGGACAACTAAAAAAGAAATAAGGAGGGAGAAAATTAAATATGAGGGTAAACTAGTCAGTAATATAAAAGAAGATTGCAAGAGTTTTTTTAGATATATAAAGGGTAAGAGAGAGGCAAAAGTGGACATTGGGCCGCTGGAAAATGACGCTGGAGAAGTAGTAGTGGGGAACAAAGAAATGGCGGAGGAACTGAATAGGTACTTTGCGTCAGTTTTCACAGTGGAAGACACGAGTGACATCCCCAAAGTTCAAGAGAGTCAGCGGGCAGAGGTGACTATGGTGACCATTACCAAGGAGAAGGTGCTAGGAAAACTGAAAGGTCTGAAGGCGGATAAATCACCTGGACCAGATGGATTACACCCCAGAGTTCTGAAGGAGATAGCTGAAGAGATAGTGGAGGCATTAGTGGCGATCTTTCAGGAATCACTGGAGTCAGGGAGGGTCCCAGAGGATTGGAAAATCACTAATGTAACCCCCCTGTTTAAGAAGGGAGTGAGGCAAAAGACAGGAAATTACAGGCCGATTAGCCTGACCTCGGTCGTTGGTAAGATTTTAGAGTCCATTTTTAAGGATGAGATTTCAGAATACTTGGAAGTGCATGGTAAAATCGGGCAAAGTCAGCATGGTTTCATCAAGGGGAGGTCATGCCTGACAAATCTGTTAGAATTCTTTGAGGAGGTAACGAGTAGGTTAGACAAAGGAAAGCCAATGGATGTTATCTACTTGGACTTCCAGAAGACCTTTGACAAGGTGCAGCACAGGAGGCTGCTCAGTAGGATAAGAGCCCATGGTGTTAGAGGCAAGGTACTAGCATGGATAGAAGATTGGCTGTCTGGCAGGAGGCAGAGAGTGGGGATAAGGGGGTCCTTCTCAGGATGGCGTCCGGTGACAAGTGGAGTTCCGCAGGGGTCTGTGTTGGGACCACAACTTTTCACTTTATACATTAATGATCTAGATGAAGGAACTGAGGGCATCCTGGCTAAGTTTGCAGATGACACAAAGAAAGGTGGAGGGACAGGTAGTATTGAGGAGGCGGGGAGGCTGCAGAAGGATTTGGACAGGTTAGGAGATTGGGCAAAGAAGTGGCAGATGGAATACAACATAGGGAAGTGTGAGGTCATGCACTTTGGTAGGAAGAATAGAGGCATAGACTATTTTCTAAATGGGGAGAGAATTCAGAAATCTGGAGTGCATAGGGACTTGAGAGTCCTAGTCCAGGATTCTCTTAAGGTTAACTTGCAGGTTGAGTCGGTAGTTAGAAAGGCAAATGCAATGTTGGCATTTATTTCGACAGGACTAGAATATAAAAGCAGGGATGTGCTGCTGAGGCTTTATAAGGCTCTGGTCAGACCACATTTAGAATATTGTGAGCAATTTTGGGCCCCGTATCTCAGGAAGGATGTGCTGGCCCTGGAGAGGGTCCAGAGGAGGTTCACGAGATGATCCCAGGAATGAAAGGCTTAACATATGAGGAACGTTTGAGGACTCTGGGTCTATACTCGATGGAGTTTAGAAGGATGAGGGGAGATCTGATTGAAACTTACAGAATACTGAAAGGCCTGGATAGAGTGGACGTGGGGAAGATGTTTCCATTAGTAGGAGAGACTAGGACCCAAGGGCACAGCCTCAGAGTAAAGGGAAGACCTTTTAGAACAGAGATGAGGAGAAACTTCTTTAGCCAGAGAGTGGTGAATGTATGGAATTCATTGCCACAGAAGGCTGTGGAGGCCAGGTCATTGAGTGCATTTAAGACCGAGATAGATAAGTTCTTGATTGGTAAGGGGATCAAATGTTATGGGGAGAAGGCGGGAGAATGGGGTTGAGAAACTTCTCAGCCATGATTGAATGGCGGAGCAGACTCGATGGGCCGAATGGCCTAATTTCTGCTCCTATGTATTATGGTCTTATTGTGATTCAGAAGTCCGTGTGCTATCTCTACACCACTGCTGACACTAGAAAAGCTGACAAATCCCTGGACCTGATGGCCTACACCCTAGGATTTTAAAAGGAGGTGGCCACAAGAATAGTGGATTCATTGGTTTTAATCTTCCAGAATTCCCTAGATTCCAGAGCTGGTCTTGTCAGCTTTCCTTTGTTAGATTGCAAACTGGAGACAAAGGTTTGAATTTTTGTGGAATCAGGACGAGACCATGGGCCTTTAAAAGTGGCAGCCGAAACCCAATTCCTGGATTCTTGACCCCATTCCCAGGATTCCGCAAACCCATGCCCTGAATTCCAGACCTGGCCAGCTCCATTGCCAGGATAGGCATGTCCTAGCCCTTCACAATTTTCATGGAGTCGGGCCAATTTTTCAAAGAGTTCAGGGCACCTCAGAGGTCTTGTGAACTATAGTCTGCATGAAGGAACCTTTTGAAAGGTAAGTTCAAAAGGTGCTCCTCATGTACTCATGCTAAGTTATGCCCCCACCCACTTCCTATGTCCCTCCATGCCCCCATGCCAAGGTATGCCCCTCACTCACCCTCTATGTCCCCTCACGCCCCCATGCTAACACATGCCCCCACCTTCCCTCTATGGCCCCTCATCCCATGCTAAGCTATGCCACTCCTATGCCCAATCACCCACTATACATTGTATAGAACCAATGAACCTCATAGTGACAATGGACAAAATGGTAATTCATTGATAACTTTCCACTCTCTTAAAAAATAATTCCTTTTTGCTACAGGCCAATAAAAGTGTCAATTATCCAGACCCTTTAAAGTGTCAATAGCTGAAACTGCATGCACTTGAAACCTCTTTATCTTGTATAAACATTGTGCAATTGACAGAAGAGATCACAGAGCCAGAGCTGTCAGTCAAGCAATACTTTCCCTAGGGTTCTGGTGTTTCAGTACTCTAATGGATATCCAGGCTCTCAGCCAAGAATACATAATGAGGCTTGGAGTAAGCTTTAAACAGTAATAGGTGTGAATTCCACAAAGGAGTGTTGTCTAGGCATGAACATTCAAAGGGGGAGACCCCACTCATTATGATTCAATTTGGAACTTTCCGGAAGCTTGATAGTCTGTGTTGAAGTTGCAAAGGTCACCTGACCCTCCCCCCTAGCCCCAGGCAGCCATATTACCAGTTCATCAGTATCCATTTTTAAATAAATAAAGGCAGTTCCAGAAGCTTCCAAACAAGCACAGTCCATATCTAAAGTTATGAATATGACATGCCTTTTACTGGGTATGATGGTTATAAATGACCATGCAAGAATGCAAATGGTAGTGTACTTAAGTGTTCAGCAGTAAAAAAAAAATTAAATACTTTTAAAGTCAAAACCCCTTGCTCTCTGCAAACAAGAATCAATCTGGAGCTTTATATACATCAGAATATCTCAGCTTTTCCAACTTTATTGCTGTAATGGAATATATGGTAATCATGGTATATGGTTAAAATGAATAGTATAGAGGCAGTTAAGGAGAACTATACAAATAGACGAGAGAGAAGCAAACAAATGGTTATGATGGTAGATCTAGATGAGAAAAGATGGGAGGAGACTTGAGCGAAGCGTAAACACCAGCATGGACTGGTTGGGCCGAATGGACTGTTTCTGTGCTGTATATACTATATAATCCTATGTAAAAAAACAGGAAAGAAACAAAGCCAATAAATATAAACTTAAAATATGTTGGTTGAAGATAAACATCAAGAGCATAAAGATAGCAAATGTTTTAACTGAATATGCCGGGACTGATAATGAGCAGCTGTGAGTTTGGATCTATTCATGTGTCTAATGATGGAGTGCAGGGCTGATCAGACTTTCAGCACTTTTGATCCTCTGTGGCTATGCGAATCATGGAAACAGCAATTCTGAAACCAAGCAGGTTATGAACAATGGGAATTAATCAGTGTTAGAATATGGTGTTGACATGCAGAGGGCTGCAACAAGCTATTGAGAGTCGGTGATATCATGTGCTTGAGGCAGTTTTTGGAAGTGTGATGGTAGATGAAGTTTTCCAAAGCAGAAATAAGAGAAAGGGCACATCAGGATCTGTTACTATTGAGATAAGTGAAGCAAGTATGGATGGTTCAGACGCTGCCTTGTGTGACAGACATAAGTGTTGTGCGCCATTCTACAAATGAATCAAGCCATGACTAGAGGACAGTGACTGATAGAGACAAGATAATACAGTTATGTTATGGGAATGTGCAGACACAAAAGGCTACTCCTGTCGATTGAGCCAATATTAATGGGGAGAAAGTTAAAGATCTAAGGGTATACTCTGTTGTTGAAATATTAACAAGCAATTGCTCAGGTTTTCAATAGTGAATTGTTGCATTCTGCAGTGTTGGTGGAATGCAGTTCTTCTATCCCACCAATAAGAGAATGTTAGTGTGTGCATCTGAGGTCAGAAGACAATTTGACTTTTTTTTATTCATCCAAGGGATGTGGGCTTCGCTGTCTGGGCCAGCATTTATTGCTCACCCCTAATTGCACTTGAGAAGGTGGTGGTGAGCTGCTGCCTTGAACCGCTGCAGTCCATGTGGTGTAGGTACACCCACAGTGCTGTTAGGGAGGGAGTTCCAGGATTTTAACCCAGTGACAGTGAAGGAACGGTGATATATTTCCAGGTCAAGATGGTGAGTGGCTTAGAGGGGAACCTCCAGGTGGTGGTGTTCCCATCCACCTGTTGCCTTTGTCCTTATAGATGGTAGTGGTCAAGGGTTTGGAAGGTGATGTCTAAGGAGCCTTGGTGAGTTCCTGCATTGCATCTTGTAGATGGTACACACTGCTACTACTGTGCATCGGTGGTAGAGGAAGTGAGTGTTTGTGGATGTGGTGCCAATCAAGTGGGCTGCTTTGTCCTGGATAGTGTCAAGCATCTTGAGTGTTGTGGGAGCTGCATTCATCCAGGCAAGGGGAGAGTATTCCATCACACCCCTGACTTGTGCCTTGTAGATGGTGGACAGGCTTTGGGGAGTCAGAAGGTGAGTTACGCATCGCAGAATTCCTGGCCTCTGACCTGCTCTGCAGCCACAGTATTTATGTGGCTATTCCAGTACAGTTTCTGGTTAATGGTAACTCCAGGATGTTGATAGTAGGGGATTCAGCAATGGTAGTGCCATTGAATGTTAAGGGGCGATGATTAGATTCTCTCTCGTTGGAGATGGTCATTGTGTGGCGCGAATATTACATGCCACATGTCAGCCCAAGTCTGGATTTTGTCCAGGTCTTGCTGCATTTGGACATGGACTGCTTCAGTATCTGAGGAGTTGCGAATGGCACTGAACATTGCGCAATCATCAGCGAACATCCCCACTTCTGACCTTATGATGGAAGGAAGGTCATTGATGAAGCAGCTGAAGATGGTTGGACCTAGGACACTATCCTGAGGAACTCCTGCAGTGATCTCCTGGAGCTGAGATGATTGACCTCCAACAACCACAACAATCTTGCTTTCTGCTAGGTATGACTCCAACCACAGGAGCATGCAGTGCTGTAAGATTTCCTTGACAACCATTTCAACAATGTTGTGAAATTGCTTTGCACTGATGGTACATTAGCATTGAAAATGCAGCCAATGTTCAAGTTAATAATGCTTAATAACTTAAAATTCCACTTACAATGTGGGGATA
Organism: Cetorhinus maximus; assembly: GCF_964194155.1. NCBI lineage: Eukaryota > Metazoa > Chordata > Chondrichthyes > Lamniformes > Cetorhinidae > Cetorhinus > Cetorhinus maximus. The sequence goes on from NC_135879.1 coordinate 166,145,628, forward strand.
GCACCAATTTTAATTTAGGATGAGCAGCAAGCAAGGGACTGGGAGGGGAAGTGTCGAGTTGGAAACTCACCCAAAGTTTAAATTCAGCCCAAGGACACAATTGGTTTCAGCACTTGATAGCTATAGATGAGAACAAAAATCAGCTAGGGTCCCTTTCCTGGTAACGTCAGCATTTGGTACCCAGCTCTAATTGCCCGTGAACTGAATGGTTTGCTAGGTCATTTCAGAGGACAGTTAAAAGTCAACCACATTGCTGTGAGTCTGGAGTCACATGTAGGCTAGACTGGTTAAGGACAGCAGATTTCCTTCCCTAAAGGACATTAGTGAATTGATGATAGTTTCATGGTTACCATTACTGATTTTCCATTTCAGATAAAATAAAAAAATAAATTTAAATTCCAACAGCTACCATAGTGGGATTGGGATTCATGCTCCCAGAGCATTAGCAGAGATCTTTGGATTACTAGGCCAGTGACATTACCACTACACAATCGTCTCCTCCACTTAATAATCTATGCTGGAACTTTGATTAAAACAGCAAACAAGAGCAAAATAAAGGGTTTTAGTTTCACAAAATGACGAATTTGCAGGTTGTATTTTATCTATATTTACCAGATAGGAACTAGCTTAAACTTAAGACTCTCTGTTATTTCAGGCTAAATTTGAAACTTACTGGGCTGAATTTTTCTGTCGGCGAGAAGGGGACGAGGCCTGCTCGCCGACGTGAAAATGACGTGGGATGACATCGGGGGAACCCCCAACGTCATCCCGCCCCATTTAAATCTTCAGGAAGGCCATTGACAGGCTAATTTAGATAATTAAAGACGCTGTCCGTCCAACCTTAAGGTTGGCGGGCAGGCCAGGAGCCCCAGCGGGCTTCTGAAAAAACATGAAACCTCATCCACTGGTGGGATTTTTTTATTTTTCTATTGTTAAAGTTTATAAAGCTGTCAGCGATCTCCCTGAGGCAGCACTTAGCCTCAGGGAGATGTTCGCTCTTTCGTGCACATGTGCAAAGCATAGCGCTTCCCGCCGGACGTCACACTGGGTGGGCCTTAATTGGCCTGCCCACTTAAAATGGCGGCGGGGCCTGCTTCTCTGGCGGGGATCGGTTCCCTGCCCGCCGGAGATTGGGTCGGGCCTGCCCGCCCAGCAAAAGATTCTGCCCACTGTCTTGGCAATATGATTACCCATTGTCAGATTTATTTATAAAGCCAAACCATGTGAAAGTACCTGAAATCCATTCAGCTCAGAAATACAAGGTTGAATGGCAGCAAATCAGAGATTCACCTAAGTCCAACACACTGAAAAAACATAGAAACTAGGAGCAGGAGTAGGCCATTCAGCCCTTCAAGCCTGCTCCGCCATTCAATATGATCATGGCTGATTCTCTATCTCAACATCATATTCTCGCTTTCTCTCCATACCCCTTGATGCCCCTAATATCCAAAAAATTATCAATTTATTTCTTGAATATACTCAGTGACCCAGCCTCCACAGCCTTTTGTGGTAGAGAATTCCACAGGTTGACCACCCTCTGAGTGAAGACATTTTTCCTCATCTCAGTCCTAAATGGCCTGCCCCATATCCTGAGACTGTGGCCCCTGGTTCTAGACTCCCCAACATCTTCCCTGCATCTATTCTGTCTAGTCCTGTTAAAATTTTATATGCTTCAATCAGATCCCCTCTCATTCTTCTAAACTCTAGTGAATATGGGCCCAGTTGAACCAATCTCTCCTCATACGACAGTCCTGCCATCCCCGGTGTCAGCCTAGTGAACCTTCGCTGCACTCCCTCTATGGCAAGCATATCCTTTCTTAGGTAGGGAGACCAAAACTGCACACAGTACTCCAGGTGTGGTCTCGCCAAGGCCTTGTATAACTGCAGTAAGACATCCCTACTTCTGAACTCAAATCCTCTTGCAATGAAGTCCAACATAATTTGCCTTCCAAATTCTTGCTGCACCTGCCTATTTACTATCATTGACTGGTGTACAAGCTCACCCAAATCCCTTTGTACATCCATATTTCCCAATATATAATCATTTAAATAATACTCTGCCTTTCTGTTTTTCACAGCGAAGCATTTAACTTCACAGTTATCCACTTTATCCTGCATCTGCCATGTGTTTGCCCCTACACACAACTTGTCTAAATCACCTTGAATCCTCCTTGCATCCTCTTCACAATTCATAACCCCGCCCAGTTTTGTGTCATCAGCAAACTTGAAAGTATTGCATTTGGTTCCCTCATCCAGGTCATTTATATATATCATGAATATCTGGGGCCCAAGCACTGATCTTCCGGTTGGCGAGCGGGTGGGGGGGGGGGGGGGGGGGGTGGGTGGTGGCGGGGCCCACTCGCCAATGTGTAAAATGATGCGGGGTGGCGTCAGGCCTGCGTCAATAGATTTTCAGTTCGGCAGGCGTGCAACCGAGTCGGCTGCGTGCCCGCCAAACTGTCAACGGCCACTTAAGGCCTTTAAAAAAGTAATTAAGCCAATTAATGGACCTGCCCGTCCAACCTTAAGGTTGGCGGGCAGACAAAGAGCCCAGGCGGCCTTCAGAGAAAACATGAAACCTCATCCATGGGCAGGATGAGGTTTCATGAGGGATTTAAAATGTTTAGAAAATGATGAAATAAAAGGAATTGACATGTCCCAGCTCATGTGACAGTGTCACATGAGGGGACATGTCATGAATTATTTTTGTACACTTCCAAAAGTGTTTACAACTTCCACCGATCTCCCTGAGGCAGCACTTTGCCTCAGAGAGATCTGTGCGTTCTTTCACATGCATGCGTGAAAGAGCGCACTCCCGGCTCAGGGAATCCCCACCATCCCATCTGCACAGGGAGTGCATAGCGCTTCTGAGCAGATGTCACGCTGGCCACGCCCCCAACTGGGGGTGCCGATCGGGAACCCGCCCGCCCGCACCCTCTCTTGCACATCCCCCCGATGGGGAGAAAGCATTGCCCTCTGTTTCTGGTCTGTCAACCAATTCTCAATCCATGCCAAAATATTATCCCTGATCCCATGTGTTTTCATTTTGCCCACTAGCCTCGTTTGTGGGATCTTATCAAAATCCTTCTTGAAATCCAAATACACCACATCCACTGGTTCTCCCTAATCTATTCTACTAGTTACATCTTTAAAAACTTCCAGTAGATTAGTTAAGCATGATTTCCCTTTCATAAACCCATGCTGACTTTGTCTAATCCCGTTAATGCTTTCCAAGTGTTCTGTTACCACGTCTTTTATAATAGACTCCAGCATTTTCTCCACTACTGATGTTAGGCTAACTGGTCTGTAATTCTCTGTTTTTTCTCTCCCCCCTTTTTTGAATAGTGGAGTTACATTTGCCACCCTCCAATCTGTAGGAACTGCTCCAGGGTCTATAGAATTTTGGAAGATGACCACCAATGCATCCAATATTTCCAGGACCACTTCTTTTAGTTCTCTGGGATGTAGATTATCAGGCCCTGGGGATTTTTCAGCCTTTAACCCCATTCATTTCTCTAGCACCATTTTTTTTTACTAATACTGATTTTCTTCAATTCCGCCCTCTCACTAGGCCGTTGGTTCCCTGATAGACAAGTAAAGATAAAGCATCTAAATAAAAAGCAGAATTCCTTGAAACATTAGTGAAATTATGATAAAAAATAGAAAACGCTACTAACTGTAAGAGGGTTTACATGCTGGCTGACAAATTGTTTTCTAAGTATAGCCCTGAAGTACTTATTTTCCTTGGTATCTTAAATATTCTCTTCTACTTAACACCTACAACCACAGAAGTTTGAATTATATCATCAACAGCAGAGATATCTTCGTATGAAAAGTTCTCTTAAGAAGGAAAAGTTCTCTGTTTTGTTATAGGTAGATTAAAATAAATCAAAAAATCTGCTTCAGTTAAGTAGAAAAACCAGAGCTTTGTCAGAAGCTTTTCACTGAATGTTCAGCTGACGGTAGGAATTAAACAGGAGGTTTCTAATTTGCCTTCAGTCAGAAATACCTCAATGACATTCCTAGCTGCATCTAGCATATACATTAAGAATTTGGAGGAAACAAACCAACATGTTCATGTAATTTAACCCCTGGGAAAATGGAGCTAGTACCCGGGCATTGATCCTGTTGCTTATGCTGCAATCACTCCAGCCATTGCCCTCCAGTGTTGACGTCATCAGAGGATCCCGGATCAGTGCGTAGGCCCAGGTGGCATCAGTACCACTATAAATGCATCTCCAGCACCCAAGTGGCAATGCAGCCAGAAATTCAATACCTGCCTGCCATTGGTAGAATTTTCCAGACATCCTTCCCTTGAGACACTATGAAATATTCCTCTGATCAAGGAACATCTGTACTAACAGACAGACAAAAAATTTAGTCAGTCTTAAAGAGTTCAATGCATTCCCCTTACCTGGACCTTCCTGGTTGGACTCATTTGTGTGAAATAAAAGGCCAGTATGCTTCATCTTTCAAAACATGCTCACTTCCCAACTTACTTTGAATCCTGACTGAGGTTGGGAAACCAGAATTCACTACTTCGGTTATTGATGCTTTAGACAAGTTGTTTACAAAATTGGATTTGCCAGAGACTATCACCACAATGGACTGCAGCTTGTTTCCAGTCAGTTCACAGGGTTCCAAGCAAGCTATGGAAATCACCACCACCTAACATTGTGAGACAACCTTCAATCAAATGGTGGTGTCAAATGATTTAACAGGCTGATCAAAGACAGCTGAGAGCTAGCATGTCAGGGGGGGAAATGTTTGAACAATCCATTCATATCTTATATTGCACATACCGATCTATCCCACACCCTCTGACTAGAAAGACACCGGATGAACATATGACAGGTCATAACTTTCACCTGCCGCTGACCATTCATAAGCTGTCACTGCTATCCAACAAGAATGTCAGAGCGAAAGCAGAAGAAATCTCAAAGCGACAAGGTAAAGCAAAAGTATACATCGACAAGCAGACATGTGCAAGGAAACCATGATTTGAAGTCACAGATTGGGCTTGCATCAAATGGCCAAATCATGACCAGAACCTCACAACATCTCTATCAGGACCAAAGCAGATGAAGTGGTTGCTTGGTACCTAGCGTTTATCTGTTTGATCACAGTACAAAATGGAAAGCAAGATGCTTGACAGAGAGCAGATCAGGATATTTCAAGGGCAGTGATTATGAGGATACATTTCCTTCACTGAGTGACTGCGATGTTGATCATCTGCCTCATTGAATTCATCATGTGAAGCCACAACCTCAAGTTTGTAGATCTCCGTGCCGTCATCATATCTCAAAGATTATTTCATTTTGTACTGTAAGAAACGACTCGGTGTTCGTTGTTTAGAATGGTTTAATTTAAAATAAGGTCCTTTAGTTTTACAAGGAGGAAAAGATGTGTTCAATTGTTCGGTGTTTGATTGTGTGTGTAGGTTGACTGATCACTGTGCTGTGTGCTGTGTCAAGCCTGTAGGTGTGGTTGAAGAAACTGAAACCATGCAGTAAGCATGAGGCAGCAGACATTTTAAAAGCATTGAATGAAGCTCTTGTTTACATAGGCCAGGATTTTACATTTGGCGTGCTGAGGTGGGCCCGACACACCGGAACGTAAAATGATGCGCGAAGGCATCAGGCGTGCGTCCCGACTTCATCGCGCTGTCTCGCGATATTTCATGCGTATTACTCTGAGTGGGCCTTAATTGGCCCGCACACGTAAAATGGTGTTGCAGAGCTGATCGCAGGCGGCAGTCGGCTCTGCGACCGCCCAGCCCGCTCCCGCCAAGCCTGCCCGACGCAGGAAAAATTCAGGCCATAAAACCTGGTGTGCGTCATCCCTGCATATCTCTGAGGCACAAACACAATATCTCTGACATGTGGCCTGGGTACATTTGGGTCAAATGGAACACCAAGGTTACAAATGGTCTGGTCAGCCAAAGTTGCCAGGAGATGGATGGAGCCGACGGCAAGGTAACAGACAATGGCTTTAGTCTTTCCACCATTTAATTAGAGAATATTTAAGCCCATACAGTGGATGTCAGACAGGCAGCCTGACAACTTAGAGAGTGGAGGGGTGGAACAAGGTGGCGGTGATGTAGAGTTGGGTGTCATCAGCAAAATTGTGGATGTTGACACTGTGTTTGTGGATAATGTCATTCAGGGGCAACATGTAGGTAAGAAACACAAGGGGACTAAGGACAGAGCCTTGGGGGAATGCCAGAGGTAACTGGGGAACATTCAGATATAAACAATGCTAATGAGCCCAAGATAATAGGTGGTTAAATTTCATTCAATATCACTTAAGGACATAAGAATTTGTAGGAACACTGAAAACTCTTAACAAGCCTATCCTTTTTGATGTTTTTTTTTGTAGATTTGGCATAAGCATCTGTGCTAAGCCCCCAACTGAGATATGGTGTACAAAAATAACTTGTAAATAGGATGTTATGGGAAAAGCAAATTATTGTTGTCCATCAACAAAATTAGAATTCCAGGGTGCAGCTATAAACAGCACTGATTATCACTGAGCTTTAGATTGCATAGTAATAACTCTCAGGGCCGGAGAGACTAATGGACTATAGCAGATTCTGTTAGATCAGAGAATTAACTGAAAGATATATGAAGAAAGCTTCTAACATGTCTATCTTAAAAATCAAATCTTAAAGTGAGCATTAAAAACATACACGACAATCAACAAAAGCCTTTTCAGATTACAGAACAAAATGGCCAGAATTTTTACCTTGACTGACACATAAAATGATGCGCAGTGACGTCGGGCGTGCGTCCTGATGTCACCGCACGCCATCACGATATTTCGGTGGGCGGGCCACTATGATCTCCGATGCGCACGCGCCATTAATTAAAGGACCAGCTAAGCCCCTTGAGCCATTAATAGACGCCGATTTTTTGAGGCCCGTGCGATCTTCAGATCGTCACACGGGCACAATGGGCAGGTGGGTAGGAGGATTTTTAAAAACTTCATCCACGGGCAGGATAAGAAGGGCGAGTGGGGTTGCGAGTGGTCTTTGGTTGACATTTAATGTTTAAACTTATTCCTACTTGCCCATGAACAGGGCAATTTCAAATCCCTTCAGAGCTGCTTGGGCAGAAATAACAGGCTTCAGGTCAGGACTCTGAGTAAACATTATTCTTGGGGCCTTGCTGGCTTCAAGAAGCCTTCCCTTAGCCTGGGAATGGGAGTTGTGCTCTCCACTGGAGGCACCTCCTCTGAGGCGGAAGGGAGGGCCAGAAGTGGGAGGAGGCCAGGAGTCTATGTTCAGCCTCCAGGGGAGCCACCTTTGGGAGGAGAGGCACAGGCACAAGGGGCACAGGGCCAACATGAAGTCCAAGGTGGAAGGAGCCGCAGAAGACACCACTATCCTGCTGCCAGGGTATACAGGCGGCGAAGCAGCTACCTCAATATGTCTGAGGTGCAGTGCCGAAGGAAGCTCCGTCTCTCAAGGGAGACAGTCAACTATATCTGTCAGATGATTGAGATCTCCCCTAACTGTGTGAGTGGGCACCCCATGCCAGTGGCGTTGAAGGTCATGGCTGCCCTCAACTTCTATGCTTCCGGTTCTTTCCAGGGGTCAGTGGATGATCTTTGCGGAGTCTCCCAATCAGCTGTCCACACTCATGTCAAGCAGGTGACAGGCGCTCTGTTCAGATGGGCATTGACTTTCATCCACTACCGCTGGGACCAGGCCAGTCAGGTACAGCGAGCCAGAGGCTTCGCAGCGATTGCTGGCTTCCCCCGCGTCCAGGGTGCAATAGACTGTACACATGTGGCCATCAAGGCACCAGTGGGTGAGCCCGATGCCTTCGTCAACAGGAAGGGCTTTCACTCCATGAACAGATAGTGTGTGATCACAGGATGCTGATTCTACAAGTCTGTGCAAGGTACCCAGGCAGCTCCCATGACGCCTACATCCTCAGACACTCCCAGGTGCTGAGGCTCTTCAGTGCTCCAGCCCAGCTTGATGGATGGATGCTGGGTGACAAGGGCTATCCCCTGCAAAGGTGACTCATGACTCCTCTCTGCCATCCAAGAACAGAGGCTGAGCAGCGGTACAATAGGAGCCACGCATCCACAAGGGCTGTGTGGAGAGAACCATTAGTCTTCTCGAGAAGCGCTTCCGATATCTGGACCGTTCAGGGGGTGCACTGCAATACCCCCAGACCGTGTGTCACTGATAGTGGTTGCATGCTGCGCTCTCCACAATCTGGCACTGGAAAAGGGGGATGCAGTGGAGGAAGAAGATGTAGACGCTGAAGCTCTGGCTGCACACGATGAGTCCAGTAGTGAGTCCAAGGATGAGCACACACAGGAGAACGCTGAGAGGGTAAATGTCAACCCAGGCAACCTCCAGGGAGGCAGGGACACCAGGGAGGGTTTAATCCAATGAACCTTCAGCTAGCCCACCACAGATGGACCACCACCACATGCCAGGGCTGCAGGCTCCATATTCAGTACCTGAGAGGCCTGGTTAGGAACATTAACTATATGCCTTGCCAATAAAGCTCAATAACAAACAGCTCACTTATAACATCCTGGGTTCCCATCCGCCTGCAGAAGTAAATAATCACCCTGAGCCTTGTTCACAACTAAAGCATTTAATGAATGTTAAAAATAAAACAGAAAAGAAGCTTAATTCAAAGGTGTTGAGCTGCACACCAAATTATAATCAACTAATACCGGGGCAACATAAAACCACCAGTGAGAAGCCCATGGTGTGCCTAAGATGCCTTAAGCTTACATTTTCGGGTGCTACGTCTAAGTGTTCCCCCCTCGCTGGCACTGATATTCGACACAGCCTGCTCACTCTGTTGTCCTGTTGGCCCTGATGACCTTGGCGGATATCCTCTGGCCCGTGAGCCTGTGCTGGCCCTGCCTGGGAGGGAGCGGCCAGTGGCACGGCTGACATCTCCCCAATCGCCGCAGCATCATCGGATGCCACGGTCACTGGCAGAGGGGCGGAGGAGTTGCTGCCCTCATCCAGAGCGCCCTGAGAGGAGCCCACAGAGACAACAGGACCTCCTTGCTCACCACTGATTGATCATCATCGAGCTGGGGTACTGAGTGCCCAATCCATCTCCCACATTGACACTGACCAGCTGAGGTCAATGCTGCTGTGAGGGCTTGCAGGTCCGAACGCATCCCCAGAAAGCCCTGATTGTTCTCCTGGAGGAGACTCTCCATGAGAGTTGCCGCTCCCTCCATGGAGGAAGCATTGCGCTCACCCATGAGGGTCAATGCATTGCTGATGCTCCGCATTGCTTCTGCTGGCCATGGTTGCCAGCCTTTGGAAGGCTGCCTGCGAGCTCTTTAAACAGGCCACCAAGTCGCCATTGGACCCGGCAGCCATTACAGTCCGGCCGCTGCCCGCCCCCTCCTGCTGCCCTTGGGAGCTGCGATTCACGCTGGGCCGGCCTTAATTGGCCCGCCCTTGTAAAATGGCGGCGCAGAGACAATCGCGGACGGCGATCAGATCCGCGCCCGCTCCTGACCGGTCCGCCCAACAGGCAGAAAATTCTGCCCAATGTGTATATAGATTCAGCTCTGAACAGGTACCAAAATCTGATGAGGTCTATTCTGTAGGAAAAGGGTCTCTTCAAACACTGTACTAATACTGCAGTATTAAAGCTTGGGAGCTAAATCCTGCTAGCTGTGTTTGTACGGAAGGTGAACCTTCTTTTCGCATTTGCCTTACAGATTCTAGCTCTAACTCTTTAGGTCTTAATCTCATAAAGGGTGAATGGCTACAAAAAGATAACCTTGAGTACCATTTTGGATTTTTCGGTAACCATTTCTTCTGATTTAAAGTTTCTGTTTTTCTAGTCAGTTCCAATATTACCCTTTAAATACACATAGGGCACCCGATCCAATTGGGATTAAAATAGTGCGCAATGACATTGGGTGAGCTTCCCAACGTCAACGCATACTTGCGCGATATCTTGCTTGGCAGGCGCATGCAGGTGCCGGAGCGGCGCCCACCATTAAATAAGCGGCCACTTAAGGCCCTTAACAGTTCATTTGACTGTGATTTTTCCTTGCTGTGCGATTTTCTGCTCACCTCAAGGGCAAAACGGGCAGATGGCCAGCCGACATTTTCACAAACCTCATCCAAGGGTGGGATAAAAAGGGTCAGCAGCATTGCCAGTGCAAGTAGTAAGGAGTTTTGGAGATAGTTTGCAGCTGGTTGCTTTTTGATACTTGGCACCTTCATCTCTGTTTGAGGCTTCATTCTTAGCATTTCCAAGCCTCATTTCAAGATTCATTGTTGTCTGCCAGGCCGCCGGAAGATTCAGATCATGTGGGCCCTTCCAGGTATCAGACAACCTTCCCTTACCCTGGTAATGGGGATTGTGGTCTCCGCTGGAGGCACCTTCTCTGAGGAGGAAGAGAGGGGCAGAAGGAAGCGGAGGCTACTTGTCCCTTTGCAGCTTCCAAAGGAGGGACCTGTGGGAGGAGAGGCACAGGCACAAGGGACACAGGGCCAGCAGGTAAGCCAAGGCGGAAAGGGCCACAGAAGTTGCCACTATCCTGCTGCTAGGGTTTACAAGCAGTGACGCAGTTACCTCAATATGTCCGAGGTGCAATGTCAAAGCAGGCTCCGCCTCTCAAGGGAGAGCATGACCTCCATTTGCCAGATGATTGGGCCTGAGATCAGCTCCAACTGTGTGGGTGGACACCCCATGCCAGTGGCTCTGAAGGTCACAGCGGCCCTCAACATCTATGCCTCTGGCTCTCTCCAGGGGTCTTTGGGGGATCTGTGTGGAGTGTCCCAATCAGCTGTCCACAGTTGTGTCAAGCTGGTGACAGAAGCTCTGTTCAGGCAGGTACTCACATTTATTCTTACCGTATGGAGGAGGTCAGCCAGACTGAGCAAGCCAGAGGCTTTGCGCGATTGCTGGCTTCCCCCGTGTCCAGTGTGCCATCAACTGTACACATGTGGCCATCAAGGCGCCAGTAGGTGAGCCCGGTGCCTTCGTCAACAGGAGGGGATTCCACTCCATGAACATGCAGATAGTGTGTGACCACAGGATGCAGATTCTGCAAGTCTGTGCAAGGTACCCAGGTAGCTCCCATGACACCTACATCCTCAGACACTCCCAGGTGCCGGGGCTCTTCAGTGTTCCAGCCTGGCTGGATGGATGGCTGCTGGGTGACAAGGGCTATCCGCTGAAGAGGTGCTCGTGACACCTTTCCACCAACCAAGAACAGAGGCAGAGAAGAGTTACAATACAAGTCATGCCTCACAAGGGCAGCGGTAGAGAGAACCATAGGTGTTCTCAAGATGCTCTTCTGATGCCTGGACCGTTCACGGGGAGCACTACAATGTTCAGCACCATTCACGGCTCCTTGAAGGTCTGGGAAGAAGCACTCTGTTCCTCCCAACCTGTAAACGATGCCAGAAAGTAATCACCTTAAAAATTATTTCTGCTTTCTCTTGGTGGCCCCTGAATTGCATTATCATGTGAATGAAGACAATGGGTTGGAGATTAAATCTCGCTCCGACAAGCACAATTACCAAGTCCCATTTTGATGAGCTGCTTTGCAGATGACTAATTTGGCCTTTTTTGAAGTTGTTAGTTTTAATGCCCACTGAATTTAAATCTTTTGCAGGGACTTCTTGGGTGCAAACTTGCTGAAGTTGTAATTAGCATAAGAATGTGGTTTCATTGCTGGTGTTTGAAATAATTCAAAATATTTTATTTTTGGTTGCAGTTAAATATTGTGTTTATGCATTACAGTGGCACTGGAATTTAATCTGGGGACAATTCACTCTGAAAATTAGAGCAAAGATCTCCATATAGCTACCATTAAAGAGTCTCATTAAAAAGATAACCAAAAAAATGACAAATATTTTTATGTGGTGTAAAGAAGATTTCATGTTTCTGATGTGTCTTAAAGTGGATCATCTGCTTTCATAGAATTAAAGCTAGACAGTGATTATACGACTGAAGCTGTTTTATTTCTGACAGAAATTGTGTCAGCAATTTGGAGTTTGCTTCTGACTAAATGAGAAAGATAGAATCTGTTTCTTCACAATAAAAATAAAAAGATGCCGTAAACACCAGGAATCAAAAATAAGAATACAAATGCTACACAATGTACATATGCCCACTGGCACTGAGAAAGAGAAACAGGCACTGATTAATATTTGGCGATGTAGGTTAGGGGCAGGCCTGGGGTGGGGTGGGGCTCTAATATTCACTATCGAGGAAGAATGGAGCTATTCAGCGATAAAACTCTGAAAATTACTACCAGGTTTTACATCACCAAATTTTCATCTTTTAGTCTTTATAGGGGAGACCAGCTGTGTATTTCCTGAATTTTCTATTTTATTTTCAAATGTTTACAATTTCGGTGCTTAGTATGAGTGTTTCTTTAGTGGCATTGCTTGTTGCTCCTCAAAGCACAAAGAATTGACCTTGGTTTAGACGAGATATAGGCCTGAGTTTCATGCTTGGCGTGCACACCAAGATGGCGGGCTCAGAAGCAGACACAAAATGTGCTTCCACCTGCGATCGGCTCCTGAATGCAATTTCACGCTGGCTGGCCATTAATTTGTACCTGAGAAAGCCTCAGTGCTGCCGAGGGAGGGGTCGGGAAGAGGGTGAGCACCGACAAAAGTGAAGGCGCAGGTGGGTGCTCCTAGCGAGTTTCCTGAAGGCAGACTGCTGCTGCGGAGCTGCTTCAGGGAGCTGCAGACCTGGACAGATTAAATGACAAGAAAAAAATTGCACCAAACTGCGTCTATGCAGCACATTCAAGCACCTGACAGCAGAATTCAAAAAACATCAGTCACCAGTTATCTTTTTTTTAAATCATATTTCACCCCGGACATTTCATCCCGCCCTTGGATGAGGTTTCATTAAAAATGGGCTGCCCGCCTGCCCTTTTTGCCCGTGCAATGAGCATGAAATCGCACAGGCAATGTAACATCGTGGACAATAGGGTTTTTAATGGCCTTAATTGGCCCTTTAATTGTCGGCGGGCACAGCTCCGATTCCTGCACGCGCCCGCCGACTTCAATATTGTTGGTGATGACAGGAATCAAGACGCATGCCCGACATCCTTTCGTGCAATTTCACTTGCATTTGGGTCGGGCGCAGGCCCGCCCGTTCAATGTAAAATTCTGGCCATAAATATGCTATTGGTAAGCCCAGGAGGCCTCCAAGCATATGGAATCCCAGCAGTGGGATACCAAGCATTGGGATTCCCAGCACAAAAACCTCAAGCATAGGGACTCCCAGCATAAGAAATCCAAGCATAGGAACTGTCAGCGTGGGAACTCCCGTCATAGGAATTCTCAGCATAGGATCTCCCAGCATGTTGCGACCCCCAGCATGTTGCGACCCCCAGCATGTTGCGACCCCCAGCATGTTGCGACTCCCAGCATGTTGCGACTCCCAGCATGTTGCGACCCCCAGCATGTTGCGACTCCCAGCATGTTGCGACTCCCAGCATGTTGCGACTCCCAGCATGTTGCGACCCCCAGCATGTTGCGACTCCCAGCATGTTGCGACCCCCAGCATGTTGCGACCCCTAGCATGTTGCGACTCCCAGCATTTTGCGACTCCCAGCATGTTGCGACTCCCAGCATGTTGCGACCCCCAGCATGTTGCGACTCCCAGCATGTTGCGACCCCCAGCATGTTGCGACTCCCAGGATGTTGAGGCTCCCAGGCTAGGGACATCGACCATAGGGACATCCACCATAGGGACTCGCAGCTTAGGGACTTTCAGCACAGGGAGGCATCCCAGTCTAGAGAATCCCAGCATAGGGCCCACTCTTTAGGGTTTCTACTTATGTAATATAAATGTCTGTACAACAACATAAAATTAAGACATAATTCTAAATAAAAAGTTATCTTGTTCAACTCCCGCCTAAGCCCAAGGTTTGTGTGGTAATCAGACAATTAATATTTGAAAGTGTGGAAGTTACCATAAAAGTGAAAGAACCATTTTCGAATTTCCTTTGTATATGAGCATTGTTTACAGAAGGCATAAGATTATTCATTATGGTGCATACCTGCGCCATTTTTTTGTCAATCCATCATTTTGCTTGGTGAATTTGGATGACTGTTTACTGATTTTTTTTTTTACTTTCACTCTATTCAAAGAAAACAGATGAATGGCCCAAAGGGAAATCTGTCCCTGTTTGAAGGATTTCAGTAGCAATCAGCCAAATGAAAGTTTGCTATTGAATAAATCATCACTGACTGAAGATTATTCAGAGATTGGAAATCGATAGAGCTGGTTGCATGTTGTATATCAGTGAGGACATTTTGTTTGACTAAATCCTTTTTAGAAGTCCACAACTCATGAAAAAGTTCAAATGTCCTATCCTATCAATGTGCTTCATCAAAATTAATAACTACCTGCTGTATAAACTAAATCACATACACTGAGATTGACATTTTCTTTCATCATGCAAATAACATCCTCTCATGATGTCACCTATATGAATCAGATTTGTTGTATCATCTCTTTGTTGTAGATTCAGTGAGCATTCCAATATGTTTTATATTTGAAAAAGGGACAAAACTCTAATTGCAGGTCAAGGGAAAACCACTGTGTTGAGCAGTTTGGTGTTCTTTATTTCAATAGAAAGCCTGTTGGAACATTTGTTATAGCCATTAGTAAAGAAACACAGACAATTGTTAGGTTAAAAACTCAAATGTTACAGCTTTTACCTTCCAAACGTGTTTTTGAGTGTACCCTCCACAATGACTGTCCTCACATTCAGTTAAATCATACAGCATGCCACTAAAGCAAAATGCATATCTGAGGAATATTTTCCTACTTTCACAAAAAAATTAATAGAATAAGAGCTTCGCAATAATGATTAATAAGTTTTAATCTCAGCAAGAGTGTTCAGATGGCAGATCTCTGTCCTGACAAGACAATCTGCAAGTTATTCGCCTTTACACATTTTCATTATAAGAATAGTTTCAGATTCAAATAAAATTAGATGGACCACCTGCCGTCAACCTTGGACCGGAAACAACAAAGGCACACTCTGTCCAATTGGTCCCGCAAAGTCCTCCTGACTAACATCTGGGAACTTGCACCAAAATTGGGAGAGCTGGACCACAGACTCATCAAGCAACACAACAACCAAGCTGGCTGAATCCTGAAGGACATATCTGCCAAACTTGGCCTACAATAGGTGGTGAGGGAATCAATCCTGGTTCAGTGAGGAGTTCAAAAGACCATGTGAAGAGCAGCACCAGACATATCTAAAATTGAGTTGCCAACATGGTGAAGCTACAACACAGGGCTACATGTATGCTGAACAACAGAAACAGCTTGCTATAGACAGAACTAAGCAATCCAACAGGCCAGACCTAAACTCTGTAGTCCTGCCACATTCAGTCACGAATGGTGGTGGACAATGAAACAACTAACTGGAGGAGGAGGCTCCAGAAATATTCATTTCCTCAATGGTGAGCTGAGCACATCAGTGCAAAAGACAAGGCTGAAGCATTTGCAACAATCTTCAGCTGGAAAGGCCGTGTGGATGATCCAATTCAATCTCCTCCGAAGATCCACAATATCATAGATGCCAGTCTTCAGCCAATTCAATTCACCCCAAATTATATCAAAAAACAGTTGAAGGCATTTCACACAGCTAAAGGCTGTAGGACCCAACAACACCCTGTCTGCAAGTAACATTCATGCCTCACAAGTGCCAGGCAATGACCATCTCCAACAATCTACCCATTTCCCCTTGGCATTCAATGGCATTACCAGTGCTGAATCCATTATTATCACCATCCCGGGGGTTGCCATTGACCAGAAACTTAACTGAATCAACCAGTTAACTACTGTGGCTACAGAGGCTGGGAATTCTGTGGCAAGTAACCCAACTCCTGACTCCGCAAAGCCTGGCTCTCATCTACTAGGTACAAGTTAGGAGTGTGATGGAATACTCTCCATTTGTCTGGATGAGTGCAGATCCATCAACATTCACAATCCAGGACAAAGCTATTTGATTAGCACCCCATCCACCATCTTAAACATTCACGCTCTCCACTACCAATGTAGCAGCAGTGTCTACCATCTGTAAGATGCACTGCAGCAACTCACTAAGACTCCTTCAACAGCACCTTCCAAACTTGTAAGATCTACCACCTAGAAGATCAAAGGGTTCAGTCTCATAGGAACACCACCACCTGCAAGCTCTCCTTCATGTCACACATCATCCTGACTTGAAACTATGTTGTCATTCCTTCACTGTCACCGAGTCAAATTCCTGGAACTCCTGAACAGCACTGTGGGTGTACCTATGCCACATGGACTGCAGTGGCTCAAGAAGATGAATCGCCACCACCTTCTCATGGGCAATGTATATGTGATGGAGTGATGAAGAGGCAGCCTTCCTTCCCTTTTGAGGACCAATGCTGAAAATCAAGGTTGGGGCATGAGTTGGTGGTCCCCTGCCCTGCCCACTTTTCCTTCTGCCTTTGCACCTCATTTTAGAGGAAAATCCTTCCCTCTGTTTCAGTAACAATGCCTCAGTTTTAACCAAGTCCCCCACCCATGGTCAGAAAAAAAGGGTCAGTGACTCAGCCCCATTTCTGTTACCCCCCATCATGCAAATTTTAAAGTGTAGAGTTCAAGCCATGAAGCAGGCTCCAGCATAAGCAAGCAGGGGCTAAATTAGCATACCAAAGTAGTGGCCTAATCAATTATTAATGCTGCAACTTCATTGTAACAGGAAGTGAGAGGGAGGCCTGAGCTGTGAGATTCCTGGAAGCTGAACTGAGCTACAATGGCTTTTTAACACTGCTTGTGGACCAGGGGGTGTAGGGATGTTAAATATAATGAGCCAAGGAGGGGGACACCTGCATGAAGGAGTGGCAGTATGATCAACAAATGGAAGTCTTTGAAGAAGTGGAGGAGAAATAGATCCGAGTGGACCATAATGGCAGGACTCATTTGGCAGTGTTAGTCAGCAGAAGATTTCCCTTTTGATCTCTGCCCGCAGCTATTTGGCAGTTGTCCCAAATTACTGCTTTGTAAACGAAGCACAACCTTTTGACGCATTGCATAGTGAGTCACCTGGTTCTGCAGGTTATGCAGGCAAGGATACCAGCAAGTAAGGACTGGAAGTGGCCAACCTGGGCTAGGAATTCCTTGCGGGGGAAAAAAATGGAAAAGAAAATTTGGTGGGATGCAACGCAGGCTGCTGTTTGCTGTTGCTCATTTGTCAATTGCAAATCGGCAGCTTGATTCTGTCTTTAAAACAGAGCCATGAGAATTGGAAGCTAACAAAGCCTATTTATTATGCTGAGGAACATTAAATGTTGCATCTTAAAGTCCTTGAAATGGAGCAAGTAGAAAGAAGCAAAAGAGAGAACTATTTTGAAACTTGTCATGAGAACACAAACAAGTTTAAGGATTACACAAATAATATTGTTCTTTTTCAGCAAGAGTGTGATGGGAATTCTATCTGAATTTCCTGAATCAGTGGCAAGAAGCTGCAGGTATTACATTCATTCATCCCAACCATCATCTTTTTAAGTTGATATCATGTGTTGGCTTGACAGCAATTCACAAGAAAAACAATCAACTTTTTTCACAAAGACCTGCAGTTGTTAAGATGACCCAATCAGATTAGCTGTAAGGCAGAACTGATGGCACAGAACATTTTATGATGAGCTGATGGTTTCTGAGAATCACATTTACAAACTTGTCTCCAAAAAACTAAAGCATAACAAATGATTTGCTAAAATACAGCTGTCAAAAACTGAGTTTGTCATTCTCCTGTCCACTTTTTCACAGTGTCAACCTATTTATTTGACTTACTTAAGTCCATTACATTACTTTTAATTTAAAATTCCATATACCTCTCTTCTGGAGAAACATACTTGTCTTGAAAGGCAAATTGGCAGTAGGTTCCAAAATATACAACTGCTCACCATTGCTTCTCATCTCAAAAAGGAGCGACCAACAATGGAATATTTATCTGTCTGAATCAAACTCTTCCAAGTTATCAACAGTCACAGATTGCAACTCTTTCGAGTACAATCGCAGTTCTTGGTTTTCCGGGAATGGGACATGAACCCACAACCCTCTGGTTCAAAGGTGAGGGTGCTATGAACTGAGCCACAGCTGACACCTCGCTGCCTGAATCAATTTGGAGGCACATCTCTAAATGGTTACCCAGCACACCTGCTCAAACAGGTAGAAGGCTGTTTAAATATTTGGATTGTGGCCCTACACCAGCTGTGGAACCCCAATTGCAACTTTCAAGGAGAAGTGGTCAAAGCACAATGCATGCCATTCCCACTTTCTTCAGAGTTTGAGAAGACTGACTGCTGCTCCTTAATTACAGTATCTCAGTATCTTTACAGAGCAGAAGGAGGCCATTCAGCCCATTGAGTCTGCACTAGCTCTCTGGAAGAGTATTCTACCTAATCCCACTCCCCTGCCTTATCCCTGTAATCTCGCATGTTTTTTTTTTCAGGTAGCAATCCAATTCCCTTTTGAATTGATTCCCTCAATCGAGCCTGCCTCCACCACCCTTCAGGAAGTTTGTTCCAGACTCCAGCCACCCAGTGGGTGAAAAAATATTTCCTTACATCACATTTACCCCCTTTGCCAATTATTTTGAATCTGTGCCCTCTAGTTCCTGATGTTCTCATGAGTGAGAACAGTTTCTCACTATTTACCCTGTCCATACCCCTCAGGATCTTGAATACCTCTATCAAGTCTCCTCTCAGCCTCCCTTTCTCCAAGGAAAACAGACCCAACCTCTCCAATCTAGCCTCATAGCTACAGTACTTCATCCCGGGAATCATTCTTGTGAATCTCCTCTGTACTCTTTCCAATGCTTCACATCCTTCCTCAAGTATGACACCCAGAACTGCACGCAGCACTGCAGATGAGGCCTAACTAATGTCTTATACAAGTTCAACATGACCTCTTTACTCTTGTACTCTCTGCTACCTCCTCAAAAAACTCCAGCAAGTTAATTTAACATGATTTTCCCTTGATGAATCCATGCTAGCTTTCCTGAACTATTCTGCACTTGCCTAAGTGATTATTGATTTTATCCCATTCTATAGTTTCCAGAAGTTTCCCTACTACCAGCTTTATCTTTGTACCACTTTTTGAACAAGGATGTAACATTTGCAGTCCTACAGTCCACTGGCACCTCCCCTGTGTCTAAGGAAGGCTGAAAGATTATCACTAGTGCCTCTGCAATTTCCACTCTCACTTCTCTCAGTATCCTTGGATGCATCTCATCTGGTCCTGGTACCTTATCTATTTTAAGTAAAGATAGCCTTTCCAGCACCTCCTTCCTCTCGATTGTAAGTCCTTCTAGTGTACCAGTTGCCTCCTCTCTCACCTCGGCCTGGGTAGCAAGTTCTTTTGTAAAGACAGATGCAAATACTCATTCATCACCTCCGCTAATTCTCCAGCCTCCACATGCAAATCCCCTTTTTTGTCCCTAATTGGCCCTACTCTTTCTTTTACCACCCTTTTATTATTTACATGCTTATAGGAGACCTTGGGATTCCCTTTTATGTTCACTGTTAGCCTCTTTTCATGCTCTCTCCTTGTTTTTCTTATTAGTTTCTTCACTTCCCCTCTGGTTCTTCTATGTTCAGCCTGATTCCCCACTGTATTTTCTATCTGACATCTGTTGTACGTGCACTTCTTCCTTTTCATCTTTACTTCTATCTTTCTTGTAATCCAGGGCACTCTTGATTTATTTGTCCTACCCTTCCCCTTCAAGGGAATATACCTTGACATTGCCTGCAATACGTTTTCTTTGAAGGTGGCCTATTGTTTAGCCACAGTCTTTTCTGCCTGCATTTGATTCCAACTCACTTGACTCAGATGCATTCTCATCCCATTGAAGTTCGCTTTCCCCCAATTAATTATCCCTGCTCTGGATTAAGGACCATAAGAACAGAAGTAGGCCAATTAGCCCCTCAAACATGTTCAATGAGGTTATCGGCCTGATTCCATATACCAGTCTTTGCTCCATGTCCCTTGATATCTTTGATTAACAAAAATTTATTAATCTTAGATTTAAAATTATCGCTTGCATCAATTCTCATTTTCAGAACAGGCTTCCAAATTTCCACTGCCCTTTGCATGTAGAAGTGCTTCCTAATTTCACTCCAGAAAAATCGGGCCCTAATGTTTAGACTATGGCCCTTAGTTTGCTTGTTTGTTTCGTATCTTCACATACACTATATTCCCTTTGAGGAATAGGGAGGAAGTGTCCGTGAAAGAACTAACAGGCATGCTGAACTGTGTCTTGAAAGTTCCTTCCGTAACCAACAAGTCCTGGAGTGGGACTTGAACCCAGGGCTTCTGTCTTTTCACCATTTAGAAAAACCTTGTTCTATCCTTTCTAGGTCCAAAGCGGATGACTGCACTTTTGCCTACATTGAAATCCATTTGCCCCAATTTAAAAAAAACTGGAGTTTTGAGTCGAGACCAATAAGAATGGCTTCCGTCTTCCCAAGATTAGAAATAGGAGGATATAGGCTGGGGAAATATGCCATATATGGTTTGGATGTGGACACAAACCTTTAAGGAAGTGTAGAGTTGTTGTAATACTCAATTGCACCTGGTACTTGCTAAAACATATCCTTTAGTTGAATAGTAATGAATAATTTGTGCTATTTACTGCATATTTACCAATTAGGCTGCATTTCAGTCTCTCCTACTCCACCCTGAGAATAAAAGTCTTCTGTTAAACACTAGGAGGTCAGGTTTGTACCTGATGTACACCACACCCTTAAAAGAGCTTCTCCATTCTAGTTCTACATCTAACACAAACTTGTGGAACTTTGCCTCAGCCTTTTCAATTTATATTCGCTGCTTCGCCATGAAACATCTACTGCAATAAACATTCTTTATGCATTCCAAATGTCTGACTGCAGCTAATTAAGTTATCATTGTGGGGCGTATACATCAAAGCATAGCTCATTTTGTTGGATTAGGATACAATGATTCATCAAGTTACACATTGTGATTTATGAAATCAGTAGATACCAAACTTCACTTTTGAAAAGAAAATGGTGGTATGTGATATGAATTGACTTGCCTTGTTTCCTTTGGTTAGAGTCGTTCTTCATTTGAATTTCCTAACTCCTGATCTGGAAAGGTGCAGGATTTCCATATTCATGACACTGAGTGAGAGGTTTAATCAGCAGTTTCTAACATGTACATCAGTGTGAAATTAAATTCCTCTCAGCATCTAACCCAGCCCACCCCCAATGTTCAAATGAAAATCACCTGAATTTGCAACAACATAAAATAGCACAAAACAAGGGAAGTCCACTCTCCTACCTACACTCCGCCCCACCCCTATAATCTCTTCAAGCACAGTTTCTGTTTGTAGCTTAGAAGTGTGGAAAACACTTTCACTTTGGCTTTATATTTATTTTTTAGCAGTAAAATATAAAATGTTACACACAAAATATTTCAATTGATGAATAGTTTTGAAATAAACATCTTCAGTTAAGGACTTGTAGATCACACAACCTGATAGCATGGCAATTGAAATTTTCTATGTTCCCTGTCCATGAATGTCTATTACAATATAATCCTATTTTGTAGCCTTAGAAAAATCCTATTAGGTTAGATCACTGGCAAATCCTAAAATTGAATAGATTTGTTAATCACTTTTATTAGTTTGAATATTAACCAGAATGCGTCACTAGTAATATGAAAATTTAGATAAATTAAAAACCATTAGGCATGTTTTATTTACCCAACGTTTTAAGGTAAAGCAGGAAGCACTGATCTCAGAAGATTAAATAGCTGGGGTGAAAAGCAAACCATTGTCAATGCAACAACATCATAAGGTGAATTTCAAGAGAGTTCTTCCACTCATCAGCTGTAAATGTGACAAAAGAATCAAATAACCATTAACTCCCATAGCAAAAAAGGAGGCAATTCAGTCCAAAGTGCCCAAGATAACAGAAGTTGAGGGTGTGGTGATTGTGGAGATAAGCAAGCCGTGATAGGAGCAGATAATCAAAAGATGTCACAGACAAAAGGATCAAAGAGGTGTTGAAGGTGGTGATATTTGTCTAAGAAAAGTGCTAATTAAGAATAGAAGACAGGATACTCAAAGTACAGCTCTAGTGGGGGTGGGGTGGACAGACTAACAAGGTTTTAGTTTTAGATTTAAAAATAATGGAAATAGGTGGGGAAAGATGAATCTATATAAATTATTGAAAAAAAAAAGGTGGGGGGGGTGGTGGGGGGTGGGGGGGCGGGGAGGTGGGAGAGAAACGGGGTGGGGATGGGGGGAGGGGGAGTTTAAGATCTAAATGGCAAGCGACAGGGAGGTTTGCCATTTTAACACTCCACCCTGTTCTCTTGCTCACATGTCTGTCCTTGGCTTGCTGCATTGTTCCAGTGAAGCCCAACGCAAACTGGAGGAACAGCACCTCATCTTCCGACTAGGCACTTTACAGCCTTCCGGGCTGAATATTGAATTCAACAACTTTAGATCTTAAACTCCCCCTCCCCCCATCCCCACCCCGTTTCTCCCCCACCCCCCCACCTTTTTTTTTTCAATAATTTATATAGATTCATCTTTCCCCACCTATTTCCATTATTTTTAAATCTAAAACTAAAACCTTGTTAGTCTGTCCACCCCACCCCCACTAGAGCTGTACTTTGAGTATCCTGTCTTCTATTCTTAATTAGCACTTTTCTTAGACAAATATCACCACCTTCAACACCTCTTTGATCCTTTTGTCTGTGACATCTTTTGATTATCTGCTCCTATCACGGCTTGCTTATCTCCACAATCACCACACCCTCAACTTCTATCTTCCCCCCCCCGCACCCCCCCACCTTAAACCAGTTTATATTTCTCCTTTCTCCTAACTATGCTTCAGTTCTGCCGAAGGGCCATGAAGGCTCGAAACGTTAACTGATTTCTTCTCCGCCGATGCTGCCAGACCTGCTGAGTTTTTCCAGGTAATTCTGTTTTTGCCCGAGATAACACTCTAGCTATCCAATCGGACTGACTGTTACAGAATCAATAAAACTCCACAGCATTGAAGCAGGCCATCTGACCCATTAGAGTTGCAGAAACCTGAAAAATGCATTTTCTGGGGTTTCCGCCAAGAGAACCTTCATGGAAAGCCCACCCTCTTTCAGGAAAGGAATGTCAGAACCAGGTGGATTTTAAAACAATCAAGGGTAGTTTCATGGTCACTGTGACTAGATTTTTTCAACATTTATTAATTGAATTTAAATTCCACCAGCTGCCATGATGGGATTTGAATCACTGTCCCCAGATCATTAGCTTAGACCTCTCAATTACTGATCCAATGACATTACCACTTGGCCACTGTCTCCTATTTTCTGAGCAGGGCCTTCACAATGTCACAGTGATGGCCCAGACTCGGGGTGGGTCAGCCTGTCTGAGACACATCCGTCCTGTGGAACAGGTGGCCATGGAGGTTGCCAGGTTACCAGAGCAGCTGTCTGTAAGTGATGGTGGGCCACTGACTCCCTCTGGAACTCAGCCAGGTGTCCACACATCTGCTGTTGATTGTCCAAACACTGTTCCCCAAAAAGTGATTCCTGAGGGTCCACATTCCTGCCTATTGAAGCATCGTCATGACCTTCCTCCCTCCTCTGAGGGGGTCTGTGCACAGATGTCTTTGGCTCTGACGCCTCCTCCTGCACTCTGGTGTGGGGCCCTTCACCCTGTGCTACTGATTTCACACCCACTCTACACATCCCTCCAATGTGCTGGTGCCTGTGTTGGTGGAGTGTAGGCTAGTCGAATGTGACACTGCTTCCTCGGGCATCTCTTCCTCCTCTTGATCCCTGAGGCATGATCTGGCCAGGGGAGGCGAGGGAGTGGAGCTAGGACTGTGTGAGATACAAAAGGAGTTATTTAGGTATAGCCGTCCTCATTATGAAAGCACGCTCTGGTGCAGCGGGAGCTCTCGAATTGCTAATGGAGGAATCCATTACCGTCGTGAGCTCCACATTGTCCCTGGGGCTCAACTGCGTGAGCTTTAACCCCGAGAGATTGGTCAATCTCGTGGAGAGACACAAGCAGCAACACTCGGAGTGGATGCAAGAGCAGCATCTTGAACAGGAAAGGGTGCACTGCCTCCCACTGCCTGGATCAATCCACTCAGAGTATGAACACTGACATCCATGGAATACATGAGGATCTGCGTACCCTGAACAGGAGGGTTGCACTGTTGGCACAGCCATTGCTGGAATGGGCAACAGCTACACCCCAGCAGCCAGTCCCATCAACCCCACCTGAAGGCCAACCCAGGCTGTGCAGGTCACTGAGGAGGGTAAAGGTACTGGGAGATTCTCAGCATCCTCATCTTCCTCCACCTCTCCAGCTCCTCTGCCTAAGCCCTCGTTTGCTCCACAGGTGCCAGTGACCACAGCTGCCCATGCAAAGATACAGGGGCCGCACTCTGAAGGAGGACCCCAATGAGCCACCTACAAGACAAGGCTGGTCACCATGCTCCTCGTTGCTGTTTAGACAAAGAAGTGAGCAGCCTGCCTCCACCTACTCCGAGGCAACAGGGTGGACACTACGTAGGAATGTGCAAGAGTGAAGGACACTGACTCACCTAGACCATGAATGGTTTCACCATGGTTACACTTTTCATATTGTATATAGCACATTTGAGTACTTTTTAAATATACTTACATACACTTGTAGGTGATTCAGTGTGTGTTTGTACGCTACAGAACTCTGAAAGAATGGTAATATTATGAATGGCATTCTTACCAGTGATAATGTGGGTGCTATGCTGAGGACCATCTCACATTGAGGTCATCAGGAGCAAAGGTGTGACCATATTTGTGAAGCAGTGGAAGGCTTCTCCCTTCTCTGCTGTATTATATAAGATTCCAACATTCAAAGGCTCAAACGCTGAGATGCTTCTTGTACCTTTCATTGTCCATCCATACTTGGTTTTAAGGGAGGCTCAATGATCAGACTCCACAAATAGATGCTGGGCAGCAGGTGCATCTCAAGCTTGAGTGCTGGATGCAAGGCAATCATCGACACGGCACTGTCACACATTGGCCTGGGTGTAAGCATCGCAGCTTGAAAGACCATGTATGCTCCATGAAATATTGCTTGTCTGCTATCCCCACAACGTTGGCAGCATTTGCAATTGCAGGTGGCAGAGGATGTGCTTTGTGAGGGAAGCCTGGTTTATGGAAGCCTGCAATGTTGCATATGGTGCCTACCTCAGAAATTGGGCCAATGGGCAGAACTGACGCTGTGCAAGTTCATTCAAAGAGCAGTTGTTGCACAGTTGTGGTCTCACCCTGTACAATATGCCTTAACTACATGTTTGCTGGTACGTACAATCATAACAGCATGTAGAGGGTGTAAAGCCTTAAGTCACGTCACTCTCAGCATTGTGGGCATAGTTTAAATGTGCACTGAGTGGCAGCTTTGGCACCTCACATATAGATACTGGTGTTAGTGTGAGGGAGCCAGGTTGTGAAGGACTTCCTACCATGTGTGTTTGTAATATGATGAGGCCCATGGTTATGATGGTGAGGGTTTCTGCCATTTTAATGTGACTGAATCCAATTCACTGACGTTGATTCTCTCCCTTGTGGGGGATGGGCATTCCCCTGAGTGAAAATTCAGGCTTCTGTGTAAACTACTGTTCCTTCAATTGCTTGTGGCTGAACTCTCACCCTTTTACATGAGGCAGGCAATGGGCAGAGCAATCTCCACTTCCTGTCTGACAGCACAAGTCAGCATCATCAGAAGGAAGCATTTCATGGTCAGGGCTCATGTGAGTCAACTTGACAAGCTGTCAGCGCTCAGTCAGTGCTGCCAGGCAGCTTGCCAATAGGGTGGGTGGGCAGGGAAATCCTGTGGTTCCTCCACTGAGCCAAGCAGGAAGTTACACAAGGTAAAAGGAGCAGAGACGAACTGGGGAAGGAGGGGAATGGCTAAAAGGCTGGCAGCAATAGGAAGAGTTTTGTGAGGTCAACAAAAGCTTTCTTGTTCCTCCTGGCCCACACAAAAAAAACCAGCGGCACTGAGGTTTTTGCCCACGTTTTGGAGAAGCTTTCAGGGATGCCTTTAAGGATCTGATTTATGTTCGCCACCACAGTTGTCGTGGTGGTGGATGTGGGGCTGGTGTTCATGTTTCACTCAAGGGCATTTAAAAATTGCATTCAGATCATGTAATCAGCACAATTGTGATTTAAATATTTAGAGCAGGAACTTAATATTCCGCAGGGGGGTTGGGGGGTGGGGGGTGGGTGGTGGGGTGGTGGGGGGTTGTGGGTGGATTGGAATTGCAGGCATGCGGGCAATGAAAATAGTGGTAGGGGCTGGCATGCCAGTTTTTTCATCACCATTCCTGGCACCAATGAATTTCACCACGGTGGGGGCAGAGAGCAGGCTTGAGATTCCGCCCGACCCGGCAATAACAGTAGTTAAGTTTGAGATGTCATTAATAGCTCTTTGGAGGTCATGTTCAGATTTTGATGGGGGTGGGGGGGTGCCATGGGCCGCATGCTGGGATTACATACATGGAGGCATATGCGCAGTGGGGTGCCAGCCCAGAGAATTTGCTGTGCAGCACAGAGAGCAACTGGCACACAGGTGCCATCAGCTCAGAGGAGGTTGCGGGGTGAGTGGTCAGTGAGCACTCAGGCAAGACAGGAATTTATCAACCTGCTAACATCATGGGGCAAATGTAATGGTTTAAGGGAGGGGTAGCACCTCTCACAGGCACACTCACCACAGTCTTTGGAGTGGCCGTACTGGTCCTCATCTTCACCCAGCCCTCACCTATGGCTCCAAGTAGTTCTTAGCATGAGGCAGCGACCACACTCCAGTAAACCGCTTCAATGGGTGGGCCAAATCAGGTGTGGGCAGTCATTGGGTCTCCTATTCTCAGCAATTTAGGAATTTGTCTATCCTGGCATGCGAACACTGATTCTGGTGGACTGGGTGGATGAGACCAATCAATGGTCTTGAAGGCATGTCAACACCCTGTTGTGCAAAGTGTAGAGCTTGACAAGACACAGAAGACACCCATCACTCACTGCATTCGGATGTATCTCTAGTCATCTAGACTCACCTTGCCACTGGACTAAGGCAGGTCGGGATGAGAAAGTAAGGCTGACAATGCGCAACTGTCCCTCACTATAATCCAATTCACGCACAAGTCTGTGTTCGCCATCTTTCTATCATCTGTTATTCATTATCTAATTGTCACAAGTCCTGTGGCGATGTGTGAATGACGTAGCAGCAGGTGTGGATTCTCTGGGAACTGCAGTTATAAACCTGCACACAGGTAGCTCAAGCCAAAGGATGAATTTTCACTGGAAGGAAGCAGCAGCGGAACTCGGCAGCCCCCTGAGCGACCGAGCAGCCCTTCTCAGGACCACACTGCTCACCTCTCTAATATGAGGAAGGGGTTAGAAAATGTGGCCTAAGCATTGTCTGCTTCACCTCCCTGGTCAGCAGGCTGCACTTATGCAGGAATCCCATCAGCGCGGTCATAAGTCAATCTCAAAGAAGAAAGTAAAAGTGACACTAGTTATCATTGACACATGGAACATTGACACCCTCATGAACAATGCCACAGCTGACGGACCTCAGAGAAGAACTGCTCTTGTTGGCAGAGAGCTGGCTAGGTACAACGTCCTCAGCAATACTCATCTACCTGAGGAGGGTCAACTTAAGGAAATCAGTGCAGGTTACACATTCTTTTGGAGTGGCCGTGGAAAAGAAGAATGACACAGAACTGGTGGAGGCTTCGCTGCCATGAACCATCTAGTCAGTAAGTTAACTTGCCTTCCTAAGGGTGTTAATGATCGTTAACTTGATGACCCTCCCATGCTATTAGAAATAATGAATGCAATTAAACTTCTGTCAAGCGGCAAAGCTCCAGGAGCTGATACTGCCCGAGCTGAGGTCTACAAGGCTGAAGGTCAATGCCTGGTCAAGAAGATGACTGAATGCTTTCAGTCTATGTGGGAACCATTCCACAAGAATACAAAGATGTCTCTAATGTCCACCTGTGCAAGTGGAAAAAAAACTCGCCAATGTTGCAACAATCAAAAAGGAATATCACTCCTCTCCATCACTGACAAAAAATTCTCCAAAATCCTTCTGAACCACTTAGTACAACATCTCGACCAGGACCTGCTGCCAGGGAGTCAGTGTGGTTTCAGGAAAGTTTGAGGAACCACTGATATGGTGTTCACAGTCAGACAGCTCCAGGACAAATGCCAAGAACAGAACATGGACCTCTACACTACAGTTATTGACCTGACCAAGGCCTTCGATACACTCAGCCATGAGGGCCTTTGGAAGGTAATGGAGAAAATCAGCTGACCTGAGAAATTCATTACAATCATTTGGCAGTTCCACGAAGGCAGGCTTGCACATGCCTTAGATGATGGTGAGTCTTCTGACCCATTCCCAGTCATTAATGGAGTTAAACAGGGTGCATGCTCACGCCAATCTCTTCAGCATGTTTTTTTCCACCATGCTTTCTGATGCTTTTCAAAATGATGATCCTGGCATCGAAATCAGATATCACATGGATGGGAAACTGCTCAATCTGAGGTGACTTCATGCAAAGACCAAGGTCTCAAGGGGCATACTTCACAATTTCCTGTTTGCCAATGACTGTGTTGCCGGTTCAGGGTTAAACTTGCAATGTAGCATCGACTTTTTCTCCAATGTATGGGACAACTTCAGACTTACGACCGGCACAAAGGAAACTGAAGTAATGTACCAGCCTGGTCCAGGCTTTCTCAAGGTTTCAGTCCATGACCAGAACCTGTCAGCAGTGGATACATTTACTAATCTTGGCAGCACAAGCTGTCCATATTGACAGAGAGACAAATGCAAGAGTTGTCAAAGCAAGTGAAGCCTTCTGCAAAATTTGAGCATCAGTCTGAGAATGAAGAGCAGTAAGTCTGCCTAACAAACTGAAAGTCTATAAAGCAATAATCCCTGCCGACTCTGCTCAACACATGTGAGACTTGGGATTGTGTGCCAGCTTCATGCCAAGAAGCTCAACCACCTTCATTTGAGCTGCCTTCAGAAGCGTCTGAAGATCAGATGGCGGGACAAAATATGAGACACTGAGATGCTCACCTAAGCTGGAAAGCCAAGCATCCATACCTTATTGAGAAAGGTACAACTGAGTTGGGCTGGTCATATAGCCAGAACACCTGGCACTCATTTAGCAAAGCGAATCTTCCATGGAGAGCTTGAGTCTAGGGTGCATTCTCATTGCAAAGGAAGTGCTACAAACACATGAAAGCTTCAGTTAGGAGTTTTACTATCAACTTCAAGTCCTGGGAGAAGCTCACCCAGGATCACTGCACCTGGCGCAGCCAAATAAAAAAGGTGCAGCCTCCTTCAAATTCAATCTCAGAGGCAGAGAGAAAACACAAAACTCAATCATTTACAGTATCCTGTCCTATTTGCAGTAGAACCTTCTGGGCACAAAGTGGTCTTAGCAGTGACCTGTGCACCCACCAGAACCCTACCAAACACACTAGAAGATGGACATAGTCATCTCCGCCTCGAAACATGAACAAGAGAAGGCACCATGGGAGCAGAAGAGGTGGGAAAAGGCTGCCCAAACAATGAGAGGGCCAAATGAAGGTTAGGAAGACAGCAGCTTGTAATATGACAGCGCGATTCTTGGATTTTAGGCCTAGTGATGATCAGGAGCAACATCTTCGACAGAAAGGGCAGACACCTGGGCATTAGGAGGGCAGGAAGGTCACAGAGGCTATCCTCTCAGCATAGAATCCACTAGTGAAGAAAAAACTACTTTGAGATGATCAAGAAGCAGTGCCACAGGAGATTGGAACTTTTGAGGCAGCTGGTCCCAGAAGTCTGTGACCTTGAGTTGAAAGACCTCATACCTCACAGCATTGCATGTCATGTCTGACCAGTGACCGTCAAAGTTCCTGCGGCCTGAACCTCTTCACTTCTGGCACCTTCCAAGTGGATCTTCATGGCATTTCACAAACACATCTTACAGGTCACTGAAGCTTTCTTTGCCAGGGCTGGACAGTACATTAAGTTGATGTCAGATGAGGCCTCACAGTCATAGAAGGCAGTGGATTTCATCTCCAGCGCTGGATTTCCCCAGGTACAGGGTATCATATATTGCAACCTTGTGGTCATCAAGGCACCAGTTGACCAGCCAGTGAGATCCATCAACAGGAAGGGTTTGCACTCTCTCAATGTTCAAGATAGGATTAGTTAATTTGCAATGAGATAGAATTAATTAATGACCTCATAGTGAATGTGCCCTTAGGTAGCAACAATCATAATATGATTCATTTTTACATTCAGATTGAGGGAGAGAAGAGTGGATCCAAGGCTAATATTGTAAACTTATAAAAGGGCAATTATGAGGGTATGAAAGCAGAGCCAGCTAAAGTGTACTGGCAAATTAGGTTAAGGGATAGGTCAATAGAGATGCAGTGGCAGACATTTAAGGGGATATTTCAGAATACACAGAATAGATACATTCCAACTAGAAAGGAAAATTTCACAAGGACCAAGCCCCCCACCCGCTCCCCCCCATATGTGGTTAACTAAAAAAGTTAAAGATAGTATCAAACTTAAAGAAAAAGCACATACCTGTGCAAAGAATGGTGGTAAGTCAGAAGATTGGACAGAATATTAAAAACAGCAAAGAATGTCTAAAAGATTAATAAGGAGGGAAAAATTAGAGTACGAGAGAAAGCTAGCTAGAAAAATAAAGACAGCTAGTAAGAGTTTCTATAGATATTTTTAAAAGATTCAACAAAGTGAGCGTTGGTCCTATAGAAAGTGAGTCGGGGGAATTAATAATGGAAAATAAGGAGATGGCAGATGAATTGAACAGGTATTTTGCATCAGTCTTCACTATGGAATATACAAGTAACATCTCAGAAATAGCTGTAAATCAGGAAATGGAAGAAGGGATGGAGGAATTCAGGAAAATTGCAATTACCAAGGAAGTGGTGCTTAGCAAATTGTTGGAGCTGTGAGCTGACAAGTCCCCACGTCCTGATAGACTTCATCCTAGGGACTTAAAAGAAGTGGCTAGTAAGATAATAGATACTTTGGTTTTAATTTTCCAAAATTCCCTAGATTTGGAGGATGTACCATTAGTTTGGAAAACAGCGAAAGTACCTCCTTTATTCAAAAAGGGAGGGAGACAGAAAGCAGGAAGCTACAGGCTAGTTAGCTTAATGTCTGTCATAGAGAAAATGTTCAAAGCTATTATTAAAGATGTTATAGCAGGCCACATGGAAAAATTAATGGTAATCAGGCAGAGTCAACATGGTTTTGTGAAAGGGAAATCATGTTTAACCAATTTATTGGAGCTCTTTGAAGAAGGAACATGTGCTATGGTTAAGGGGGAGCCAGTGGATATACTGTACTTAGATTTCCAGAAGGCATTTGATAAGGTGCAACATCAAAGGTTGTGGAAAATAAAAGCTCATGATGCAGGGAGTAACATATTGTTTTGGATGAAAGATTGGCTAGCTAACAGGAAACAGAGAGAAGGCATAAATGGTTCATTTACTAGTTGGCAAGATGTGACAAATGGTGTGCCACAGGGATCAGTGCTGGGGCCTTAATTTTTTTACAATTTATATAAATGATAAATAAGGGACTGAAGGTATGGTTGTTAAATTTGCTGATGACACAAAGATAGATAGGAAAGTAAGTTGGGAAGAGGACATAAGGAGGCTACAAAAAATATAGTTAGGATAAGCACATGGGCAAAGATCTAGAAAATGGAGTATAACGTGGGAAAATTTGAAATGGTCCATTTTGGCAGGAAGAATAAACGTGAAGCATATTATCTCAGTGATGAGAGATTGCAGAGCTCTGAGATGCAGAGGGATCTGGGTGTCCTAGTGCATGAATCGCAAAAGATTAGTATGCAGGTTCAGCAAGTAATTAGGAAAGCTAATAGAATGTTATCATTTATTGCTAGGGGAATTGAATACAAAAGTGAGGAGGTTATGCTTCAGTTGTACAGGTCATTGGTGAGGCCACACCTGGAGCACTGTGTACAGTATTGGTCTTCTTATTTCAGGAAGGATATAAATGCGTTAGAAGCAGTTCAGAGAAGGTTTACTAGGCTAATACCTGGAATGGGCGGGTGGTCTTATGAGGAAAGATTGGACGGGCTAGGCTTGTATCCATTGGAGTTCAGAAGAGTAAGAGGCAACTTCATTGAAACATAAAAGATCCTGAGGGGTCTTGACAGGGTGGATGTTGAGAGGATGTTTCCTCTTGTGGAAGAATCTAGAACTAGTGATTACTGTTTAAAAATAAGGGGTTGGCCATTTAAGACAAAAACTTTTTCTCTGAGGGTTGTGAGTCTTTGGGACATTCTTCCTCAAAAAGCAGTGGAAGTAGAGTCTTTGAATATTTTTAAGGCAGAGATAGATAGATTCTTGATAAGCAAAGGGATGAAAGGTTAATCAGGGTAGGCAGAAATGTGGAGTTGGGGTTACAATCAGATCAGCCATGACCTTATTGAATGGTGGAGCAGGCTTAAGGGGATGAGTGGCCTACTCCTGCTCCTAATTCATAAGTTCATATGTTCAGCCAGCCTGCGACCACAACAAAAGTTTCCTTCATGTGTTTGCTCACTTTCCTGACAGCTGCCAAGACTCTTTTATCCTCACCTCAGATCTTCATTCCAACCCCCAAAGTGTGTGGATGGATCCTGGAGGACAAGGGAAATCCCTTGAAGAGATGGCTACACACCCCTTTAGAAGGGCATATCACTGAGCCACAGAGATGCTACAACTGAAACCATCTGCTTACTTGGGTAACTATTGAGCTGACCATTGGGCTTCTGAAGATGTAATTCTGTTGCCTGGAGCAGTTAGGTGGTGCCCTTCAGTAAACTCCTGCAAGGGTCTGCTGCACTATCCACAATATGGCTATCCAGGGAGGTGCGGGCTTTGAAGGGGGTGATGCACTGGATCGACATAGCTCATTGGAGGAAGAGGAGGAGCAGGCTGTGGGAGAGGAGGAGGAAGAGGAAACAGAGGGAGAGGATGCAGAACACCGAGGTGCCCTGGCTGCACAGGGAGGTGGCCAGGGATGGCATAGGGTTTGATTGTCAAGTGAGGATGCCATCCACATCAGGGATCATCAGATCCAGGAACATTGCAGCTGAGCCCCTATAATGCAGGAAGAATGGCAAAGTCTGGAACTTACTTTGAGATGCTTGTGGGAACATTTCCATTGAAGACTCAGCCTTGAACAGTTCAACACTTAGACCAATGAAGGATGCACATCCCCCAATCATGGACCCTTGCTCCTCTTCATTACTTCATCCCGCTTTTGATGCACCGCCATTAATAAAAGGCTCTAATATGTCCATATTTACATGGTGCTCAAAAAGACAAGAAGTGCAGTACTTGTGATAGACACCCCAGTGATCTACTCAGTGCCCTGCCTGACACAGGAGCCTCAGCTCTCAGTTCCTGCTATACAGTTCTCTCCTTGTGGTATCGGATGAAGTGGAGCAGACTGCTCACTCTGAGATGCAAGTGGCCGTCATCCTCGTCATGGAGGTGCCAAGATTGGGGCACCTCCAGAGGCTGCTTTATTGGTGTCACTGGACCCAGCTCCTTCAGTAGGAGGGGTCGAGGAGATTGATGATGTTGATAGGCTCCCATTAAGGGTCGCTTCCTTGGTGAATGCCTCAGCCCTTGGCTGGCTGAAGGGGGAGCACTAGCAAGGCTGTAACTGACATCCCCCTCCACACAGTTCTGCACCATCAGCACCACTGGCCAGTCAAGGATTCTGTGCATTTCAGTACATTGTTCCTGTATGCAATCTAAATGCTACCACATATGACTCTCCTTGTGGTTGGCCACACTTTCAATGGAGGAGCTCACGTATTCAAATCTCTGATTGATGGTGTTGCACATGAGCTGAATGGACATCTCCATTCTCATCCCATGATACTGCACTGCTTCAGGGGACTCTGACATGTGCGAATACATCTCTTGCTGCTGGTCTGAGTAGAACCAACTTTTTTATGATTTCCAATCTGCACCCAGTTGAGCATAGCTGTGTCTGTCCTCTGTCTTCCGAGGGGTCTCAACAGCTGCTTCTGGCACCTCTTCCTGCACACTCGTGATGTCACCCTAACTATTTGTGCGCAAGGAGCCACTGAGGTGACAGTATCTGCGCTGGTGGAGGGTGCATTTCCAAGGTGTGATTGTACTTGGTCTGTGTTCTGCTTTGACAGCATTTGGCCCAGTGATAGTGAAGGAGCCTGTCAGAGTGCCTCGACGTTAGCAACTGTGGGACACAGCACAAGATCATATGAACTAGCCTCAATAGAGCAGAGGCTTATTCATTGCAACTGAGACTTTGGCATGCTGTCCTACAGACTGTATTGCAATTCACCCCTTTAATGCAGGCTGTATTCACCATCTCCACCAGGGCACACATTTCACCTTCCCTGACTTGTTCTTTATCAGCAATCCAGCAATCTCCATTGCTCCCTCTTCCATTGTGGTGATGACATGTAGGTAGCAAACCCCTCTTCCCGCCTGGGCCCTCTCATGGGATTTATGTAACTGTTTCTCCTGCAAGGACAAAAAGGAAAGTGAGAAGGCATTGCTGGCCTCTACAGGAATTACCAATGGACCAACCAACATGGCTCTATGCTGATAGGTCCTCTGCAGCACTGTGGCACTGAGCCCTACTGTAGGTCAGGAAGTGCCCTGGGCACACATTCCTCCCATGTTCAGGTGCCCTCGGGCTCCTCAGCTGGAGAGTCCGCTGGAGGATACCCAGAGGGCTGTCTGGACAAGGTGGCATTGCCAGAGCAAATAAGGTTTTTGATCCTCTTCTAGCACTTGATCAAGTTCCTGTGGGTCATACTTACTGCTCACTGCATCAGTGTCCTTTTTAAAGTCATTTACAGGATATAGGCATCGCTGGCTAGGCCAGCATTTATTGCTCGTCCCAAATTGCCCGTGAGAAGATGGCAGTGAGTTGCCTTCTTGAACTGCTGCAGTCCCTGTGGTGTAGGTACACCCACAGTGCTGTTAGGGAGGGAGTTCCAGGATTTTGACCCAGCGACAGTGAAGGAACGGTGATATATTTCCAAGTCAGGATGGTGAGTGGCTTGGAGGAGAACTTCCAGATAGTGGTGTTCCCATGTGTTCGTGGCCCTTACCCTTCTAGATGGTAGTGGTCGTGGGTTTGGAAGGTTTTGTCTCAAGTGAGTTTCTGCATTGCACCTTGTAGATGGTCCACACTGCTGCCACTATTCATCAGTGGTGGAGCGAGTGAATGTTTGAGGATGTGGTGCCAAACAAGCAGGCTGCTTTGTCCTGGATGGTGTCAAGCTTCTTGAGTGTGGTTGGAGCTGCACTCATCCAGGCCAGTGGGGAGTATTTCATCACACTCCTGATTTGTGCCTTGTAGATGGTTAACAGGCTTTGGGGAGTCAAGAGGTGAGTTAATCGCCGCAGGATTTCTAGACTCTTGCCTGCTCTTGTAGCCACAGTATTTATGTCCAGTTCATTTGTTGGTCAATAGTAACACCCAGGATGTTGATAATGGGGGATTCAGTGATGGTAATGCCATCGATGTCAAGGGGTGATGGTTGGATTCTCTCTTGTTGGAGATGGACATTGCCTGACACTTGTGTGGTGCGAATGTTACTTGCCACATGTCAGGCCAAGCCTGGATATTGTCCAGGTCTTGTTGCATTTGCACATGGACTGCTTCAGTATCTGAGGAGTTGCAAATGGTGTTGAACATTTTTTTTAATTCATTCACAGGATGTGGGCTTCACTAACTGAGCCAGCATTCATTGCCCATCCCTAGTTGCCCTTGAGAAAGTGGTGATGAGCTACATTTTTGAACTGCTGCAGTCCATGTGGTGTAGGTACACCCGCAGTGCTGTTAGGAAGGGAGTTCCAGGATTTTGACCCAGCTACAGTGAAGGAATGGAGATATATTTCCAAGTCAGAATGGTGAGTGACTTGGAGGAGAACTTCCACTTGGTGGTGTTCTCATCTATCTACTGCCCTTGTTCATCTAGGTGACAGTGGTCGTGGGTTTGGAAGGTGCTGTCTAAGGACCCTTAGTGAATTCCTGCATTGCAGCTTGTAGATGGTACACACTGCTGCTACTGTGCATCGGTGCTGGAGGGAGTGAAAGTTTGTGGATGTGGTGCCAATCAAGTGGGCTGCTTTGTCGTGGACAGTGTCCAGCTTCTTCAGTGCTCTAGGAGCTGCAGTCATCCAGGCAAGTGGGGAGTATTCCATCACATTCCTGACTTGTGCCTTGTAGATGGTGGACAGGCTTTGGGGGGTCAGGAGGCGAGTTACTCGTCGCACAATTTCTAGCCTCTGACCTGCTTGTAGCTACAATATTTATATGGCTAGTCTAGCTCAGTTTCTGGTCAATGGTAACCCCCAGGATGTTTATAGTGGGGGATTCAGTGATGGAATGCCATTGAACAGCAGGGGTCAATGGTTGGATTCTCTCTTGTTGGAGATGGTCATTGCCTGACACTTGTGTGGTGTGAATGTTACTTGCCACTTGTCAGCCCAAGCCTGGATATTGTCCAGGTCTTGCTGCATTTGGACATAGACTGCTTCAGTGTCTGAGGAGTCACAAATGGTGCTGAACATTGTGCAATCATCAGAGAACATCCCCAATTCTGACACTATGATGGAAGGAAGGTCATTGATGAAGCAGCAGAAGATGGCTGGGCCTAGGACACTACACTGGGGAACTCCTGCAGTGATGTCCTGGAGCCAAGATGACTGCCTCCAACAACCACAACCATCTTCCTTTGTGCTAAGTATGATTCCAACCAGTGAAGAGTTTTCCCCCTGATTCCCACTGGTTCCAGTTTTGGTAGGGCTCCTTGATGCCACACTCGGTCAAATGCGGCCTTGATGTCAAGGGCAGTCACTCCCACCTTACCTCGGGAGTTCAGCTCTTTTGTCCATGTTTGAACCAGGGCTGTAATGAGATCAGGAGCTGAGTGGCCCTGGCGGAACCCAAACTGGGCATCAGTGAGCAGGTTATTGCTAAGCAAGTGGCGCTTGATAACACTGTTGATAACCCCTTCCATCACTTTACTGATGATGGAAAGTAGACTGATGGTAATTGGCTGGGTTGGATTTATCCTGATTTTTGTGTACAGGACATACCTGGGCAATTTTCCGCATAGCCGGGTAGATGCCAGTGTTGTAGCTGTACTGGAACAGCTTGGCTAGGGGCACGGCATGTCCTGGAGCACAAGTCTTCAGTACTATTGCCGGAATATTGCCAGGACCCATAGGCTTTGCAGTATCCAGTGTCTTCAGCCATTTCTTGATATCACGTGGAGTGAATCGCATTGGCTGAAGACTGGCACCTGTGATGCACGGGGGAGGCTGAGATAGATCATCTACTTGGCACTTCTGGCTGAAGATTGTTGCGAATACTTCAACCTTATTTTATGCACTACTATGCTAGGCTCCTGCATCGTGAGGATGGGGATATTTGTGGAGCTACCTCCCCCAGTGAGTTGTTTAATTGTCCACCACCATTCGCAACTGGATGCAGCAGGACTGCAGAGCTTAGATCTGATCCGTTGGCTGTGGGATCGCTTAGCTCTGTCTATCACTTGCTGCTTATGCTGTTTGGCATGCAAATAGTCCTGTTTTATAGCTTCACCATGACACCTCATTTTTAGGTATGCCTGGTGCTGCTCCTGACATGCACTCCTGCACTCTTCATTGAACCAGGGTTGATCCTCTGGCTTGATGGTAATGGTAGAGTGGGGGATATGCCAGGCCATGAGACTACAGATTGTGTTCGAGTGCAATTCTGCTGCTGCTGATGGCCCACAGCACCTCATGGATACCCAGTCTTGAGTTGCTAGATCTGATCGAAATTTATCCCATTTAGCACGGTGGTAGTGCCCGACAATACGATGGAGGGTATCCTCATTGTGAAGGCGGGACTTCGTCTCCACAATGACTGTGCTGTGGTCACTCCTACCGATACTGTCATGGACAGATGCATCTGCGGCAGGCAGGTTGGTGAGTATGAGGTCAAGTATGTTTTTCCCTTTTGTTGGTTCCTCACCACCTGCCGCAGACCCAGTCTAGCAGCTATGTCATTTAGGGCTCGGCCAACCCAGTCTGTGGTGGTGCTACTGAGCCATTCTTGGTGATAGACATTGAAGTTCCCCACCCAGAGTACATTCTGCGCCTTGTCACCCTCAGTGCTTCCTCCAAGTGGTTTCAACATGGAGGAGCACTGATTCATCAACTGAGGGAGGGCCCTATGTGGTAATCAGTACAAGGTTTCCTTTCCCATGTTTGACCTGATGCCATGAGACCTCATGGGGTCTGGAGTCAATGTTGAGAACTCCCAGGGCAACTCCCTCCCGACTGTATACCACTGTGCTGCCACCTCTGCTGGGTCTGTCCTGTCGGTGGGACAGGACATACCCAGGGTTGGTGATGGTGGTGTCTGGGACATTATCTGTAAGGTGTGATTATGTGAGGATGACAATGTCAGGCTGTTGCTTGACTAGTCTGTGAGACAGCTCTCCCAATTTTGGCAGAAGCCCCCAGATGTTAGTAAGGAGGACTTTACAGGGTCGACAGGGCTGGGTTTGCCGTTGTCGTTTCTGGTGTCTAGTTCGAAACTGGGTGGTCTGTCCAATTTCATTCCTTTTTATTGGCTTTTCAGCAGCTTGATACAACTGAGTGGCTTGCTGCACCATTTCAGAAGGCATTTAGGAGTCAAACACATTGTTGTGGGTCTGGGTCACATGTAGGCCAGACCAGGTGATTCCCTTCCCTAAAGGACATTAGTGAACCAGATGGGTTTTTCTGACAATCATTAATGGTTTCATGATCATCATTAGACTTTTAATTCCAAGTTTTTATTGAATCCAAATTCCACCATTTGCCATGGTGGAATTCAAACACAGGTTCCCCAGAGCATTACCCTGGGTCTCTGGATTACCAGTCCAATAACAATACCACTTTGCCACCGCCTCCCCCTTGATCCAGGCCTGCCTTGTATTTATGGGTGGTCTCCTCCTGCTACCCTCCATGAAGAGGATTTCTCTCATCTCCCTCACTGCCTCGAGGAGGACCTCCAGGTCTACGTCTACAAAACTAGTGATAACCCTTCTCCAGACTCCAGACCTCTGAATGCCCTGAAACGACAGGAACGGTAATGACTGCTGTAGTGGGATTAAAATCGGGCCCGCATGCTTTCAGATTCCTGCCCATTCCTACCTCTGTGGCTGCTAATTGTCCACACCCACCCTCCACCCAATTAGTAGCCCATTCCATAAATATAGGGGTCTGTGACTGCTCTCTGCCCCCACACTGGGTGTGGGATCAGGACCCAAAAACAGTCCCAATGGTTATTTCCTGATCGTGGAAGTAAAATCAGGCCCTTAATATTATTGAGCTTGTCCACTTTGGCAGGATGACTAGAAAAGCAAAATAGCATTTAAATAAAAATAGATAATGCTGCATCTATTTTTATTTAAATACTATTTTGCTTTTCTAGTCATCCTGCCAAAGTGGACCAGTTCAATAAGGAATCTGTGTGTTCTTCTAGATGAATCACAAAAAGTCAGCACATACAGCAAGTAACTGGGAAGGAAAATGGAATGTTAGTCTTTATTGCAAGGGGGATGGAGTATAAAAGTAGGGATGTCTTGCTACAACTGTACAGGGGAGTGGTGAAACTGCACCTAGAGTACTGTGTACAGTTTTGATCTCTTTACTTAAGGAGGGGTATACTTGCATTGAAAGGAATTCAGCAAAGATTCAGTAGGTCAATTCTTGAGATGAAGGGGTTGTCTTATAAGTAAAGGTTGAGCAGCTTAGGCCTATACTCATTGGAGCATAGTGAGAAAAAACTTTTTCACACAACTAGTAGTTAGG
This sequence comes from Cetorhinus maximus, assembly GCF_964194155.1. Taxonomy (NCBI): domain Eukaryota; kingdom Metazoa; phylum Chordata; class Chondrichthyes; order Lamniformes; family Cetorhinidae; genus Cetorhinus; species Cetorhinus maximus. The sequence continues at coordinate 166,185,599 of NC_135879.1, forward strand.
GTTTGGAATGCACTGCCTGGAAGTGTGGTGAAGGCAGGTTGAATTAAGGTATTCAAGGTGGCACTGGATGATTATTTAAATAGAAACAATGTGCAGGGTTACAGGGAAAAGGCAGGAGATTGGCACTAAATTAAAATGCTCAGAGAGCCGGTGCAGGCACGATGGGCCAAATGGCCTCCTTCTACACCGTAACAATTCTGTGATTCTGTGAAGAATGAGAGATGACCTTATTGAAACATATAAGATCTGGGGGTAGATACTGAGTTGATGTTTCCCTTCGCGAGGGAATCTAGAACTATAGGGGGCATAGTTTCAAAATAAGGAGTCTCTCATTTAAGACAGAAATTAAGAGGATTTTCTTTTCTCAGAGGGTTGTTAATCTTTGGAATTTTCATCCCAGACAGTAGTGAAGGCTGGGTCATTGAATATATTCAGGCCTGTTGGATTTTTGATCTACAAGGGAGTGAAGGGTTATGGGGTGTGTTATGACTTCTGGTTCCCCTTGAGTTAGAAGTAATCACACTTTAGACTCAAATTGCTGGAGCTTCAGTGAATGTATTTCCTTCTGTTCTCCATGTGCCTGGGGTAGACCGAAGCGACTTAAGCATTGTTACTTGACACATTACGGTAGCACGACAGTGAATGTGACACCCCAGGATATGTACTCACATAACAATTAGTTCCTACCACTTTCCGAATAATATAACAATAGCATAGGTGGCAGGCAGGAAAGTGGAGGTAAGGCCACAATCGGTTCAACCATATGGCAGAGCAGGCTCAATGGGCCAAATGGCCTACTCCTGCTCCTAATTGAACTTATGGCTTGAAAATAGGTTCTACTTCACTTTAGAAAATCAGTGGGTAGAAGGATTTAATAAAAAAGCCTGCATATGAACATAAGAATTAAGAGCAGGAGTTGGCCATCAATGGGCAGAGCGGCCTGCCATCAATGGGCATATTGAATGAAGCAGACAATGATCGCAATCTGGTTTCACGACGTTGTGAAACTGATTTTTAGCTTCTCGCTATATTGTCTGCTCATGCCATTGAGCATGCATGATGCCAGCGGGCACAGACAATTCCACTTCCAGATTCCTCAATATCTCAGAGTTCTGCAATCTCTTTCCATTTAATTAATACGCTGCATCTTTATTCTTCCTGCCAAAGTGGACAAGTTCACATTGTCCCACATTATACTCCATCTGACAAATTTGTGCCCACTCACTTAACCTATCTATGTCCCTTTGCAGACTCCTTATGTCCTCTTCACAACTTACTTTTCTACCTATCATTGTCTCTTCAGCAAATTTAGCAAACATACATTCAGTCCCTTTATCCAAGTCATTGATATAAATTGTAAATATTTGAGGTCCCAGAACTGAACCCTGTGGCACTCTACTAGTTACAGCTTGCCAACCTGAAAAAGACACATTTATGTCTACTCTTTGTTTCTTGTTAGCTAACCAATCCTCTATCCATGTTACCCCCTACACCATGAGCTCTTATTTTGCATAGTAAAATGATGATGTGGCACCTTGCCAAATGCCTTCTGGAAATCAAAGTGTAACATATCCACATCTTCCCGCATCGACCACATTTTTCAAAGGAACAAAAGGCAGACAAAATCTCCCCCACAAATGTCTGAACAACGTAGTTTGTGTTGGTGTAAAATTTTAAATTTCCATCCGATATAAATAGATCCTGTCACATAGGGACGTCTTATAGCACATTTATGTATCGGAGTTTGTATGTAAACATATTGGAGCTGATTTTTGTTTCCTGGGAAATGCTCATTTCCTAGTCACAAAGCAAAGGGAAAGGGCTTGGGGACCTGCGATGCAAATTCTACACTCATTTTATGTTGCATTAGCATTTCTTGGGGTTCCCTCGAAGGCAGGTGCTCAGTTGGAAATCCAGTGTTTAATGTGGGAGGTAGGTCCCAGTAACTATAGCCTCATTTTCCTCTGCCTATGCTGAGCGGCTGATAACTCTGATCAAGCAGCCAAAATGGTGGCCCTAAGCCTTAGGCCTGATGCCAGTCCTGCTCAGATCAGAGGGTTTGAGAGAGGTCAGCACAAAGGATATAGAAGGCCTTTTCTTTTAATGAGCATGCTGCATTGGATTTTTTTGGTGTTGGTGATTGCCATGCTATTGTTTTTTGACAATTAGGAGAGGCCTCTAAGCAGGCAGTTTTGAAGCACAAGATATTGAATGAAGCAGACAATTGCCATGGGACCCTTTAGCCCATTAAAGTGAACTGAACCTGGAAACATCAGGTGAGCTCCTCGTAACCAGCGCCTGTTCTGAGGAAAATCATCCTTGTTATTTTGTACTGTATGGAATAAAGACATGTAGGATATGATTCCGGCACTTACAGTGATGGGGGCCACCTCCAATACTTGATACAGAAATAATCCATTTTGACATACTCAAACCTCTAAGTGCAACTGATGCTTAGTGTTATAGAACTGACCTTCAAACAACTTTCTTAGTGGGAACATTTAACTTTATTTACAAGACAGCAGCAGCAACTACACGTGTTCATCAGACTCCATAACTAAGGAAGAACTCTCTGTAAAGGTTCCCCACACTGTTAGCACATTGGTTTACACAGATCATGTGATCTTATAGTACAGGATTATTCTTAAAGCTATAGTGCTACATTTCCCAAAACTATAATTATTATATTCCTCCCCCTTTAACGTTTCTGTACATTTTGTACTTATAAGGATATTTACCTCATGACATTACAATGTTTACACAGGTCATGAAATTACAAGTTCAGTCTTTCAGGTGGTTTCCTGATCCGTATGGAATGTCGCAGCTCCACGACTTCAGATTCTTTTGTTGGAAACACATTCTTTGGAACCATATTAACATCAGGTACCTCAGTGGGCACTTGCAGTTCAGTGTCTTCCACTCCAACAGAGGCATCGGGCAGCCTGTCCTTGGATGAGCAACTTCAACAGGAAACACTGGTTACAGGTGGAACATCATTTTATTGGGGTATCTCTCTTTTTCTTAAATGATTCACATGCCTACGAGTGATCTGGCCCTCCACTTCCATGTGGTACAACAATGATCTGGTCACAGAACTCACTTTACCTGGTAACCACTTTGGTCCTCCACCAAAATTCTTTACATATACTGCTTCCCCAACAGTAAATTGTCGCTCATGACTATATAAATCATGAGACGCTTTTTGGTCCCCTTGGCTTTTCTCCATCCTCCCCTCCAAATTGGGAAGTATTAGGCTTAGTCTTGTCTGAAGACGGAGCCTTGGTAAAAAGATAGAGGCATTTTCAGAACCCATGGGTAAGCAAATGGTGCGAACTGGCACTTCTATCGGTGGATTCACTTGTGTTTGACCAGAGTTTGTATATGGTAATTCTTTTGGTTGCAAGTGAACAAATGGCACAGTCATGGGTTGCCTCTGATCCAGAGTTCTAGAATGATTCACAAAATCAGGATGTTGAGCAATGCTGAATCCCAGACAGTATGATTTTTTGTCTTAAAAGTCATTGCCTTATCAGTAATTCAGCATCCTCTGCCTATGTGTCTTCTTTTTACCACAGAATTTAGTCTCGGCCTTCTTTTTGACTTCGCTGTTGGCCAGGCTTCTCTCAGGTGAAATCTCAACTCTTAGTTCAGTAGTTGAGCTACCCATGACTTCATTATCTACTCGCATTTTAGCAAGTTCTACGACTTTTGCTTTCAAAGCCTCATTACTTCATTTAGCTGATTCTTCAGCTCTTCTGTCTCCTCCTTGTATCTGTTGGTTTCCTCCTGGAAACTTGAACATTGCTTCATCTTCCCTGCTGGTTCTTCAGTTAGTTCAGAAAGGTGTTAAGTTCTTCCAGTTTCTCTTTTTCTAGAGGCACAAACTTTGACCTGAGGAAATCTTGTAGTGTGTGAAGGTCTTTCAACAGGTTTTCCTTTTCTTTGCGAAGCTCAATCACTTCATCTTGAACTCTGTCATTCAGCAGAGTCTCCTTGAGTTTCATCTGTTGTTCTTCCATGTTGTTGTTTAAGACAGTCTTCAGGTTGCTGAATGTAGTAATTATGGTTTTATATAGCGTATAATGTACCTTTAAGGATAATACGTGTTAGGAAAGATCACATGGTCTGTAGTAACCAATAGGAGAGTAGGGTGGGCTACCTCAACAGTCTGTGTAGCGATAGAGTTGGAGCTGAAAGCACACATGGAGTTGCTGCTGAGTATACTGTAAATAAACATAATGTTTCCACTTAAAAAGTGTCTGCAGTTCAACTCTATTACTAATAGTACAACTTGGCCATCCTACAACAAACTGGCGATGAGGATAAAACAGGATTGAACAGAAGAAATCAAGTTAGAAAGAAATCGGCACTGTACCTCACCCAATGATTATAAGCAGCAAGCTCCATTAGAATTGAAGAATTTATCCTCTCAAAATGCCACAATTTGAGAGAATTGATCCTTTTGAACCAGCCACAGATGATTGGTCTCAATACATAGAATGCCTCACGTTCTTTTTTCAAGCAAATGAGATGAAGGGGAAGAAAAGAGGTGAGCAATCTTCTTGAGTACTTGTGGGAGCAGAACCTATGGTTTGATTCAAAGTTTGATGGCACCTAGTACCCCAGATTCAAAGAATTTCAATGAATTGGTGGACCTTGTGAAGGGTCACTTTCAACCCAAGGTCTCAGTCACGATGCAGAGGTTCAGATTTAATTTGTGAAATAGAGTCCTGGGTGAGAAAATTGCATGCTATGTGGCAACTTTGAAGCAGCTAATGGAACATTGTAAGTTTGATATGACTGTGAACAATATGGTCAGAGATTGTTTAGTATGTGATGTGAAAGAGGACACTATTCAGAAAAGATTATTGTCCAAAGTGAATCTGGATTTCAAGAAGGCGCTAGAGATAGCGCTGGCCATGGAAAGTGCTGTAAGAGATTCACAAGTGATACATGGTGCGCAAAATGGCGCCGTCCTCTACATTGAGTGGGAAACCTCAAGCAAAAGTTACATAAAAAAGCGAGACTCTGCTGAGAAGCAGGAAACAGCTAGCTGAAGAATAAAGAAAATTAACTTAGCAGCAAAATCAAAGAATAATTTTAATAGAGGTGGAAACATTCATTCTTTTAGTGATTGGCAGTTTTAAAAAATCCAATGCTACTATTGTAACATAAATGGACACATGATGAGGCAATGCAAGGAAAGATTCAAGCAGGTTTGTAGACAAAAGAAGAAGCCCAATGATATCTACAATGTAGAAGAGCCTGAAACAACAAATTCAGACATATGTTCATTGTTTAACCTGAAAGTTGGAAAGGAAGAACCAATATTTGCCACATTGAAAGTAAATGGCACACCTGTTAAAATGAAAGTAGACATGGGAGCTTCCACTAGAATAATTGGGGAACATACCTTCAGATGCCTGAATTATGGTGAACATCAATTAAGTTTGGAACGAACAGCTGCCAAGCTAAAAACAGAACAGGTGAAGACATTCAAGTAAAAGACATAAGCAGAGTAACTGTCCATTATGGAAGCCAATCGGCAAAGCTACCAGTGTTGGTATTGAGAGGCAGAGGACCAAGCCTTATAGGGCGAAATTGACTAAGGGAAATCAACCTTGAATGGCCACTGAGATTCCAAATGGAAGCTGGAAGCATTTCTGTTTTGAAAAAGGAGTGTGTAAGGACTCAGCAACCTGAAGAAATGCAGCTGTCTTAAGCCAAAACCTGGGAGAGCAGCAGAAGAAACTCAAAGAAACGCTGCTTGATGACAGAGTTTGAGACGAGGTGAGAAACCTTCGCAGGGAAAAAGAAAACCTGTTGAAAGACCTTCACACACTATAAGATTCCCTCCACTCAAAGTTTGGAAAAGTATGAAGGGAAACAGAAAGAATTCAGCACTTCTCTGAACAAACTGAAGAATGAGTTGGCAGAGAAGACACAAGAATGTTCAAATTTCCAGGAGGCAGCAAACAAATACAAAAAAAAGATGGTAGAGCTGAAGAATCAGCTAAATGAAGCCAAAGAGGCTCTGGAAACAAAAGTCGCTGAGTTTTCCAAGAAGCAGACAGATAATGAAATCTTGGGAGACTCAGCCACTGAGCTCAGACAATTTGAGCTGGCATCTGAGAGAAGTCTGGCCAATAGTGAAGTCAAAAAGAAGGCCAAGATTAAAGTCTGTTCTACAGAGAAGAAGGCACATAGAAAGAAGATACAGAAATACTAATAGGGCTTTAATTCTGGCAGTATACGAAAACACTTTCGTACATAGGCCTGGCAATCAAACCGCAAATGCTGAAGTCCTTAGTCGTTTGCCTTTACACAAAAATTATGGGCACGTCCCAGTTCCACAGGAACTTGTTTTACTGTTAAATTTCTTACATTCCTCGCCAGTATGTGCTCGAGAGATCAGAGACTGGATAAGTCGGGACCCAGTCCTATCTCAAGTGCGAGAACAAGTGCTACATGGTTGGTCACAGGAGCTTGTACCTGATGAAATGAAACTGCACTTCAACAGAATGCATGAAATAACCAGTCAGGGTGGCATCTTATTGGGGGGAGCATGAGTGATAGTTCCTCCAAAGGAAAGGGAGCTGCTTTTAATTGAACTACACAGTGCCCATTCAGGGATTTCCCAAATGAAGACCATAGCACACAGCTCTCTATGGTGGCCAGGGATGGATGGCAAAATAGAGAGTATGGTAAAGCATTGTGGGCAATGTCAGTAACTGCAAAAGTTGCCAGTGACAGCTCCATTACACCCATGGGAGTGGTCAGGTAGGCCCTGGGTGCTGTTATACATTGATTACATTGGACTTTTCTTGGGAATAATGTTTCATTGTCAATGCCCATTCAAAATAGTTGGATTGAGGTGAAGTCACCAACACCTGGTGCCACAATTGAGAAATTGCGTCCGAGTTTTGCCATTCACGGACTACCACCAGAAGTAGTCATTTCCAACAATGGCATGGCATTTACGAGTGCTGAGTTTCAACAGTTTATCAGCTTCAACGGTATCACTCATGTAAAAACTGCACCATACCACCCTTCCTCAGAAGGACTGGCTGAAAGGGCAGTTCAAAAGTTCAAGACAGCCATGGAAAAGCTAACTGGTGATTTCTTGGCTACCAAGCTAGCACACTTTCTTTTTCATTACAAGACTACCCCTCACACAACAACAGCTGCCACACCTGCGGAGTTATTGTTGAAATGCCATCTCAGGACGAGATTGAGCTTAATAATGCAGAATTTAGAGGAGAAGGTGGAAAGGAGTCAGGGAAGCCAGAAAACTATACACAACTGGCATAGTCAGGAGAGGAAATTTACCACAGGAGAGATAGTATATGTGAAAAACTTTGGGGAAGGACCAAAGTGGTTACCGGGTGAAATAAGTGCAGTGACTGGACCTCTATCTTACCATGTGGAGGCGGAAGGCCAGATCATCCATAAACATGTGGACCTTTTAAGGACGAGAGTGACAAATCATCAAAATATGGTTCCACCAGTAACCATGACCGGGTCTGCATTTCCTATTGAGGATACTCAGCCCAGGACTGACATGTCTGATGTTCCTGTAAGAGTTGAGAATACAGAATTGGAAGTGCCCACCGAAGCACCTAATGTTCAGGCAACTCCAGAAAAGAAGGTTCCTGACAAAGAATCTGAAGTGGTGGACATTCCACATGTACCAGGAAACCACCTGAAAGGCTGAACTTGTAAACTCCTTATCCAGTGTAAATATTATGTTGTCTTGAAAAATATGTGCTTGTAAATATAATATGTATAGCCAAGTTAAAGGGGGAAGAATGTAGTAATAATGTTTTTGTTTACTGTGCAATGTACCTTTAAGAATAATACTTGTTAGGAAAGATCACATGATCTGTAATAACAAATAGGAAAGTAGCGTGGGCTACCTCAGCAATCAGTGTAGAGATAGAGTTGGAGCTGACAGCGCATGTGTGGTTGCTGCTCAGTATATTGTAAATAAACTTAATGTTTCCACCTAAGGAGTTTGCAGATCAATTCTATTATTAATAGCACAACTCAACTATTCTACAATACTGAATGTTTACATGCTGCCTTTTCATCCTGTTGCAGTACCTGGACTCTCCAGGCTCTTTCTGAAGTACTTTGCCTTGTTCCTTTTTCAAGACAGGAACTCTTCCAGTTTTCTTTTGAAATCTCACTGGCCTATCAAGGTTAATTTCCCTCAACCAATTTCAACCTAAAAGGCTTGGTCCTCTACCTTCTAATACCATAACTGGTAGATATGCTGACTGGTGTCTATGATGAACTGTTACTCTGGTGATACCTTTTACTTGGATTTCTTCGTCTGTGTACGTTTTCAACCTGGCAGATGTTTGTTCCAAATGTAATTGTTGATTACCTTTATTTAAATACCTGAAAGTGTGTTCTTCTATTACACTGGTAGAAGCACATATGTCTACTTCTATTTTTAATAGTTTACTCTTAGAAACATAGAAACATAGAAACTAGGAGCAGGAGTAGGCCATTCAGCCCTTCGAGCCTGCTCCACCACTCATTATGATCATGGCTGATCATCTAACTCAATAGCCTGCTCCCGCTTTCTCCCAATATCCTTTGATCCCTTTCACCCCAAGAGCTATATCGAACTCCTTCTTGAAAACATACAATGTTTTGGCCTCAACTACTTTCTGTGGTAGTGAATTCCACAGGCTCACCACTCTCTGGGTGAAGAAATTTCTCCTCATCTCAGTCCTAAATGGTCTACCCCGTATCCTCAGACTGTGAGCCCTGATTCTGGACTCCCCCACCATCGGGAACATCCTTCCTGCATCTACCCTGTCTAGTCCTGTTAGAATTTTATAGGTTTCTATGAGATGCCCCCTCATTCTTCTGAACTCCAGCGAATATAATCCTAACCGGCTCAATCCCTCCTCATATATCAGTCCCACCATCCCATCTTCACTTGCACTGTAACAAATATTGGCTCTATCTTCCCAACTTTCATGTTGAATAATGAATAAATGTCAGAATTAGTTATTTATGGCTCTTCTACATTATAGACTTAATTGGACTTCTTTTGTTGTTTGGAGGCCTATTTAAATCTCGCTTTGCACTGTCTCAGTATGTCTCCACTTTGGTCACAAAAATAACATCCTACTTTTTTAAATTGCTAATCGCTAGAGAACTGATTGTTTCCATGTCGATGAAAGTTATTTTTTGATTTAGCTACTAAGCTGTTTCCTCTCATTTTTCAGTTAGCGGGGGGCTATTTCCCTCTTCGCAGCGGAGTCCCAGCTTTTCGCACCACTTTTGGCGGACTGTTCCTGCCTGATTAGGAGAACGGCGCTATTTTGCACCCCTTGAATTGCTTGTGAATCCCTTACAGCACTTTCCATCGCCAGCGCTAATTCCAACACTTTCTTAAAGTCAAGATTCACTTCAGCCAGCAATCTTCGTTGAATAGTGTCTCCCTGCATGCCACATACTAAATGATCTCGAGCGTGTCATTCAGGATTTCACCGAAATCACAATATTCTGTTAGTTGTTTTAATTTTGCCACGTAGGTAGCAACTGTCTCCTCCAGGGCTCTATTCCGTGAATTGAACCTGAACCTCTGCATTGTGACTGGGCTTGGATTGAAAATGTTCCTTAATGAGTCTACTAATTCACTGAAAGTCTTTGAATGTGGGGCACTGGGGGTCATCAAGCTTTGAATTAAACTGAAGGTCATGCTCCCACAAATACTCAGGAGAATCACTCTCCTCTTTTCCTCCCCCGTGATTTAATTTGCTTGAAAGAAGAATGGAAGGCGCTCCATATATTGAGACCAATCATCTGTGGCTGACTGAAAGGTGTTGATTCTGCCAAACTGTGGCATTTCGGTTGAGTACATCTTCTTTTATTTTTAACGAACTTAGATACTCACAATCGCTGGGAAAGATACAGCATCGAATCTGATTTATCCTCATCACCAGTGTGTTAAAGAGTTGACCTTCAGCCAACTTTTCTTAGTGCAAACCTTTAACTTTATTTACAGGACAGCCGCAGCAACTATATGCGTTCATCAAACACCATAACTAAAGAAGAACTCTCTCTGTAAAGGTTTCCTGCGCTGTTAACACATTGGTTTACACAGATCATGTGATCTTACAACACAGGGTTATTTATGAATAAATAGCAGTCCTTGTCGTGAAGCTATTAATGTATATAATATTATTGGAAAGTATTTTTCTTTTAAAATAGAGGTTTAGTCTGTGGGTGTGCCTTAATTAGATTAAAGCCAGCTAGTCTGGGTGCATTGATGTGTACTAGTTTTGAGAAGAAAGAGAGGTAGTGTGTATTTGCATTTTTTGAATAAAGTATTCAAGAAGACGAGTGAAATCTGGCACCTAGCTAGCAGAGACCAAGCAATATGTTTATATTACTAATAAAAATGGTACTATGAAAGGGTTTTTATTGTTAGAAGAGGCTGGTGATACAATGAGAATTTACATTCAATGAGCTATGCTAGGTATAAGGATAGCAGTTTTGTGTATACGGAGCAGAGGCAATGTAAGATCAAAGCAGCTGTAAGCCTACAACTGCCTCCACAGGAACCAAAGTGAAAGGAACCTCATTTTGAATTTGTAAGGTGAAAATGCTTTGCGTGATGTATGGTTAAGCCTATGGGTTATTGTTGCCTTAATGGAAATTAGTCTGGGAATTTGTTAAAATTTATGATAGAAGTAAGTTGTAGCCATGTAATGTGTTCAATGTGTTGTAACTTAATAAAATGTTTCATTTAGGTTAATATAAAACCTCTCAAGAATTGGTGGTCTGATTCCTGAATTTAGAGTTGCATCTCAAACATACCACTTAAAATATAGGTTATGACAATTGTTTAAAGTTTCCCTTTGGGACTTTTAAATAACTCAGCTTTACCGAAAGGCTGTCTCATAACAGTCTTACATTTCGCAAAGTTATAATTACTACACTTAGCCATCCTGTTTGAATCCTTAATTTGCATCCCTGTTTTGCATGAAAAAGTAAGAAAAAGGACTACGCTACTTTTCTGACTTGCCACACTGACCCTGGACTGGTGAGCTCTCCACAGACCCTACAATGCTTAACCTCTGCCTGTTATCCATGTCATACAATGTTTTCCTGTGTCTACCTGTGTGCTGATGTTGGCCACACTGATTATTATCATCAATCTCTGCACCAGTCTTGCTGTGCTTTCTCTTCCACCCCCGTCTCATCCTCTTTATTGTTCTTTTTGTTTAAAAACATGTTCACCTTAGCCACATGCTGCCACCCATAGTATCCCTCACACCAATGCCAACATACACATACACACACAGCAACATACATACACACACACACCAACACAGACATGAATCAACACACACTAACACACACATGCATCAACACACACCAATACACATCAACACACACATATACATCAACACACATACACCAATATACACATCATCCTGTGTGATTCTCATCTTGTTTCTCTGCTGCCACTACCAGCTTAAGATTGTTCTCATTCGGCTTATGGTCACTTTAGGCATTAACCTTGCTATCTTCCACAGTGCTACTACGGTTCTGTTAGAGTATCAAATCCAATAGGATCGTAGAAAAAGAGCTCATGTCGCAGGCTCTGACAGGCTAATAATCAGCCTGCAAATCAAAGAAACATAGGAAAAGGGGTAGGCCATTCAGCCCCTTAAGCTGTTCCGTCATTCAATTAGATCATAGCTAATTTGTATCCTAACTCTATCCACCCACTTTGGCTCGATCCAAATTCCTTTCTACCCCTGGCTATCAAGCACCTATCGATATTTGTACAATCCTTGTACCACTGCACACTAGTCTTCTCAGCAATCTCAAGATCATGGCAGATGCTAGTGTTGGATGCATAGATTAAGCTTAGATAATAGTCTTTGCCACATTGCAGGACAGTCAACATCAAGGCAACAGATGTTTGCAAGTAATAGTGAGATAAACACCTGCACTCCCTTATACCGCCTCCACCACTCCCAACAACCTCCAACGCGGCCGCGGAAGTTAGATTAGGATATGTCTTTGGGATTGTGTTGTCTGTTTAGCAAAATCGCAATGGGGAAATTGCTTCACAATGATCCAAACATGATGGTATAGGGTTGATTCTCTGAATTTGATTTTCCGGCAGGAAGTCTCACCTACTGGGAGCACATACTGGAAATTCAGAAGCAAACAGCATATGATTTTCTAATCATTTAAGAAAATTGCATGCACACATGCTTAAACTTCCAATATGTGCTTCCAACTGGTGAGACTTCCTGCCAGTAGAGAATAGTCAGAAAATTAACCATTAAAACTGTACCTGCAGACAATGAAAGAAAATCATAGGCTTCACATTATAAACAACCAAGGCCCAGATTTTCACCATGATGAAGTGTGTCTCTGTCATGGAAGAAGTGGCTGAAAATTGGGTGTCCCACCCCCAAACACGACAATTCCCATTTTCATAGGAGTGGGAATGGGGGTGGAGCACGTTCCATGCATACACATTTTATGGAGGCAGCTGGCCATTTAAATCATCAGCTGCCTTCACTGAAGTGGGATTTTGGTAACCTTGGAGTGTGAAACCTGAAGTGTGCAGATTAGACCTGGTAAGAGCAGGTCTGAGCTTGGTGGTTTAATTTGGATAGCTAGGGTACCCTTTGGAGAGGTAAGGTACCCCTTTGGATCTGGTCCTGGGACACCTTTGCAGGAGGTCGGGTGTCCTTTTGGAGAGGTAAGGTGCCCTTTTGAATTGTTAAAATTAGGCATAAAAGTGCATAAAAAGTGCACAAACTCATTACTGTCAAGCTTACTGGAACTATCAAAATAAACTGGCAAAACTGGCAGAAGTACCTGTCGAAGGGAGCTGTCATAACTATCAAGAGGAACTGTCAAAAGCACCTGTCAAAGGGAGTTCTCAAGCTGTCAAAGCATTTAGACGTCCTGTCCTTTAAATCTTTGAAAGAAAATATCTGGATTGTGACAAAAAAAACTCATCACTTGCTATTTCACTCTGTCTGTTGACATAAGCCTGAGGTCCTCTATTACCAGATTACTGCTGCATGACTGATTTCACGGCCATCCATTATCACAGTAGGGTGCCTGCAATTTCACAGTTTGATTGACAGCTGCAGGTGGTTATAGAATCTTTGAAGCAGGTCTATGAATTCCAATGCTTGTTGTTTTAAGGGATTGTGCACTTTAATGAAATGTTTGTTGTTCTAAGACTTTATTTAGTTGAAGAAATGTAAATGCAGTGAATGGGTTTTTATGAGTGAGAGTGTTTTTTTTCAATATAGTGAAATCTGAAGTGGACGCTTGGAACTTTATTTTATAGAACATTATTTTATCCCATCTCTGTGTGGGTTGTGAGGTCTTCCCATGGTGGATACTGGATGGGTTAGCATGGTAGGTGGAAGGGCAAAAGGGTGGTGGGTAGGGAGGGGCATTAGTTGGCATGAGTTAGCACTAAGTTGACATAAGGGCTATAAAGGGTCATAGGGTGGGTAGAATGGCATAGGTTGGCATGGAGAGTATGAGGGGCCATGGGGGGTGGATGGAGGGGCATAGGTTGGCATAGATGGTATGAGGGGTTATGGGGTGGGTATAGTGCATGAGTTAGCATGGATTGGCATGGGTGGGGCATGCAGTGTGTGTGAGTTGGAGGAGGGGGTGGTGAGGGGTGAAGGCTGGAAGGGTGTTCTATGTTTTATTCTTTAATTTTAAATTTTGGGCATATTGCTGGATCCCTGAGGCAGGCCTTCCACCTATCCCACCTCCACAGCCAGAAGCCTCCTCAGATTTTCCGGCGTCACCTGTCTGATCCAGCCCACCCCACCAAATCAAAAATCTGATGTCCGGGCAGCCATTTTTAAAGGTCAGCTTCAGGAAGCTTGGAATCCTCCCCACTCTGCACACCCGACTCTATTTTTTCCATTCATTTACAGGGTGTGAGCTTTGCTGGCTAAGCCAGCATATATTGCCCATCCCTAATTACCCTTGAGAAGTTGGTGGTGAATGGCCTTCGTGAACCACTGCTGTCCATGTGGTGTAGGTACACCCACAGTGCTGTTAGGGAGGGAATTCCAGGACAAAGATCCAGGTCATAGTCTTTTCATGTTTGTATCATATAAAAGTAACAAAATGATTGAATACACTACCCTTTGTCCTCTTGACTGTACATTTAATGCCTCTCAGCGCCATTATTCATGGTACAGGACCAGTTTTACATGTTTCTTCCAATAATGCCAGCTCTACCTCTCTGCCACCAGCTTTAATCCATGGCCTTCACTCTGTCATCCAATTGCCTGTCCAGCATCAAGTTAGGAATGAGCTAAGAGATGGTGCAATATTAGATCTTTCGGGTGAGATGTCAGACCAAGGCTGGTGTTCTGGTGAACATAAACGATCTATGGCACTCCTCATAACAGAGAAAGGTGGGGTCTCAAAGTCCTGGTCAGCATTCAATCCTGAGCTAATATCAACACACATTAACAGGTCATGTATTTCAATGCACTGTTTGTGGGACCTTACTGTGCACAAATTGGCTGCTAAGTTTATCTATAAAGCAGCAGCGGTTACTCTTTAACATTATGCCCTGAGGGCAGGCTGCAAGTCTAACTACCTTTTCAGGATAGAGTTCAGGCATCTTTAACATCCTGACATCATTTAAATATGTTGGGGAATCTGCCTTCTCAACTGGGTGCAGGATCGAGCAACCTACCTCCCTCACCCACACATCGGCCAACATAACTCCCAAGGCCTCTTAAAGTGAAGTTGAATCTATTGCTTGTAATTTTCATTCAACAACAGTGGAAGACTTTGCAGCAAGACTATAATGTGTAATCCTGACCCCAGCTTTCCAATGAAAGAAATGAAGATCAAGAACTCCTCCCCAAAAGCCGCAAGGAAATCATCAACGATCAGATGGAACAGGCTTGAAAAGAGGTAGCTAACAGGGTTGTGAGTCTTTGGAATTCTCTACCCCGGAAGGTTGTGTATGTGCCATCATTAAATATATAAGGCTGAGATAGACAGATTCTTGGTCCATTGGGAATCAAGGAACATGGGGAGAGGGCAGGAAAGCAGGGTAGAGGCATAAGATCAGCCACGATTGTATTGAATGATGGAGGAGGTTTGAGGGGCCACATGTTTACTCCTGCTCCTGTTTGTTTGCTCTTATGACAGGGTCAATGTCACCATTCCCAGGATTGATTTCATTGCAGGAAGAGCTTTAGTGACCTCATAAGGGCAGTCAAAATGAGTACAGCTCTTCACCTCTCTCAACAACACCTCAAAATGACCCTCTCACCATTTGTCCCACCACTCTCAGCAATTTGCTCCCCTCCACCATACCTTTCACCATTTAATCACAAGACTACATGAAAACACCTCTTTTTCTCATTCTAAGCACACTCACTTCCAGCTGTCCTCTCTTCATACTATATGCTAACATCATTCTCACACACTGTCACTAGGACAGTCATCAACTCTTCCTAGCATTCCTTTCTCATTTCACTTTCCACACACTTCGTACATTACCTCCCTATTCTCATTCCACTTTGCTTCTTTCTGGACTTAATATCAATTTAATATGCACATTTATAGACATGGTGGTCTTAATTCAGCAAAAACGACCTCACTAGTGATTTTAATATGGGGTAGAGCTATAATAATTAATTAGCTCTTAAACTTTTTTGGCAAGGATTCCAGAAGATTATAGCATTGCAAGCATAAAGACAAAGGCCCTTCATGCCATAATTTCTTGAAATTTCTTGCAACCTAATAATGAGCACTGCTCAAAAAAGAGACATGTCAAAGCTTTTCATCTTGCACTCATCAGGACACTCGCAAGAATACCAATATAAGGGGAAAACAACAATTTATACTGTATGTGAAGAGAGTGTTGATTGGTTGGCATGCAATATTAATTGTTGTTTTCCCCCTTATATTGGTATTCTTGTGAGTGTCCTGGTGAGTGCAAGTCGAAAAGCTTAGGCATGTCTCTTTTTTCAGCAATACTCAAGTTCTGTACTACCAATGACTATGAACATAATAATGGTGTACAGCCCAGATACACCAGTATTGTGGTGCTAGTTCTTAGCAAAATTAGCCCTGTTGCCATTTTAACTATACAGTAAGAGGTCAGCATCATCCATGAAACCCTAGGCTTCTCAAAGGTGCAGAGACCTCAGCTGGAAAACATGCTAAACGCTTATTGAGCAGAGAAACTGCTGTGGTGTACATTTAATAATTTTATGGTAAAATGCAAAATTTCTCTGACTTAATTATTTTACAAAGCCTGCTTCCAGTAGTAAACTTTCTCATCAAGTCAAAGACCAAGATGTTGGCTTAAAGGATTTGTAAAAATATTTCACAAAATTTAATTAGTTTGCCCTCTGGTTTTCTTTATTGATTGATGTTGCTGACAGCCCAGGTAAAAATTGCCCATGTAGTTTTGTTGGCGTAACATACAATCCTTTTACATATAAGGGTATCTTTCTTTTTCTCTCTTCCACAGCAAGTAGCACATCCATCCAACCATTTCCTTCACTGTTTGTTGCATCCAGGAGATCATGCTCTTGATCACTTCCATAGCAAGGAGCCTTTTTACACAGACAGGATGATTGTATGATCCAAAGCTCCTATCACAAGGATCAGCTAGATGTGATAAGGAGAGAGGATGCCTTCATTCCACTCTCATCAGACATGAGTTAACTTATGTTGAAATGTCCTACCCTTCTTCCACTTATAATTGCGTGAAAAAGTCGAAAATTCTCATCAAATTTTTTTTTTAAAAGCTTCTGCAGCTTCTTAAAAATGATAAGGCAATTGGAAGTATTGTTTTGTTTTGTAATTACGGGTTTACTTCTGGAGCAATTAATGTCTTCTTTATCTTACCTTGCTTACTTTGGAGGCTTGGTTTGGCTTCTTGTTATTTTAGCAGCATTATAGAGTTTACCATCTGTCATCGAAACAAAAGTCGTTTCATTGGGCTTCTTTCCAAGGCGCTGATTGATGAAAGTTGGATCTATTTCCTGTTGTTTCATGGGAACCACTGCCAAAGCCTATTCTTGTTAAACAAACCCACTTTTCTCTGGAACAAATAATCACTGCATAAACTGAGCTAAGATGAAGTTTTGTGTGCTGGATTGTAAACATCCCTTTCCCTAAAATTATCAGCACTATCGCTGCAAAAATATTTAGCCACCGTGCACAGTAAACCGAAACAAAAATATTTACACAGGTAACCCGAACTAGGCAGGAAGATTTTCTATTACAATTACACAAAATCACTCAGAAGATTTTAAAATTTGATTTTGTCATGCTTTTAATTGTCTAACACCAAAATTCCATGATGTACTAAATATGCAGTGACGGTAAATGTAAGATACTCAAACCAGGTCTTAGCCTCTAATACCTGTCATGGGGCCAAAGAGCTGTTGGTTTCTTTAATATTGAGCTTTCATTCTTTAATAACACCCCTTACTAATTACTAATTTCATAGCATTAAATCTTTCTTAGTTCATACTTTTCTACATCTTTCCAAACTAGAAAAAAATTGCGCTGCTTCTCCTCCAATAGTGTATGGTGACTGTTGAAATGTAAGAAAATGCAGGGAGGGTGAAGCAACGGGCATCGAATGAAACTCAAACATCCTGCAATGTCAAAAGAGCTGCAAGTCTATAAGGACTGAAGCAGCAGGTTCTAAAGACTGGAACGAAGGTAAGGTGCAGATACAAAACATCAAACCAAGTTTTTAAGAAGAAGCACCTGACAGTGCACATATCACACTCCAGAGATACAGAAATCTAAGATAGTTAATGAGATGGATTTTGACTCAAAGCAGGTATTGACTGGATGGTGGCAGGGGGGTAGAGGGTGAGTAGAGGGTGTGAGAGCGAGTGCAGAACATGATTACTACAGCCTTCAATGTCTTTGCCTCCAGTACTTCTAGATTGTGATAGGGGATATTAGCAACACCGGCCAGTCTGCAGTTCTTGCTTGCATTAATCAGGGAACTGATACCATTTTTACCAAAACAAAGAATTCATTGCTCTCCCCGTGGACAAGCAGAGACAGCACAATAGGCCCTATGGTGTATTTTCCAGGATATCATTGACCACGCAAATAGC
This sequence comes from Cetorhinus maximus, assembly GCF_964194155.1. Taxonomy (NCBI): domain Eukaryota; kingdom Metazoa; phylum Chordata; class Chondrichthyes; order Lamniformes; family Cetorhinidae; genus Cetorhinus; species Cetorhinus maximus. The sequence goes on from NC_135879.1 coordinate 166,203,751, forward strand.
TCCATGAAGCCTCTGCAGATGAACCTGCTATCTTTATTGGTCACAAGGGCTTTTATTTCATTTATACACAACTCCTACCATGATTACCAGAAGGATATTGTATGGACTTCTCCTAGTAGCAGCCATGGCATTTTTAGCTTAGGCCAACCCTCCGACCATCACCCACAGCATGTACAGGGCTGACTGTTGGGGATGAGAGCTCACCCCTGCATGCTTGCTCCTCAGAAACCCATGCGTGCCGAGGATCAAACTGTGCTACAGCCAGATCCATGGGTTGACTGGAGCTGTCATTAAAACAATAACTCCATTGCTTGAACAGGCCTGGAAGCTTCCTTCGATACAGCTCTGAGAGTATTCTATATCACATTGATAAGTGGCACGCTGCACTGCTTTGCTCTGCGATGGGGACAATGCATGGAGCCAGCAAAAGATGAAGACCTTTAACCAGAAGCTGGCATAGATGACAGTGAAAATAGTAAAGAAGAGGATTGAGTGGGTGGATGGGGTGGTTTTATCAGGAGTGTGGGGTTGTGGGGGCACAGTGCGGGTATGAACACCAGCTTGTGGACAGAGCTCTTCGGCAACAGTGAACAATGAACAATGTTAGCTGAACAGTTCCTCCCCTCCACCCAGAATTAACAGTCGGGACCAACTTCAGTCCTGACCCTTCCAAATGACAATAAACTACTTCTGCTCAATGACCAACATTGGTATACTTCCCATTTGAATGTCACCAATTATTACAGGAACACTCGATACACAAAGATTTCAAAGTGGTTTAGAATTTCACTGGCTTATACAAATGATATACTCCTAATTATCATCTGCTTGTGAGTGCTTAATGCCTTGCCTTAAGCGAATTTTTTGATATGTTATTTATTCTCCAGTTCCTATTGCATCCCCATTAGAATAATAGAATCATGGGGCAAAATTTTCTGGCTGGCGGGCGGGTGGAGTGGGAGCGGGAGCGGGCGGGTCCGGACCCAATCGCTGCCCGCGATCGGGTCCGCGCCACCATTTTACATAGGTAGCCCAATTAAGGCCTGCCCAGCGTGAATCGTGGCCCCCGAGGACAGCGGGAGTGGGCGGGCGGCGGTGGGACTGCAATGACCGCGGGGTCCGATGGCGACCCGGGGGCCTGTTTAAAAAAGCTGCTGCAGTCTTTCAAAGGCTGTGAATCATGGCCAGTGGAAGGGCTTCCCAGAGCGCTGCTGGTGAGCAGGCCAGGCTGGAGGGTAGGGCAGGGGGGCACCGTGCCCCTCGTTTTCCTGATGATTGCTTTGCTGCCCCCCTCGAGGAGATGGCAGCACCGCAGGAGGTCCTGGTACCCCAGGGCGGGAGGAGGAGGCCCCCCCTACATGACCAAATGGGCCTGGGAGGAGGTGGCGGAGATAATGAGCTCCTACGACATGGTGCGGTGCACCTGGATCTAGTGTCACAGGCGCTTCAACACCCTCTTACGCTCGGGAAGAGTCAGTACTATGTTGGCATTGGTGACTTAACCAAGCAGGTAGGCTTTCCCCCCTGGCACCTCCCCCCACCCCCACCACCGCCAAGCCTGAGTGTAGTGACTGCATTGAATCATTGGCGCCATATGTCCTTCACTGGGTGGGCCAGCAGGCATTGCCCATGCTGAGGTCACTCTGGGAGGGTGGTGATGTGATGTGTTCTGCCCCCGCAGCATGTGTTACACTGAGACCCACATTACTGTTTTGGGGGCAACCTGGAGGAGCTGTACCTAGGCACAGCGCTGGAACTCCAGGACATGTCCAAGTCAGGGTGATGACATGCTGGGAGGGGAGCTTCAAGGTGGCGTGGCACCAATTGATCTGCTGCCCTCTGCGCTCCACGTGCTTGCACCTCCTTGCTTTGGAAGGTTAGACTGTGTGGTGCCAAATGTGATGTAGGCAGCATTTGGCCAAGGGGGTGGAGGGGTAGGGGGACAGGCCTGGCATCTTTGTGTGAGTGGCCAGCAGCAGTGGGGTGAGGAGGCACTGGAGCCCTGTGATGTCCCACTCTGGTTGGGGTGGGATGGCAGCGAAGAGATTCCAGGTACAAGTTACACTAATCAATGCTCTTCTCTCCTTTTCAGGAGAAGAATGCACATAATGCCACTGAGCGAGCGAGGACTGGCGGAGGGCCGGTCCAGGTAGCGATGCTTAGCCGGTTCGAGCAGGAGGCCCTGGATTTGGAGAGGCGCCATGTGCCCAGGTCCACTGGTGATGGTGAGGCTGGGGTGCCACGGGCAGGTATGTTTGCCCAGCAGTGAGATCTCCATTGTCCTCCCAGCAGCCATGGCAGTGCTGAATGCTCAGTGATTGAAGTTTGCAACATGGCTTGACCATTGCTTATGGAAGTCACACCATCTCTGCCAGGCAAGAACCAGTGCAGATACTGGCACCTCGGTGGGAATTAGATGACCGGCTAGTGTCCCGGGGCACAGCAGTGAGGGCGCTTCACAGTCATTGGAGGAGCTGGCGGAGACAGAGAGTGCCCATGGCGCCAGCGGGAGCATCTGGTGGAGACACATGAGGCAATGCTTGGCTTGGTGTCCACGGTAGAGGACTCTACACGTATGATCACTGAAGCAATGAGCCTCATGGCCAAGGGCCATGCATCTTCCATGGAGAGAGTGGCGACTCTCATGGAGAGGCTCCTCCAGGAGACCAATCAGGGCTTCCTGGGGATGCGCTTGGACCAACAATCCCTCACATCGGCATTGGCCTCAGCTGGTCAGTGCCAGTGTGGGCGATGGTCTGGGCACCAAGTTTCCCCAGCTCGGTGCCCATCTATCCATGGTGAGCAGGGAGGTCCGAAGCAACCTCACGTCAGCGCAGCAGCTGCCTGGCGTCTCAGTGGGCTCCTCTCAGGGCACTCCGGATGAGGGTGGCAGCTCCTCCGCCCCTCTGCCAGTGACCGTTGCATCCAATGAGGCTGCGACAACTGGGGAGATGCCAGCTGTGGAACTGGCAGCTCCCTCCCAGGCGGGGCCAGCACAGGTCCCACTGGTCAGAGAACAACCGCCAAGGTCATCAAGGCCAACAGGACAGCAGAGTGAGTAGGCTCTCTCAGATGCCAGTCCCAGCGAGGGGGCAGCACCAAGACATAGCAGCCAAAAGCATAAACATAAGGCACCTTAGGCACACCACGGGTTTATCACTAGTGCTTTTGTGTTGGCCCACAATGAGGTCTTTATGAGTTGGTGTGATTTTTAACACCTTTGTCATTTTGTTCTCTTAAGTTCCTTTTGTTATACCATTAAATTCAGACATGTCACCATTGCTAAGGGTGCCACTTTTCTTCTGCAGGTGGATGGTTACCAATAATGTTATGAGTGATTTGTGGGACATTCAGCTTTATTAACAAGGCCCTTAGTTAATGTTCCTATTCAGGCAGGTTTAGCGCTCAGATATTGAGTATGGAGCCTGCAGTCCTGGCATGTGTTCAGGGTCCATCTGTGGTGTGCTAGCTGAAGGTTAATTGGATTAAAGCCTCCCGCATGTCCCTGCCTCCCTGCAGTATGCCCGGGTCAGCGTCTATCCCCTCAGCATTTCCCTGTGCATGCTCATCCTTGGACTCACTGCTGGACTCATCGTGTGCAGCCGCAGACACTGCATTGACGTCTTCATCGTCCACTGCGTCCCCCCTTTCCAGCGCAAAATTGTGGAGAGCACAGTATGCAACCTATCAGTGACACACGATCTGGGGGGCACTGGAGTGCGCCCCCTGAATGGTCCAGGCATTGGAAGTGCATTTTGAGAAGACCGATGGCTCTCTCCACCACAGCCCTTGTGGAGGCGTGGCTCCTATTGTAGCGCTCCTCAGCTTCTATTCTTGGATGGCGGAGAGGCGTCATGAGCCACCTTCGCAGGGGATAGCCCTTGTCACCCAGCAGCCATCCATCCAGCCTGGCTGGAGCACTGAAGAGCCTCGGCACCTGGGAGTGTCTGAGGATGTAGACGTCGTGGGAGCTGCCTGGGTACCTTGCACAGACTTGTAGAATCTGCATCCTGTGATCACACACTATCTGCACGTTATTGGAGTGGAAGCCCTTCCTGTTGACGAAGGCACCGGGCTCACCTGCTGGCGCCTTGATGGCCACATGTGTACAGTCTATTGCACCCTGGACGCGGGGGAAGCCAGCAATGGCCGCGAAGCCTCTGGCTCGCTGTGCCTGGCTGGCCTGGTCCCAGCAGAAGTGGATGAAGGTCAATGCACGCCTGGACAGAGCGTCTGTAACCTGCTTGACACAAGAGTGGACAGCTGATTGGGAGACACCGCAAAGATCACCCACCGACCCCTGGAAAGAGCCAGTGGCATAGAAGTTGAGGGCAGCTGTGAACTTTAGAGCCACTGGCATGGGGTGTCCACCCACACAGTTAGCGGAGATCTCAGGCCCAATCATCTGACAGATATAGTTGACTGTCTCCCTTGAGAGATGGAGCCTCCTTCGGCACTGCACCTCAGACATATTGAGGTGGCTGCTTCGCCGCCTGTATACCCTGGCAGCAGGATAGTGGCGTCTTCTGCGGCACCTTCTGCCTTGGACTACCTCTTGGCCCTGCACCCCTTGTGGCTGTGCCTCTCCTCCCAAAGGTGGCTCCCCTGGAGGCTGAATGTGCAGTCCTGGCCTCCTCCCCCTTCTGGCCCTCCCTTCCTCCTCAGAGGAGGTGCCTCCAGCAGAGAGTTCAACTCCCATTCCCAGGCTAAGGAAAGGCTTCCTGAAACCTGCAGGCCCAAAAATGACTCTTCATTGCAGAGTGCTGACCTGAAGGTTATGAGTCCAGTCCAAGCAGCTGGTATGTGTTTTGAAGCATTGCAGAACACACAGGCAAGCATCAGTTTCTTTGAAAATTAAATATTTGACAGAGCACACTCGCAACCCCACTGAGCCCTCTTCTCCCGCCCGTGGATGAGGTTTATACAAATGTCTCTTACCCACCTGCCCGTTACGCCCTGAAGATTGCACAGGCCCCGAAAAATCGCTGTCAATTGGCACCTCAAGGGCCTTAAGCGGCCCGTTAATTAATGACTGGCATGCATTGGATATCATCGCGTGCCTGCCCAACGAAATATCATGATGGCGCGTGGTGACATCGGGACGCTCAGTGTGCAGGTCCCCCACATGCCAATGGTAAAATTCTGTCCATAGAATAATTACAGCTCAGTAGGAGGCCATTCAGCCTGTTGAGTCCGTGTCAACTCTCTGCAAGCGCAATTTAGTGAGTCCCACTCCCCTGTCCTTTCCCCAAAGCCTCCAGGTGCTATCTGATTCCTTTTTGAAAGGCCTGATTGAACTTGCCCAGGTCCTGTAGATCGATGACTAGGATAGTTTTAGAATGGGCTCAGTTGTCTTTCCGGATGCTGGGCCGAGACGATTTAAAGATGTTGGTGGGTGATATCTATCTTTTCTTCTGGAGTCAGCAGCTGCTGGGTTGATTTTTTTTAAGACCCTGTCCGTGGCATGTGGCTGGTCAAACAACAGGCAGGCCACAAGCTTGCAGAATGACTGGAGAGAGAGAGTGCCTACTCACGGTCTTTCTGGTCTCACACTCTGTCCCACACTCTTCTTCTGACTAGCCTGGAGAAAAGCAGTTTATTAAAACACAAAGGGGGTTAGTTTTCTCTTCACATGATCACCTCTCACAAACTGACCAATGGTCCAAACATGGCCATAGCAAGCTGATTGCAGGTCCATATTTAAAAAAAGATTGGATTACAGCTGGAGGAGTTCCCTTCTCTTCTGCTCAAAACACTCCAGAGGCTATCACCTAGGAGTACCCTTAATCTAAGCCATTTGTTATAAAACCTGTGTTTTATATCAGAAATGACTATTGAGTGGGTTAAAACCAGTTAAGCAAAAAGATTGAACAGCAGCATTTCAAATGACTTAAGCAGCAACTTCTAAGATGGCCGAACATTTGCATAACTGTACTGTACAAACTCCAAAGCCATTGGAACAGAGTCAGGCTGACTAGAAGAAGCCCACCAGTGACACTGGCTGAGAAGGGAACTCCTCCAGCTGTAATCCAATCTTTTTTTAAATATGGACCTGCAATCAGCTTGCTATGGCCATGTTTGGACCATTGGTCAGTTTGTGAGAGGTGATCATGTGATGAGAAAACTAACCCCCTTTGTGTTTTAATAAACTGCTTTTCTCCAGGCTAGTCAGAAGAAGAATGTGGGACAGAGTGTGAGACCAGAAAGACCGTGAGTAAATTGTGAAGAGGACATAAGGAGGCTACAAAGTGACATAGATAGGTTAAGTGAGTCGGCAAAGATCTGGCAAATGGAGTATACTGTGGGAAAATGTGAAACTGTCCATTTTTGCAGGAAGAATAAAAAAAGCTTATTGCCTAAATGATGAGGGATTGCAGATAATTCAGAAGATTCAGAGGGATCTGGATGTCCTACTGCATGAACCACAAAAGGTTAGTATTCAGGTACAGCAAGTAATTAAGAAAGCTAATAGAATGTTGTCATTTATTGTGAGGGAAATTGATTACAAAAGTAGAGAGGTTATGCATCAGTTGTACTGATGGGACTACATCTGGAGTATTGTGTACAGTACTGGTCTCCTTATTTAAGGAAAGATGGAAATGCTTTAGAAGCAGTTCAGGGAAGGTCTATTAGACTAATACCAGGAATCGATGGGTTGTCCTGGAAGGAAAGATTGGACAGGTTAAGCTTGTATCCACTGGAATTTAGAAGAGTAAGAGGCAACTTGATTGAAACCTTTAAGATCCTGAGGGGTCTTGACAGGATGATGTGGGAAGGATGTTTCCTCTTCTGGGAGAATCTAGAACTAGGGGTCACTGTTTAAAAATAAGTGGTCGCTCATTTAAGACAAATGAGGAGAAATGTTTTCTCTCAGAGGGTTGTGAGTCTTTGGAACCCTCTTCCTCAAAAGGCGGTGGAAGCAGAGTGTTTGAATATTTTTAAAGCAGAGCTAGATAGATTCTTGATCAACAAGGGGATGAAAGGTTCTCAGGGGTAGGCAGGAATGTGGGGTTGAGGTTACAATCAAATCAGCCACGATCTTATTGAATGGTGGAGCAGGCTCAAGGGACCGAATGGCCTACTCCTGCTCCTAATTCATGTGTTTGAATGTTAGCTCTCTGGCAGGCTGCCCAATATATTGAGGAAATGGTGATATATAGAGAACATTTTACTTTTGAAGGCTGGGTCCCTAAAGTTTGTTTCACTTTGGCAGAGGAAGATCCCAAGCTATCTACTGAGCTGTTTTTGCTCTTCTCACCTTCATGTGTTCCTGGTCTCTTGTGCTGAGTGAATCACCCTGTGCAGACCCCATGTCTCACCATCTCCACCACCCAATGTGCCAGCCTCTGTGCAGCTCAGCAAGTGACAGTGCTGGTTCTCCCCTCTCCATCAGAATCCAAGTGTTCAGAAAGACCCAGACAGTGGTCAGAGGGGACAATGGTCACTACTAATTTAATCCTATTTATCTATTTGCATAATGCAGATGTTAACTTGACTAAGCGATTCCTTTAACTTTTCCATTGAAAAGAAAAAAATCATGTTGCCTCTTTCAACCTCTCCTACATGTGCATAGATAGATCATTAGCAGCACCAGTGATATCATGATATGCTGTCCAATGGGTGGGGCTCCATACCAGAAGTGAGCTTTCAGAAATTTGGCTCCTTAATGCCAATTTTCTATGTTGACAATTCACCAGCAAAATGATTGATATTTCCAAAGTCAAACATACACTTTGAAAATGTCAAGACAATGAATTCCAATAAATGATACAGACAAATTCAACAGCTCTGTGTGCAAAGAGTTCTGAATACAGTTTTCGCTAATCTGTAGTAACTCATTAGAATCCCAACTTCAATTTGAGACAATTTATGTTTTAAAAATTACATAAACCTAACTCACACCTTTTCAAAGTGCATCAAATGTATGGACTCTTCACTGTATCATGCATTTCTTTACAAAATTGCAAACTTTATAATGAGGGTGAAGTGTAAATTGTGCTGTAAAGCTGCATTGATTTACTGAAAATCCCTCTCAGTATACAATACCTTTCCACTTTTCTAACAATAGCCTTTGAAATTGATTTTTAAAAATGTTATAAGCAATTAAAAGCTAGCTTTTCCTTTGAGGGATATATACACCACACTCATGATCATTATTTATTATTGCTTCAAGTCATTTATATAGCATTTCTCCATTAGTTTGGAAAGCTCTCACATCTGTTTGGCACAACTCCAGCCAAGTGTTGGAAATCTTTCAGCAGGGAGCAGTGGCATGAATCAGATTTAGTGATGTTGGTTCATGAATAAATATTAACCAGGACACCAGGGAAAACACCCCTGTTCTTCTTGGAATGGCATCACAGGATCATTTACAACCACCTGAAAGGGCAGACAGGGCCCTGAAAGATTGCACCTCCAATGGTGCAGCACCCGCTCAGTACTCCACTGAATTGTCAGTATAGGTTAAATGTGCTAGTCTCTGGAATCTGGCTTGAACCCATGGCCAATAGCAGGTCATACAATGTTTCACAACCTGTGGTCTTCAGAACCTATGCATCACAGAACCACAGAATCACAGTGCAGAAGAGGCCCTTCAGCCCATCAAGTCTGCACCAATATGTGAGAAACACCTGACCTACCTACGTAATCCCATTTACCAGCACTTGGCCCATAGCCTTGAATGTTATGTGTTATGACATGCCAAGTGCTCATCCAGGTACTTTTTAAAGGATGTGAGGCAACCCGCCTCCACCACCCTCCCAGGCAGTGCATTCCAGACCATCACCACCCTCTGGGTAAAAAGGTTTTTCCTCACATCCCCCCTAAACTTCCTGCTCCTCACCTTGAACTTATACCCCCTTGTGACTGACCCTTCAACTAAGGGGAACAGCTGTTCCCTATCCACCCTGTCCATGCCCCTCATAAGCTTGTACACCTCGATCAGGTCACCCCTCAGTCTTCTCTGCTCCAACAAAAACAACCCAAGTCTATCCAACCTCTCTTCATAACTTAAATGTTTCATCCCAGGCAACATCCTGGTGAATCTCCTCTGCACCCCCTCTAGTGCAATCACATCCTTCCTATAATGTGGCGACCAGAACTGCACACAGTACTCCAGCTGTGGCCTCACTAAGGTTCTATACAACTCCAACATGACCTCCCTACTTTTGTAATCTGTGCCTTGATTGATAAAGGCAAGTGTCCCATATGCCTTTTTCACCACCCCACTAACATGCCCCTCTGCCTTCAGAGATCTATGGACACACACATCAGGGTCCCTTTGTTCCTCAGAACTTCCTAGTGTCATGCCGTTCATTGAATACTTCCTTGTCAGATTACTCCTTCCAAAGTGTATCACTTCACACTTTTCAGGGTTAAATTCCATCTGCCACTTATCTGCCCATCTGACCATCCCGTCTATATCTTCCTATAGCCCAAGACACTCAACCTCACTGTTAACCACCCGGCCAATCTTTGTGTCATCTGCAAACTTACTAATCCTACCCCCAACATATGTTGTTTATATACATGACAAATAATAGGGGATCCAGCACAGATCCCTGTGGTACGCCACCGGACACTGGCTTCCAGTCACTAAAGCATCCTTCTGTTATCACCTTCTGCCTCCTACAACTAAGCCAATTTTGAATCCACGTTATCAAATTACCCTGTATCCCATGTGCATCTGCCTTCTTTATAAGTCTCCCATGTGGGACCTTGTCAAATGCTTTGCTGAAATCCATATAAACTACATCAACTGCACTACCCTCATCTACACACCTGGTCACCTCAAAAAATTCAATCAAATTTGTTAGGCATGACATCCCTCTGACAAAACCATGCTGACTATCCCTGATCAAACCTTGCCTCTCCAAGTGGAGATAGATTCTCTCCTTCAGAACTTTCTCCAATAGTTTCCCTACCACTGATGTGAGACTCACTGGCCTGTAGTTCCCTGGCTTATCTCTACAACCCTTCTTAAATAGCGGAACCACATTAGCTGTTCTCCAGTCCTCTGGCACCTCCCCCGTGGTCAGAGAGGAATTAAAAATTTGGGTCAGAACCCCTGCGATCTCCTCCCTTGCCTCCCTCAGTAGTTTGGGACACAAATCACCTGGACCTGGAGAATTGCCACTTTTAAGCCTGCCAACACCTCCAATACCTTGTCACTCCCTATATCAATTTGCTTAAGAACCTCGCAGTCTCTCTCCACGAGTTCAATACCTTCATCCTCATTCTCTTGGGTGAAGACGGGTGTGAAGAATTCATTCAACACTCTAGCGATGTCCTCTGGCTCCACCCATAGATTTCCCCCTTGGTCCCTTATGGGCCCTACTCTTTCCCTGGCTATCCTTTTCCCATTGATCTACTTATAGAATATCTTGGGATTTTCCCTACCTTTAGCAGACAGAGCTTTCTCATGTCCCCTCTTTGCTCTCCTTATTGCTTTCTTAAGCTCCACCCTGCACTTTCTGTACTCCACTAACGCATCTGCTGATTTGCTTCCCTTGTACCTGCTAAAAGCCTCTCTTTTCCTTCTCATCGTAACCTGAATATCTCTGGTCATCAGTCTTACATGAGGGCATTAAACATATGTTATTGAGAGCTTGGCAGCCGAAGAGCACTCCAAACACTTAGCACGTTGATAAAATGGTTTCATGTCAGACCCCCCTCCCTCATGTAGGACTTAGCTTTTAAAGGTTCCAGATAAAATTCCAGCTTTCTGCAACACCAAATATTATGGCCCCAAAAACCCACAGACCTTAAGCCCAGCAGCTATGATGGGACCATATCTGACAAAAACCTGCAATGCCAACAGGATTTTGCCAGGTCAGCGGGAGGACACCTAATTTACAAAGGATTGACATGCACCTCTTCTATGGGCTTGGCTGCTGGAACTCTGGGCCGGTGAGGCATCAGCTGGAGATGCCCCCCAAATAGCAAAAGTGGGCAATTGGGTAAAGGAGTGTCAATAATTTAAATTAAACACCCCTCTCCAAGGGTCTTGGTTGTTTTCCAGACCTGACCTTCCCACCTCAACCCCACTAATGGGGCTCACTTTCACCCTTGCAGCGATTGGTATGCCTCGGCTCCCTGGACTTTCTGCCTCCACTGGGCTTATGAGAGTTGAAATGAAGTCCCACTCTTACAGATTCCAGTAGGAATCAGAAAAGCGGAGCAATTTCATTCTTTTTTCCCCTTATTGAAGAAGGTTCAAACTTTATTTGTTTTTTATTTTGTTTTCAGACAGCAACTATTGTTGATGATTCTGCTCTTCCTATTTACATCTCTTCTGGATCCATCTTTTCTTCCTTTACTTTTCCAATTTCACCTTTCTCTCTTTTGTCATTGAATCTGGCTCTCCTGCCTTCCACACAATCAAGGGCCTTACCCTTTGCTCCCCTCTGTCTTTTCCTTACATCTCTAAGCACTCCCAGTTCTGATAAAGGTTCATCAGCTTGAAACGTTAATTCTGTTTGCCTCTCCACAGATGCTGTCTGACTTGCTGAGTCTTTCCACCATTTTGTTTTTATTTCAGATTTCCAGCATCCACAGTATTTTGCTTTTGTAACAGTGATATCTGCTCCAATTCACCCCCCTCAATATCATGTTCTGCCTCTTTCTAAAATATAATTCTGCATCTCAGAACAGAACACTTGATTAGTGCAACATTTCCATTCCTTTCATCAGTCATTCTTACTAACTCTCTGAATGAGATGACCAAATTAGCTCGAATTAATACTAATTTAAGAACAATTTTGTGGTACAGATTTCTGACTGACAGGAAGCATTTTAAGCTTGCCCAATATGATTACCTGTAGAACCCTTAGAGCCAGTAGACAATCACCTAGGCAGTGCAGTGTTGATTTTGTGCCCAGATTTCCATGGTGGCAGGATGTGTTTGCCCCAGGCTTCTGAGAAACATTTTTCACCAGAACGTCCTCAGGTCTTTCCCAAAAAGAAAGCTGCTGACAAAAACTGTAGGGCACTGTAATGCCAATAGGCACACACTGATAAAGGCTATGGCTCACATTTAAATACAATTTGCTGAACAAATATGTCCAAATATCTTGTAGCTTTAAATACAATTCCGATGAAATTGTTTCAGCAAGGTAATAAGCTACTCAGCTGGGTGTGCCTACCACAGTTATGTGAATGGGAAGAAAGGGCGGATGATTAATACAAAAAAATTTCTATATAGTTCCAGAAATATTTTCACAGACATTTGCATAGCACCTGTCCTCTAATTGCGCACTGTAAAATCTTGCCAAAAAAAGGTCAGCTCATGTCCTCACAGGTGATGAACATGAAAAGAATTTAGTTCCAGAGAAGTATAAATCTCCTTGTAAATATCATCTCTATAATAAGCACTTCACAATTGTTAACTTTTTCAAAATGAAGTTCAGCAATTTGTATTGCAGAAAATAATACATCTTATGTTGACGCTACCTCAGTTGTGCTTCAAAACTGCTAAAAACAAAACATATGCAGTATAGCTCGGTCAAAAAAAGCTGGTTTATTTATTTACAAAAGTGGCAAACTACAAACCTGGGAAAAGAATATTCCCTTTCTTGCATTCAGCCACACTTGGCTCTTATTGGCCATGTGCAACACTGCAAATTTAAGGCTTCCTTGTTTGTCCAGCTCTGTTGTCCTGTGAAGTTGGTATTCAGCCTTCCGCGTGAAGCCTACAGGCTTTGTGATGATGACAGGGATCCAATGTTGCTGAGTAGCTTTACACTGTGGTAGTCACTTAAATGTAACAGCTGTGCCAGATTTCTCATTGAATCCCCTCTCCTCTTCCTAAAGTGAGCTCCAAATAGAGGATGCAAAGGCTAGGGCCAGCTAACAATAAAAGGCACCAAAGAAAAAGTAGATAATAATCTAGGCCATTAGCTCTCTATATTACACTGTTTAAAAATAACAATATTCCATCTTGATACAATAACAAGATGTGAATGATTAATTTTGCTTTACAGTTAGCAAAGGTATTTGTGGGTGTTTATTGTCGTTAGTACTAGATGGGTTGATTAAATATTTCTCAGTGACTAAAATTTGAATGTTTCAATCATATGGTGTGGGTAGTGCACACCCACAAGAGCAAATACCTCACATAGCTGTTAACTTGGACATCTTGAGAACTCTAATGAATAGATTTACAGACAAGGCATGATTATTAAAATGCATTGTGAATTTGCACCATTCTGCCAAGTGAAACTCAGGTCACTTTAATGCTTAGCTTTTATAGAACGCATCCAAAACTGCTTCCTGGATCTGTACCAATGCATCATGAATAAAGCATTTAGCTCTGAAAATGAAGTGGGGCAAATAAGTAATATGCAAGTAGGAGAACAGTTGGGAAATAGCAACCACAAAATTATTAGGCTTCATGTAAAGGTAGAAAAGGATCATAAAGAATAAAATATAAATGTCAAATAGTGGAAGTTAGGTAAGATTAAAGAAGTCCAACTCTAAATAATTGGGCAGAATGGGTCAACAGATCAGCAGTGGAAAATATTTCAAGATGAGATAATTAGAAAACAAAATAAATATATTCATAAAAGATAAAAATATAGGGATTAAAACTATTCTGAAACTTAAGAGGGAAGCATATGACAAAATTAGGGCGATAAAGCTAAAGAAAAGCATGAGGAATATAGGAAGTGTAAAAGATTACAAAGGCTGAAAGGGATCATGAGAAAGAGATGGTGGATAATATCAAGAGGAATAGTAAAGACTTTAATGAGCATTTTAAAAATTTTAAAAAACAGTTAAAGTGATGATAGGACCACTATGGGAAGAAGGAGGAAATCAGGTTGTGAAGCTGTGGCAGAATTGGGCAGGTACAGGCTTCAAATCATTTTTGGGTACTTAGTGCTTCAGTCCCGCACTGTCCGACTGCCACCATTTTAAGATCTGACTTTTTTACGTTCTGGCTAGGTGCCTGAACTCAGTTAGGCAGGGGCCTCATGAATATATATAAATCAGGGTCCCATGATGTAGTTAGGACCCCCATTACAATTTTAACTCAGAATCGCACAAGTGCAATCCAGAGCCACACCCTGAAGTAAAACCTGGTTTAAAGGGGCAATTAGTTGAGGAAGTAACATCCACTGCTGTTAAGAGGTGAAGAGCTGGACTCACCATTGCTGCCCTCATGAAGTCATTGAACCTTTTTCTGCATTGAACCCGGATCCAGGTTTGAAGCTGGCAGAACTTACAGCCACCTCTGCCCAGGGCTGTTTCATTGTGACCTTGGGATGCTGTTGTGGCTTCTGGGGAACAGTTGCTCCCTCCTTTCCCTCATTTCCTCCATTCAGACCACCAGGGAGGCATCTGAAAAGTTGAGGGAAGATCTTCAACTCAATTTGGGAAAAGATTATTTCAGTGCTTTGCAATGAAAAATCTGAACAAGGGGCACAAATTCTCTTTAAGAAGTATTTATCCCTAATTTACATAGGCGTCAAAAGTTGTACTGGAAAACATAGAACATGTGGACAGCCCATCAATTTTATTTGAATGAGTCCTGGACCTCATGCCAATGACATCATGGAGCGTGACAAAAGACACAAACCAATTGACAAGGTGTGCCAATTTGACACAGAGTCAAACCATGCCAGATTGTGTCAACTTTGGTACAGTTAAGGATTTCAATTTCCTGATATTACGAGTCAAACAGTTGTAATGTACATGTAGAATAAAGTACATGCCAAATACCTCAACCTGTAAGCTGTATCTGGTCAAGCAAACCTACCTCAGCATAGGTAAGAGAACACCTGTATAATGTGAGTGAAAGGACAATATCTGGATCATGTGGGTGAAAGGAGAGTACCTGGGCCTCAAACTAGGCTTTGTAGCACCTGTCATTTCTGCACAATGGGTGCTGTTTTGATACCAAAATGGCATCTGCACTATGGGTGCACACTCCCTGCACAGCCCATACCGAATGCCATCTTGGTGAGGGCATCAGTGAGGGTGTTAGCAGCATGCACCAGAAGCTTGTAGAGTAGGCAGATGGTGACAACTGTGCTGCTTATGACTCAACGCTCAAGCTAATGTTCTTTTTTAAACATGTACAATGTGTTCAGCAGCAGAAAGAACCCACCCCACCTCAACCATAGTTCATCAGCCACTTACAGGTGAATTTTGGATTGATTTGTGCTGGTTCTGTCTGAGTTTCGGGAAGTGCGTTGTGGCTTGCTGAGTTGGTTGAAGTTGATTTGACAGCGATTGGTGGAGGAACAGGAGGAAGGGAAGAAGGGTTCTCAGCAGAAGGTCTTCCCAGTGTCTTCCTGGAGCATAAACAAAGAGCAGTGTGTGCCTCTGAACTTTATGAATGAGGTGCTCAAAGAGCTCTGTCATCTGTTGCAGCCAGGTCGACAGCTTCAGGGCAGGTCAAGGATGGCACTGCCAAAGGCTATAAAGGTGGCTGTGGCCATGAATTTCTTCACACTATTTTCCGTCCAGGCTGGAGCAAGCAATGCCTATAAAACTCCCAGTTCCACATCTATTGTGGCATCAAAATGGTGACAGACATGCGGAATGCCAGCAGACAAGAGTCCATTGTGTTCTCCCAGACCAGAGAAACAGGCACAACATGTGTGCAGGGTGTCATTGACTATGCACACATGGCATCTCACTGCTGAGATGTACCACAACTGCAAAGGTTCACACTTGCTGAATATGCAGTCGATGTGTGACCACATTCAGCACATCATGCTGGGGAATGTCCCCTATCCTGACAGCAGTCATCACACTTTCATTCTGCACCAGTTCACTGTTCTTTCAGTATTTGAGCCACTATGTCAAACTAGAGGGTGGCTGCTGAGTGATAAGGCCTATTCACTTAACAACTGACACCTGGGATATGGCAAGCAGCTAAGAAGTAGCAAGAGAAGGTGGAAAAGAAAGAGGAGGAAGAGAAAGAGTAGGAGGAAGGGAAGAGGCAACCAGGACATCCCCTTTTCGCCTGGTTGTCACTTCATTTGACTACAGTTCTACTAAACACACTAGGGGGAGACAGAGGCATTATGGTAATGATACTGGACTATAATACAGACATGCAAGCTAATGCTCTGTCGATATGGGTATAAATTCTACCACGGCAGCTGTGGAATTTAATTCAATAAATAAAAAAATCTGGAATATAAAGCCAGTCTCAGTAATAGTGACCATGAAACTACCATTAACTGTTGTAAAAATCCATCTGGTTCACTAATGCCCTTTAGGGAAGGAAATCTGCTATCCTTACCTGGTCTGGCCTACATGTGACTTCAGACCCACAGCAATGTGTTTGACTCTTAACCGCCCTCTCAGTTCAAGGGCAATTAGGGATGGGCAACAAATGCTGTCCTTGCTGCTGACGCCCACACCCTTAAAGAATTTTTTTTTAAATCCCGAAGGCCTACAATATAAGAGTCACACACCTTACCTTCCCTCTGTTACAGGCCATCGTAGCATTCCTCCTGGCCACAATGCTGAAATAAAAGCCACTGTAAAGCAAACATTCAAACTAACTTTATCCATCTAACCATTCAATATTTCATACATAAGTCAACTAATAACCCTTATGCATTCCTCAGTTAGTGTCTGTCTGTAGATGTCTTTGCCTCTAGTGCTCCTACACAGCACTACACCAGCTTTAGGTTGCACCATCTCAGCATGTGTGGCAGCAGTCAGGGCTGGCTGGCTGGCAGACAATAGCAGGGGTAGTGGTGGAGTAGCAATGGTAGGAGGATGAATGCTGTCATCCTGAGAGAGAACAGCAGGTTCGTGCTCCACAGAGTCACTTTCACTCCCAGGGGTGAAATCACAGCAGCAATCCTGGTGTGTTAGAGGACAGGTTGCTGGACTGCTGAGGCACTCTAGTCCCTTTGGCCTCTGTTATCTGCAGGCATGATGACAGCAGTTTGAGCCTGCAGAGTGACAGGCTGAGATTTCACGACCTCAGTCAAAGCTTCTACTACAGTACATAGGCGTTGCGTGACTTCTGCTTCCACTGCAATGAAAGCTGAGGTATCAGGCATCAGGCAGCACGATTGTGTTCGCAAGTGTTCTTTCTCATGGAGTTGGCCACCACTTTCACCCTGCAAAGGATAGACTATAAGTTCTGCACAAAGCCCTTTGCCAAGTTGAAGTGCCACCATATCATTCCTTGATATCGATATCAGGCTTTCTGGCAGGCCTGCCAAAGCACCCAGCATTTCTGTGTGCATGCCCAGAAGGCAGATAACTTTTTCTGTAGGCCGCCCATTGAAGCCCTCATTGAATCCTCTGCAGCAGAGCTCTAGTGTAACCTCTCCCTCCAGAGAGCTGGCATCCAGACTGTCCTTTCCCCCTACCATGACTACAGGCTGCTCATGCCAAGTGGCACACCATGTATGGTGCCAGTATCTAAGCTGGAGTGTGAGATCAAGTGATGGCATTCCTTTATCATCCATTTATTGTTCCTCTTATACTCGTGCACCAGTGCTTTACCAGTTCTTAAGTATCTGAAAGCATAAAGACACAAGATTAGGATGGACTGGGAAGAGCAAGAGGTTCACGCTCACATCATCGACAGCTTGTAAATCACAAGAGATTGTGGAATGAAGGGAAAGTGGAATGTGAGGTGGATTAGTTAGGAACATACCATCAGCCCCGCCACTGATCACAGCCTCAGCCATGGCCACTCCAATGATACCGAACACCATCTCCTCCTTGAGGTGAGGGCATGCAGCCATGCCTGTCCCTTTGCAGTTAGTTTCTACTGCTTCCAATTGTACACCATCTTGTCATGTAAGAGAGAGGGAAGCGTGCCAGTGAGTATGGTGCAATGTGTTTGGCTGTCATGGTTGAATTGCTGACAGTGTGAGAAGGCTGTGAGATGTAAGCTTGAGATTTGCAACAGTGCTAAGTGTGTGAGTATGAGGTGAAGCTATGAATGTTGGGTCTGAGTCCTACTTGATTGTTGGTAGGTGAGTGAAGGGGGTGTGGTGAATGAAGCAGTGTGTGAGGTGAGTGCTTTGCTTGTAAGGAATGTCATGTGAAGATGCATTCATTGACCTTGACTATCCAAGAAAGCTCCTTGAACTTTTTACAACACTGTATCCGGGTCCTCAGGCCTGGGATGTTGGCATTGCCTGCAATAGCGGCCTGCTTCCAGTGCCTTTGTAGTGTCCTCCTGGCCCCCTGAGGGAAGAGGAACTCTCTCCTCTTGTCACTCTCCTACACCAAGGACTCCAGTGCTGCATCTGAGAAACTTGGGGCACACTCTCTGGTCTTTTGTACCATTTCCGCTCCCCTTTCTGCTTAGAGGCTCTTCAGTTCCAGCACCTGCAGGATGCTCAGTGACAAACTCCCCTTGACTTTAAGGTGTGTAAACTGGCTTTAAGCAGTGTAGGTCAACTTTATTTAGCTTTGGGCTGTGCACCACTTTCTTTTAAATCAGCAGGCAGCAAGAAGTTGTGTGCTGCCTTCATCACTATGATCCAGCATGGGTTAATCACCCTTTGCACCCTTTTAGCCTAATCCAACTTTCCGTCCTGGATAATGTGAGTGAATGGAGAACACCTGGATCATGTGGGTGAAACTTTGAAATAATAGCTTGTAAAGCACATGGAATTTGATACTATGAACTAAGCTGTGCCAGACATTCTTTCTTTTGTATAGTTTATTGTCAATTGACAAATGTATACAGGCCAATTTAAACAGTAAAGCAGCCTGAAAAAGTGAATTCCTGTGTCAATAACCATGAACCATAATTATGTACGTCTTCCTATCAAAAAAAAATAAGAAGGGCAAACTTTCTCTGAAATGGCTGGGGCCTGGTATGAGGAGGAACTATCAGAAAACCAGGAGAACAATGTTCTGATTTCCACCCAATTAACTGAATGGGTGGAATCCTGTGCATGACCTTTTGATGAGCCACTCTCTGTGGATAAGGTCTCTCTAGTCATAGGGGATCTCAAAATTTTGCCTGATAAGTGTTTTTTTTAATTTAAAATGGCAGAAAATTTTAAAAAGCACAGCACAACTTCCTTTTAAGGAATCTGAGATGATTTCAATATGTATTCAGCTGTCCTTAGCAATTGGAAAAAAATCTCATGAAGGGAACATTAATTTCTGCAATAATACACTGAGCTATAATGAGGAACCCCATACTGAGCTACTTGAGCTCCAGAGTTGTTTCTGATTATATTTCTAAATGAGACTCCACTCAATGTGCTGACATCTAGTGACAGTGTAAAACGTTCAGTATCATAAAAACGAGACATGTATTGTAGGCTTCCATCTGGTGGGGATAGGTTGGGGGTGAAATTGAACATGACTTTCACTGGTGCCCAGTTATAATACACAGTTGTTTATCTATATTAACTAGATATATTTCATTATAAATCAGAGCAATGATGACCTATTTATAAGGAGAACTAGCTAAGTGTCAGAAATATAAGATCTTCACCAGTAAATCCAACAAGGAGAAACTTCTTTACTCAAAGAGTAATGACGATGTAGAATTTACTACCATGTAGAGTGATTAAGGAGAGACATGAATGTATTTAAGTGGATATTAGATAAGTACATGAGAGGTAAAAAAAAAAGTATGTTAAAAGGCTTAAGTGAAGCTCATATGGAGCATAAACACCGTGATAGACCTCAACCAAAACAAAAAATGCTGGAAAAACTCAGCAGGTCTGACAGGGTCTATGGAGAGAAAGACAGAGATAACGTTTTGAGTCCGTATGACTTCTCTTCAGAGCTGCCGGAATTTTGGCCTGTATGAGTTTAAAAATAGCGCAGTCTGGGTGGAAGGCCAGCGATAGGTGGAGGCAAAGGAGAGATTGCCAAAGATGTCATAAACAAAAGGTCAAAGGGGTGTTGATGGTGGTGATACTGGTGACAATAAGGGTAGAAAGCAGAATGTGACAATGGCCGGACTAGGGTAAGCGCTCTGGAAAGAGCAACATGAGCAAGTGAGAGATGGCCCTAGTGGGGGTGGGGTGGGGGGAGGGGACGGTGGTGGGAAAAAAGATGAGAAATAGGATAAAAGGTGGGGATAAAACAATGGATAAAAATGGAAATAAATATAAAAAAATAAGCGGAAAAAATAAGTAAATAAAAATTTTAAAATGAATATTGAAAAAAGGGGATCAAAAAGGAGTGAGGACGAGGAGAAAGTTCATGGTCTGAAGTTGTTGAACTCAATGTTAAGTCTGGAAGGCTGTAAAGTGCCTAGTCGGAAGATGAGGTGCTGTTCCTCCAGTTTGCATTGGACTTCACTGGAACATTGCAGCAGGCCAAGGACGGACATGTGGGCATGAGGGCATGATAGACCTGTTGGGTCAAATGGTCTGTTTCTGTGCTGTAAATGCAATGTACAACTATGTTCAGCCCCAGCTCAGAGGAGCATCACTCAGAGGGACAGCACATACCGCAATATTGTTGGCTCCTAATGCCCACTTTCAATGGCTGGACTGAACACTGGGCAGGACATGCCCAAGAAAACTCAGTAAATAAGGACTGCAATCATTGTCCTTCGTTACATTCATTTGTGTAACAATCTTTCTGAGTAGTAAATCCTTCTGACACTCTGGGACAGCTAAGGGTGGCAGTGGGAGACACAAGGAGGGAATTGTTCCGTTCCATAACAAACAGGAACCCTGCGCATTCAGTCTGCTGTCATTTCCTGGTCCTCAATAGCATGAGCACCAGCTGCAGCATCAGTTGGATTTTATGGCCCACCGGATGGACATATTTTCAGCGGGGGGGGGGGGTGAGAGCAGGGGGTGGGGTGGGGGGGGGGAAGTTGGTGGAGGGGGGGGTGGGTGTTGGTGGCTATCCTATCAGCTTCCTGCTCACCCACGAGCTGATGCCCATAATATGCTAGGTGGGCACGTGCCAAGATTGGCGGCCCACCTGCCATATCGAAATTAATAATCATGGGTCATTTAAGTTCATTAGCAAGCCTATTGACCGGGATAATATGCTGCTCACACGATAATGTTTTCATTCATTTACAGGGTGTGGGCTTCGCTGGCTGGGCCAGCATTTATTGCCCATCCCTACTTGCCCTTGAGAAGGTGGTGGTGAGCTGCCTCCTTGAACTGCTGCAGTCGATGTGGTGTAGGTACACCCACAGTGCTGTTAGGAAGGGAGTTCCAGGATTTTGACCCAGCGACAGTGAAGGAACGATGATATTTTTCCAAGTCAGGATGGTGAGTGAGTTGGAGGGAACCTCCAGATGGTGGTGTCCCCATCTATCTGCTGCCCTTGTTCTTCTAGGTGGTAGTGGTCGTGGGTCCGGAAGGTGCTGTATAAGGAGGCTTGGAGAGTTTCTGCAGTGCATCTTGTAGATGGTACACACTGCTGCTACTGTGCGTTGGTGGTGGAGGGAGTGAATGTTTGTGGATGTGGTGCCAATCAAGCGGGCTGCTTTGTCCTGGACAATGTCCAGCTTCTTCAGTTGTTGTAATAATACAGTTGGCATAAGGGTAATGGAAGTTGTTGGGAGTGGGCAGGCCATTTTTTGTGGCCTAAATGAAAAACAGTGGGAAAGAAGGGAGGGAGGCACATCATTCTGGGGGTGGCCTGCATGCATTGTGGGCGCTCCCCCAAGACGTCATCCCCACCTTGCTCGCTGCCTGCCCTCCATAACCCGACCCCCTCATCCCTCAGTGTCATACCTGCTGAGTTTTTCCAGCAATTTTTGTTTTTGCCCCTCATCCCTCTCCCAGGGCTCTTGGATCCCTCCCTGCCCTAAAATCCCCGGACTTACCTTTCTGCGACAGCCATCGCTCCCCTTCGTGCTCCTTTCTGCAGTCCTGGCAGCACCCACTACTGAACTCTGGCACTGCCAGGACTGGTGGAGCTGCCGGCCAATCAGATTGGCAGCAGCTGTCGAAGGCGGGACTCCGTCACACTGAGGGGCGGAAGTCTCACTCTCGGTTAGCTTTGCCCGACCCCTGTGTATTATGGCTGCGGGGCAGGCTTCTTTTTGGCGTATGGCTACTGGCCAACTTTGCTTCCGAGTTATCGGGGTGTGACAGTCCATACAACACCACCAATCCCCATGTAAAATGCAGCCCTTTTTTCCGCTTAGCCAAATTTTACCAACTATAGAATAGATTGGTCAAACAGGCTCTCACCCAAAATATATCAGGGAAAGTTGTCCAACTACTTTAAAGATAGTCTGGATAAATAGTTGGTTGAGAGAATTAAAACAGTGACAGCTCATGTAGATGAAAATATAGACCCAAATGACCAGATCCAGTGGTGCACCACGATTCCACAGACATGGCAATTGTTTGTACTTCATCTGGGATCACTATCCCAGGAACGAGGCTGACACCATTGAGCAGAGCCATTCACCCTGCCGAAATTTGGGCAAGGAGCCACGAGGAGCAGGCCTTTCATGGCCGTGTTGAGCTTATATCTCCAACACCGGCCCCCACCCCGACTCTGCACCCCCCACCCCCCCCCACCCCCCATCCCCCGCCAGTTGAAAAGACCAGAAACACTAGCTAGAGCTGGGTGGGATGGTGGGAGTTCAGGGTTCCCCCCACATCCCCGATGAAATTACAATGTTGCACCCAGTGGTCAGAGTATCAGCTGGTCACTTTAAATGAAAGATAAATGGAGGTCCTGACCATTTTAGGTGCCAATCCTGAGTAAGAGCCAAGGCACAGGAACTTCAGGCCTTGGGCAGCTGGCCCTGCCTTCCTCCTATTGATGGTCTTAGAATGAGATGCTAAAGTATTGAAATTAGGTTCCCAACACGTGGCGGCAGGAAATGCTGCTTGCAGTTGACGGGTAGAGCGGACGATTGCAAACTGGTTTCACAACGGCATAAAACCGATTTTTGGCCATCTCACCATATTGTTCCCCTCCGCCCTCAACACCTGCCACGATGCCCAACACCAACAGGGCCAGAAAATTCCAGCCATTACCTCATCACCAGGCCTTGACTTGGTTAAAGAAAATAGTGCTGGCGTACTGGCAAATTCCCACCAGGAGTCCACTGGAATAGCTGAGGAAATTCAACTCCAATGTCTATAGTTCCAGCTTGTGGAAACATTAGAAAGTCTAATGGAGTTGGTCACTACTTCCATGGAAAGGATGAACTTCAAGCTTTGCGCAAAGCCCCATGTACAGTTAGTGCCTGACTCCTCTTTGCACCTTGACATTGAACATAGTCTTCTGGTAAACTTCCCAATGCAGTAAGGGTTTCATTGTTCATTCCCACCAACCTTTTTATCATAGAATCATGGAAAGGTTACAGCATAGGAGACTATTCAGCCCATCATGTCTGTGCTCTGAGGGAGGAATTCACTCCTCTGCCTTCGCCACATGGCCCTGCACATTCCTCCTTTTCAGAAAATAATCCAAATCCCTCTTGAATGCCTTGATTGAATCTGCTTCCAACACATTCCCAGGCATAGATTCCAAATCCTAAACACTCTCTGCATGAAAAAGTTTTTCCTCAACTGGTCATTATTTCTTTTATCAATTATCTTCAATCTGTGCCCTCTGGTTCTTGACTCTTCCATCAATGGGAATAGTTTCTCCCTAACTACTCTGTCCAGGCTCCTCATGATTTTGAATACCTCTATCAAATCTCATCTCAACCTTCTCACGGCCAAGGAAAACAGTTCCAACTTCTTCAGCCTATCTACCCAAGTTCCTCATTCCTGGAACCATTCTTGTGAATCTTTTCTGTACTCACTCCAATGCCTTCAACCTCCTTCTTAAAGTGTGATTCAAATCTCATCTCAACCTTCTCACGGCCAAGGAAAACAGTTCCAACTTCTTCAGCCTATCTACCTAAGTTCCTCATTCCTGGAACCATTCTTGTGAATCTTTTCTGTACTCACTCCAATGCCTTCAACCTCCTTCTTAAAGTGTGATTCTCAGGACTGGACACAATACTCTAGTTGAGGCCACTCAATGGTTAATACAGTTTCAACATAACTTCCATAACAACATAACATACTTCTTTGCTTTTATAATCTAATCCCCTATTGAGAAAGCCCAGGAGGCCGGATACTTTATTAACCACTCTCTCAACCTGCCCTGCCACTTTCAATGATTTACGTACATATATACCCAGGTCTCTCTGATCCTGCACTCCTTATGGAATTGTACATTTTATTTTATATTGCCTCTTATTTGCAGACTGCGCCATTGAAATGCTCATCTTAGTCCTCTGCAGCAGGACTCGTGTGTGACCTCTTTCTCTGGTGAGCTGGCAGCTGCATTGCCTTTGTGCCCTGCCCTGGTTGCAGGTCACTCATGTCTGGTGTCTCAACATGTGTTAATGCCATCTCTATGCGATCCTCTAAATTCTAGCAGTATCTCAACTTGTAGATATGAGTGAATTCAAGTGATGGTGCTGTGTCTTCATCATCACTGACTTCCTGCTGTTCCTCAAACAGCAGCCAGGTTGCACCTCTTGGGTACCTGAAAAGAGAAAGGCCCATGATGAAGGTTGTGGTGTGAGGAGGAGGGGAACAGAAGAATAGCACAATGTTGGAGTGAGAAAGCGTATACCACCTGCAGCTCGTAAGGCAGAAGAGAATGTGGAATGAGGGGAAGTAGGACATGAGAAGGATTAATATAAGGATATCATCACTATGGTTTCAGCCCCTCCACTGCCATGGCCTCAGTATAGGGCATCCGAGTTATGGCCAACACCATCTCCTGCATGGGAGTCAGGGTATACAGGCTTGTTTGCCTCTCTACAGCTAGCTCCTGCTGCACCCTGTCCTTCAAGAGGGAGGGGTGTGTGTCAGTGAGTGGCATGCAATTTGTTTGGCTGATGTGGTTGTCATGGTTGAATAGCTGGCAGTATGAGAAAGCTTTGAGATGTGAACGAGGGGCTTGCCAGCAGTGTTGGGCAACATTAAATGCCCCACCCCCACACCTTAAGGGGGTTTAGAAGTTGGGTTTGATTGGCAGGGGATGTTCAAGATGGAGAGTTGCTGCTGTCCTGACTCGCATTGATCATACTCCTGGCAAGAAGGGTGGAGGGCGCCATTCGAGAATGTCACCCAGTAACACATGTTAGGTTTGCCTGCAGTCTAGCTGGTGGGGGGAGGGTCCCTTGTTCTCAGCAACTCTGCCCAATCGAGGGATCTGACATCAGAGTGGGGTTGGGGGTGGGGTGGGGGGGGGGGGGCGGGTAGGGCTGCAGAAAGCCATAGTGCCTCCCTTGCTTTTGACCCTCCCCCTCACAAATACAGCCGCTTCCCTGTGACTCCCCCATCCCACCCACACTTACCTCTCTCTCCAGGGAGTCATCGGCGATCCCTGGTGAAGGCTCAGCGGCATCTGCACCTGGCAGCACTCTCAGTACATTGGAGTTGCTGGCCTCAGATTGGCTGGCAGCTCCTGGGGGCAGGGTATCTGCTCTGTTCGGGGTTTAATTTGAGGGTAGGCTCAATTAATTCAGCCTAGGTGTGTGCCTGGTTGTTTTAGATAGTGTTGAGCTTCCTGGAGAAAAGCAGTGCAAGGTTCTGACCTGTTTTCTAGCTGATGGGGCAGTGAGGGGGAAGGGGCAGGTGGACTCTGTCACCAACATTAAATTCCAGCCAGTAAGTGTGTAAGGGTGCAGTAGTGCACATGAATGTCAGGTATAAGTCCTGATTGCTAGAGGTTGTTGGTAGGTGAGTGATGAGGGTGTGGTGAATTGAGTCTGAAGCTGGCGATACCATTGATTTGGATATAGCATTTGAAGCCGCATTCACTGTGCTGCCCACACATAGGAGATCACTGAACTTCTTGTAGCAATGGACAAGCTCCTTGGGGCTTGAATACTGGCATTGAACTCCATGCCTATCAACTCCCACTGCTGTCTGAGCATCTCTGAAGGGCCTCCTGGTCTCTGCAGTTACAGGGCAACCTTCCTGCTTTGCAGCTTGTTGCGTAAGGCCTCCAATACAATGTCCGATAACCTGCCAGCTCCCTCCCACATTGTGTCATTCTTCTGTCTTTCCCAAATCAGATTCAGCTTACACAGGGCTCACAGCACTTGCTGCAGCCACAATGCACCTCCCCAAGCTTTAAGCATTGCAGGCTAACCACTGGTGCGAGCCACTTATCATATTGGGCCCGCTTAGGGGCCCAGCCAATCAACAGTATAACTAGTGTTGGATGGCAATCATTTAAAACAGCAAGCAACATAAAGTTGGTGTGCCACCTGCATTGCAGTCAAAGGGCGAGGGCTAATTGCATCTCACGATTCCCTTGCCGGGTTTTGAGAGCTATGCAATTTAACCCCATTTAGTAGAGAGTAAATTTTATATCCTTGCAAGTTTTAATCATTACAATTAGCTTTTCAGGAGAGTGACTAAATTAGGGAGAATCCATGCCCTTTAAATTGCACAGGAAAGAGTGAGCTGGATGGTCTGAATAATATTTTTCATTGCTTACATCCTTACATTTTACATTTGCATTGAGACTGTTTTCTTTACAGAAAAAAAACAAACAATAAAAGAAACAGGATAGAGTTGTATTTTGTTTCAAATGTTACAACAAAATCAGTGCAACAGCCAAAAAATATTTGAATGATTACGCATGCAATGTAGAAAGCGTGAGAGCACAAGTTTAGCCCACTCAAAAAATATTTCACCATCTGCAAGTATCCCCTCAGCAGGCAACACCCCCACTCATGTTCTCTAACTCTATCTGTCCTTTGATTTATCATCAGAACTGGGTCATGCTGCTAACATGCTGTTTCTCACCCTTGACTTTTCTAATGATAAGTAACGCCTGCTTCCATTGCCCAAACTTCAAACTCTTATGTTCTACACACCTTTTATCCGAGTTATTACAAAAAATAGGATCAGTGCTGGGGCCACAATTACTTACAATATACATATTAATGACTTGGATGAGGGAAGTGAGTGTACTGTTGCCAAGTTTGGAGATGACACAAAAATAAGTGGGAAGGCAAGTGGTGAGGATGACACAAAGAGTCTACAGAGGGATAAAGACAGGTTAACTGAGTGGGCAAGAACTTGGCAGATGGAATATAACGTGGAAAAATGTGAGGTTATAGAAGAAAAGAGGAGCTGAATATTATTTAAATGGAGAAAGACTGCAGAAAGCCGCAGCACAGAGGGATTTGGGGGTCCTTGTGCATGAATCCCAAAAAGCTAGCATACAAGTTCAGCAGGTAATAGAGAAGGCAAATGGAATGCTGGCCTTTATTTCAAAGGGAATGGAGCATAAAAATAGGGAACTCTTGCTAAAATTATACAAGGCATTAGTTAGACCACACCTAGAATACTGTGAACAGTTTTGGTCTCCTTACCTAAGGAAAGATATACTGGCATTGGAGGCAGTCCAGAGAAGGTTCATCAGGTTGATCCCGGGTATGGAGGGATTTTCTTATGAGGGGAGGTTGAGTCGGTTGGACCTGTACTCATTGGAGTTTAGAAGAATGAGAGGCGAGCTTATTGAAACATATAAGATTCTTAGAGGCCTTGACAGAGGTTGTTTCCCCTTGTGGAAGAGTCTAATAATCTCAGAGTAAGGGGTTGTCCATTTAAAACAGAGATGAGGAGGAATTTCTTCTCTCAGAGCATAGTGAATCTGTGGAATTCTTTACCGCAGAAGGCTATTAAGTATATTCAAGGCTGAGATAGATTTTTAATCAGTAAGGGAATCAAGGGTTATTGGGGGAAAGGCAGGAAAGTGGAGTTGAGCGTTATCAGATCAACCATGATCTGATTGAATGGCGGAGAAGACTCAATGAGCCAAATGGTCTGCTTCTGCTCCTACTTCTTATGGTCTTATCGTCTTAACCGTGTTTTGGTGTATTTCAGACATGAAATTAACAGCTCTATTTTTGGGGGTGATGTGGGCTTCGGTGCAACTCCCCAAATATAATGGCCTTGATATTCATCCTCAAACTTGCCCGGCCAATGGTCAGCTTCCGAGAACTGTAACTGTGGTCCACCTGTCCAGACTTAAAAATATCTAAATGTGACTGGCTCCAGGCATTAGCATGGTCTTGTTGATTCCTTTGTACAGGTTCAACCTTGGCAGGGACATGCATTGGCACATAAAGGAAGGAACACAGGTGCAACTGAAGATCTGAGGCCTTCTTCCTGCTGGTGAGCAGTAGCCAGAAGGCCCCCAGGTCTGATCAGCCAATGGGTCTGTCATGCGAGCAGACATGGGAACATTGCAAATTTTTTAAAACCTGTATGCTCTCTTTAAAAGGGACACTGTTGATCTTTAAGATGGCTGCCACAACTGACAGGTCAACTGACTTTACAACTGCAATGCTGTCAACCTTCCAGAAGGCCCCAAGTGGATTACAAGCAGACATACCCAGACATGAAAAGACTTTTAGAATTCAGTGAATCCTCAAACAGACAATTGTTTTTCCAGAAGTTGTGAAAAACTTTGGTTGTTTTGAACATTGCAGATGATAATGAGACCCTGGGTTGCCAAATGGGATTACCACTTACCGTTTTTGGGAGATGATTTGGAATTTTGTCCAGATCACATGATACAGTGGTCACTTTGGCTCTCTGCTAAAGATATAGCAAGGAAATTCAACCTGTAGTTAGAGATCCATCTTCAACAATCTTGATGAACCACCTTGAAACAACTTCAAGCCAGAGAGAGGCAGAGGAGGAATAAGGAGGAGTGAGCTGACTCCCCCTTTATTCAGCCCCCTTGGTTGGTCGCAATGAAGGGTTTTTAAAAACTCTTTCCCCCATAGGTACCTTTTCCAGTCCAAATGTATTTACTTCTTACTAAGGAGCTAATCAAACCAGGATTTCTTGAGTCAAAGAAAGAATAGTTTATTAGTTACTAAAACTGGAGAAAAATAATAAAAGAGGTGATGAGATACACAAATAGATATCAAAAGTAAGAAAGTTAGAGTTCAAAATAAAAGTTAAAAGCATATATGAGTAAGTCCTTTATTTGTCCATGAGGTATAGATTGTGGGACATTGCAGCCGTTTGAAGTTAGGTGGTTTCCGGTAGGAGTCAGGAGGTGATTTTTTTCTGGCCTGCACTCTGATGAAAACACTCTGGCTTCAGAGAGAGAGAAAGAGAGATCTTTCCTGCTCTTTTCCAGCAGGGCTTCAGATGACTGTCATGTTTCTTTTCTTGCTGCTGGTCCCATTCTCTGCTTGGCAGACCCAGTTTTAAACTCATTTCTGTATATTCTCAGAAGGGAATTCAATTTGCATGTCTTTCATCTATTGTTGTAGTGATCTCACTTTTTTGATCTGTCATTTCAGAAGCCTTTTGACACATTTTTCAGATATAAATCAACAAGAGATGGGTTATTTCATCCTCCACAGGGGGTTTTGAGTATCTGGTGGGCTGGGTAACTGGCTGGGTAGCAGTTCCCATTGTCTTCACAGAATTACGGTGGATTAAAAGTCCAGCACTTTATACTTTTAATGCCTTCCTTTCAAGAGCTTCTGTTTGAAGTGGACCTTGACCCCCCACCCCCCCAACTAGGTCCGGAATTCCATGTAACAGTTCTGCAGTATAATTTATATAGACTTTAGAGAGGTGGTCAGCATCAGCCATCAGGTGACTTGTGGTATCCATCTTTGGTCAGTGTGCTTACTTGTACTTTTTTAAAAACAGGTCTTCTTTGAACAGTTCAATATATTTGCGGTTAGCTCGTAAAGTTGTAGGTATCTCTCACTCTGTCACAGTTTTCTGTCATCATAACAACTGATACAACAATAACTTGCTTTCATAGGTTGGGAATATCTTCAGAGCTTTCCCTGCTCCTCTTGGTTGCAACATTGGTGACAGGGAGCAGGCTGGTCACAGTATCTTTAATATAGAAAAGCAGTCCAAGGCACCTCATTAACATAATGCACTGTTTCAAATTGTCTTCCCAAATACCACTCACAAAATCTAAAGTTAAAGGCAAAATGAAAATATTTAGGTCCACAATGTCTGGTCTCCAGATTGTCAGGGAAGTGGACCTCTGATAAAAACAAAAAACTACTGCGGATGCTGGAAATCCAAAACAAAAACAGAATTACCTGGAAAAACTCAGCAGGTCTGGCAGCATCAGTGGAGAAGAAAAGAGTTGACGTTTTGAGTCCACATGACCCTTCAACAGAACTGACTGTAGTTAGGAGAGGGGTGAAATATAAGCTGGTTTAAGGTGGGGGGCTGGGGGAGAGAAGTTGAGGGTGCGGTGGTTGTAGGGACAAGCAAGCAGTGATAGGAGCAGATAATCAAAAGATGTCACAGACAATAGGATCAACGAGGTGTTGAAGGTGGTGATATTATCTAAGAAAAGTCTAAGAAATTATCTAAGAAATTAGCCGTCTCAATTTCTCTGCTCCTCTCACCCATTCTAATCTGTCTCTCTCTGAACTTACTGCACTCCGTTCTCTCAGGTCCAACCCCAACATTGTCATCAAACCCGCTGACAAGGGTGGTGCTGTTGTTGTCTGGCGCACTGACCTCTACCTCGCGGAGGCTGAGCGTCAACTCGCAGACACTTCCTCCTACTTCTCCCTGGACCATAACCCCACCACGGAACATCAAGCCATTGTTTCCAGGACTGTCACTGACCTCATCTCCTCTGGAGATCTTCCTCCCACAACTTCCAACCTGATAGTCGCCCAACCTCGGACGGCCCGCTTCTACCTCCTACCCAAAATCCACAAACAGAACTGTCCTGGCAGACCGATCGTGTCAGCCTGTTCCTGCCCCACGGAACTCATTTCTCGTTATCTTGACTCCCTTCTCTCTCCCCTTGTCCAGTCCCTTCCCACCTACATCCGTGATTCCTCTGACACCTTACGTCACATCAACAATTTCCAGTTCTCTGGCCCCAACCGCTTCCTCTTCACCATGGATGTCCAATCCCTCTACACCTCCATCCCCCACCAGGATGGTCTGAGGGCCCTTAGCTTCTTCCTTGAACAGAGGCCTGAACAATCCCCATCCACCACTACTCTCCTCCGTCTGGCTGAACTTGTTCTCACACTGAACAATTTCCCCTTTAACTCCTCTCACTTCCTCCAAATAAAAGGTGTGGCTATGGGTACCCACATGGTCCCCAGCTATGCCTGTCTCTTTATGGGGTATGTGGAACATTCCTTGTTCCAGTCCTACTCCAGCCCACTCCCACAACTCTTTCTCCGGTACATCGATGATTACTTCGGTGCTGCTTCATGCTCTCGTCGGGACCTGGAAAAATTTATTAATTTTGCTTCCAATCTCCACCCCTTCATCATTTTCACATGGTCCGTCTCTGACACTTCTCTTCCCTTCCTTGACTTCTCTGTCTCAATTTCTGATGATAGACTGTCCACCAATATCCATTACAAGCCTACCGACTCCCACAGCTACCTCGACTACAGCTCCTCACACCCCGCTTCCTGTAAGGACTCCATCCCATTCTCTCAGTTCCTTCGCCTCCGTCGCATCTGTTCTGATGATGCTACCTTCAAAAACAGTTCCTCTGACATGTCCTCCTTTTTCTTTAACCGAGGTTTTCCACCCACGGTCATTGACAGGGCCCTCAACCGTGTCCGGCCCATCTCCCGCGCATTCGCCCTCACGCCTTCTCCTCCCTCCCAGAAACATGATAGAGTCCCCCTTGTCCTCACTTATCACCCCACCAGCCTCCGCATTCAAAGGATCATCCTCCGCCATTTCCGCCAACTCCAGCATGATGCCACCACCAAACACATCTTCCCTTCACCCCCCCTGGCGGCATTCCATAGGGATCGTTCCCTCCGGGACACCCTGGTCCACTCCTCCATCACCCCCTACTCCTCAACCCCCACCTATGGCACCTCCCCATGCTCACGCAGAAGATGCAACACCTGCCCCTTCACTTCCTCTCTCCTCACCGTCCAAGGGCCCAAACACTCCTTTCAAGTGAAGCAGCATTTCACTTGCATTTCCCCTAACTTAGTCTATTGCATTCGTTGCTCCCAATGCGGTCTCCTCTACATTGGAGAGACCAAACGCAAACTGGGCGACCGCTTTGCAGAACACCTGCGGTCTGTCCGCAAGAAAGACCCAAACCTCCCTGTCGCTTGCCATTTTAACATTCCACCCTGCTCTCTTGCCCACATGTCTGTCCTTGGCTTGCTGCGTTGTTCCAGTGAAGCCCAACGCAAACTGGAGGAACAGCACCTCATCTTCCGACTAGGCACTTTACAGCCTTCCGGGCTGAATATTGAATTCAACAACTTTAGATCTTAAACTCCCTCCCCCCATCCCCACCCCGTTTCTTCCCCCTCCCTTTTGTTTTTTTTCAATAATTTATATAGATTTTTCTTTTCCCACCTATTTCCATTATTTTTAAATCTACAACTAATACCTTGTCAGTCTTTCCACCCCACCCCCACTAGAGCTGTACCTTGAGTGTCCTGCCATCCATTCTTAATTAGCACTTTTCTTAGATAATATCACCACCTTCAACACCTCTTTGATCCTATTGTCTGTGACATCTTTTGATTATTTGCTCCTATCACTGCTTGCTTGTCCCTACAACCACCGCACCCTCAACTTCTCTCCCCCCGCCCCCCACCTTAAACCAGCTTATATTTCACCCCTCTCCTAACTACACTCAGTTCTGTTGAAGGGTCATGTGGAGTCGAAACGTCAACTCTTTTCTTTTCCATCGATGCTGCCAGACCTGCTGAGTTTTTCCAGGTAATTCTGTTTTTGTTAAGTGGACCTCTGTTGGAATTTGGAAGTATGAACTTCCAATGGGCAATTCCCTTGAACCCCCAGACCCTCCGTCAATGTCTCAGAGTCTAAGGGCAGAATTTTCTGCCAGTCGGGGGTGGGGGTGCAGAACAGGAGCGGCTGCAGGCGGGTACGGACCCGATTGGTGCTGACAATCAGGTCCGTGCTGCCATTTTGCGCGGGCGGGCCAATTAAGGCCCGCCCAGCGCATTTCCGACTCCTGTGAATAGGGGGAATGTGCGGGTTGCGGCGGGCGTGCACAGACTGCTGGGTCCAATGGTGACCCAGCAGCCTGTTTAAAGGAAGTCCTGGCAGCCTCCTGTAGGCTGCTCACAATGGCCACTTCCAGGTCACACTGCAGGGGGTCGGCTGAGCAGGAAATGCTGGAGGGAAGGGCAGAGGAACAGGGCAGGCTGCAGGGTCTGCCACAGGAGCAGGGCAGGCTGCAGGGTCTGCCACAGGAGCAGGGCAGGCTGCAGAGTAGGCCAGCGGGGGGCCAATGTGACCCTCGCTTTTCTGATGAATGCCTTGCTGCCCTCCTCGAGGAGGTGGAGGCACAGTGGGAGGTGTTGGTCCCCTAGGATGGGAGGAGGGGGCCCCCCCACATGACAAAGCATGCCTAGGAGGAGATGGCGGAGGTGGTGAGCTCCTGCGATGTGGTGCGGCGCACCTGGATCCAATGCCGTAAGCGCTTCAACGATTTGTTGCACTCTGGAAGGGGGAGAACCATGCTGGCATTGGGCATTTAACCCAGCAGGTAGCCCTAGCCTTTGAAGGCCCCCTCCCCAAGTCTTACTGTTGTGACTGCATTGAATCATTTTGGGCATTTTTCGGTGGGCAAGCAGATAGTGCCCGTGCTTACATTAGCCTGAGTGGTTACTGAGGAGATGGGTCCTCCTCCACACCATGTGTTGCTCTTAGTCACACATGACTAGTATGGGGGCAACCTGCAGGAGATGCAGCTAGGCGCATACTCAGAACTCCAACACCTGTCCTATTCACGGTGATGAGATTGTGGGAGGGGAGCTTGAAGGTCTCGTGGCCAAGAACCATCTGCTGCCCTCGATGCTGCATGTAGTTGCGCCTCCTTGCTATGGGAGCAAAGACCGTGTGTTTCCTAAAGTGATGGATGCAGAATGTGTCCAAGGTGGCCATTGGGGGGGTTTGGGAACAGGCGTACTATCTTTGTGTGACTGGTCAACAGTAGTGGGGAGAGGAGACGGAGGCCTGATATGGGCCACTGTGTTTGGGGTGCGGCGTGCATGTGCAGAGTCCATGTGCAAATTGCTGCAATTTATGGTGTTCTCTGTTATTCAGGAGAAGAAAGCTCATAATGCGTCTGAGCGTTCGAGGACTGGAGGTGGCCAGGCCCAGCTCATGGTGTTAAGCCACTTTGAACAGGAGGCCCTGGAACTTGAGAGGCGCCATACGCCCAGGTCCACTGGTGTCGGTGAGCCAGGTATTTGAGGCCAACAGTGAGATCCTCAATGTCCCCCCAACATCCATTGCACTGATGATTGTTTAATTTGTTATTGTTGCAACATTGCTCGGTCACAGAGTGATAGAGTCAGAGGTGTGGATCATAGAAAAAGGCCCTTCGGCCCTTCGAAGATGTGCATGTCAAGCATCTTCCAAAGTCTCCTAACCCCATTTCCCAGCACTATCCACATGGCCTTGTATGCCATGGCATCGCAACTACACATCCAAATACTTATTACGTGTTAGGAGGGTTTCTGCGTCCACCACCCTTTCAGGCAGTGCATCCCACATTCCCAACACCCTCTGTGTGCAAACGTTGCTCATCACATCACCTGTCAACCTCATGCCCTGACCTTAAATCTATTCCACCTGGTTACTCATCCCTCCGCCAAGGGGAAAAGTTCATTTCTGTCGACCCTATCTATGCCCCTCATAATGTTATAAACCTCAATAATGTCACCCCTCAATCTCCTCTGCTCCAGGGGAAATAACCCCAGTCTATGCTATCTCTCCTCATAAATCAAACTCTCCAGCCCAGCCAGCATCCTGGTCACCGACCTCTGCACTTTCTCCACTCCAATCACATCGCTCCCGTGAAGCACATTTCAGAACTGCACGCAGAACTATTGCTGTGGCCTAGGCAGTGTTTTCTGCACTTGGAACATTACCTCCCTGTTCCTATATTCTATTCCTCGGCTAATAAAGGCAAATATGGCATTAACCTTCTTAAACACCTTATGTACCTGCTACCTTAAGGGGCCTGTTGACATGCACAGCAAGGTCCCTCTGATCCTCTTTACTTTCCACGGTCCTACCATTCATCGTGTATTCCCGTGCTTTATTTCTCCTGCCCAAGTGCAGCACCTCACACTTATCCACATAACATTCCACTTGGCGATCCTCAGGCCATCTGACGAGCCCATCTGTATCCGCCTGTAATGTTAGGGTATCCTCCTGAGTATTTGCCAACCCACCAATATTCATGTCCATAGGTTCTGGAAGGTTGAGCGCATAATGAGCCAGGGGGAAAGGGATGAAGTGTGTCACTGTGTGGACACTAACTGATCCATTGTCCTTGTTGTTCATTTCAGCATCATCAGAGCCTGTCCGCCAGGAGGAATTCCAGAGGCCCCCTCTCACACCTGGGGGCCCTCAACTGTCACCTGCGTCACACCATTTCTGTGAGGCAGGCACCAGCGCAGATACTAGCACCTCGGTGGGCATTGCAACATTGGCTAGTGTCCCGGGCACAGTGGAGATGGCACTTCACAATCACTGGAGAAGCTGGCAGAGGCAGAGAGTGCCGATGGCGTCGAACTTCATCGCGTGCCCGCCAAGCAAAATATCGCGATGGCGTGCGGTGACATCGGGACGGTCGCTCAACGTTACCACACGTCATTTTACACGCTGACGCGCAGGGCCCGCCCCCCTGCACGTCAAACAGAAAATTCTGCCCATAGTTAGGGTCGGAGACTTCGAACAGTCCCATGGAACTTACCTGAATAATTACCCAGGAAACGTTAGGCAGAAAAATCCTAGTCTAACTACTGGTAACTACGAACTGACCCCCCCCCCCGCCATCCCCCCAATCACTCACACTGACCCTCCCTGACACCCCCTCCACCTCCCAACTACCTCCCCTCAACTGACAAATACCCTTCTGACCACCACCCACCCCAACTACCCCTGATCTGACTACCCCTGACCTGACTACCTCGCAACGAGACCTGACTATCCCCTGCACCAGCCTAACTAGCCCCTGACCTGACCCAACTAACCCTTGACCCTCCAATCCCCGATCCACCTACCACGCTACCCACCTACCACACTAGCCATCTGTTACCCTGCCCACCTACCACCCCACCCATCTACCCTCTACCCACCTACCACCTTACCCACCTGCCCCTCTGCCCACCTACCACCCCACTCACATACCACCCTACCTTTCTGCACCGTAGCCACCTACCATATTAGCCACTTGCTACCGTACATACTTACCCACTTACGTCAGCCACACTGCCCACTTAACTCACCT
The DNA here is from genome assembly GCF_964194155.1 of Cetorhinus maximus. NCBI lineage: Eukaryota > Metazoa > Chordata > Chondrichthyes > Lamniformes > Cetorhinidae > Cetorhinus > Cetorhinus maximus. The sequence continues at coordinate 166,239,949 of NC_135879.1, forward strand.
ATCTACCCACCCTACCACTGTAACCATTCACTGATTCAACCATTAACCCATTCACCCATTCATTATCATTCACACTGGACATTTAAACTTATCATATGGAGCTTTTTTTTAATTCTTTTACAGAGTGTGGGCATTGCTGGCTTGGCCAGCATTTATTGCCAATCCTTAATTGCCCTTGAGAAGGTGGTGGTGAGCTGCCTTCTTTAACTGCTGCAGTCCATGTGGTGTGGGTACACCCACAGTGCTGTTAGGGAGGAAGTTCCTGGATTTTGACCCAGCAAGTGCTGCAAAAAGGGGCCGTGCCTTGCCTTCACCCCTGACACTTTGGTGCTGCAGTGGAATTCTCCCAGGGGTGCTCCACTCCACATTGCTGTAGAAGCCAGGCTCGGAAGACCCGGAAAGAAATGCAGAACAGTGTTGGGGCGTGGAAAAGCTCGAGCAGAATAGGAATTCGATGATGATTACTGCTTCACGAAGACCTGGGCCTTAAATCAAATACTGAATATCAGACAGAAGGTCAGTGCAATTAATCAAAACAAAAACAGAATTACCTGGAAAAACTCAGCAGGTCTGGCAGCATCGGTGGAGAAGAAAACAGTTGATGTTTCGAGTCCTCACGACCCTTCGGCAGAACTGAAGTAATATTAGGAGAGAGGTGAAATATAAGCTGGTCTAATGTGGGGGGCGGGGGGAGAGAGAAGTTGAGGGTGGGGTGGTTGTGGGGATAAGCAAGCAGTGATAGGAGAAGATAATCAAAAGATGTCACAGACAAAAGGATCAAAGAGGTGTTGAAGGTGGTGATATTATCTAAGAAAAGTGCTAATTAAGAATGGATGGCAGGACACTCAAGGTACAGCTCTAGTAGGGGTGGGGTGGAAAGACTGACAAAGTATTAGTTGTAGATTTAAAAATAATGGAAAAAGGTGGGAAAAGAAGAATCTATATAAATTATTGAAAAAAACAAAAGGGAGGGGGAAGAAACGGGGTGGGGATGGGGGGAGGGGGAGTTTAAGATCTAAAGTTGTTGAATTCAATATTCAGCCCGGAAGGCTGTAAAGTGCCTAATCAGAAGATGAGGTGCTGTTCCTCCAGTTTGTGTTGGGCTTCACTGGAACAATGCAGCAAGCCAAGGACAGACATGTGGGCAAGAGAGCAGGGTGGAATGTTAAAATGGCAAGCGACAGGGAGGTTTGGGTCTTTCTTGCGGACAGACCGCAGGTGTTCTGCAAAGCGGTCGCCCAGTTTGCGTTTGGTCTCTCCAATGTAGAGGAGACCGCATTGGGAGCAACGAATGCAATAGACTAAGTTAGGGGAAATGCAAGTGAAATGCTGCTTCACTTGAAAGGAGTGTTTGGGCCCTTGGACGGTGAGGAGAGAGGAAGTGAAGGGGCAGGTGTTGCATCTTCTGCGTGAGCATGGGGAGGTGCCATAGGTGGGGGTTGAGGAGTAGGGGGTGATGGAGGAGTGGACCAGGGTGTCCCGGAGGGAACGATCCCTACGGAATGCCGCCAGGGGGGGTGAAGGGAAGATGTGTTTGGTGGTGGCATCATGCTGGAGTTGGCGGAAATGGCGGAGGATGATCCTTTGAATGCGGAGGCTGGTGGGGTTCAATCTCTTTCAGTTGACTAACAGGAATCTCTTTACTTAACCATCCTTATATTTATCTAATGAACATATTTAGTTTCCTTTATAACAGAGTTCAGCAGACTGTGCAGATGGTTATGTAAATACCCTCTGTGTATCTTTATACACTGCTGATTTACATACAATTAGTTATATAAATTTACATATACAATTAGCTTCTTTTGGGAGAAAGAATGATGCCAAAGGGGGAGGATGCACAGAGCCACACAATATAAATACTAATATTTCCCATTGTGCTTGCATTGAGGCTTGTTTAGCCCTCTATTTGGGAGGAATCTCAGTGGTTTGATAAAGAAGCTGTTTGGAATAACCTTTCCTACCTTTCCTTAAAATGTTCATCACTCTGAGATTAAATAATAGGGTTTGATTGTGGAAAATAATGTGTATAGGAAGGACATTTGATTAAATGTGTGCCCTGAATAGGATTTTAACCTTACCGAAATGCAGGATCTAAAATGTTGAAAGATGGCAAGTTTTTCTTTAACTTTCTGTTCAATTATTTAAATTTTATTTTTGCCTTATGACTATTTTATTCCAGAAACTGATTAATCCACACCTGGATTTCAGTTTTATCAGTATTCCAATAGAGATTTAAATAATGTGATGATGGATGTCATGATCAGCATATCTTATAGAAATTAACCAAAAGGAGCTGATGGTAAGTTTTAACAACACTTTATTTATTTTTCACCTATTGTTGATTTACTAGAATATTTTTAATGTAATCAGTGAATACTGCCGGGTTTTAAGGGTGAACTATCTTTAAGGTCTAAAATGAGTCTGACATTGTGAGGGATGCACATAACAGCAATCCAGGATCTTTCAGTATCAACTGTACCTATTAATTCAACTCCGTCACACAAGCCTGGCTCACAAACTCCTCCGTGCTGGTTTCCGTAATGAAGTCATCCAAACTTACTGTTTAAACAAAGTGTATAGTTCTTAAAAGGACCAGAGAAGCAAAATTAATAAAGGACATTCAGCTATTTTTTTTATTTGCTCATGGGATGTGAGCATCGCTGGCCAAGCCAGCATTTAGAACAGCTCTGCCTCCATCTTGTTCTATGTGTTTTTTTAATATATTTTTCTGCTGGTTAGTTTCTTTTCATGTTGCATTCAGATGGCTGCTATATAGCCATTCACACCTTATCTTTGTTTCTTTACTATATCCATTATCACTCTCTTTGGCTGCTGTATCATGAAATCTTTTGTTAATTAATCTCTCCTGCCCTTCACCCTATCACAGACCTTTTCTTTTATCCTTCTAGCATCTTCCCCCCTTCTACTGGCTTAAAAGCACTTACATTTCTCGTTTTCATTGGTGATGAAAGGCCATTGAACTGAAATTTTAACTCTGTTTCTCTCCTTAGATACTGCCTGAGCTGCTGAGTCTATCTAGCATCTGTTGTTTTTATTCCCTTAAATTAATTTTGGCAGCAGTAGGTGTAAAGTAGGGGTGAAGAGTCAACTGTGGCTCAGTTGGTAGCACTCTCTCCTCTGAATCACAAAGTTTCATGTTCAAGTCCCACTCCGGGGCTTGAGCACCAAAAATCAAGACTGACACTCCAGTGTAATACTGAGGGACTGCTGCACTGTCAGAGGTGCCGTCTTTCAGATAAGATGTTCAACCAAGGACCCATCTGCCTGCTCGGGTGGATGGAACAGATCCCGTGACACTATTCGAGGAAGAGGAAGACACTATTCGAGGGAAAGTTATCCCCAGTGATCTGGCCAATGTCTAACCCCCAATTAACACAACAAAAAAAATTATCTGGTTGTTATCACATTGTTAACTACATTCATAAAAATATTGATGAAATACGGATATTAGTCTGCAATGCCAACACTACCAAAGCAGAAGAAGAGCAACCTTATGGAGTTGGAAGTAAGCAATATTGATGATAGATAGGATATGGACTCCGATGTTGAAAGGAGCAGGTTTTGCTGAAAGAGGCCGGTGGAGTTTTGGTCAGAAAAGGAGGAAGTCCACATTTGCCCACGTGATGTGGAGTTTTAGCATCACAGCGGTGTATTGTTTTTGTCAGGATTCCCTCCCCAGGAGTCAGCTTAATAGACAAACTTGGTTTCGAGTCAGGTATGAAGCATTCTGAAACAGGCCACTGCCACAGATAGAGGGCTGCATTTTACAGTCCCCCCCTGCAGGTATATTTTCGGCAGGGGTGGGACACATAAAATATGTCGGGTAGGTAGCCCACTGTCTTCCTGCCCACCCCCAGCCCAGTCCCCATAATACAGAGAGGGTGGGTAAGGCACCCACTAGCCTGCCCAAAATTAGGCCTAGTGAGGCCCCTAAGTGGCCAATTAATGGTGACTTATGCCCTCAATCTGTTTCCACTGCCATAATATGCTGGGCAGTGGAAGGCGGCAAGAATGATGGTTTTTTTCCCCCGTGTTCATTGGGCACACCCAGGCTATCACCTCAGCCTGAAGGCGGACGGACTCCTCCATCGTGCTTTGCAATCTAAGGAGTGCAGCGGACATCCCTTCCTGATGTTCCTGTGATTGTTGCTGCAGCTCCAACAGCTGATTGAGGGCCGAGTCCAGAGGCTCATCATGTGACTCAGACTCAGCAGATCCCTTGCCTTCAGCATCCTCCGAGTACTGACGACCTGGGGTGTCCCTGCCACCGCCTGCTGTAGAACAGACTGTGTGCTGTGCTCACCAGATAGTGAACTCGAGCCTGCTGCATATGTAGGTCCCACCGAGGTGTGTGCGTCGCTGTGCTGGTAGGGAGTGTGAGTGGGCGTTGTGACGGGTTTTTGAGGGTGCTGTCCTCAGGGTCCTCACCCGAGGTGTTGTCAGTGCTGGAGTCTGGGCCAAGGTTGCCTGAGGGCAGTGTGACAGATGTGCCTATGAGAGAAAGTGGAGATTATTAGTGCAAGGCCGCTGTGGTACATAGAACAGTGGACTCACAGTTGAGTTGCCTGAGGGATGATCTGGTGCATGATCCCCAGGTGGATGCTTGATACTTGTCATCGCCACAGGAACAGTCCACGACCTCTCTGGCCAATTCTAACACGCAGTCTTCGAAGGGAGTGAGGACATTGATGTCTGGCAGTCCAGCTGGATGTGAGTGAGTTGCCAGCGAATGTGTGATGGGCTTGTGAGTGTGTGAGTATAGAGTGATGAGATGGCTGACTTACCCTGGAGGCACAAATGAGATCATTCATCCTCTTTCTGCACTGGATGGCCAACCTCTTGTGAGTAGCATTGGCACTGACCACTGCTGCCACCACCTCCCAAGCCAGATTGGTGATATTGCTGCCCCTTCTGCAACCAGAGTGGGGATAGAGGACAACATGGTGGGCCTCCATGGCGTCCAAAAGTCATCGCAGGGATGCTTCATTGAATCTGGGGGATTACCGTCTTCTTGCCTTTCAGGGCCCTGTCTTCAGTGCAGCAGTCCTGGGCTGGAAGCACTGAGAGCTGTGTGTGCAGCTGCACTTTAAATATGGCGCCCAGCGTTAAGGAAGTTGTGAGGTGACGGTGTGGTGGGCGAATCAGAGGCTACCGCCAGCAAAAAGGCATGTTTCCCAGGAGTGCATGATTAATGAGGCGGGATTGGGAAGATACGGTGTGAAAAGCCACCATTGCAGCCAGCGGGTTTTTATTATTATTCATTCATGAGATGTGAGCGTCACTGGCTGGGCCAGCATTTACTGTCCAATCCTAATTACCCTTGAGAAGGTGGTGGTGAGCTGCCCGTCCATGTGCTATAGGTACACCCACAGTGCTACTGGAAGTGAGTTCCAGGATTTTGACCCAGCCACAGTGAAGGAAAGGTGATATATTTCCAAGTCAGGATGGCGATTGACTTGGAGGAGAGCTTCCAGGTGGTGGTGTTCCCACCTGTCTGCTGCACTTGTGTTCTAGATGGTAGTGGTTATGGATTTGGAAGATGCTGTCTAAGGAGCCTTGGTGAATTCCTCCAGTGCATCTTGTAGATGGTACACTTTGGTGATAGATGGAGAGTTTCTGATAAGGGAACTTTGGTTTGCTGGCAACATTGGGAAGAAATTCAAGCACAGCTGAAGACCTCCTGGACCTTGAAATCCAAAGATCATTGTGTGATGCTGAAGCCCGAAAAGGAGGTGCTTATTGGTGGCTTCAGGTTAGCTGCTGGACACCTTCAGACTCTCAGGTCAATGGTGCTCCTGCCATTTGTCCCAATATCTGGTTTCTTTGGGTATCCTAATGTTTAGGCTAGTTGAGATGCTGGAGATATTTCCTAACATTTGTCATGGGCCTGAGTCTACTGAAGATCCAAGCTCAGGATCAGCTTCGCACTCTCCCCTTTCACCACACAGCCAAGGATCATGTAAACGAGGCAAAGACACTGCAAAACAGGTCATTTCCTTTTGCTGACCCTTGCATCTGAGAAATGGGCATACACTGGGGTCAAAGGTCAGATTTAATAGTCCTGTTGTTGCTGCAGTTGAGGAAAGGTGTTGGTGGGATGGGAGGAAAGGTGACAATGATGGATCCTTGGGGAACTCTGGAGATAAACATGCAAGGTACGAATAAAGGAGCTGCTAGAATTGTTCTGGTGACGTTGACTGATAAATCAGTCAGTAATATTTTATGGTGCATTTCTTTCAAATATGACATTCTGCACTACTTTTACTGAAATATATAGGCTAATTAGAAATTAATTTTCTCTGTAATATCTCAGCTGTTTTACTATAGCCCCTGAGGCAATATTAGAGGATGTACTAGCTGATAAATAATATGGGTACTGACTTTAGAAAAAAGAAGCCTAATAAAGTGGACTATGCATTACTGAGTGCTTTGAGTCACACCCTGGGTAGGTCACAGAGAGGGTGCTGTTTGTAGACATAATTTAGTATCAACCACAGTGAAATAAACTTTTAAGGGAAGTACTTACTGCCTGATTCATCAATGAAAAGTGGTTCAACAAGAAAAAGCAAGTTAGCAGAATGTATGTAAAAAATGATCAAAGCACTTTCTCAGGGTGTGAGAGGGACTTCATGTAAGCTCTGTGCCTTTCAGTACATTTTCCCACCCACCTCGCCCTGACATTATTGGTGCTCAAATGTAATGTCAAAGAGGCAATATTATGAAATGATTGCATGCTCTCTCTGTATCTACACCTCCGCCTACATGTGAATTACTGAACAGAAATGTCTAAGAAACAAAAACTGGAAAGCAAGAAGATTTTTTTTTATTCTTTCATGGAATGTGGACATTGCTGGTGAGGCCAACATTTTTTGCCCATCCTTATTCCCCTTGAGAAGGTGATAGTGAGCCATCTTCTTGAACTGCTACAGCCCATGTGGTGTAGGTACACCCACACTGCTGTTAGGCAGTTTCAGGATTTTTATGCAGAGACAATGAAGGAACGGCGGTATAGTTCTAAGTCTGGATGGTGTGTGGCTTGGAGGGGAACTTGCAGGTGATGGTTTTCTCGTTTGTCTGCTGCTTTTGTCCTTCTAGGTGCCAGAGGTCACAGGTTGGAAGGTGCTTTTGAAAGGGCCCAATTGAGCATTGAATGAAACAGTTTATTATTTTCACAAATTCATTTTTGGCCAGCATCATTTCAGTTTAAACCTGACGATTCACTGTAATTTGGGACTGTAACATGTACATTTGGTTCATATTGAATCATATGTTCAGTATCATTCACGGCTCCTCAGATACTGAAGCAGTCCGTTTCCATATGCAGCAAAGCTTGGACAACATTCAGGTTTGGGCTGATATGTGGCTAGCAGCATTCAAGTGCCAGGCAATGACCGTCTCCAACAACAGAGAATCTAACCATCTCCCCATGACAGTCAATGGCATTACCATCACTGAATCCCCCGCCATCAATATCCTGGGGGTTACCATTGACCAGAAACTGAACTGGATTAGCCATATAAATACTGTGGCTACAGGAGCAGGTCAGAGGCTGGGAATTTTGGAGCGTGTAACTCACCTCACCTCCTGACTTCCCAAATCCTGTCTAAAGTCAGGAGTGTGACAAAATACTCTCCACTTGCCTGGATGAGTGCAGCTCCAACAACACTCAAGAAGCTCAACACAATAATGGATAAAGTAGCCCACTTGATCAGCACCTCATCCATCACCTTAAACATTCATTCCCTCCACCACCAACGCACAGTAGCAACAGTGTGTACCATCTACACGATGCACTGCAGTAACTCACCAAGCCTCCTTTGACAGCAGCTTACAAACCAGCAACCACTACCACCTAGAAGGACAAGGGTAGCAGACTTATGTGAACACCACCACTGGAAGTTCCCCTCCAAGTGACGCATTATCCTGACTTGGAACAATATCACTGTTCCTTCAATGTCGCTGGGTCAAAATCCTGGAACTCCCTTCCTAACACCAGATGATGATGTACCTACACCAGATGGACTGCAGCAGTTCTGGAAGGTGGCTCACCACCTTCTCAAGGGTATTTAGGGATGAGAAAACAAATGTTAGCCTTATTGCCAACGACACCCACATCCCATGAAAAATAAGTAACTCCCTCTGAAAATAAGTAAAGATCACTAACTATTAATGACAACTTATAAAAAATAATTTCACTATTATTGAGCAGTACAAAAATTTATACATTGATTTTAATAACCTTGCAAATTGTATAAAGTTTCCAGAGAGCTGTAGCAATGAGAAAATTAGCAATCTTCTCCCTTTCAATTAAAATTAATTTGCCTTTTATTTCTCCATTTATGTTTACCGGCCTGTGGTCTTCCTATAATGCACTACATTCCTTTGCCAACTGTGTAGGCAGGTGGCATGTTTTTATGCCTTTGCCAAAGCTGAAGAAGTGGGTATTAGGAGGAATGTAAAGGCTTTGCACTCCCTTGGCATGGGAAAGCCCTAAACACTTTCCTAACCCCCTTCCTCCAATAACATTGTTTAATTCTGGGGCTTCTGGTATAGGAACCCCAGACATGAATGCAGTTCAGGATTACAGTGATGCTGTCAATCAATGCACCTATGAAAGTATTTTACTCAAGAAAAATAACCCTCATAATTTACTGTCTTAAATAATGTGATGCATTTTTTTTTGAATTTCTGAAAAGTTCTTGTCCACTGAATGCAAAAATAATATTGGGATTATGTAATAATGTGCCACAGAAGCAAGTTATCCGTTTTTCTTTTAATATAGAAGAAATGTACAGTACAAATTCCATTACCATGGTTTGTTATCCACAGGTGGATTTGAAAATTACACCAAACATTGAATTTTCAAATTGAGGTCAGCAACAACAACAACTTGCATTTATATAGCACCTTTAACCTAGTGAAACATCCCAAGGTGCTTCCCATGAGCACAATCAGAAAAATGTTCTCACTAAGCTACATAGATATCAGGACAAAAGCAAAATACTGCGAATGCTAGAAATCTGAAGAAGGGTCATACGGACTCAAAACGTTAACTCTGTCTTTCTCTCCACAGATGCTATCAGACCTGCTGAGCTTTTCCAGCATTTTCTGTAGATACCAGGATAGATGGTTGAAATGTTGGATATCAAAGGGCTGAATTTTACCAGATAACCATTTGGGATTCTGAGAGACGGGTCCCATGCCCGCACTTGCCAGCACAGGCAGTGATTTTAATGTCTCCTATTTGGCCACTTGTGGGCCCACTGTCTAATTCAGAAAGACAGATAGGCTCTGATGCTGCCAGTCCAATCAGAGGGCTGCAGTTCTGGGCATTGTTGAGGTAGGTCAGAGGCCTCAGGTGGGGTGATGGGGGCTGGGGGTTGTGGAGGAGGTGTGGGGGGAGGCGATGGGGTGTCTCAAAATGAAGGTACCCTCAGACAATAATGTAAAAAAGAGCAGGGAGAGTTCATGTGAGTGCAGCAGCGGAGTGACGTCACGAGCTACAATGAGATGCAAGTGCAGGGAAAGCAGCTAATTGGTGACTAGGATTGGTGCGTATTTCTAGCCTATGAACTCATCATCCAGGCTATCTTTGCTAATCTGATTCATCCAATTTATATGTATATGAAAATCACCCATGATTACCGCCATACCTCTCACAAGCCCCCATTATTTCTTCCTGTAAATCTCATCCTACAATGTGGTTACTGTTAGGGGATCATAAACCACTCCCACAAGTGACTTATTACCTTTACAGTTCTCATCTCTACCCAAACTGATTTTACATCTTGGTCTCCAAAACTAAGGTTATCTCTCTCTATTGTGTCAATGTCATCCTTAATTAACAGAGCTACCCCTCCACCTTTTGCTAACTTCCTGTCCTTTCTCTGTAATGGCTATCAGATCATACATATTTATTGCTATTTGGGCTGTCAATTCATCTGTTTTGTCACAAATGCTACATGCAATCACAATCAGAGCCTTTAATTCTACATTTTTACTATTTTTGTAACCTCTAGCCTTATCTGCTGGCTCACTCTTAAGTTTGTATGCTCTGTCCCTTTCTACCATGCTCTGATCATCATTTCCCTTTCTTTGCCTTACCTTGCTCTCTTGCCTTGTCCTCTCTCTTTAATTTATCACATCTTCCCAAACTTGATCCCTCGCACCCACTAGTTAGTTTAAAGCCCTCTCTACCATCTTAATTATACGACACACCAGAACACTCATCACAGCATGGTTCAGGTAAACACCAGCCCAACAGTAAAGCTCCCACTTTCCCCAGTACTGGTGCCAGTCCCCATGAATCAAAACCCATTTCTCCCACACCAATCTTTGAGCCATGCATTTAACTCTCTAATCTGATTTACCCTATGCCAATTTGCTACTGGCTCATGTAGTAATCAGAGATTATTACCAATGAGGTTCTACTTTTTAATTTAGCCCCTTACAATGAGATATGACAAGGCAGGATTCTCTGAGAATGTGTTCATATTTGCAGGGTTATATTAGTTATGTCGTGTTGGGTCCTCTACACAAATAAGTGTTTGAAAACCACTGTTCAAAATAAATTAATTTAGACCATTTTTATAAACTGGAAGTACAGTCAACATTTCTAATTTTTAAGAATACAACACCATATTTCATGTTAAAAGTTTCTCCTGAACCTGAAAATTGAGATTTAGGGTGGAATCATCCCAGATTTGTATTAAGTGCAGTAGCAAGCGGGAAAAATGATTGAGTCCACAACCCAGGGCCTCCAATCAAGTCCCAAAGAAACCTCAAAAGAGGAATTGGAAGGCACCCTCCTTGAAGTCTCATCACAACGTTCAGAGGCACGCACCTCCGTGTGACCTAGCTTTAGAGTAACCTCGGGATCACAATCTGGTGAGCACCTCGCCAGGGGCCCTAAGGAGGAGGATCAGCAGGAGCACAACCCAGGGCCATCCACCCAGGTAACTCAAGTGTCCAGCCCATCCGAATCCCCTCTTCCTGTGACCACAGCAACTCCAGCTCCACAGGCCGAGGAGGGTGCCACTGCCATACAGAAGGGCAATGAAAGCAGGCTGGGGCCCTCCAGGTCTCAGCCCTCCAGAGGGCACCCTGCCAAGGTCACCACAGACAGGGCATAGCAGTCAGCAGGCTGCCTGCCCTCTACTGTGGATGTCCGGGGAGCACCAAGACATAAAGGCAGGGTTAGGAAGGTTAAGAGGATGTAATTGCACAGCCTGGGCATGGGTGTTAACCACTTGTACATAATGTTCACTATTGTAAATAAACTCTCAACAATATCTGCCTACTTATGGCTCCTTGTTCTGATGAGCAGTGTTAGTGTCACTCAGATGTGAAACCTTTCTGCACAAGATAAAGGCAGGTGTCTCAGTCCAGGGCCTCTTCCCTGTGCTCTGTGCAGCCTTCAGACCAAAGTTACGGTCCAGCCTCACACTCCCTGGAAACTTTAGTAATGCCTGCACCTCGATGGTGCTTGTCATTGCTGACAGAATGTCACGGGCAGGTGTCCAAGTTCCGTCTGGCCAATGCAAGGGCCTCATCACTGTCATTGGCACCTTCAAGGGCCTCTTCTTCCTCATCCCCATCGATGTCCTCTTCATTGGAAGAGACCTCCAGCTCCTTCATCTCCTCCTCAGCCAGCTCATCTCCCCGTTTCAGCGCCAGTTGTAAAGAGCGCAGCAGGTGACGACGATGTGTGACACCCTCTGTGGACTGTATTGCAGGGCTCCACCAGACTGGTCCAGGCACTGGAACCTCATTTTCAGCATCCTAATGGTTTGATCCACCAAGTTGTGCAGCATGAGCCTTGTTATACCGTCGCTCTGCTACTATCTGAAGCCGTTGCACGGGTGTCATCAGCCACGTCCTCTGTGGGCAGCCCATGTCCCCAAGGAGCCATCCCTGCTGCCTCTGTGGACCCTGGAAGACATCAGGAATCTATGAATGAGAATGTAGGAGTCATGGACACTCCCTGGGAACCATGCTCGGGCCTGCAGGATGCGTTTTATGGTGGTCACACACCAGCTGCGCATTCAGCAAATGGAATCCATTGTGGTTGACATAGTTGACCCCTTGTTGCGATGGAGATCTGAGCGCCAGGTGAGTGCAGTCTATCGCTCGCTGCACCTGTGGGAAACCCAAGATCTGGGCAAATCCAATCGCTCTTGCATCCTGGCTCTCCTGGTCCCGAGCGAAATGCACAAAGTTGTGTGCCCTCGCAAAGATGGCATCTGTGACCTCATGGATGCATTTGTGGGTGGAGGCTTGTGATATCCCACAGAAGTCACCTGTGGAGCCCTGAAAGGAGCGACTGGCGTAAAAATTGAGCGCCGCTGTCACTTTCACAGCCACTGTCAATGGATGCCTTCCATGTCCCTGTGGCATCAAATCCTGCAGTATCTGGCAGATGTGACTAACCAGTTCCCTTGACATGTGAGGTCTGCGGCGATACTGGTTCTGCGCCATCTGCAGGAATGAAAGGTGGCGTCAATAGGCTCTAGGTCTAGCTAGGCGCTGTCCAGCAACGGTCTCTGTGGCTCTTCAGCGGCGTGTGGGGGATCCCCAGCCGCCCTTTCTTCCTGAGGGTGCTGCTCCTCCCTCTGCGCAGCCAGGCACCTTAGCCACTCTCTTCTTCGTCATCTTCACTCTCTGTACGCCACAAGGCATACAGCTAGTTCATCACGCTGCCTGATATACTCCTTCTGCAGGATGAAAGAGAAAGTTAGAATGGGTTAGCTTGGGTGTTCTAAGAACCTCTCTTGGTTAAGTCTGAAGGCCCCTTAACAAATCCCGGAGAGTGCTGGCCAACACTCGGATGGCCAGAGATTAGTATGCTACATGGCTGCCCGAAACCCCACAATCCTCCACCCAAGTCTGCCTGACCAATTGGTGGCAGCTTTGCCCATTGGACTGCATGCTGTACTCTCAGCTCAGGCACAGGCATTCTCCTAACCCACACTGCAAGGCTGCACTGTTAGCTTGAACCATAGGGGATACTGGTCCAAACCAGGATGATGACAATGAAGGGGTTTGTGAGCGCCTCCACCAGGTACTGCTCCACAGCCAGCTTTAGCAAGGAGATTGAACAATGTGCCCAATCGTCCAACTGTTCTGCAGTCCACTAAAACACTCATTAGTTTGCAGTCTGTGCCCAAGGGTGAAAAACTCTGGAGCACTTGGTGGCACTTTCATGCCTCTGCTTTGCTTGAGTGGGCAGATAAGCTAGAGACCCAACTCCACACACGTCAAAGTGACCCCGTCTGTAATAATATAAAAGCAAAGAACTGCGGATGCTGGAAATCCAAAACAAAAACAGAAACAGAAATACCTGGAAAAACTCAGCAGGTCTGGCAGCATCGTTGGAGAAGAGCACAGTTGACATTTCGAGTCCTCATGACCCTTCAACAGAACTCAGCTTCTGATTGTCAACTTTCTGTGCTCTTCTCCCCTGTCTGAACTGTCTCAGCTGCAGAGGAATGGTCACTTAATACGAGGTTTCCCAAATGCGTGGCCGCTTCCTTCCCCCCTTGTGCAGCCCTTGCCCCCTCCCACCAAGACACCTCAACCGCAGGGCAGCCCTTGCCCCCTCTCCAAGTCGCCTCCACCTTGAAGTCCAACAGGTTACTCTGGCGAACACTGCAAAACATTACTGTGCACTCACCTCCAAGTTCCCCTCAAAGTGCAGTCCATCAAGTACGCATTATATATGCTGTTGTGAAACACATCGGTGTGCAATCATGCACCCCGACATGGGCTGACGATCCAGTGGGGCAGATAATTCCAGCGGGCTGACCTTATAATGATATGCAGATGTATTACAATGAGGTTCCTGACATCCAATGGTGGAAAACACAGCCCGTCATCAATGGGCTGAGCAGACAATCACAAACTGGTTTCATGACAATGTGAAACAAATTTTTGGCCTTCTCGCCATATTGTCTACTCACACCGCCAAACACGCCCGACGCCAGCGGGCATGGAAAATTCCGCCCTTAATCTCAGCTTTTTGAAAAATGCGCAATGACTTTACAATCTTTGATAAATGGGAATTTTCCATTAAATATAACAGGAAAATATTATCACGAGATTTTTGCAAGAGAAAAGATAAGCAGTTGTGCAAAGATAATTTATTTTCTTTTGGGTACTTGCAACACGAGGTAACTCTGTTTCAAACTGGAGGTACAGTCATTAAGAAACTACCACCAGCAAGGTTTATGTTATTGAGCATTTGTCATTTCAGGCTTCAAGGAACCACTTCAATGCCGATGCTCCTTAAATTTACCTCATAGAGGCACTTCCTTATGTACCAATGCCATTTTCCAATTTTTTGTACTGCTCTTTCGTTGTTGCCCAGCTCATTGTGTCCCTAGAGCTTCTTATGTTCTCACTGCACAGCTTGCACTGAAGTGTGAACTTATGTAGACTCGGAGCTAGATGGAATATCAATTTCATTAAGTTGTTCCGACAGCAACCAGAAAATGGGTTAGCAGAATGGAGCCTGAAAATAAATAGGTTACTTAATGCTTCCTGACAAAATCGGGGCTATTGGTTCATGGTGACTGAGTATTAACAAATATCGTCTCTTCTTAATTATATACTGTTCTCCAGCCCTGCAGCCTTCTGAGAGCTTTGCATTTCTCCAGTCTGGCTTCTAGCACACTTCCCATTTTAATCATTGTGCAAATGCCTCTGTCTTCAGCTGCCTGGCACTTAAGCTCTGGAATTTGGTCCCCAAACTTTTCTGTCTCTCTCTCTCTCCTTTGGCCAATTTAGTCACCTATCCTCATATCTCCTGATGTGTCTCTGTGTCAAATTTTGTTTGATAATACTCTTGTGAAGCACCTTGGGACATTTTACTACATTAAAGGAGGTATATGCAAGATGTTGTATAAGGGATTTTGCCAGTATTTTGGGAATCGTATTCCATCATTCAATCCACTTTTCCATTGAAGCAGAATACCAGTGGCCTTGTCCATAATGTACAAAAGGGCTGCCAGTTCCTTTAACCAGGGCCACCAGTTAAGGAGATTGAACAAATTAAATTCTGCCTTTGGGCAGAATCATCCCAGATTTGCACTAAGCGCGGTAGTGGGTGTGAAAAAAGATGTTTTACCCATTGGCAGCAATGGCGGGTTTTCAGGCCTTATCATCCCCCTCCAGCCTCATAAATTATGCAGTCATGAGAAACACGCTGAATCGCTGGCAGCAGGCCTCCAATTGGCCCACCACGCCATTACCTCGCCACTTCCTCGCACCTGGTGCCATATTTAAAATTCAGCCGCATGCGCACTCCTCAATGCTTGCAGCCCAGGACTGCTCCTATCACCCCCTTGCTTACCAAGAATCTATCCACCTCTGCCTTAAAAATATTCAAAGACTCTGTTTCCACCACCTTTTTAAGAAGAGTTCCAAAGACTCACGACCCTCTGAGAGAAAAAAAATTCACCCCATCTCTGTCTTAAATGAGCGACCCCTTATTTTTAAACAGTGACCCCTAGTTCTAGATTCTCCCACAAGAGGAAATATCCTCTCCATATCCATCCTGTCCAGATTCCTCAGGATCTTATATGTTTCAATCAAGTCGCCTCTTACTCTTCTAAACTCTAGCAGATAATGAATCTGGCCGAGGGCAAGAGACCTGCCCTCAGCCAGACAGGGATAAAACCTTCACAGAGGCTATGTGAAGATCTATGGAGTGTCCTCACTGCATGTCATCATCATCCTCCTGGAATCTAACAACTATTAGGGCCTCCGCTGCATCTCCATTACATGAGCCTGAGCACTGAGGGTATGATGCGTTTGTGGTGGTCGCACACCAGCTGAACAGTCAGCGAGCAAAAGCCCTTGCGGCTGACGTAGTTGACTGTTTGTTGCCACGGAGATCCAAGTACCACATGAGTGCAGTCGATGGTACCCTGCACCTGTGGAAAACGGAGATCTGCGCAAATCCCAGCGCTCTCGCTTCCTGGCTTTCCTGATCCCAGGTGAAATGTACAAAGTTCTGTGCCTTCACGAAGATGGTGTCCGTGACTTCCTGGATACATGTGTGTGTGGAGGTTTGCGAGATCCTGCACAGGTCACCTGTGGAGCCCTAGAAGGAGCCACTGGTGTAAAAATTGTGCACCGTGACGGTCACTTTCCCTGTGGTGCCAAATCCTGTAGAAGGTGGCACATGTAACTGACCAGCTTCCTGGACATATGCAGATTTCAGTGACACTGGTTCTGTCATGAAAGTATAATCATTTTCATAATATTTTTCTAGTTTATTGTAAAGTAGATTTATGGGGTGGTTGTGCTGTTCTGTCTGTGTGTGTGATTTAATTACCTTTTGTAGCCAAGCAGACCACATGGACTGTAGCAGTTCAAGAAGGCAGCCACCTTCTCAAGGGCAACTAGGGATGGGCAATAAATGCTGGTCCAGCCAGCGAAGCCCACATCCTGTGAATGAATTTTTAAAAAGTTGAAGTTATCAAAAGAAGTAAGGTTTAGAAGTGTCTTCAATATGCTAATGAGTAAACATGGTTGGTGTAAAGGGAATTTGCATTTTTAGATAGATGAAGGGGAATCTGAATTTCAAAGAGGTTAACGAGAATAGTAGCAACATGAAAAAATTATATTATAAGAAAGGTAAAGTTCCAAAGACCTATGGGAACAATGGAATTTACATATTAAAAAGGGAGAAACATGTGTAAAGAAGAATGAGGATATATGTCAGGAGAAGGCATTGTGAACTGAAGCTGGAGAAAGCGACTTTGAATTCCACTGTCCAGGGTATTGTGTTAATTTGCTGGGTCTGTTTAAAATCTAAAATCTATTTTTGGACCTTTGCCTTAAAAGCGGTGTAACTGGGAGCCAGGTTAATTAGGGGTTTTAAGAGTTGTTATAGCAGTAATTTATAGTTCTATGTGTGTGCCTGAAATCTTCTCTTTTGTTAATAAATATTTAATTTTTGTTTTTTTTTAAAAAGTCTCTAAAGTCTTGGTGGACTTATTACTTCTGAATTCAGGGCACGTATCCCGAAATAAATACAAATTGCAAAACCGTTGTGATAACACGATCAAGTTTCCCTCATGGATTTGATTTGCCTGGCACAGATCATCTGCTGCATCATAACAGGTGCTCAGTCATCTGCAGGAGTGACAAGCTCCGTCCAAAGACCCTGGGTCTAGCAAAGTGCCTACAAGAGACGGATCCCCGTGGATCTTTAGTTGCGTGCGCAGCTGACCCTGCCGCACCTTCATCTCGAGGGAGGTGCTCCTCGCCAAGCCAGGCGCCTCTGCTGCTCTCTTCTTCTTCTCTGCTCCCTGTAAGCCATGAGGCATACCACTAAATCACCAGGCTCCATGATCCTGATGTTCTTCTCCTGCAGGACCAAAGATAGAGACGCATGGATTAGAATGGATTAACTTAGGCGCACTAAGAACCTCTCTTGGTCAAGTCTGAAGGTCCCTTCATGCATGCAGGAGAGTGTTGGCCACCACCTGGATGGCCAGTGTGTCGTGCACTTCATGGCTGTCCAAAAACCCCACCCACATTTGCCTCACTCCCTTTGACCGATTGGTGGCAGCTCCGGCCGCTGGATGCATGCTGTGTTTTCAGTTCAGGTATAGGCATTGTCCTAACCTGCACTGTAAGGCTGCACTATTAGCTTGAACCATGAGGGTCCAAACCTGAATAAAGACATTGCAAGGGGCTTTGAGTGCCTCCACCACTGACTGCGCCATGGAAACCTTTCACAAGGGGATTCTACAACTTGCCCAGTCGGCCAATTGTTCTGCTGCCTCCTAAAACGCACATTAATTTGCAGTCTGCACCTGAGGGGTGAAAGGTTCTGGAGCATTTGGTGGCATCCCCCGCCCCAGCTTGTGTACTTCCTTCAGTCTGTGCTGCCTTTCCCCCATGAACTCCCCCACCCCCTCCAGTCTCGCCCGCACTGGCGCCCATGCCCTGGCACTGCACTGAAAGGCAGCTGGGAGAAAGCGACTTGCCTGTGTCCAATGCGAATGCATGGCGTCCCTTCCTTGATACCCTATGGGCAATGCTCGCAAGCCCTGCATGAGGTTGTGTGCATTCACATCCGAGTTCCCCTCGAAGTTCTTTTCGCCAGGTGTATACCTTTTAAAGGCAGTTGTGAAGCACCCCGTTCTGAAGTCACGCCGATGTGGGCGGTAAATTTGACATGGGGGGATGATTCCGGCGAGTAGGGCTTATAATGAGATGCTAATGTATTGAAATTAGGCTCCCGTGTGGTGGCAGGAAACACGGCCCACCATTGATGGATGGATTGCAAACTGCTTTCACAACGGCGTAAAACTGATTTTTGACCTTCTTGCCATATTGTCCGCTCACGCTCACCATGACGCCCGCCACCAATGGGACCGGGTGTTTCCGCCCTCTATCATATAAGATCACATTCTTATATGGTTTCACATTCTGCAATCCAACCTGGAAAATAACTGAACCTAGAGCCTTTGCATGTAACATGCTGAAGTATTTTTCCACACCTCTCCTACACTGACAATGACGTTCTCTGCTTTCCCATTTTGACAAGGAAAATAAGATCTATAGGGTATTGGAGCCTGGGAAGGGAGGGGGAGCTAAAGGTGTGCTGTATTGAAACCTTAAAACAGTATATCTCCCAGAATTTCCCAGTTGGTGGGGTCTCACTACTCGCTGACTCCGAGTGCCCCGCAGCCGCTTCACGCTCGAATGAGTGCTCAGCGGCTGGAGGCGGGACTTCCGTCCCTCACTCAGGAGGAAGACTCACCTTAGAGAGCTGCCAGCCAATCTGATTGTCTGGCAGCTCTCTAGTCCCTGCAGCAATAGCGCTGCAGTGGGCAGAAATGAAGTTCATGAAGACGTCGGAGCCTAAGTGCGGGGAGCGGAGGCCAAGATAACTTTAAGGGACCCTAGGGTGGGGAGGGCAGGGAAGGTCTGGGGGAGTGTGATTGAGATATTGCAGGAGGGAGGGAGGTCTGTTGGTTTTTCGGTTCGTCAATTTTCGGGCTTTACCCATGCAAGGTCAATCTTCCCGCCAGACTAAAAATTGCGGGTGGGTGAGAAACGGCTCTTAAGTGGCCATTAATTGGTCACTTAAGGGCCTCAATCGACACCTTGCCCACCCCAGCATAAAATCACTGCACGGTCGGGACGGGCGGGAACCCAGAGGGAATCCCATTCCTTCAATTTCATTCTCCCCACCCCCACCTAAAAACCTGCTGACAGGACAGTGTAAAATTCAGGCTCATAGGGATCTCCCTTGGTTCTGCTTTCACTTTGATGGAATCCCTGATAAAGGAGCATAAATGAGTGATGGGACATGATTCCTTTGGGAGTTTCACTGATCTTCCACTGATTTTTTGGCTAAATATTATAATAGGAGGTTGGGAAGAAGGAGGAGAGACAGGACAAAAGGAGAGGAGAGAAGAGCAGGAAAAGGGAAGAAAGGTGGAGAAGAAATTAGAATAGGGAAGGCGGTATGGCAGTTGTGTTGCTGAACTAGTCATTCAAAAGTCTGAGCTACTAATCCAGACAAATGTGGCTTCCCCCAGTGAGAATGGCGTGTGGGAGTGGATAAGATTAGGCTGAGTCCACTTACCAATTTGAGGTGCTCTGTTCCCACCCAGCAGCACTTCACATTTAGCAATATTTAGGTTGGCCAAGGGTCCCGTCCCCCCGCCCCCACCGCCCCCCCTCCCTCCCACAGGCAGGCTGGGGCCCACTTTAAATTGAAAAGTCCTGACCCAGTGGCCCCAAACTTTGCATGGAGTCCTTTGGCATCCCCAGTCCTAGCCTCGCCTCTCCATCTGCACGCTGACATCAGCTGCCAAAGCCTTGCCTCTCGTTGATGTTATGACCACAGCCGATGTTAATTGCTGTGCAAATCAAATCCCAGAGGGAAACTTGGCTTACAGGCCAGAACCAATTTTTTTGGTAATCTGAAGCTAAGAAGAAGGCATACGGATCTCAGCAGTAAGAGGTCCAGTAATACTTTTGGGATTTTAAAAATTAAAAGTAAAAGATTTATTAATAAAAATAAAATAAAACTTAAGCACACAAGATTATAGTTACAAAACATTCCCCCAAAAACTCTCTACTTTGTCAAACCCATAAGTAAACACCTTCCAGGCAACACTCCCTTATAAATGTCACTATGAAATCCAATAATATTACACAAGGCAAGCTGCTGTAGCTTCAATAAAGGCATACCACATGACCTTTACCCTCTTCCACTCTGCAAGGGAATCCACTTCCGAATAAAACTGCTTGCTGCAGCCCAAGACTTTTCTGGTTTGACTAGATAGGTGATTCAAAATGCATCCTCTCCCAGCACAGAGCTCAAGCTATCTCAAAAAATCAAACAGCTACAGCTGTCTCCACCTATCTCAATGGCTTAGCAACTATCCACAGTAACTTTAATATACCTTTCTTCCTTTCATCTCCATTCCATTGCTCTCACACTTCTTTGAAACTGAAACCCTTCCACGTTTCAATCTTGTCTTTGCTTTAGGGTCTATAAAATACAATATCCCCACTACTGTTTACCTGTGGAACTCCTGCAAGATGCAAACATGTTTCTTTCCCCTTTTGACTCCCTTTTGATATTCAAACAAACTCTCAATTTACCTAAAAATGCAAATGTTAGATCTAACCTATTTGCTTGTGCCTCAAACTTAACACCTCTATCCCTTTTCATGTTTCAAACCCCCAGACAACCTGACTCCTATCAATCTTTTGCCCAGCTTAATTCAATCATACACACACAGACACCCAGCTTTCTTCACAGAATACCACAATATTCCCCTAAATATTTTTTTTAAATATCATCCATTGTCTCACTGAGGTTGTGCCAAGGGCCACTTCTTTGGGTCTCCCATATTCTAAAGTTATTAACCCAATTTCCTGCTTCCATCTGCCCGCTGGTCCTGCCAGCTTTGGGCTGAATCCAGCACTGGATTATTTAAATGAGGCCCAGGACTGAAAATATGTCGAACCTCATGCTGAGATCTCCATGGGGATTTCCCTCCCACCTGTACCCCTGCCCATCCCGAGCCTCCTCCTGTTCAAATCGAGGTCCATGAGCTCAAATCCCACCGTGGCAGTTTGAGAATTTAAATTCAGGTTCAAAACTGTGAAAATAAAAGCTGGCGCCATGAAGTTATTGAAACTGATTCATTAAATGTCCTTTAAGAATGGAAATCTGCTGTACTTACCCAGTCTGGTCTCTATGTGATTCCTGTCCCACGCCAACATGGTTGAGTTAACTTGATCTTGCAAGCTATTCAGTTGTATCAGCACATTCAAAAGCAAAAAGTAAAACCAGATGGCCCACTCTGCCACAACCTAGGCATTGAACCAGCAAAGGCACAGCTAGCACAGGCAACTCTGCTAAGTCCTTCTCACTAACATCTGGGAAATAGTGCCAAAATTGGGAGAGCTGCCCCACAGACGAGTCAAACAACAGCCTGATGTCGTCTTCACAGAATCATACCTTTCAACCAAAGTCTCAGACTCCTCCATCCCACTGACAGAACAACACATAAGAAATTATTCTTTCACGGGATGTAGACGTCACTGGCTAGGCCAGCAATTTTATTGCCCATCCCTAATTACCCTTGAGAAGGTGGTGATGAGTCACCTTCTTGAGCCATTGTAGTCCAATGTGGTGTAGATACACCCACAGTGCTGTTAGGAAGGGAGTTCCAGGATTTTGACCCAGCAACAGTGAAGGAACATTCCAAGTCAGAATGGTGAGTGGTTTGGAGGGGAATTTGCAGATGGCGGTGTTCCCAAGCATCTGCTGCCCTTGTCCTTCTAGATAGAAGAGGTCGAGGGCTTGAAAGGTGCTGGAAAGTACTGTCGATTGGTGGGGGTATATTCAGTTGAGAGAGACTGGTATACTGACACAATTGTATTTTACACAGTGGCCAGGATTTTACACCCCTCCATCTTGGGAGCAGGTTGGGAAGTGGTGCTTGGGGCCACAAAGTCAGGTGGGATAACGGGGGGCAGTGATGCTATGCCCATCGCCTTCCCACTGCCACTGGTCTTTCACCAGTGGTGCGTTAGGTGGTGAATGGTCTTCCCGCCTTGGGCCAATTGAGGCCCTTGAGTGGCCAATTAAGGACCACTTAAGGGCTTCTTCCTGCCACCACTAGTATTTTACCAGTGGCAGCAGATGAGCACTTCACCACATGGGGAGACCATCAGGTATACCCAGGTGGACTGCTTGCAGACTCGAGCCGGGATGGGCCTCCTGATTGAGCATCCTATGGCAAGGGCCACCCCCACTGGAAAACATCCCCTGCCCTCACGATTGAACACCATTCCCCTTATTGGTACGGTGCTCACTTACCTACACTCCGGGCCTCCTCAATGGCTGCTGCTCTGGGGACTGCTGCAGTCCCAGAAGTGGCCACCGCTCCTGGTGGCGCTGCTGGGACTGAAGAGCTACCGGCCCTTTGATTGTTAGGAAGCTCTTGGGGGGGACCTCCTGTCTTAAAGGGATGGAAAGCATGACTGCAGGCAGTTAACCTGTTCAATGTAAAGTCTGTGGTTGTGGCGTCCATTGCTAGTAGAGGCGGGGTTGCCACCCAACCTTCTGGTCGGAGTATGAGGTCACCACCATCCTGTAAAATTCTGGCCAGTGATGTACTGACACAGTGATAAACCAACAGCTTACATTGTAATCAACAGAAAGTAAAATCGGATGGTGCATAAAACATGAGTCTAGCTCAAAATGAGACTGATTTCAACTGGCGAGTCTCCCTGCTTGTGATAAACCGTGGTTTCAGGTCCAGGTGACAATACCCTTTGCTCATTGGTAGTACTCTGATCCAGAGAGACGAATACAAAATCTAAGCTAACACATGAGGGAATGTATGAGGGAATGCTGTCAAGTGGGCGTAAAAGATATCATACTTTAAGCAAAAGCAAAGGAGTTTTCTCCGATGTCCAGGCCAATATTTATCTCTCAAACAATGTCTTTAAAAAACAAAAACAAAAACTGACACTGCTGGAAATACTCAAGTCAGGTAGTATCTGTGGAGAGGAGCCTGACCGCTGAGTATTTCCAGCATTTCCTGTTTTCATTTGAGATTCTGCAATATTTTGCTTTGTATCATATCTGGTCATTGTCACATTGCTGTTTCTGAGACCTGGCTGGGTGCAAATTGGCTGCCATGTTTCCTACATTAGAACAGTGGTACACCTCACAAAGTACTTTTTGGCTGTAAAGCACTTTAGAGATCCTGAGGTTGTGAAAGGCTCCATTTCTTTGATAGCAGCTTTCATCTTTAACAGGTATTGCAATCACAGAGTGCCTGCATTATGATCAGCCAGCATTTTTAGTTTCACTATGAAATTTAATTTTGTTTCATGAACTATGACCACCTCCAACTAGAGCATATCTTACTGTTGAGTCTTCAGCCAACCTCTTTGCTCCTCGAAAGAGCACTAGGAAGTTATGAAGCTCTTGACTGTCTTTTTGTCTCAAAATGTGCACTTATACACTCATGTAACACTGAATGTGAATAATGTTAAATAGGAAAAGAAAAATCTACAATTACAGAACATTCTTTAATTCACTCAGCTCTTGAAATTCCATTATGGCAGAATCACATTCAAATACTAAACACAACAATTTGAGATTCCTTCACTACCACTTAACAGACTCCAAGCCTCTGAAATAAATGGATTCATGCCCTTTCTAAGAAACTCACTCACTTTTCCAGAACCACTTCATCCAATTCAGGTTCACAGGGAGTTAGAGCCTATTCCAACAGGCACTGGGCACTAGGCAACGTACACCCAGGATGGGACGCCAGTCCATCACAGGGGACACACGCACGGGGTAACAATTTACTGCAGCCAATCCACCTAACCATCGCATCTTTGGATGGTGGGAGAAAACCAGAACACCCAGCGGAAACCCACACAGACAGGGGGAGAACATGCAAACTCCACACAGACAGACACCCGTGGTCAGGCTTGAGCCTGGGTCGCTAGAGCTGAGAGACAACAGCGCTAACTATTACGCCACCATGCTGCCCTGTTTAGAAACTGCAAAAAGGAATTTCAATGCATTTCAATGTTCATGTG
This sequence comes from Cetorhinus maximus, assembly GCF_964194155.1. Lineage (NCBI taxonomy): Eukaryota > Metazoa > Chordata > Chondrichthyes > Lamniformes > Cetorhinidae > Cetorhinus > Cetorhinus maximus. The sequence continues at coordinate 166,264,084 of NC_135879.1, forward strand.
CTATTATCCCACTGTGCAATTTCAAGGCAAGTATCTTTGTTTTGTTGCGGAACTGCTGCCACATCCTCCGAATCAACATCCTGTTACTATATGAAATAAAAGCATAGGACAGCCACATAACATCAAGGAAAACACTCGATCTAATTTCCTATTACTGTGAAATGGGTGGGATGGTGGCTTTCAAGTAACCTTGAGGAGCTAAACAATTTAAAGTTGGATGCATATGTAAAATTATTCAATTGCAGTTCCCAGATTCTTTTGACCTGTAAAATAGTTGTGAATTAGAAAAAAAGAGTTGTAAAAAAAAATGGTCATTTTCAAAATCTGTTTCTTCAAAGTGTAAAAAGCCTGTTGAATGCTTGGCACATGCTGCATCTTTGTTTATATAACATACTATAAATCTTGTATCTTGTCAACTGGAGCATATCCTGGAATAAATTTAAGCTCAGAAAACTTTTGAATTTGGAGATGATTCAAATCTGAAGAACCACAAGTCTGAGGGATGGTGGGTGGGGGAGAGCAGAAGGGGTTGGAGGCTGAAGTAGGCTACTGGGATGGAAGTAGGCAATTTCGACCTACTTTTGATTGGAGGCCTCTGGAGACACTGAAGTTCTCTGAGCAAGATTAGTCCATCACTGGCCCATTCATCGCCAACTAATTTCTGAATGGGTCGTTCAATAGGTGTTAGTCTCTTAATTTGCTTATTTAACAGCTGGTGGACAGCATCAAGTCAGAAAACTACCCCGTTACCATCTGTACTGCATTTGAAAGCAATAGCTCCTCTCCACAACATGGGAATCCCTGTATCATACAAACATGATTTTAACCAAGGCATTAGCCCAATTATTTGAAATGGGTTAACACCTCCATTAAAACAGTGGAAAGGGGAACTTGATTCAAGTTTGTTAAACAATGGCGTACAATATCGCTTGCAGTAATTCCCGGGCCAATATCTCTGCTGCAGTTGCTGGCTGAGAGTACTATCAGTTCAGGCAGTCATTATCCCCTGTGAGAAAAGCAGCAGTGACAGATCTCCTGCTAACAATGATTAGTTATATTTCCCTGTCATGTCTTTCAGTAAATTTAAACAACCAGCACCCTTTTCAATCAGCTCTTTGACTCCCATCATTGGAGCAGTCAGGTTTCCATGGAATTTGCTGCACTTTGGGGCAGATGCACAGGAAAAGTGAATGACAAGCCCCTACATTATCCACCACAATGTGAAAAAAGTGCATATTTAATTGCAAACTGGCTCACTGAATCTAGCCAAGTAAAATACTAGAAACAATTCAATTTGGCAGCTGGTAGGCAATTGAAAATAAGCAAATAGCTTTTTTTCTGTTAGCAGTTTATTCAGCCCTACATTATATTTGTTCCTGAGATTGTAAAGACAATATGACTTGTCAAGTAACTTTTCTAATCAAGTTTCAAAATTTTAAAGGGCTAATCTTCAGATGGTTCAAATTTAGGCCAGGATTTTACACCCCCCCACCCTCCGATGGATGTGGCAAGCCATTTAAATCTCCATTCAGTTCGGCAAGACTTCAATATCCCACCGGGCGGGTTGGGCCATAAAATCCTTGCCTTAGGCTTGATATGCTTTCTCCCATCACTAAAATCACTGAGACTGCTCAGTCCTTCTTAGTTCAGAGAGTAAGACAAAGAAATCTTGTCACAGTGAATAAATATTCCCATTTATACAGAGACCTGGATCCTGACACCAAAACAGAAACAGATATACTTATGGGAGTGAATTATGTCGAGTCATCCTTGCATGTAGCTGCATGCTACTCTGCAGCATATGTGGTATGCACATAAATGTCAGATGTGCTCTATTTACTTACAAAATAATAACAATTGCCAGGCTGAAGGAGGGGATATAGCAGCCAAAGAGAAAAGTTGTGAAGAAAATGACTGACTGTTGCATAGTTAAGTTTATTCAAAACTGGAAGCAGGGTTATTCGTGGAGTTAGTCTATCAACCACCAATCACAGCTTGGTTTTGGGCACAGCTAGTTGAAGTCCAATTGTCAGTAGAAATTGAAATATAAATGTGGGTACTAACTGCAAGCCCTGGCAAATAAGAAAAGATTTATATGTTTTACCTTTTGATTACAAAACCATCAGAGAACTCAAGGGAGCAGACTGAGTCAAGCTGCTCAAAAGTGTACACGCTGAGCTGAAAGGGAGAAAATGAAGAAAGAAAAGGAAGCTGATTCAGAGGGGAGGAAAGAGTCGGGAGCAAATGGGAGAAAAGGTGAGAAAGCGAGATTGGGGAGAAAGAAAAAAAAACAATTCTGAATCATAAAATCATACAACCCAGAAGAAGCCATTCCATCCAAATTCAGCAGAAACTTGGTGGCATGTGTGTCTACTCCAGCCTAACCAATGGTCTTTATAGGAGCCCACTCCCTAGATCCACTGCAGTACTGGCAGTGCTCATTCACTACCCCTCAGCTCTACTGCCACCCATTGCCCCCTTACACATCAGAATACTTGTGCGATGGTTCAGCTTCCCAACCAGTTGACTTGGGAAGACCCTGACCATGATCTGCGACCAACAATGGGACTTCCTGATGCACCTCAGCAGTGGGATGGAATTGAGGATTGAGGCCCAATTTGGAATGAACCCCAGGCCTGTGAGTTTGGGCACGTATCATAGATGTACCGCCCACTTTGCAATGGGAACAAGGCAAATTTCTGCCCTTACTTGATGGCGAACTGCACTGTGAGCTGAAGAGAAGTAAAAAGAGATCCCAACTGAATTAAATCCAGTGAACTCTGCAATTTAAAGTTGATCAATGGGCTGAATTTAAATCATAACTTTTGCAGGAGCTACTTAATTGAATAATTGTCACTTACTTCAACAACAATTGTAGTAAAAGTACAGCTTTAAAAAGCCTTTGCCCACTTTGCTGAGTTGAGTGTGTCCTCCTCATGATCAGACCTTCTTGATGTGCTGTGTATATGATGCTTGACTAGTTGTTTCATACTCAATAGTGTGTTCTGTGGGTCTTTTTATCCAATACATTCATGCTCCTTTTAAGCTGTTGGTGTAGTTTTGATGTGTGTCCTCTGTATGTACTGTGAGTGCCCTATCCAAGTACTGTTTGTGCCCCTTGAAGTATTGTGTTTGTGCCCTTCAATTACTGTGCGATTCTTAATCTGTGCCTGTTTCTAAATGATCTGTGTACATACACAGAGATTCTCCTGTAGGTTCAGCTTGTTTCCCGAACTACTAAGCCAGTTAGAAATCATTTTGTTTGACATCTTTACAAGGAAGCTGATTTATCAATGAGGCTTTAAAATGTAAAAGGAGTGGTCAAGACTGTAGTTAAATATATGTATCGGCATAAATTCACTGAAGGGTTTATGATGAGCCTCACATAAATACCACTTACACCTCCCCAACAAATATTATAAGATACATCGGCAACCTGCTATCGCATTGCTTCTGGATAGTCTGAAGTATGTGATGTTTAGCTGCCAAGACGGAGCTGCATTAAATCTGACCAGTCTCTTTAACATCAGTGTCTGAGTGCTCCCTGTGGTGAAATGGTCTAAATCCAAGTAATTTTAGCTGCTTGTACATTTCAGGCTCCAGGTCAGAAGAACTCAGCATGACATGAATGACTTTCTTGCAGATAGTTTTGCATCTGTAATGAAGTGTGACAGTTAGAATATGACATTTGGAATATGAGGTTTTGGAGTGTGAACTGCAGAGCTATTTTAAAGTGTGGCACATATATATAAATGTAATAAATTTTCTGAGTCCTCAACAATAGATAAGAAACCTGACAAACAACAAGGGCTAAATTTAGGCTTATATACCTAGAAAAATATTCCTTAAATATTCTGCCATTTTGAGAAATATCAGAGATTATAATGTAGAGATTATTAAATAACATTCACTATATTTGAAAACACCATTTTTCCAGTCGCCCAATATAACTGAACTCCCTCATTCTTGGTATATTTTAGTAAATCTCTTCTCTCCAAACCCTTGATATGTCTAGAATTGAACACAATTTCAGTTGAGGTCTAATCAATGTTTTATAAAGGGTCAACATAACCTCCTTGCTTTTATAGAATCATAGAAGCACAGAATGGTTACAGCACAGAAAAGGGCCATTCGGTCCATCATGTCTGCGCTATCCCTCTGAAGAAGCACCCAGTGCCACTTCCTTGCCTTTACCCCATAGCCCTGCAAATTTTTCCTGGTCATATAATAATCCAATTGCCTCATTTGAGCCAGCCTCCACCACACTCTCAGGCAGTGCATTTCAGATCCTCAACACTTGCTGTGTGAAAAAGTTTTTCCCCATGTTGACATTGCCATGTTTGCCAATTACCTTAAATTTGTGCCCTCTGGTTCTCAATCCTTCCACCAATGGGAACAGTTTCTCCCTATGTACCCTGTCTACTTTGAGACAATAAAATGTTGTTTGAGAAGACGATAAGGAAGCAAAACATGTCAATACCTGATTTCTGTTTTTAAAACTGTTATGAGAATATTTTATTTATTTTAAAGTCTCTCCAGGCAACCTGAACAAGGTAAGATGGCAGCTGTTGCATGTGTAAAATGTTATGAGGCAAGTAGGAGAAAGAGTTAGGGAAAGCGGACACAATATACAAACTTTTTTAAGGGAAGTGAATTTGATAATCTGGCCATCAACTGAGACATTGGAATCGCACAGGGGGAGATAAGCAAAGATCTAGAGACAGAGATCCTCGTTGACACGGAATAGTTAATATGGCCTAAAGAGCAAGGAAATATTATAAACAATCAAGACAATAGAGAAATTGACATCAAGAGAATCTTAGGATGATCATGGTCAGGGGAAAAAAACTTAGAGGTAGAACTATGTGGAATCTGTTGTTCAGAAATTGAAACGTAAATACTTAACAACAATTTACCACAAGATGGATACAGGTAAAGGGAAAGCTGGAAAAAGCTAAATAGATGTATTACTGATTGAATTAATGTGCCTGCGAGCTACAAAAAGTAAGACCATAGGATTAACACTATGATGACAGACAGAGTTAAGCAGCTCGCAGAGAGAACTGTCACTGGAAGTGAAGATACTGAGCCATTGAAAGAAAGGATAAGAAGGTGCACTGTAGAGTTGTGTTGGCAGTTTAAGGAATTGAGGTCCGAAGTGGGTCAGCAGCAGGAGAGAGTAAACTGGAAGGAGTGGAGGGTGCCTATCCAGATGGATTCAGGTCAGGGAACTCATTTCATAGGAAGAGTCATTGAAGAAATATATAAATTTAAATATAAACAGAAATTCCACATTCCCTACCAGCCACAGAGCTCGGGGATGGTGGAAAGGATGAACTGAACTTTAAAAAAAAACATCAATCACAAAAGCAATTCAAGAGACAGGGAACAACTCATATTCTAATGCGCCTTAGGGCTACCCCAAGTAGGACCGCCGGGTTACCCCATTTGAAAAAATGACAAGGAGAGCAATGCAGTTACCCAAGGGAATCATAGTAGGAGGGGGAGATGTAGGACCACTAAAAGGAAGGGTGTGAGACTATGTAAGGGAAATGAGTAAGCAATTGCATGAGCTAAGGAAGGAAGTCAGAGACCGACAGGTGATTAATGATATGGGAACAGGCAAATCCAAAGAGCAACAATGGACCAAGTGGGGAATAAGGTGATGGTCAAGGTGAGCTCGGAGCGAACAGGCATGGACCATACAAGGTAATTATGACAGGTGATACATGCGCACTTGTAGATATGAGAACGGGAAGTAAATGGAGGCATTACACACAGTTAAAGACACATGGCAATTGACCAAGTGGTAACCCAGAGAACGGGAGCTGATGTTAATGTCTCCACAGATCTACAATCCAGGTCATGGACATATCAGTACTGGCAACAAGGTCGGGGATCATCACTGCTCATCCCGCACCGCAGGAGGAACTTTGGTACAGCACGGACAGTGCCGAATGCGATTTACAACGGGGAATAATAACTGTAACAGTAGGAGAACAAGTGCTTTCGAATTGTAGAAGGGTTTGCTTCAGATCGGGCGTGGGAGGTCCGCCATTATCCAGCCACCTTCTACATTTACTTCCACAGTCTGAGTAGAGATAATTGAAGCCCCTCAAACCACACCAACTGATCCACCTTGTCCGACTATGCATCCAGGACCGATGAATGTTTTGGTACTGGTTAATCAGAAGTTTTGTATGTTAATGTACACCATGAGCTGGTACCCATAGTCTTGAACATATCCAGAATTGCCCCACCCCAGTGGTGCTCAACCCATATTCGAGCACTATACACGGTTCTAATGGGCCAGCTGAAGACTGAAGCATCTCAGTTCAACGGCGAGATGTGATCAGGCTTGGGAGGGAACTGCGTTAAGTGCACCCTGATAAATGATGCTGCTACGATATTCAATACAGGGACATCAGTGGTTAATTCAGAACCTGGCAACTGTTGACCAGAAGGTCCGCACCCTGAGCTTTAAGCTTAAGGAGATTCTAGAGTGGGGACAGGGAATTCATAACACCCAACTAAATGCAGACCAGGACATGACACGGTTAATCCAAAGCCTGGCTACTGTGCTCGAAAGTCATGCAGGGACTATCAACAAACTGATTGAAATAGGGAAAAATATTTCAGACGAAGTGAGCAGAAATCATGTTTGCAGTACCTATGGATCTTGGGCACTGGAACAAGCCCGAGAGAATTTAAGACAGATTAATGAAGGGGTAGTTCCTTTATGGGTAACTAATGAGCATTTATTTAATCTTTCACGACACAAGGATCATGTCTTGACCGGTTGCTAGCTCAGAGGTTTAACACGCATATATAGAATGAATGTTGAATGTATAGTAAATAGTAATATGCTAATGGAATTATATTAGTAATACCTGTCATCCCTATGTCAACACCCGGCAGGACATTATATAGAGTAGAAAATATTGGTGTTATATGGGAGAATTACTATATTAGGTATCATGACATTCCACCATATGCAGTAGACATAGAAAGAAATATAGTTAGCACCACATTAGAAGATGTAGGATAGAGGCCACTGAAGTAGTATGTGCACACCCAATATATGAGACAGATGAAGCTAAGTGGATTTAAAGCAGCAGCAAACTGTACAATGGAAACTATATGGGCTGCAAAAGAACCGACCCATGTTGCATATACAGGGAATGGGAGATATTGTATCACCACGTGGCAGGAAAGAATCCAGTATGGGGGTAACCAGATATGCCCCAAATACAATCATTCGGTGTGCCTACACCTACAGGTGCCAGCAAGGGTGGGGAAGGTGGAACTGGTTGAAATATACAAGAGAGGAACGACTACTATTCAGGTCAAGGAAAGCCGTAAGAATAACCTGACAGTATTTGAACCAGTTCTCCTATGAAATTCCCCTATTACCAGAGCATCTCACCGTGATTCGGAGACAGGCTCAGCAGATATACAGAACTTACTATACACTGCAGCAACAGGTTAGAGCCTTAAAGATGGATGTTGAACAAATAGATTCTTCCACATGGTGGGAGGACCTGTGGAACTGGGGCTCAAACGTACAGATACACCCCTGGATTCGGATTATCTCCCATGTCCTAATTATACTTCAACTGATATTGATTATCTATCTAACATACTTGATTCATCGCACCCAGAAGTCACAAAAAGGATGGTGCTGGGGGAGTTTTAACAGGTGGAGCAGGAATCTGGTAAACCAGAGGTTCGGATTAAAGGACCAGATGGTCTGACCTTTACCCTTTACATGCCAAAACTGGATACCTGGCCAGTATCAATGGGCGGCGGTACGTAAAGGGGGGGAATGGACAACACTACTGTAGTTGGCTACCAAGAGCCAAAAGGGGGGACTGTTAGGGGGAAATAAAGGGATACAGTAATTATTAGGGGGAATATAGGGGTACAGTAAGAACTTATTGAAAGGGAATAAATTACTTAAAATCTCCAAGCACATTGGCAGTTAAAGGTTACCAGATGAACCCTGCACAGCCTTAGGGCCTGCAAACAACAGAAAGGCCTTGGGAGCCGGACTGCAGTCAGAGCATTGGCAATAACATAGATTAAGTGTGCTCTTCAACAGTTAGGGGAAGGACAGATGGTCCCAGTTTAGATAGGAGGGCAGATCTCTGCCTGGGTGAAAGTAGGGTGACCTTTGTACCAGAGACCTGTCTGTTTAATGTAAACCTATATGTTGACAAGTTCGGAATCTGGAGGATGTTCTTGTATGTGACCAATAATGTATAAATATGGTGAACACTTGTAGCTTAGCAGATTACTGTCTCAAGCTGTATTGAGATGGTGCTCTCCTTGTATTGCTCGAATAAACGATCGTAACCTGTACCTGAGTCTCCTGTGGTTCATTCATCAAAGACACCACAACAATGGTATCCATGCAAAACTGGACACAATACTCCAGTTGAGGTAAAACCAGTGATTTATACAGGTTTAACATAACTCTCTTGCTTTTATACTCTATGCCCATATTGATAAAGCCAAGGATGCAATATGCTTTATATTATATATGCACCTTGCTTTTGTAATTTTTCTATTAATAACTCCGTATGATTTTCTAAACAGCATTCACCCACAATTCTCTTCCTATACCCCTTTTAAAATTGTACCATTTAGTCCGTATTGTCTGTCTACAATCTTCCTGCAAAAATGTATCACTTCACACTTCTCTGTTAAATGTCATCTTTCATATATCTGCCCATTTTACCTATGTCCTCCTGATAGGTCTCATTATTCACATCATTGTTTATTACATTTCCAAGTTGCATATCATCTGCAAATTTTGAAATGATGCCTTGTATACTAAAGTCCAGACTATTAATAAATATCCCTATGGAACACTGCTGTATATTTCCCTCCAATCTGAATAACAACAATTCATCACTGTTCCCTACTTTCAGTTCTTTGGCCAGTTTTGAACTATGTTGATAACTGGGTTTATTTCACTATATGGTCCAAATAATTACATACACATTCAATATTCTTCAGATACTAATATCCCTTGTAAATAAACTCTTACAACAGCTGGATATTATTAATGAAAACTGTATCAATCCTGTAGGAATGTGTTACTTTTTAAAACAAAATCACTTTCTTGGTATAAATGCCATCATTTAACTCATAAAAGATTGTTTACATTTAAAAAGGGCAGGAACAGTATGGGAATCTGGAGAATAGAGAATTGTTTCAGGTAAGTGGGGTCGTTATGTTGATAAACTGTTTCAATAGCCCTGGAAGAAATAAATCCACTTCAAAGTGAGCAAGGGAACAATGAGTGAATGATTTTCAATACAAAGTATTCTAGCTGGTCCAGACTAGAACATGTGGCTTTCCCAAAAGAGCCTCCTGATGGTTTAATGGGTGAACAAGCCGTACGATGGAGGATGAAGCCACAAACAGCAGCAGGTCCTGGGTTTGAATCCCAGTTAGTGCTGAATAAACTAATCTGATTGATGCATGGAGAATAACACTTGGCTGAGGGGCCAGAAGGCTGCCAGAACTTCCATGAAACTGAACCCCAGTAAGAGTCAGCACTAGGACAGAAGTGCAGAGAGAAGGAAGAGAACCAGAAAGAAATAAGTACCGGCCTAAATGAAACCAGAAAATGCTGGAAAAATTCAGTAGGTCAGGGCAGAAAGAAACAGAGTTAATGTTTCAGGTTGGTGACCATTCCTAAGAACTGGAAAGTGTAGAACTTTAACAGTTTTTAATCAAATGCAGAGTAATGGGGGAATTGGGAAGCTTGAGGGAGGCATGTAGCAAAGAGCAAAAAGAGTTGTGATAGGGTGGAAGGCAGGAGAGGTTAAATGACAAAAGGGATAATGGTATAAGACAAAAGGGGATGATAATGGGACAAGTAAAGAAGAAAAAAAAAAGGGGTCTAGATTGACCTGAATAAGTCTCTGGGTGGACCTGAGCAACCCTGATTAAACCAGATAAAACATTTCTGTTCTGGGGTTGGTCACTCCACCTACTGTAATGTGATGTGGTTTGCTAAGCTAAGCAGAAATTCTCTATTGCAAATGATTTGTTCGAGAGGAAGCTTCAGGAAAAAGGGCCTTCCTGTTGGCTCAGCACTAAGCTTGCATTCAGATACTGGGAAAGTTCAAGCTCAGGAATTCCTCTGCAACAGCACTCACAAGGAGCAAGAAACAATGCTGTGAAAATCTGCCAACTCCCAGGTCATCGAGTGACTGACACAATCAATCACCATGGGCTTGTGGTGGAGCGGCACGTCCATCAGTGGACCAGTAAACTGCTGCTCAGCTTCAAGAAATTATCATCCTCAACCTAAAGTGGTTCTCTCCGGAATTATTGTGGAGAAGTGTCTCACAGCTATCTCTCTACACTGTTACATTTTCATTGCTGTTGTTACAGAACTGCTGCTGCAACATTAAATAAAGAAGCAAAATCTAACTGTAAATCAAATAAATTGTGTACTCATTTAATATTAAAGGATAACAGACATTCCAGTGATAGACTCCAGTGTATTCATTTTTCTCAACAAATTATATTCTGTATGCCAGGCATTCTCTAAGAATTCACACCACATCAGGTGTGCCTGTGATCTCTCATTCTCCATTTCACGTCACCAAGTAATTCTCAAGGAATAACTGCGCAGCCAACCAGAAATATAAAGGAATTCAGCACAAGGAAATACCTTTTTTATACAATTTAGAACATGTTAATGGAATGGTTACTTTCAACGACATTATTCATTCAAATGGTAATTCATTCAAATAGCATGATTAGTCAGAATAATCGGTCAGAATAATTGTTAGTCCGATTTTGTTTATCTGATCTAATTTTCCCTTCATCCTATCAAGACTTTGATTACATCATCACTGTCAAAACGTTGGAACTCCCTACCTAAAAGCAGTGTGTGAGTACCTTCACTACATGGACAACAGCACTTCATGAAGAAGACCCACGACCACTTTTCTCAAGAGCAGCTAGGGATGGACAATAATAACCAAACCCGGAGAATGAATTTTAAAAATTATTGCTGAGCTAAGTTTCAATGGGTGTCAGTCAACCTTTAATAAATTGCCAATATTGATGCATGAACTTGTAAAATAACGCATTAGGCTTTTGTGGTTAGGGTTTAAAAGCTGAGCCTTATTTTATAAGGATCTAGTGTTCACACAACTGCATGGATAGCAAGGTTTCCTAGGTGGTGATCAGAAGCAGGGTTCCTGTCTGATATTCACCTTAACAGCAGTGGCCTGAGTGGGGAACACTACCAATACCCAACGAAGATCAAAACTCACTCTACAACTGGGGTTCAAACCAGGACAATTCCTAGTCTGCATATAGCGCCGTGAACTCACTGTGTAAACTCACTGATGAATTGGGCAGAAAGTTAATTTGATCAATAAACATGATTAGAATCGTAATTTGGATAATTAGCTAGAATAATTTGCATAGTTAGATAGAACAATCACTTAGCCTGATTACTTAAGATGATTAGGCTGCCAACAATTTTGCTGTGTCTGCTCTGTCAGATATTTTATATTTGTGATGGAAGCCCAAATACATCAGATCACCCAGTCATATGGTAAGTGCAACCGTAATGCTCTTTCTCCTGATTAGCTGATAATCTAGTCCAAGGAATGGGTTTTCAGCCAATCATTGACCAAATTTTTAAAGATGTGGACTTCAAGTCCCAATCAGAGGGAATGATGGGGGCACAGGACATAGGTAAATTGATATTGAAAAGTAAAATAATACCAGGGTTAGAATAGTGAATAAAGTAGCACCTCAATACTCTGTACTCCAATTAAGCCCCTCCCCAGTTATTCATTGGAATCTCTGACAGGTTGAAACATAACGTTCCTTTACAGTAATGAGTTGCAGAGCTCAGAGTTCCTGAGATGTGAGGAGGTATCCATTTCTCTAGTAGCTGCAGCAGTTTAAAAAGCTGAGATTGGTCCAGCCAAGCCAGTTGTCAATCCATTTCTTGTTTGGAGACTTGTGCATTGTGGCTGATAATGCTATCAATTAATTCTGCCATGGTTTCCAAGGTGGTCACAGAAGGCATACATCGACCCTTACCAGGAATAAATCGTGACACCTGTGCATTACAGTCAAACTGGGCTCATGATTATCCAACAATTTATATTATCCGCTAGGAAAATAGAATATTTTGAAAAATATATTTTGTTTTTGAAATATAGATTTTATTAACATGATGACAAACCTAGTCCTAACCTTTCAGTTAGTGCAATACCATATATAAGGGGGTTTTCAGCCCCCTACATTTAAACTGAATTCTTGAGAAATTGCTGATTCAGGTTGTAAGAGCACTTTAGAACTACCAGCAATTTGATGGTTAAATTATTCCTAATATTTTTATTTTGGTCATGATTCATAAACTGAAATCCTACCCAGTGGAAAATTCAACATAGGTGCCAGTTGTGGATGAGGGAGCTGTCACAAAATGTAAGGTATTTTCAGCATTTGTTACTGTGAGGAAGTTCCAGCCATGTGACACCCCAATCAGGCCACTTGATAAAAATATCACTGAGGGATAAACAACTGGATGTAAATAGCACATATCAAACCATTTCACACCCAACTAGCCACTGCTTACTTCTCAATCATTTCTTGCACGTAACATTCATTGGTCTATTCAGAATTGCTGAAAAAATGCCAAAAATGTTTTTCCCAGGCATGAACTGAAGGAAACTCAATGTCATAAGAGTGTCATGGGAGAATAAAAATAGGAGAAGCCCGAGTTTGGCCTTCTGAGTTTCAACAAAGTTATCAGATCCAATTATTTTTCTGAACTGTCCATTTTAAAAGCCTATTTCTGTTCTCCATTGAATTAAGAGCATGGCTACTTGCTTTTAAACAATGGACATAGGCAATGGGTTAATAGTCTACTTTTATATTTTACTTAAGCACCTAAAAGCAAAAAAGCTTAGAGCAGTAATAAATAGCAGTGCTGCTCCCTTTGCAAAGCTGTCTTGAGAAACTGGAATGTACTTAAAAATGTATGATTATAGACATATTGGGGCATATGGGGGATTTCTGTAACAGGACTAGTACCTCTGAGACATTGTCAGCCACATACCCTGGTTTTGAATGTGGATAAGGCTCGTTGGTGTCCTCAGCTCTCACTTTTGCCTCCAGGCAGCTGGTAATGTACACCAGTGGGCATACCCTGGTACCTCGCCTCCACTGATGAGCTAAGCTAAGTGACGGTATCATCAGTTTCATTTGGTATAGATAAAGGACATCATCCCTCTAAGTGCATGAGGTCTAGCACGATCGGAGAGGCAGATGATCCGAGCAAGAGGTCAATAGCTCTGACCCAGGGCTGAAGGCAGCAAGATGTGTGACCTATGCAGGCACTCCCTTGATGAAGTGAACTTGTAGCTAGTCACCTTCGAAAAGATTGGGATCTTACTGAGTATCATCCCACAGTTAGCAATGAAATCTAATTGCAAAAATGCTGTTGTTCATGGTAGAAGCAGCTAGCGCAACATTGCCTTTAGCTCTCAGCAGGAGGAAGGAACCTGAAGAAGAATAGACATAATGGTGGGAGTCTATAAGGGGTGGAATTTGAACTTCGGTGGTGGGGGAACTGAATGTTTGTGGATGTGGTGCCAATCAAGCGGGCTGCTTTGTCCTGGATGGTGTCAAGCTTCTTGAGTGTTGTGGGAGTTGCACTCATCCAGGCAAGTGGGGAGTATTCCATCACACTCCTGACTCATGCCTTGTACATGGTGGACAGGCTTTGGGGAGTCAGGAGGTGGGTTACTCGTCGCACGATTCCTAGCCTCTGACCTGCTCTTGTAGCCATAGTATTTATATGGCTAGTCCAGTTCAGTTTCTGGTCAATAGTAACCCCCAGGATATTGATCGTGGGGGATTCAGTGATGGTAATGCCATTAAACATCAAGGGCCAATGGTTGGATTCTCTCTTGTTGGAGGTGGTCATTGCCTGACACTTGTGTGGCATGAATGTTACTTGTCACTTGTCAGCCCAAGCCTGGATATTGTCCAGGTCTTGCTGTATTTGGACATGGGCTGCTTCAGTGCCTGAGGAATTGTGAGTGGTGCTGAACATTGTGCAATCATCAGTGAACATCCCCACTTCATCCCTACTTTTATATTCCATTCCCCTTGCAATAAACAATAGAATTCAATTTGTCTTCCAAATCACTTGATGTAAATGAATGCTAACTTTTCCTGATTCAGGTAGGGTCATGGTCCAGGAGAGGTAGGAGGAAGTGTCTGCGAGTTCAAGCTCAGCCTCCGCGAGGTAGAGGTCAGTGCGCCAGACAACAACAGCACCACCCTTGTCAGCGGGTTTGATGACAATATTAGGGTTGGACCTGAGAGAACGGAGTGACTGGCTGCCATCCTGAGAAGGACCCCCTTATCCCCACTCTCTGCCTCCTGCCAGGCAGCCAATCTTCTATCCATGCTAGTACCTTGCCTCTAACACCATGGGCTCTTATCTTACTGAGCAGCCTCCTGTGCGGCACCTTGTCAAAGGCCTTCTGGAAGTCCAAGTAGATAACATCCATTGGCTCTCCTTTGTCTAACCTACTTGTTACCTCCTCAAAGAATTCTAACAGATTTGTCAAGCATGACCTCCCCTTGATGAAACCATGCTGACTTTGCCCGATTTTACCACACACTTCCAAGTATTCTGAAATCTCATCCTTAATAATGGACTCTAAAATCTTACCAACGACCGATGTCAGGCTAATCGGCCTGTAATTTCCTGTCTTTTGCCTCACTCCCTTCTTAAACAGGGGGGTTACATTAGCAATTTTCCAGTCCTCTGGGACCCTCCCTGACTCCAGTGATTCCTGAAAGATCACCACTAACACCTCCACTATCTCTTCAGCTATCTCCTTCAGAACTCTGGGGTGTAATCCATCTGGTCCAGGTGATTTATCCACCTTCAGACCTTTCAGTTTTCCTAGCACCTTCTCCTTGGTAATGGCCACCATACTCACCTCTGCCCCCCGACTCTCTTGAACTTTGGGGATGTCACTCGTGTCTTCCACTGTGAAGACTGACGCAAAGTACCTATTCAGTTCCTCCGCCATTTCTTTGTTCCCCACTACTACTTCTCCAGCGTCATTTTCCAGCGGCCAATGTCCACTTTTGCCTCTCTCTTACCCTTTATATATCTAAAAACCTCTTGCAATCTTCTTTTATATTACTGGATAGTTTACCCTCATATTTAATCTTCTCCCTCCTTATTTCTTTTTTAGTTTTCCTCTGTTGGTCTTTGTAGGCTTCCCAATCACCTGGTTTCCCACTGCTCTTCGCCGTATTGTATGCTTTCTCTTTAGCTGTTATGCTGTCCCTGACTTCACTTGTCAGCCATGGTTGCCTCGTCCTCCCTTTAGTATGCTTCTTCTTCCTAGGGATGAATTTTTGCTGAGTCTCCCAAATTACTCCCAGAAACCCCTGCCATTGCTGTTCCACTGTCTTTCCTGCTAGGCTCATCTCCCAGTCAATTCTGGCCAGCTCCTCCCTCATGCCTCAGTAGTTGCCTTTATTCAACTGTAATACTGTTACATCTGATTCCAGCTTTTTCCTCTCAAATTGCCGGGTAAATTCTATCATATTATGGTCACTTCCTCCTAAGGGTTCCTTCACCTTAAGCTTCCTTATCAAATCTGCCTCATTATACATCACTAAATCTAGAATTGCCTGTTCCCTAGTGGGCTCCACCACAAGCTGCTCCAAAAAGCCATCTCGTAGACATTCCACAAATTCCTTTTCTTGGGATCCACTACCAACCTGATTTTTCCAGTCTACCTGCATATTGAAATCCCCCATGATCACTGTAACCTTGCCTTTCTTACACGCCTTTTCTATCTCCTGGTGTATCTTGTGCCCCACATCCTGACTACTGTTCGGAGGCCTGTACATAACTCCCATTATGGTTTTTTTACCTTTGCGGTTCCTCAACTCTACCCACACAGATTCTACATCATCTGACCCTACATCATTTCTTGCTATCGATTTAATTTCATTTCTTACTAACAAAGCAACCCCACCCCCTCTGCCAACCTGCCTATCTTTTCGATAGAATGTATATCCTTGGATATTTAGCTCCCAGTCCTGATCTCCTTACAGCCATGTCTCCGTAATGCCCACCACATCATACCTGCCAATTTCAATCTGCGCCACAAGCTCATTTACCTTATTTCGTATACTGCGTGCATTCAGATACAACACCTTCAGTCCTGTATTTCCCGTCCCCTTTCTCATTGTCGTCCCTTTACCTGATGTGTTTGAAGTTAGATTCCTAGCCCTTTCCAAACACTCTGTCCTATTTTG
Source organism: Cetorhinus maximus (assembly GCF_964194155.1). Taxonomy (NCBI): domain Eukaryota; kingdom Metazoa; phylum Chordata; class Chondrichthyes; order Lamniformes; family Cetorhinidae; genus Cetorhinus; species Cetorhinus maximus. The sequence goes on from NC_135879.1 coordinate 166,280,431, forward strand.
TGTTCTGGAGACTTTAAAAGCCTCTCCTGGGCTCTCCTTTTTTCAGTTTTTTCATAATTTTCCATGAAGTTGAATCCACGCCCCCCCAACACGCTAACCTGCTGCTTTGTTTCCCATTAGTCATACTTCTTGGAGTTTTACCCTTCCCTCCCCCCCACTTTCTAGTTTAAAGTCCTGTTGACCACCCTATTTACCCTTTTCGCTAGAACATTGGTCCCAGATCGGTTCAGGTGGAGACCGTCCCAACGGTACAGATCCCTCCTGTTCCAATACTGATGCCAGTGCCCCACGAAATGGAACCTCTCTTTCCCGCACCACTCCTTTAGCCACGTGTTTACTTCCCTTATTCTCACATCCCTATGCCAGTTTGCACGTGGCTCGGGTAGTAATCCGGAGATTATAACCCTTGAGGACCTGTTCTTTAATTTAGTTCCTAATTCCTGATAATCCCCAAACAGGTCCTCTTTCCTAGTCTTACCTATGTTATTTGTCCCGACGTGGACCACAACAACTGGATCCTCCCCCTCCGTCTCCAATATCCTTTCAAGCCGGTCAGAGATGTCCCTTACCCTGGTACCGGGCAGGCAACATACCATGTGCGACTCTCGATCCTGCTTACAAAGGAAGCTATCAATTCCCCTAATTATAGAATCCCCTACAACTACCACTTGTCTTTTTGCTCCCCCCTCTTGAATGGCCTCCTGTGCCACAGTGCCGTGGTCAGCTGGTTCATCCTCCCTACAGCCATGTTCCTCATCCACACAGGGAGCAAGTACCTCGTACCTGTTGGACAAGGTCAAGAGCTGAGGCTCCCCTGTTCCTGAACACAGGATCCCTCTACCTGCCTCACTTGCAGTCACACCCTGCTGACCCTGACCACTGACCGGACTTGAGGTACTTAATCTACCGCCTCCTGATACAAAGCATCCAGGTTTCTCTCCCCCGCCCGGATGTGCCGCAGCGTCCGGAGCTCGGACTCCAGCTCATCAATTCCGAGCCGGAGTTCCTCCAGCAGCCAACACTTGCAGCAGATGTGGTCACTGTGGCTCGCAATGGGATCTGCCAGCTCCCACATCATACAGCTACAGAACATCACCTGCCCAGCCATCTCTACTTAGATAATTAATTATTAATTAGCTTTGCAGTGTTTTTTTTTCAAATTTGGTGCAGATTTCCTACCAAACAATCAGGTCACAGCTTTCCTGTGACATCACTTTTTCAGTTTTGGCTTCAGTTACTCTGTGCCCCGAGGTCACCGCTTCGGTGCTCCTCCCTCTGAGTCTGCTCCCTAGAGACAAGGCCACGAATCCCCGAGGTAAGCTAGATTTATACTCACCGCTCCGGTGCTCCTCCCTGGAGACATGGCCGCGAATCCCCGAGGTAACCTATGTATGTCCCTTTGCAGATCCTTCATGTCCCCTTCACAACTTACTTTCATATCTATCTTTGCATCATCAGCAAATTTAACAACCAACATTCAGTTCCTTCATCCAATTCATTGATATAAATTAAAAAGTTGAAGTACCAGCACTGATCCCTGTGGAACTCAACTCATCACATCTTGCCAATCCAAAAATGATCCATTTGTGCCTACTCTATGAGAAGGATTTTCCTCTCATTGGGCGGGCACGGCAGGTGGGCCCGGGACTGGCTGTGAAACAGTCCGCCACCCGCAATCAGGCCCCGACCGCAATTTCACACTGGCTGGCCAATTAACGGCCAGCATGCGTGAAACGCATAGTAAAAGCCTCAGCGTGCCGGGGTGGAGGTGGGAAGGACCGCAAGCGCTGAAAGCTCCCTGAAGGCACAGAGCTACCTCAGGGAGCTGAAGATTTTAAAAACAAAATTAATGATGCTAAAAATCCAGGGAAACCAATTGTAGTCACTCTACTATCACTCTATTGATCAGCTAACTCAGCACAGACTGGAACTCGAAGCTCAGTCATTCCTGATGCAGGTGACTCAGTAGCGCATCACAAAAGCCATTTTTAGTCCACTAAGTCATTGGGTGAGCTGAGGAAATACATCCAGATAAAGGATATGAATTAAAATAGAAAAAGCGATAATGGCATTGATGTCATTTCCTTGTACACTCACATCCACTGGGCACCATGAGAAAAATTTGAAATCATTTAAAAGTCCATAGGCAAAGGCTTTAATTGTTTTCTTTATTCTTTCATGGGATGTGGGCATCACTGGCAAGGCCAGCATTTGTTGCCGATCCCTAATTGCCCTTGAACTGAATGGCTTGCTAGGCCCTTTCAGTAAGCAGTTAAAAGTCAACCACATTGCTGTGGGTCTGGAGACACATGTAGGCCAGACCAGGTAAGGACAGTAGATTTCCTTCCTGAGAGGACATTAGTGAACCAGATAGGTTCTTACAACAATCAATGGTAGTTTCATGGTCACCATTACTGAGACCAGCTTTATATTCCAGATTTATTAACTGAATTCAAATTCTACCAGCTGCTGTGGTGAGATATGAACCCATGTCCCCAGGGCATTAGCTGGGCCCCTGGATTACTAGTCAGCAAAATTATCACTACGCCACTGTCTCCAATCTTACTCAGGCTCCGATCTCTATTTGGGGCTTGGTAAATTCATTAAAGTTCCCTCCAGATGTTGGGATGAACTTTTCATAAGGAATAGTAGCAGTAGACCATAAGGCCTGTCAAGACTGCTCCACCATTCAATGTGATTGTAGCTGATTTTTGCTCAACTCCACTTTCCTGCCCGCTCCCCTTGATTTGCTGAGAGACCAAAAATCCGACTATCGGAGCCTTAAATATACTCAGAGATGAAGCATCCACAAGCCCCTGAGTTAGAGAATTACAAAGATTCACAACCACTTAAGTGAAGAAATTTCTCCTCATCTCAGTTCTAATGGCCCCTTATTCTGAGAGTGTTGCCTGCATGTTCTAGATTCCCCAGCCAGGGGTAACAAGCTCTAAGCATCTCCCTGTCAAACCCCTTCACAATCTGGAAACATTTATTTATTTTGCTTCCAACTTCCGCCCCTCCATAATTTTCACATGGTCCATCACTGACACTTCCCTTCCTTTCCTTGACCTCTTTGTCTCAATTTCTGGTGATAGACTGTCCACCAACATTCATTACAAGCCTATCAACTCCCACAGCTACCTCGACTACAGCTCCTCACACCCCGCTTCCTGTAAGGACTCCATCCAATTCTCTCAGTTCCATCGCCTCCGTTGCATCTGTTCTGATTATGCCACTTTCCAAAACAGTTCCTCTGACATGTCTTTCTTCTTCCTTAACTGAGGTTTTCCATCCAAGGTGGTTGACAGGGCCCTCAACCGTGTTCGGCCCATCTCCCGCGCATCTGCCCTCACACCTTCCTTTCGCTCCCAGAACCATGACAGGGTCCCCCTTGTCCTCACATAGCACCCCACCAGCCTCCGCATTCAAAGGATCATCCTCCGCCATTTCCATCAACTCCAGCATGATGCCACCACCAAACACATCTTCCCTTCACCCTCCTGTCGGCATTCCATAGGGACCGTTCCCTCCGGGACACCCTGGTCCACTCCTCCATCACTCCCTACACCTCAACCCCCTCCCACAGCACCTTCCCATGCAACCACAGAAGGTGCAACACCTGCCCCTTTACTTCCCCCCTCATCACCGTCCAAGGGCCCAAACACTCCTTTCAAGTGAAACAGTACTTCACTTGCACTTCCCTCAATTTAGTCTACTGCATTCGCTGCTCCCAATGCCGTCTGCTCTACATTGGAGAGACCAAACGCAGACTGGGTGACTGCTTTGTGGAACACCTTCAGTCTGTCCACAAGTATGACCCAGACCTCCCTGTCACTTGCCATTTCAACACACCACCCTGCTCTCAAGCCCACACATCTGTCCTTGGCCTGCTGCAATGTTCCAGTGAAGCTCAACGCAAACTAGAGGAACAGCAACTCATCTTCCAATTAAGCACTTTACAGCCTTCCGGACTTAACATTGAGTTCAACAACTTCAGATCATGAACTCTCTCCTCCATCCCCACCCCCTTTCTGATCCCCTTTTTTCTAAGAATTTATAATTTTTTTAATATATATTTTTCTTTTCCCGCCTATTTCTATTATTTTTAAATTTATTTCCATCCATTGTTTTATCTCCACCTTTTAGCCCATTTCGATCCTTTCCCCCTACCCCACCCCCACTAGGGCTATCTGTCACTTGCTCATCCTGCTTTCTACCCTTAATGTCACCAACAGCACATTCCTTAGCTAATATCACCTCCGTCAACACCCCTTTGTCCTTTTGTTTATGACATATTTGGCAATCTCTTCTTTGCCTCCACCTATCACTGGCCCCCTATCCAGCTCCACCTGTCCCACCCCCCTCAAACAGCTTATATTTCACCTCATTTCTAATTTTCTTTAGTTCTGATGAAGAGTCATATGGACTCGAAACGTTAACTGTGTTCCTCTCCCCAGATGCTGTCGGACCTGCTGAGCTTTTCCAGCTATTTTTGTTTTTGTTTCGGATTTCGAGCATCTGCAGTATTTTGCTTTTACCCTTCCCAATCTTGTATGGTTGACTAACGCCCTTTAGGGAAGGAAATCTGTCGTCCTTACCTGATCTGGCCTACATGTGACTCCAGACCCACAGCAACGTGGTTGACTCTTAAATGCCCTCTGAAATGACCTAGCAAGCCACTCAGTTGTAACAAGCTGCTACAAAGTCACAAGAAAGGAATGAAACCGGACAGACTACCCGGTATCAACCTCGGCACCGGAAATGAAAATGGCAATCTCAGCCCTGTCGACCCTGCAAAGTCCTCCTTACTAACATCTGGGGTTAGTGCCAAAATTGGGAGAGCTGGAACACAGACCAGACAAGCAACAGCCTGACATAGTCATCCTCACGGAATCATACCTTGCAGATAATGTCCCAGACACCACCATCACCATCCCTGTGTATATCCTGTCCCACCAGCAGGACAGACCCAGCAGAGGTGGCGGCACAGTGGTAAACAGTTGGGAGGGAGTTGCTCTGGGAATCCTCAACATCAACTTCAGACCCCATGAAGCCTCATGGCATCAGGTCAAACATGGGCAAGGAAACCTCCTGCTGATTACCACGTACCACCCTCCTTCAGCTGATGAATCAGTGCTCCTCCATGTTGAACACCACTTGGACGAAGCACTGAGGGTGGCAAGGGTGCAGAATGTACTCTGGGTGGGGGACTTCACTGTTCACCACTAAGAGTGGCTCTGTGGCACCACTACTGACTGAGCTAGCCGAGTCCTAAAGGACATAACTGCTAGACTGGGTATATGGCAGGTGGTTGGGAATCAACAAGAGGGAAAAACATACTTGACCTCATCCTCACCAAACTACCTGCCGCAGATGCATCTGTCCATGACAGTATCGGTAGGAGTGACCACCGCACAATCATTGTAGAGATGAAGTCCTGGCTTCACATTGGAGATACCCTCCGTTGTGTTGTGTGGCACTACCACGGTGCTAAATGGGATAGATTTTGAACAGATCTAGCAACTCAGGACTGGGCATCCATGAAGCGCTGTGGGACATCAGCAGCAGCAGAATTGTACTCGAACACAATCTGTAACCTCATGGCCAGGCATATCCCCCACTCTACAATTACCATCAAGCCAGGGGGGTCAACCTTAGTTCAATGAAGAGTGCAGGAGGGCATGCCAGGAGCAGCACCAGGCATTACTAGAAATGAGGTGTCAACCTGGTGAAATTATAAAACAGGACTACTTGCATGCCAAACATTATAAGCAGCAAGTGATAGACAGGGTTAAGCGATCTCACAACCAACGGGCCAGATCTAAGGCCTGCAGCCCTGCCACATCCAGTTGTGAATGGTGGTGGACAATTAAACAATTCATTGGAGAAGGAGGCTCCACAAATATCCCCATCCTTAATGATGGAGGAGCCCAGCACAGCAGTGCAAAAGATAAGGCTAAAGAATTCGCAACAGTCTTCAGCCAGAAGTGCCGAGTGGATAATCCATTTCGGCTTCCTCTGGAGGTCCCCAGCATCATAGGTGCCAGTCTTCAGCCAATTCGATTCACTCCACGTGAAAACAAGAAACAGCTGAAGGCACTGGATACTGCAAAGATTATGGGCCCAGACAATATTCCGGCAATAGTACTGAAGACTTGTGCTCCAGAACTTGCTGTGCCCCTAGCCAAGCTGTTCCAATACAGCTACAACACTGGCATCTACCCGGCTATGTGGAAAATTGCCCAGGTATATCCTGTACACAAAAAGCAGGACAAATCCAACCCAGCCAATTACAGCCCCATCAGTCTACTCTCCATCATCAGTAAAGTCATGGAAGGGGTCATCACCAGTGCTATCAAGTGGCATTTGCTTAGCAATAACCTGCTCACTGACGCTCAGTTTGTGTTCCGATATGGCCACTCAGCTCCTGACCTCATTACAGCCTTGGTTCAAATATGGACAAAAGAACTGAACTCCTGAGGTGAGGTGAGAGTGACTGCACTTGACATCAATGCAGCATTTGACAAAGTGTGGCATCAAGGAGCCCCAGCAAAACTGGAGTCAATGGGAATCAGGGGGAAAACTCTCCACTGGTTAGTCATACCTAGCACAAAGGAAGATGGTTTTGGTTGTTGGAGGCCAATCATCTCAGCTTCAGGACTTCACTGCAGGAATTCCTCAGGGTAGTGCCCTCAGCACAACCATCTTCAGCTGCTTCATCAATGACCTTCCTTCCATCATAAGGTCAGAAGTGGGGATGTTCACTGATGATTGCGCAATGTTCAGCACCATTCCTGACTCGTCAGATACTGAAGCAGACATAATGCTTCCAGCTATGACTGGCATGCCCCACATGCCACATCTGACTGACAGGGCACTAGTGCAGGTGTGCCGTGCAAGTGTTGGAAGCATCTGAGTGGGCGGAACATATCATCAAATAGTGTCTAATGTTGACTTAGCACAGACAAACTGCCATTTTGGACCTCGCAGGTCCAGTTACCACCCTCTCTTAATCACTCCCAGCTGAATATGTGTTCAACGGCATGACAGACGTCTCATTAGCACTTTCAAAGGGATCACCATCCAACTTCCAGGTGAAGTGTTTCATACTCTCTTTTGCTGGTACAGATTCTAAAAATTCTAAGGGTATTAAAGGATATGGGAATAGTGTGGAATGGTGGAGTTGACTTAGATGGATCAGCCTTGATCATATTGAATGTAGGCTTGAAGGGCCGAAAGGCCTACACCTGCTCCTATTACGTTTCTTAAGAATACATGGTGCTACTGGAAATAACATCTTAATTGATGTTTATAGATTAAAGATTCAACCTATTGCAATAAAAAGCACGAAGATGAGTAGTGCAGTTGTTCATAAAACAAAGTCATTAGGTCCAACAGAATGATGTATAAGATAAAAGCAAAAAACTGCAGATGCTGGAAATCCAAAACAAAAACAAAAATACTTGGAAAAACTCAGCAGGTCTGGCAGCATCAGCGGAGAGGAACACAGTTAACATTTCAAGTCCGTATGAGTCATACGGACTCGAAACGTTAACTGTGTTCCTCTCTGCAGATGCTGCCAGACCTACTGAGTTTTTCCAGAATGATGTATGATATGCCCAATGTCATTTTTACCATTGACTTCAATCGGGCAGGCTGATCCACTACCACCTGCTTGCTGCTCCTGCTAAAGTTGGAATTCAACCCCTGTGTTTTGTAATGTCCTGGTTCAGAGTAAATGCTATTAATAATGCAGAAAACAGAGTTCATTAAAATAATTGATTAGAACCATTAAACCTTCTGAGAATCTCCCATCCATTTCATAACAATGATATTTGGTAAAAGAGACTGAGAAAAGTCAGCCCTGTTTTATTTGTGATTCAATTAGTCGAATTAGCTCTTTCTGATCAACGTTATATTTGAACATCATAAATATTCAAAAATATGGGTTTCTGAATTCAGGTGGAGCTTACCAGATGCTAATTGCCAAATTTCCTTTGTGTACTGCTCATTAAATCAAATAGCTCACACTTCACTTCCTCTTATCAGACTTATCAGCCAGCTGTATGAGATAGCAAGGTGTTCATCTGTAGTTAGCTGAATAAGTGTCACCTTAATTCCAGCAACACAGTAAACTTTTCCAATGCTGTTACTGAGTTGGAAAATATATATATGTGTGTGTGTGTTATACTGAGAAATATACAGCTGCAAAATAACAGTAAAGTTGCTCTGAGCTCCGGCAGTGAACTGCTCAGCATTTAAAGTACTGATCAGTCGTTGGGTTGTTGAATGTGCATCAGGCAGTAATCCAACATATATATGTGTGTGTGTGTGTGCATCTGTGCATATGCGTATGCGCACACATGTGTATGTGTGTCTCCATGGGTAAACCAACTTCTCTGCGACCTTTGCTGAAAGGTCCATGTGGATGTGAGGTCATGCCCTTCAAAGCCCTCAGTATAGCCATTCTGACTGACTCTGGTAGTGTTGAGGCTGCAAGCTGCACCAGTTCCTGTTCTAGAAACACAGATCCCACGAGACCCAATCAGGGGCAGAACCTCCATTTGCCCTTCATTTTGACATGTTTATAGGGAACACTGCATAACCAATGGTGTCCAGTATGCTGAAGGAGAAAACAAATACCAGACTGGATTTCAATGTTAAAACTGGTCCCTAGGGTAAGTGTGCCTACTTGGGATGGGGTTGCAGGCTCTAGGCTGAGACTTGGGGCCTCAAAAGCAGAAGTGATTTTCTTTAAAATGTAAGACAGGCCACCTAACAATGGCAACCAAGGATAGTTACATTATTTTTTTTCTGAATGACCCAGTACCCCAGCCCATACTCTATGGTCTCTTCTGGTGGGGAAGAACCCCTACGTGTACCCTGAGGAAAGGCCCACTTTTCATGACCCCATGCTTTCACCCTACAATCTTTGTCATCAATTCACAGCAGGTGTACCTTGTTATCTATACTAGGATGCAGTGGCCCACTCATTTTTGCGGCTTCATTGACTTGAAAACTAGCCAAATGGCTGAGATACCTGAGAGCCATTGGCGTCCCAGGAATTGAGCATGAGTCAGGAGGGGAAGGATAAGAGCAGGTGAGAAACTCTGTCTACAAAGTAACACAATTATTAATTAAAGTGAAAGCATATTTATAACAGTCCTCAACCATGATGTGTTAAAAACATTTTTATAAATTGTTATGTCCCGAGTATGTGAGAGTGGGTGCTGCCACTGACCCCACCAAAGTTCATGCGGTCTGAGAGCAGGGCCTTGAAAAGTAGACAGTTGGCACTTTGGGATGGATCTGAGGCACTCTCCTGACAGATGAGGCTATATAGTGCAGCATAAATGAATGGGATGGGAGGGGGTGGTGTTGGGTTTGCCCCAGAATGTGCCAGCTCCCTGTGGCCCCTTTAAAAGATGGCCACATTTACTTTGGGTGTTCATATCCAGATCCAAGCCTTCCCTCCCTCCTCCATGGTACCTGATGTATGATGTTGTGTTGCCTACATGCCATTGTAATGTAAAGGTGTTCAGCAGAGCAAAGGTTAACATGGGACTGGAGAAAAGCATAGTCCACCATATGATGTATAGAGTCGCTTGGTAATAGACTCGTAGAACAATCTAGAAGAGACCAGCATGGGAGTAGCAGGGCCATGCATGGCAGTAACTGGGGTCTGTACATAGTTAAAGACTACCAATAAATGGTTCAAGTTTAAATACAAGTCTCAAGATCTCATAACTGAGACATCAAATGAACCCATAGCACAACAGTACCCAAGCACCAACATGGAGCCAGGCACGCCTCTCTCTCCCTCAGCATGCAAGCCTCTGATTTTTACACTGGGTACCCTACAAACTGAGGACATGTGAACTCTCAGCTTTGAGAGTCCCTGCTCACCCCTTCAAGTGCATAGACAGAGGTCACTCACTGGGTCCCCTAGAAATTCCAGTCCTAGGCTAGGATCCAGCGGATCCAGGTCCCAGCAGTTATGGCATGATTCCACCAGAATGGCCATGCAATTCCTTATTACTTCGGACAGTGAACCTCAAATTCAGTCAGCACTGCTGATCGCCATAGTTACTGATGGCATGTAAAGTGTGCCCAATGATTCTCTCCATTCATGTCAAATCATCAGGAAAATAAAGCTGGGTTGATTGGGAGAGGAAAGATGTAGGTTTGGCTCCCCCTTCTGATGAGTAGGAACAGTTTCTTGACTGAATAAAGTTTGTTTTCGATGGTAACTTATTAATTATCCAAGTCACAAATTTAATTGTCAGCCATTTTCTGAGCAATTTCACAGCCTCTCTCACATACGTTGATATATTGTATTGGAGATAAGTGTCACGGTTGATCAGCATGATGTGGTAATATGCAATTAAAATGTTAAGTGCATATTGTTTTTATTCATAGTGAAAATACCTAAACCTGCTGCACATCTAAAGTGCCACTCACCAATCAGACTTTAGTGATTTTTGAGAGAACACATTATACAGTCATGTACTGGTGACCCTTTGGTGTGGGAATAATTGGTGACAAAGTTACACTGTGTGACATTGTGACTAAGTGACACTGGAGGCTCATGCCCGCAAGGAAGTAAAAAGGAGACTACACAAATTTACCAATATTTTAACTAATATAACATTATTGCTATTTGATTATCATTTGCATGAAGCAGTAATCATGACATTTCTTCGCTAAAATCCACAAGAAATTATATTAAATATCCCTCTGTATTGTTATAACAATAATTATGATCTAAGTGCTAATACTTGGTTGAATAAAAAAATGGGAAAGAGTTTCTGCTTTGGACACAATCCAGAAACTAGGCATGAATTGTGTTGAAATACTGCTGTTAATATGAAGTGAAATGATGCATCAAGTTTCTGCCCAAGCTCATTTGCATAACCACAAACATAATATTTTCCTTGAACCAGCAGAACCAGGCAGCGATTTAGAACATAATCGTTTTTCTATTATCTTTGCATTAAAAAATATTGATTGATGTACTGAAGAATGGAAACCTGGGACTATTTTATGAATACAACTGAAAAGGGTTTTAACAATTTACCAGTTTCATTAGTGTACCTTTTTCAGTATCTTTGGAAATTCAATATTTTTAAACCTGTAAAAACTTTTAAACCATGCCTGCTAGTGTCTGTGGGCCCAAAAGAAAACTAATTTGATTTGAAGGGGTTCCTCCAACCAATGTAGATGGATGCAATTGTTGAAAACGGGCCTTGCTCATTATTTTGATCTGGGGAGTGGCTGGTTTTGTAGGCAGAGCTGGTCGTCAATGCAATATTTTTAAAATCAATATTATAGATCACGGAAACTCAATTTACACTTTATCCAATTTGTGTATAAAATTCTGCCACCTTTTGCACTGGTTTGGCCAATGTCAGCCAGATTGCGCTAATAAAACTAGTGGTAAACTAACACAAACTTTAGGTTAATGTATCATTTTTGATGTTAATTTACAGCTAAAAATAAACCTATTGTGCTAAATTCATTGTGTTACTCATTATTCTTGGAATGAGATTGATTGAGAATTGCACAGCCTTTGGTGGTTATTTGGTACATGTAATCAATCAGTTTCCAGCAGTGCCATCCTTCTTACTTAATCTCATTTCTGCTTTTTGGCACCTCTTTGCTTATCTACAATAAACTTGATTTATTTCCCTGCTCCTCCTGTCATGATCCTGACCTGATAATTTGTATTCCGGCATCTATATTGTATTGATATTGTCAATACATAAAGCTGCTCAAGATGGACAGGTACAAAAGCCAGGCTTGTTTCCATACAGGTAATGTCTGTAATCAATTTATATATGGATTAAAAGAATTCTTAACTGGCTGATTACTGGATCCAAGAGCGGACTCAACATGGTAGTGATTAGAAGTAAATGTTCATCTGGAATTGGCTTTGAATTGAGATTCAGTAGCTGAAGTTCCAATCCCAATTCTGTCAGCTAGTGTTCTATCAAATGATACATCATGCTGACACACACTCTTTGATAGAACTTTCAATTAGTCCCATTCCTCTGCTCTTTTCCTATAGCCCTCCATTTTTCCGTTTTTCCTTCCTAAGTTCCACCCAGTAGAAACACAAATTTGACTAAAACTTTGATACCCCCATTGTATCTAGGAGGGGGTATTTGAAGGAGGCCTCACTGGCTTCCTAGCCTGCTGCTGGGAGGCCACATGCAGGCACCTGCCGGCTTTGGCCTCAGTGAGGGCCCTCTCCACCATCGGGAAGATCCCGGCAGTGTCACTAATATGCCCCGAAGTGGGAAGTTAATTAATCCCAATTGGCAAACCACCACTGCTGGGTGAGTAGGCAATGCCAATCAAACCTCACCTCTGGCAAAATGGCTTGGAAGTGGGAGATAAATCACCCGACACACAACTTTCAGAAGTTCCTCGTCCTCCTGCCTCCTCCGTGGGACTGTTAAAGTTCCACTGTAACAGCTGAATTTTTCCATCCCATGGAGGTTGGAGCTGGGGTAGCCAGAAAATAAGGGGGAGCCAGGTGTGGATGGCTCCCCGATGCATTCCTGCCTCCAGGGGATTTTCCCATGGTTAAGTTGGAAGCAGGAACAGCAGCCAATTAGGAGAATAAAGGCATGGAATTAGGGGCCATTTTGTGCTGATGCTGGTATTTTCCCAATGGCAGAGCAGCCCCTATTCCAAATGCACAGGCCACCAGCTCATTCACCCGTTGCAGACCAGAAGGCCTACGGAACCAGATGTTCACATCCAATTGACAGGATTGTCCATGTAATACCCAAATCTACTCTGCCCAAGGAGGAGGAGGAGACAGACTATAAATGAAAGAGAATAGAATGGGCATGAGGCCCTGTCATATAGATCTACTCTGCAGATGGTCACATGTTACATGGTTAATTGCAGAGTTTCTAACTTGTTGATCATAACACCACAGATATAGGATGCAGGTTCTCCACACTAGGTACCATGTGCTGGAAGCTAGTCGGCACACTTACCAATGTCTTCAAAGTCTTTCTTTTATAAGCAGCCGAGATCCAAATTTCTGTCCTTATCAGCTGAGAATCAATAGCGGCTGATCTTCCAAACATCTGGTTTCTGCTCTTCTGCCTCTAACCTCTGTTCCTGTTCGCCCTGCTTTATGTGCCACCTAACCTCAAACTCCTGTCCCAGGGTGAATGTACCTGTGTTGCTGGGGTAGAATGAAGGGTGGGCTCCCAATCTGCTAATTGCTGAATTTATGGACTGTAAAGTCCACTAGTTGGGCCCACTGGCCTCTGCGCTCAATTCCCTGATGCATGCATCTGGTGAGTAACATTCACACTAAATAATCAATTTATTCCCTTCAATTTTCCCCTCCTGGTTGCACAAGCAGAGTATCTTCCAGCACCTTATCAAGTGGCCACCAATTATCATGAACGAAGATGATAAAAAACAAATGAGCATTTGAGTTTCCTAGCCTAATCCTCACCCAATACCTGGAAGAGCATGCACTTTATTGCACACAAACCTGGATAACAGTCAGGAACAGGGACTTTGCATGTGGAACTATATCCCAGTGTGACAAATGTTTCCGGAGAAAGGAAAGATGGAAAAATAGGGAGCACATGGGGAACCAAAGAAAAAAATAGGAACCAACTATAATAAAGTTAAAGGGTGGAATTGTCCCAGATTTGCACTAAGTGCGGTAATGGGTGGGTAAAATGACATTTTACCCGCCGGCCGCGAAGGCAGGTTTTCACACCATGTCATCCCAAACCCGCCACATTATTTATGCATTCCCAGGAAACACGGCGTTTCTGTGGCACGTGGACTCTCATTCACCTGCCATGCCATCACCCCATCGCTTCATCACACCGGATGCCATATTTAAAGATCAGCCGCACGCACACATCTTAGTGCTTCCAGCCCATGACTGCTGCAGGGAAGATGTCCACGAAAAGCAAAAAGACTGCAGCCCCCCGGTTTAGCGACCCGTCCCTGGAACGCATTTTGGATGCCATGGAGGCTCACCACAATGTCCTCCACCTCCGCTCTTGGCCGCAAGATGGGCAGCAGTGTGACCAACCAGGCTTGGGAGGTGTTGGCAGCTGTGGACAGTGCCAATGCCCTGCAAAAGAGGATAGTCAACTAGTGCCACAAGAGGATGAATGTTCTCCTCTGTTCCACCAGGGTAAGTGACTCTTCTCATCATTCTCAACTCACACACTCACAAACCCATCACACATCCACAGAGATCTCACTCACTGCCAGTTCAAAGGCATCAACATTCACTCTCTCATGGACACCTTCATTGCCCTCTTCCTGTCCATGAGAACACTTATCACCCACACCTGCCAGGCATACTTATCATCTGGCCTGGCAGGCATCCTGCCTACACTCTCTCCATCTCTTTCTTGCAGGACAAGGTGGCACACAAGAGGGAGGAGTCACAGACCAGTGGAGGAATGCCTGAAATCAAGGTCTTCGCAGACATTGAAAATAGCCATCCATCTGCCTGGTGAAGATCTGGACCGGTCCTGTGCTGATGGTAAGGTCGGCAGTGCTCTACCAAGTGAGGGTCCAGCAGTGGAACATCCATCAGACAACCATGCTGTGAGTGATCCTGTTTGACAGACCACTGCCTTGCACTAATTATCTTCCTTGCTTCCACACGCACATCTAGGGAACAGCAATAAGACCATAAGACATAGGAGCAGAAGTAGGCCATTCGGCCCATCGAGTCTGCCCCGCCATTCAATGAGATCATGGTTGATCTGACAATTCTTAACTTCACTTTCCTGCCTTTTCCCAATAGCCTTTGATTCTCTTATTGATTAAAAATCTGTCTATCGCAGCCTGGAATATACTTTACAAGCCAGCCTCTACAGTCCTCTGCAATAAAGAATTCCACAGATTCACCATGCTCTAAGAAAAGAAATTCCTCCTTATCTCTATCATAAATGGGTGACCCCTTACTCTGAGATCATGCCCTTTGGTCCGAAACTCTTCCACAAGGGGAAACAACCTCTCAGCATCTAGCTGTCAAACCCCCTAAGAATCTTATGTTTCAATAAGGTCGCCCCTCATTCTTCTAAACTCCAATGAGTACAGTCCCAACCTACTCGACCTCTCCTCAGAAGAAAATCCCTCCATACCCAGATTCAACCTAGTGAACGTTCTCTGGACTCCCTCCAATGCTAGTATATCTTTCCTTAGATAAGGGGACCAAAACTGTTCACAGTATTCTTGTGGTCTAACTAATGCCTCGTATAGTTTTAGCATGACTTCCCTATTTTTATGCTCCATTCCCTTTGAAATAAAGGCCAACATTCCATTTGCCTTCCCTATTACCTGCTGAACTTGTATGCTAGCTTTTTGTGATTCATCCACAAGGACCCCCAAATCTCTCTGTGCTGCAGCGTTCTGCAGCCTTTCTCTATTTAAATAATATTCAGCTCCTCTATTCTTCCAGCCAAAGTGCATAACCTCACATTTTCCCACATTATATTCCATCTGCCAAGTTTTTGCCCACTCACTTAACCAGTCTATATCTCTCTGTAGATTCTTTGTGTCATCCTCGCCGCTTGTCTTCCCATCAATTTTGTGTCATCTGCAAATTTGGTGATAGTGCATTTACTTCCCTCATCCAAGCCATTAATATATGTTGTAAATAATTGTGGCCCCATCACTGGTCCCTGTGGCACACCACTAGTTATAGGTTGCCATCCTGAAAATGCCCCCCTTATCCCAAATCTCTGTCTTCTATTAGTTAGCCAATCCTTTATCCATGCTAATATACTACCCCCAACACCGTGGGCTCTTATCTTAATAAATGGCCTTATTTGTGGTACCTTATCAAATGTGTTTTGGAAATCCAAATATATTACATCTACCAGTTCACCTTTATTTATCCTATTTGTTATCTCTTCAAAGAATTCTAATAAATTTGTCAGACATGATTTCCCCTTCATGAAGCCATGCTGACTCTGTTTGATTATATTATGCATTTCTAAATGCTCTTCAAAAACATCCTTTAGAATAGACTCTAACATTTTCCCAATGACCGATGTTAAGCTAATTGGCTTATAGTTACCAGTTTTTTGTCTCCCTCCCTGTTTGAATAAGGGTGTTACATTGGCCATTCTCCAATCCTCTGGGACTTTTCCAGAGTCTAAGGATTCTTGGAAGATTACTACCAGTGCATCCACTATTCTGTGTAGCTACTTCCTTTAATATCCTAGGATGCAACCCATCAGGTCCAGGGGACTTATCGACCTTTAGCCCCATTAGTTTCCCTAGTACTTTTTTCTCTAGTGATAGTTATTGTATTTATTTCCTCCCCCACTTTTGCTCCTTCATCATTTAGTATTTTTGAATACTATAAGTGTCTTCTACCATGAAGACTGATGCAAAGTATTTATTCAATTCCTTTGCCATTTCCTGGTTCCCCATTATTATTTCACCAGCATCATTCTCTAAAGGGCCTATGTTCACTTTGGCCTCTCTCTTCCCTTCTATGTACTTAAAGAAGCTCTTATTGTCCATTTTTAAATTGCTTGCTAGTTTACCCTCAAAGTTTATTTTCTCCCTCTTTATTATGTTTTTGGTCATCTTTTGTTGGTTTTTAAAATGTTCCCAATCCTCTGGCTTACCACTAATCTTTGCCACATTGTATGCTTTTTCTTTCAATTTGATACTATCCTTAACTTCCTTGGTTACCCATGGCTGGTTTATCCCCTTCCTAGAAGCCTTCTTCCTTACTGGGATATATCTTTGTTGTGAGCCATGAACTAGTTTCTTAAATGCCTGCCATTGTTCATCAACCGTCTTTTCTGCTAACCTCCAATCCCAGTCCACTCCAGCCAGCTCTGCCCTCATTCCTTTGTAATTGCCCTTATTTAAGTTTAGCAGAGTAGTTTCTGACCCAAATTTCTCACTTTCAAACTGAATTCCGACAGAATTCATGACCCAGAGCCTCCAATGATGCCTCGAAGAAACCTCTGAAAAGGAATCTGGATGCACCCTCCTTTAAGTCCTGCCACAACACTCACCCACACCCTCTACCAGTGCAGCCACACACAACTCGGTGGGACCTAGCTTTAGAATAGCCGAAGGATCAGAATCTGGTGAGCACATTGCACTGTCTGATATACAGCAGGAGACAGTAGGGGCTTCCCAGGTGACTGGCACTTGGAGGACTGCAGGAAGCCAGAAATTCGCTGAGTCTGAGTCAGATGATGAGCCTGTGGACTCAGTCATGTCACAGTTACTGGAGCTGCAAAGGCAACCTTGGGAATATCAGGGACAGATGTCCACAGCACTCCTCAGGTTGCAAGGCACAATGGAGGAGTCCATCCGCCTTCATGCTGAGGTGATTGCGCTGGCATGCCAATGCACCGAGGTCAACACTTGTAGGATGGCAGCCACCATGGAGACCTTGGTCTAGGATGTTGCTCCTGCACTGCTGCGCAGGCTCAACTCCATCTCTGACGCCATAGTTGGCCTCTAACAGTGTGCGAGAGAGGTGCCAGGCAGCTCGATCTCACTCCAGCTACCCCTTCTCCTCAAGGAGTCAATGTGCGGGACCCTTGGACACATATATGGAAGAGGATCCACAGGTGTCCCCGCAGGGGCCATCCACTCAGGTGACTCTGGGGGTATCCGGCCCATCCAAATCCCCTCTTCCTGTGACCTCAGCAGCTCCAGCTCCAGATGCCGAGGAGGGTGCCACTGCCACACACCAGGACCCCGAAAGCAGGCCAGGGCCCTCCAAGTCTTAGCCCTGCAGAGGATGCCCACCAAAGTCATCACAGTCAGCACACTGCCTCCACCTCCGCTGTGGATGTCCGGGAGCACCAAGACGGAGCCATAAGGATAGGAAGGTTAAGAAGATGTAGTTGCACAGCCTGGGCACGGGTATTAATCACTTGTACATAATGTTCACTTTTGTCAATAAACTCCCAAGAATGTCTCCATGCCTTTGGCTCCCTGTTCTGATGAGCAGTGTCCTTGTCACTCAGATGTGAAACCTTTCTGCACAAGATAAAGTCAAGTGTCTCAGTCTAGGGCCTCTTCCCTGTGCTTTGTGCAGCCTTCAGACCAAAGTGATGGTCTGGTCTCACACTCCCTGGACATATTAGTGATGCCTGCACCTCGATGGTGCTGGACATTGCTGCCAGAATGTTGTGGGCAGGTGTCACAGAGTTCCATCATTCTCTGTGTGCTCTCAGCACCTTTAGGGTGGGGCTCTTCAGCATCTGTGACCAGTGATGCTGTGCTCCTGAAGGGGGACAGGTGCTGAAGGCGGACATAGGATCAGGTGCATTTAAAGGTTCATGGCTGTGTATCTATGATATGACCCTGATCACAGAGTGCAAGTGAGCTGCCCTCGGCCAGACAGGAGTCAGACATTCTCAGAGGCTATGTGAAGATCTATGGCGTGTCCTCACTGCATGTAGTCATCATCCTCCTGTGTCTGAGTGACTATTAGGGCCTTCACTGCATCTCCATGACAGGGGAATTCTCACAGAGGGTATACATGCTGCCATAATTCAGACTGGGGTCAAACATTCACAGATGCAATGTGAGGATCTATATGGTCACTTCACTGCATGTTGTAATCATCCTCCAGTAATATAGTAGCTATGAGGGCCTCATGAGTGCACCTGCCTTGTCTAGCCAGTGCGAGAGCCTCATCCCCATCATCGTCACCTCATCATCCGAGGAGAACTCCAGCTCCTCCATCTCCTCCTCAGCCAGCTCTTCCCCCTACTGCAGTGCCAGCTTGTAAAGGGCGTAGCAGACGATGACAATGCATGACACCCTCTGCGGACTGTATTGCAGGGCATCACCAGACCGGTCCAGGCACTGGAACCGCATCTTCGGCATCCCGATGGTTTGCTCCACCAAGTTGCGAGCTGCAGCATGAGCATCATTATAGCGTCGCTCTGCTGCAGTCTGAGGCTGCCACGTGGGTGTCATCAGCCACAGCCTCTGTGGGTAGCCCTTATCCCCAAGGAGCCATCCCTGCAGCTCCTGTGGACCCTGGAAGACGTCAGGGATCCGTGACCGACTGAGAATGTAGGCACTGTGCACACTCCCTGAAAAACGTGAGCATACCTGCAGGTATGCAGTTGAGCACACCAGCTGCACATCCAGTGTGTGGAATCCCTTGTGGTTGATGTAGTTTTACTGTGTGTTGCGACGGAGAACTGAGCGTCATGTGAGTGCAGTTGATGGCACCCTGCACCTGTGGGAAACCCGAGATCTGAGCAAATCCAATCGCCCTTGCATCCTGGCTGTTCAGGTCCTGGGTGAAATGCACAAAGTTGTGCGCCCATCGCAAAGATAGCAGCATGACCTCATGGATGCATTTGTGGATGGAGGCTTGTGATATCCCACAGAGGGCACCTGTGGAGCCCTGAAAGGAGCCACTGGAATAGAAATTGAACACTGCTGTCACTTTCACAGCCACTGGAAATGGATGCCCTCCATGTTCCCTTGGCGCCAAATCCTGCAGTAGCTGACAGATGTGACTGACCAGTTCCCTAGGCATGCAGTCTTCAGTGACATTTGTTCTTGGTCAACTACAGGAATTAAAGGTGGCATCTATAGACCCCAGGTGTCGCTAAGTGCCGACTAGTGAAAGCTCGATGTGGCTCTTCAGTGGTGTGTGTGGGATCCCCAGCTGCCCCTTCTTCCTGAGGGTGCTGCTCCTCCCTCTGCACAGCCAGGCACCTTAGTAGCTCTCTCCTCTGTCGTATTCACTCCCTATAAGCCACAAGGCATACAGCTAGTTCACAAGGCTCCATGATCCTGACTTACTCCTCCTGCAGGATGAAAGAGAGAGCCACGCGGGTTAGCAAGGGTGTGCTAAGAACCTGTCCTGGTTAAGTGTGAAGGCCCCTTAATGCATTGCGGAGAGTGCTGGCCACCACTTGGATGGCCAGAGATTAGTGCTCTGTATGACTGCCCGAAACCCCACCCACCTCTACCCCACTCCACCCGACCGATTGGCAGCAGCTTTGCCCACTGGGCTGCATGCTGTGCTCTCAGCTCAGGCGCAGACATTCTCCTAACCTGCACTGCAAGGATGCACTGTTAGCTTGAACCATCGGGCAGACTGGTCCAAACTGGAATGATGACATTACAAAGGGCTGTGAGCGCCTTCACCAGTGACTGCTCCACGGCCAGCTTTAGCAAGGAGATTGTACAACGTGCCCAGTCGTCCAATTGTTCTACAGTCCACTGAAATGTTCATTAGTTGGCAGTCTGTGCCCAAGGGGAGAAAAGCTCTGGAGCACTTGGTGGCACTTGCACGCCTCTGCGATGCTTGAGTGGGCAGATAAGCTAGAGGCCCGACTCTAATCATATCAATGGCTGTGGCTGAACTATCTCAGTTGCAGAGGAATGGTCACTTTATATAAGGTGCCCCTCATGCCTGACCACTTCCCTTGCCCTATCCTACCTCACCCCACATTCTGAATGCTTGTGCGCTACATTCAACTGCAGGGTGGTCCTTGCCCCACCAAACAGCACCCCCCCCCAAGTCACTTCAACTGCAGGGCTGCCCATGTACCGTCCCCCAATTCACCTCAAGGGCTGCCCATGCCCATCCACACCCCTTCAACATGCCTCAAGCTTGAAGTCCAACAGGCAACCCTGGTGAGCGCTGCGCAATGTTACTGTGCACTCACCTCTGAGTTCCTCTCAAAGTGCAGGCCACCACATGCACACCTTTTATGTGCTGTTGTGAAACACATTGGCATGCTTTCCCGCTAACATGGGCGGACGATCCAACGGTGGGGGGGGTACTATTCCTGCGGGCAGGCCTAATAATCATATGCAGATGTATTACAATGAGGTTCCTGATGTCCAATGGTGGGAAATGTGGCCCACCATCAGCAGGCTGAGTGGGCAATCGCAAACTGGTTTCACACCGTTGTGAAACCCATCACACCATATTGTCGGCTCACATCACCAAACACGCCCAATGCCAGCGGGCATGGAAAATCCCAGCCAAGGTCTCCATGTGTAAACAGAGATCATGTTATGTAACAAGTTATTAACTTAACCTTCAATTAATTTCTCATGTTACTTCCACTGCCAGAAGATAATCAGTCACAGACTTCAGCACCCTCATTCAATATTCACTAAACCTATTTCATTTATGTAACTTTAAAAAAACCCAAGGATTAAGAATAACCACAAGCTAGAGGTTAAGTATCAGTGAAAGGGAACAGTAACCTGAAAGTCAAATGGTGTTGCCTTTAGGAATGAAGACAAAACATTGACGTCAAATAATCACAGTCCATTAACCCTAATTATAAAAATATACAGCTCCACATGCTTCGCATTATTGTGAAGGAAAATCCCTTTTTATTACTCATGGATGTTACTAGGAAATCAGTTCATTCATGACACTTACACTACAAGAACCATCTCAGTATCTGGGTAGAATAATGATACCCGCACCTCATAAAAATACCAAGGCTGCAAAATTCTATAAGAGCCAGGGATGGGGATGCACAATTAACCTATGCCCATTACTCCCAACGCAGGCAGCCTGTTATGCTGCCTGTTCTTTTAAATGATTGCAGCTTACAGCAAATGCTAAGCGCACTTTTGAGTGCCTGAAAATGGGGCACAAAATCATGAGTGTATTGTAGCCAAATTTGCTGGTGGGTGAAATTTTCCATTCCGGAGACTAAGTGCGGTGGCAGGCTGCAAAGTCAGCATGATGCCTGCTGAATGGTTGGGTGGGTTCTTGCGCTAGATCGTCCACTTGTCAGCTCATTATTTGCATCAGTGAGGAGCTCATCGAATCTTGTGGTGGGGGGGCCGGGTTCGAAGGTCCGGGCACCATATTTAAATGGTACCCACACACACACATTCACTCTTTGCAGCCCAGATGTGTTGGGAACTGTCCATGGTGCCCAAAAGATTGGAGCCCTCCACTCCACGGTTCAGCGACGCCTCCCTGGAGAGACTCCTCCAGGGAGTCCAAGATTGGCAGGAGATCCTCTGTCCCGCAGATGGCAGCAGGAGGTCCATTAACCTGACTGTGCTGCTTGGGAGGAGGTCACCAGGGTGGTCAGCGCCTGTGGACCCCAGAAGAGGACTGCCCTGCAGTGCAGGAAGAGGATGGATGATCTCATCCACTCCACCAGGGTAAGTCAACCTTCTCCTCTCTTCAAACTCACACTCTCATAAGGGCTTCAGACATTTGAAGGGTTACAGTCTACAGCATCTCGCTTACTACCAGCAGAAGGGACATCAGCACTGATTATCTGACAGACACGTTAGCTGCTGTAACATCCTGCACAAGTGCTCTCTTCAGCATTTACTGGCGCGCACTCAGCACACCCAGCAGGCTCTTACATCAGTGGTTCTCACAGTCAATCCATCTGTCTTTAAGCAGGTCAAGATCTCTCACAACAACAGGGTGAGATCCCAGGCTGGAAGGGAGATGCCAGAGTTGAGGCCACTCACCCCAGGTGAGGAGCAGGTGGCAGAGCTGGCTGGAGATGACAGGGATGGTTTCTGTGCGGAAGGTGAGATCAGTGTTCCCAACAAGCCAGTGAGGGTCCAAGCAGTAGTCATCAGCCATAGGCAGGCAATGACTGTGAGTGACCTATAATGTTAGTGTCTATCTAGCCAATGACTAATGATCTCATTTCTCTATTCCAGCCACTAACAAGAAAAGGCCAAGGAAGAGCACCAGCCAGCCCTTCAGAACCAGCCCCCAGAACACCTCAGATGAGGATCCTGAGGAAGTATCCAAGGAAAACCCATCACCGCATTCAGCTGCACCCTCCACCAGCACAGAGACACATACCTCAGTGGGTCCTATTTCTAGGGCAGGCTTGGGGTCACTATCTGGTGAGCACAGCACAGAAACAGGTCCACAGAAGGCAGAGGCAGTGACAGCCAAGGTCACTGACACTCAGAGGACTACTAGAGGCCAGGCCCCTGCAGAGACCAAGTCCAATGATGAGCCTCTGGAATTGGCCCTCAGAGAAATGTTGACGCTGCAAAGGTAGGCAAGGGAACAGCTGGCAGGGTTGTCAGAGGCCGTCAGCAGATTAGGATGAAGGATGGAGGACTCCATCCACGTTCTGGCATGCGAGTAGATCAAGGTCACAATTGGAAGTGTGGTGGCCACCGTGGAGACCCTGATCCAGCAGAACATTCAGTTTCTGCCAGATTTGCACTCAGAACTGCACACCATTGCTCTAGCCATGAGTGGGATCCATTAGTGGCTAGGTGAGAGGGGGACAGGGCTCCTCAACCTCCCACCAGGTGCCCCTTCACCTCAAGGAGTCAGGGAGGGGCCCTCGGGAACCCACGGGAAAGAGAAGCATCAACTGGACACCCCAGGGGAGTTCACACAGGACACTCCAAGGGAGTCCCGCCACTCCAAATCCCCTCTGCCTCTGACCCCATCCACTCCAGCAGGTCAGGTTGAAGAAGGTGCACCAGACCCAGAGCAGCAGACCTTTAGCTGGCCAGGGCCCTGAAGGCTTCAGGCCTCCATAGGACACCTACCAATGTCATCCCAAACAACTGGGCATAGCAGTCAGCAGCTGCCACCACCTCTGATGTGGATGTCGGGGATGCACCTAGACATCTAGAGGTAAGAAAAATTAATAAGTACTGAGAGCACAATGGTAGTATGGGTGTTCAGTCACTGTACATACTTTGCACATGTGTAAATATATTTTGCTTTTCTGCCTTAAGTCTCAGTTGTGAATGGCTCTTCCATGTGATGCAAGGTTCCATGGTCACCCAAGTGTAACAGATGCACCCCCCTCCCCTCCTCAAGTATCTCCCATCGTGTCCCTGAGTTCTATGTTGTCTCAATCAATATCAGCTCAGTCAGTCGCCTTTAGTTCCACACAAGCGACAGGAACAAAGGCAGTTCTGATATGAAAATGATGGTTGCACAATGCACATGTAAGCCTTGTATCAGAGGATCATATCATGTGGCTTCATGAGTTTAGTTCTTGGAAGGTCATTGATTACTCTAATGCAGCTTCACTGAAGTTTGCTGTCTGTGTATGTTATAGGTATTTATTGTGACCCGCGTTGTAGTACCAGGATAAGGCCAGACCATTAATCATAAACGAGAGATGGCATTTGTCGAGATGTCACTGTCTGGATTTAGATTCGTCTTCAGACGGTCAAGAGATAACCAGTGACTTACGGTTTTCCTCCTTGAGATGCCTTACAATGCTCCAGGCATACTGCCATGAATGCATTATGTTTGCAGTAGCGTTCCTGCCTCTTGAAAGCTGCCATATGCAGTGAAATGTTGGTACAATCGTTGAAAAGAAAGCAACACGTCTAATTACTTCAGATTGAGTGCTGGCATTGAATCATTGAGTGCCAGCATTTATTGCCAATCCCTAATTGCCATTGAGAAGGTAGTGGTGAGCTGCCTTCTTGAACCCCTGCAGTTCATGTGGTGTTGGTACACCAATAGTGCTGTTAGGAAGGGAGTTCCAGAATTTTGACCCAGCGACAGTGAAGGAAAGGCGATATATTTCCAAATCAGGATGGTGAGTGACTTGAAGGGGAACTTCCAGGTGGTGGTGATCCTAACTATCTGCTGTCCTTGCCCTTCTGGAGCAGCCCCAGGACTGTCTTTACATTCTGCCTCTGACAGTGTGGTCTGCACAGTCCCAGGGCTGACTTATATTTCTCCTCCCTCTTTGTTTAAATCCCCCCCCCACCGTCATGCGTCTGTGACCACCCTTTCCCTCCCTTGCTCCAGTCAACACCCCCAGTCATGCCTCTGCCTTCCACCCCTTCCCTTCCCACTGGTCTTGCCTGACGGTGAGCAGCCTTGGTGCTAAATCAGAGAAGCCACAAGATATGGCAGCAGCGCAGTGAAAGGTAGGCGAACACTGCGTGTACAAACTTCAAAGTTGCAAGTGAAGTGCAAGCTGCCATGTGTATGCCACTCATATACGGTCATGAATCAGAGCAGTCTAATTATCCGCTAGTGCAGCAATTAGATTTAGAGGGAGAACGAGATTCCGGTGAGCTGGGTTTTTAATGAGTATGCGTGATATGGAAATGCATGCATATGTGGTCCCCGACATGGATCAGGGGGAAAGTTGACCTGCTATTAGCCCACCATGAAAGTCGGGAGGGGAAAATTCCAACTTGCTTTCCTGCTGGCAGAAAGTTGACTTCTTGTCATCACAGCAAATTTTGTGCCCCAGTTGTCACAATTCCCATCAATGGCAGAACCAGAAAAGTCCGCCCAATGATACAAAGGTATGTGGGAAAGCAAGTTGTGAGGAGGACATGAGTCTGCAAAATTTCACAAATGAAAAAATGTGGGAAAATGTGTGGTTGTCCGCTTTGGTGGGAAGATATTAAAAGCAGAATATTAATGAAATGGAGAGAGACTGCTGAATGCTGCAGTTCAGAGGGATCTGGGTGTCCTTGTACATGAATCACAAAAAGTTAGCATGCTGGTACAGAAAATTAATGGAATGTTAAACTTTATTGCCAGGGGGATGGAGTATAAAAGTGGGGAAGTCTTGTTATAATTGTACAGGACAATGGTGAGACCACACCTGGAGTACTACATGTTGTTTGGTCCCTTTATTTAGGGAGGGATATACTTCCAGGTGGCAACTCAAAGAAGGTTCACATGGTTGATTCCTGGATGAAGAGGGTTGCCTTATGAGAAAAGGTTGAGCAGGTTGGGCCTATCTTACTGAAACATAAAATTCTGAGGAGGGTTGACAGGTTAGATGGTGAGAGGATATTTCCCTTCATGGATGAATCTAGAACAGTTCCAAAATAAGGGTTCTTCCATATAAGGCAGTGACAAGGAAGAACTTTTCTCTCAGACGGTCATTAATATTTGGAATTCACTATCCCAGAGAGCAGTGTCATCGAATATATTCAAGGCTGAGTTAGACAGCTGTTTGATCTACAAAGGAGTCAAAGGTTATGAAGGGGTAGGCAAGAAAGCGTTGAGGCCACAATCAGATAAGCCATGATCTTATTGACTGACGGAGCAGGCTCGAGGGGGGTACTAGTCTACTCCTGCTCCTACTTCTGATATTGTTACGTGTCTAGCTTGTATCCAAACTAACTCCTTTTTGAAGGGCCCACGTTGTTCAATTATTGTGTTGCCTATCAAATTTTGATACCAAACCACTTGGGCCAGATCCCTTTTAAACTCACTGAAATTAGTTTTCCTTCAGTTTGGTATTTTTTATACATGATTGTGGCTTATCATTTTCCTTAACTTTTCTAGGCCTGGTGATATTATGATCACTATTCCCCAAGTACCCCCTAACTGAAACGTACTTCACTTTCTTACCATTGAATTAGATGGTTGTGTATTCAACCCCCATTTCAGGAATTGAGCACATAATTCTGTGTCATACCACAGTAATGCTTCTTTGTCAGTGTTGCTGGAGTGATCACACTTGAAATGGGCTAAGGTAGCAGTGGAAACTGAGATCTAACATGATGGTGAGGCCACACCCTCAACTCACTACTGCCCCAATTTCAATTTCCTCCCCCCCCCACCGGGCCCAGTGGAACAACCGCTGGGTGCTACTTCGCCACTTACTGCAAATGCTGGTAGGAGTCGGGGCTCTGGTTGCTTTTTTTTCATTCATTCACAGGATGTGGGCTTCACTGGCTGGGTCGGTATTTATTTCTCATCCCTAGTTGCCCTTGAGAAGGTGGTGGTGAGCTGCCTTCCTGAAGCGCTGCAGTCCATGTGGTGCAGGTACATCCACAGTGCTGTTAGGAAGGGAGTTCCAGGATTTTGACCCAGCAACATGAAGGAATGCCGATATATTTCCAAGTCAGGATGGTGAGTGGCTTGGAGGGGAACTTGCAGGTGGTGGTGTTCCCATGCACCTGCTGCCCTTGTCCTTCTAGATGGTAGTGGGATTGGAAGATGCTGTTTAAGGAGCCTTAGTGAATTCCTGAAGTGCGTCTTGTAGATGGTACACACTGCTGCTGTTGTCGGTGGGTGGAGAGAGTGAATGTTTGTGGATGTGGTACCAATCAAGTGGGCTGCTTTGTCCTGGATGGTGTCAAGTTTCTTGAATGTTGTGGGAGCTGCACTCATCCAGGCAAGAGGAGAGTATTCCATCACACTCCTGACTTGTGCCTTGTAGATGGTGGATAGGCATTGGGGAGTCAGGAGGTGAGTTACTCGCCACAGGATTCCTAGCCTCTGACCTGCTCTTGTAGCCACAGTATTTATATGGCTTGTCCAGTTCAGTTTCTGATCAACGGTAACCCTCAGGATGTTGATAGTGGGGGAGTCAGTGTCTTTGAACGTTAAGGGGTAATGGTTGTTCTCTCTTGTTGGAAATGGCCATTGCCTGGCACCTGCGTGGTGTGAATGCTACTTGCCACTTGTGAGCCCAAGCTTGGATATTGTGCACGTCTTGCTGCATTTGGGCATGGACTGCTTCAGTATCTGAGGAGTCGCGAATGCTACTGAACATTGCGTAATCATCAGCGAACATCCCCACTTCTGACCGTATAATGGAAGGAAGATCATTGATGAAGCAGTTAGGATTGTTGGGCCTCGGACACTACCCTGAATGACTCCTGCAGTGATGTCCTGGCGCCGAGATGACTGACCTCCAACGACCACAACCATCTTCCTTTGTTCTAGGTATCACTCTAACCAGTGGAGAGTTTTCCCCTGATTCCCATTGACTCCAGTTGACTCTTGCTGGACTATTTCCAACTCAATATCCCATTTATCCCATTTCATCCAAATTACCCATTTCCTTTGGTGACTACATAACAACAGATACTACACTTAAAAAGTAACTCATTGGATGTGAAGTGTTTGGGACCTCCTGAGGATATGTTCAAATGAAAGCAAAATACTACGGATGGTAGAAATCGGAAACAAAAACAGAAAATGCTGGAAAAACTCAGAAGGCCTGGCAGCATCTGAGGAGAGGGAAACAGAGTTAGCATTTCAAGTCAATTATGACTCCTCTTCGGAACTCAACTCAACAGGTCCGAAGAAGTCATATTGGACTCGAAACGTTAAGTCTGTTTCTCTCTGCACAGATGCTGAGTTTTTCCAGCACTTTCTGTTAATATTTTTATACTTTTAGAGTTGACTCTAATGATTGCAATTAATAATTATGCCAGGGTTAATAGCCATATTTGAAATGAAGTTTCATTTTAATGTTATAGTCTGTGTCGCTGATAAATAATAAGCCAAAAGCTGCTTTACAATTTATTTCATTTTCTGTTGCAAGGCTACTAGGATTGACAGCCTGCTTATCATCATTGGTCTTCTTTCAGTTGGATGTTAATGATTTAGACT
The DNA here is from genome assembly GCF_964194155.1 of Cetorhinus maximus. Taxonomy (NCBI): domain Eukaryota; kingdom Metazoa; phylum Chordata; class Chondrichthyes; order Lamniformes; family Cetorhinidae; genus Cetorhinus; species Cetorhinus maximus. Next base: position 166,308,767 of record NC_135879.1, read on the forward strand.
AAAACTGTTTTAATTTTGGAATTAGTTAATAGTATTTTTGTGGGATGAACAACCATTGCATGATAAAAACAAAAAGCTAAAAGCTACTGCGGATGCTGGAAATCCAAAACAAAAACAGAATTACCTGGAAAAACTCAGCAGGTCTGGCAGCATCGATGCTGCCAGACCTGCTGAGTTTTTCCAGGTAATTCTGTTTTTGTAACCATTGCATGATGATTGTTGCATCATACAACATATTTCACATTATTGTGATGTATCAATCTTTTCTGAGGGAAGTTTTGTGAATAAAACAGCGGAGAAGATCAATTAAAATACATAACACAAGTGTCTCAAAACCTTCATGAAAATAAACATGAGTCAGAAAAAAAATGATGGAAATTAACACCCCCACACTCTACAATCAAACTCATCAAACCCATTATTTTCAGCACAAGCATCATTATGTTGACCTCTTTGATAACTTTAATGTTATATTTACAGTGCAATTGCACATCAAATCAATCAGAATGCTGAATTAGGATTTAGAAAAACTACTAAACTACTAAAAACCATTAAAACATGAACGCAGTAAAACTGCACTCAGATTGTGGATTATGAATAACATTTAAAATAGTATAACAGGATCTCCCGGAAATGGAGAACGAATTTTCAAATGAAATCCTTAGCACCGTGCAATTCACAGAATAGTTGAGTGCTTACAAAGCCCATCATTTGCTGAAGCAACCAAAATGAATTTTGTGCCAAGCTCTCGCTCCATAGGCTTGAATCTTGTTATCTTTCAAATATTTTTTGAGACAATGACGTATTGGTAATGTCACTAGTCTAGTAATCTGGAAGCCCAGGCTAATGCTTTGGGGACATGGGTTCAAATCCCATCATGGCATCTGGTGGAATTTAAATTCAATTAATAAAATCTGGATTTTAAAAAAAAGCTAGTCTCAGCAATAGTGAGACTGCTGCCGATTTTCTTAAAAACCCATCTTGTTCACTTATGCCCTTTAGGGATAGAAATCTGCTGTCCTCACCTGGTCTGGCAAAATGTGAACCCACACCCACAGAAATGTGGTTGACTCTTAACTGCCCTCTGGAATGGCGCACCTTGTGTTATCACCGACCTTTTGTTTTTGCTTTTGCTTTTTTTCCACTCCTGCCCTGGGATATGGAGGTTGTAATCCTGAAATGCAGCCGTCGCTGAATGAATCTGAAGCTTTCTCTCCTTCCCCATCCCAAACTGCGGGCAGCGCTCAGCCACCTGACCCACTGAATGTTCTTCTTTTGGGAACAACTAAATTCAAAACACTTCCTGAAAAACATTTGAAAATATAACAGTTGTTTTTAAATGAAATCCTTTAGAGCAAATGAAATCAGAGAGTAAGGCTATATAACCAGAGTGAATGTCTTATTACTTTATAAAAGCATTTTCTTTATCTTATATCTGGCATATTCTATTTTTTAGCTATATGATTTAATATTCTATTGGCTTTGTTGATTTCTGCACTTAACTTTTTGGGACTATTGAGAATTAAGTGTATCAAAACACCTTTTAACGTCATCCTTAGTTGCCTTGACATCATTCATAGACTATGGCCGGGATTTTCCATGTCCGCCAGCGTCGGGTGTGTTTGGTGGCATGAGCGGACAATATGGCACAATCGGTTTCATGATGGCATGATTGTCCACTCGGGCCCCGTTTGCCGCCATCAGATGTCAGGAACCTCATTGTAATACATCAGCACATTATTATAAGGCCGGCCCAATGGATTCATCCCTTCATTCGCCCCCCCGACACTGGATCATCCGCCCACGTAAGCAGGAAAACCACACTGACGTGTTTCACAACAGCACATAAGCGACGTCCACCTGGCGAGCTGCACTTCATTCAGGATTTCAAGGTTTGTTTGTCTACCTTGCTTCGGTCAGCACTCGCAGACATCAGCACCAGGCTTCACAGACAGAACCACATCACTTTTAGGGGGGCTCACGGGCAGGTCTCTACCTACCAGACCAGGCATATGCGGGTGGCTTTTCAATGGCTGCAGGGCAAAGTCTTGCTTGGGGGAGGGGTAGAAGTGGCCTCAGGCAAAGGAAGAGACTATAGGACAAGAGCTGAACTGCGGAAGCAGGGTATCCCAGGGTGTGTTTAGGGGCACGTGTTGATCTGTGCAAGAGGCCTCAAGATAGTGAGGGCAGCGGAGGCAGTCTCCAGAGGAGATGAGGCCAGATGGACACGTGAGGGTATGTGTGTGAGAATGGGTGGTGATGTCCCTTGAGCTGGCAGTGAGTGAGATGACAATGAATGTGTAATGGACTTGAGTGTGTGAGTTTAGAGTGATGAGATGGTTACCATATCCTGGCAGCATGGATGGGATCATTCATCCTCTATCTGTTTTGGATGGCCGATCTCTTCTGTGCAACATTGGCACTGATCACCGCTGCCACCACCTCCTAAGCCTGGTTGGTCACACCGCTGCCCATCCTGCAGCCAGTGCGGTGGCTAGAAGACATCGCGGCGGGCCTCCACGGCATCCAAAAGGCGGTCCAGTGACACATCACTAAGCCTGGGGGCTTCAGTCTTTTTGCCTTTTGTGGACACCTTCACTGCAGTAGTCCTGGGCTGGAAGCACTGAGATGTGTGCGTGTGTCTGGACTTTACCTATGGTGTCTGACGTGATGAAGTTGTGAGGTGATGGCGTGGTGGACGAATGAGAGCCCACCCCACCATTGAAACAGCCTGTTTCCTGGGAATGCATCACTAATGTGACAGGTTTGAGACAATACTGCACGAAAAGCCGCCATTGCGACCAGTAGGTAAAACGAATCTGGGACCATTCCGCTCTATGTGTGTCACCTACGCCTTCTTCCTGTGGGCAGTACTTCTTGGTATTAAAGTTAATCACCATTGTTCTACCAGCATACATGTCGGGGGGGGGGGAATTTTAACAGGTAAGGGGACACATGTTTAAGTCCATCCGGGTTGTTAAACCCCCCTAAACATGACATTGGATCAGGATCCCAACGTACCCCTCCGCCCCCCGCCCCCCCCGACCTCCAGGTTTTACTCAGGCAGCTTTGAAGGTAAGTGGGGGAAACCCCGTGCAACTGTCGGGCATGGCATTCAAATATCATAATAAGTATTTTAACGAAGTATTTGGTTTTAAGAGAAAATTTTATGTTCCCCCAACAGCAGGTTTGCAGGTGGGGGGAGGGGGAACCTGTAAAATTCCCACCGGGCTCCTACCTGATCCCACATCTCTGCAATTTTACAGTGGGATGGGCAAGGCCCAGGCTGACCATCCCGCCCTTGCCCCAGTTGAGGCCCTTAAGTGGCTAACTAATAACTACTTAAGGGACATTTCCTGCCCAACTTTCTGGGTGGCAGGAAGAATTCAGAGGCAGGTCAGAAGCCAGGAAAGTGACCCTGCCCAGCCCTTGGCAAGGAAGATCGGGGTGGGGGGGGCACCTCCTTTCAACATCCACACTCCACACCCACCCCTCTCCAAAAAGGTCTGGCCCCTGCGGATGCTCCCTCCATCACCACCCCCCCCACCCCCCTCCCCCAACACCCAGCACCTCCATCAATATCCGCAACACCTGCTGCCCACACACCTTCCTCACCTCACCTCCTCTCCCCTTCCTAACCTGGTCCTGGACTCCCAGGGCTTAAGTTCTGGGGACTGCTTGCAGTCCCAGTCCTGTCCACTGCAGCTTCTGGCGCGACTGGGGCAAGAGAGCTTCCTGCCAATCTGATTGGCTGGCAGCTGAGGTGGGACTTCCTCCTGACTGAGGGGCAGAAGTCCAGCCTCCAGTCAATTGACGCTCATTGAAGTGTTAAATAGCTTCAGGTCAACCAGAAACCCCATCATCCTAAAAATCTATGTCAGCAGACATATTTCCCAAGCTTTCAGCAACTCACCAGGGTCATTGAGATGAGTGCACAACGGCTAGTGCTTCTTCAGTGAAAGTGACGGACTGGTAAGCCTTTGATCAGTGAAACTGAAGAACTTCAGCCATGGCCAGAGGAGAGGCTGTTCTCAATTAAGGAAAGCCTGCTGGATGGTTCATTGGGTTCCTGACCTGATAAAGGTCTCCTCGATTCAGCCTGAACTATCAGTTGAACATTCCACTGATTACGTCCAAATCATTCGGTGATTCCTGAGCTGCTTCTTTTGATTCCGCTGTCATATCTAATTTGGTATCAACTACAAAACTGACCACTTTGTATTGAGCTGCTGAATACAAATTATTGATGTGATTGAGAAACAGTTATGCTCACAACACTCAGAATGTCCCATTCTGCAATTCATCGGTCCTGACATATGTTGTCCAACAAGTGTCCATTCGTTTCTACACTTCAGCCAATTTCTTTCCTGCTCTCATACTTCAATAATGTTGGACAGGATTCCCAGTGTCGCACTGTGATATCACTGACTTGTTGGCAGTGATGGAAGTATATGAGGTGGTGCTACTGCATTGATTTCTTCCTCCACTGATTCAGTGGGCTGAGCTTTATGTGCCCACGGCGGATGTGATGTGATTCCCACAGTGGGGAGCAACTAAAATAGAGTGGGCGCCCATCCCACCACCTGCCCGCCCAACCCCAAGCTCACCCCCATAATATTGGTGGTGGGGGGGGGGGGGGGGGGGGGGGGGGGGGCGTGTGAGGTGGGAGACAGGCAAGCGAGTGCCAAAATCGGCAGCCCACCTGCCATATTAAAATGACCAATTAAGGGTCAACTACATTTGTTATCAATCCAATTGGCCCTGATAATATACTGTCCATGCCATTATACGTTTGGTGTGGGCAGCAGGGTGGGAGCGGGAAGACAGATTTTTAACCTCAAATGCTTAAAGAGCAGGAAGGAAGGGGGAGGGTCGCTCTTCAGGGGCTGCCCTTTCCCGATCATGGGGTGCCCCCCTCCATTCCTATCCGCTCCCTCTCTTGACTCCCACACTCACCCCCCCTCCCCCGCAACTGCCCCTCTCCCTAATGCTCCCTAACCCTCCTGGCCCTAGACCCTGGATTTACATTCTCCAGGGATCCTAGACCTTGGCTTCCCTCTTCAGCTGCAGTCCCATCTGTGGCCACTGACGCCTTCCTGGCACTGCCAGGACTGATGGAACTACCGGCTAATTGGATTGGCCGGCAGCTCCAAAGGGCAGGACTTCCACCCCAATGAGATGCGGAAGTCCCACTCGCCCCTCGTTAATGAGCCCCGCAGTGCTTTATTGCCACGGATCAGGTCAGCGTGGAGCTGGTTGGCTTCATGCCGAAGTTGTTTCATTCGTCCTCCGTATTATTCCACCCAATGTATTATGATCTATTTAGGGATGGATAACATTTAAAAAGAAATCTAAATACTCCATTTTCCCAGTAGACCTACACCACAAGATTTCATTCTTTTTAACCAAACAAACTTTATTACACAAAAAAATTAAACAAAGCAAATATGATTAAGTTAAAACTATAACATAACACATGTTATGCACTCAGGTTTACTTCTTACTTCCCCAAGAATTTCCTTATAAGGCACATCAATCTTAAAGTTATTTACTTCTGTAGGGACCATCCAGATGTATGCTACTGTCCTCTAGAGAATTCTCCTCACCTCCAGCTATTCTCAGAGGTAAAACTTTAATTTACCATCTCTTGTCTGTAGATGACCCAATCCCTGGTCACTTTTCAATACTTTCAAGCTAATTCAGCTGAATACTTTATTTTGCAATTCAACACTGTGAGCCCCTATGTAAATTCTCCTACTAGCTTCAAACTAGGCAACATTCAGGATTCTGCTCCCTCACCAGATTCAAACTGAGATTAAGCCTTACCCACATTTAAAACGGTCAATGACGATGTTTGTTTTTTAGTCTGCTTATAGTGCAGATCTATTTCATTATTATTTGCTTTGGCAGACTTCTCTCAGTGAGCTGCAAACTGCATTAGGTCCAAACTGCAACTAAAAACCTCCCCCAGCAAACACCGAAATAAATTGAAACTAGAGAACCTCCCTATGCACCACCTATCTCCAACATAGCATGCTCTGGGCTGTCCTCAAACTGACCTTTAGGTGAATTAGTCCTCTTTTACAATTTATTCTTGGATCTGACTAAGTAAATAGGTTTTACAAGCTTTCAGAGTTTACTGAATGCTTTTAAACTAATTTAGCTTTACGTCCGAAATCAAAAACGTCACCCTGGACTGCCATCACTACAAGTGTTGCAGACATCATGCCTTCAGCTCTTTAGCTAAGTAAGCCCACCTGCAGTTTTCTAGCTCTCTTTCATTCTAACTTTATTAAACAAACATGGGTCACCATTTGAACTGTAATTTCTTTAGGCATTCTGGAAATCTCTAAAGTCCAACATTTTGATTACTTTACCTTTCCAGCTGTTAACTTTTTTTATTCTTTCATAGGATGTGGGCATCAGTGGCTAGGCCAGCATTTATTGTCCATCCCTAACTGCCCTTGAGAAAGTGGTGGTGAGCTGCCTTCTTTAGCTGCTGCAGCCCATGTAGTGTAGGTACACCCACAGTGCTGTTAGGGAGTTCCAGGATTTTAGCTCAGCGACAGTAAAGGAATGGTGATATACTTCCAAATCAGGATGGCAAGTGAATTGGAGGGGAACATGCAGGTGGCAGTGTTCCCATCCATCTGCTGCCCTTGGCCTTCTAGGTGGTAGAGGGTTTTGGGTATGTAAGGTGCTATCAAAGGAGCCTTGGTGAGTTGCTGCAGTGTATCTTGTAGATGGTACACACTGCTGCCATTGTGCATTATTGGTAGAGGAAGTGAATGTTGAAGGTGGTGAAAAGAATGCCAATCAACTGGGCTGCTTTGTCTTGGATGGTGTTGAGTTTCTTGAGTGTTGTTTGAGCTGCCTCATCCAAAAAAGTGGAAAATATTCCATCACACTACTGACTTGTGCCTTGTGGACAGGCTTTGGGAATCAGGAGGTGAGTTATTCCACACAGAATTCCCAGCCTCTGACCTGCTCTTTTGCCACAGTATTTATATAGCTGGTCCAGTTCAGTTTCTGGTCAATGGTAACCCCCAGGATGTTGATAGTGGGGGATTCAGCGATGGTAATGCCATTGAATGTCAAGGGGAGATGGGATGATCATTGCCTAGCACTTGTGTAGTGCGAATGTTACTTGCCACTTATCAGCCCAAGCCTGAATATTATTCAGGTCTTGTTGCATATGGGCACACACTGCTTCAGTATCTGAGGAGGCACAAATTATGCTGAACATGTGCAATCATCAGCGAACATCCCCACTTCTGACCTTATGATGGCAAGATGGTCATTGATGAAGCAGCTGAAGATGGTTGGGCCGAGGACACTACCATGAGGAACTCCTGCAGTGATGTCCTGGAGCTGAGATGACTGACCTCCAACAACCACAACCATCTTCCTTTGTGCTAGGTATGACTCCAGCAGAGAGTTTTCCCCCGATTCCCATTGATTCCAGTTTTGCTAGGGCTCCTTGATGCCACACTGTGTCAAATGCGGCCTTGATGTCAATGGCAGTCACTCTCACCCCACCTCTGGAGTTCAGCTCTTTTGTCCATGTTTGGACCAAAGCTGTAATGAGGTCAGGAGCTGAGTGGCCCTGGCAGAACCTGAACAGCCAGTAAACAGGTTTTTGCTGAGTAAGTGCCATTTGACAGCACTGTCAACGACACTTTCCATCACTTATGACAACATGGCCCCAAAATTTTAAGTATCATAGGCTCCAGGTTTGCATTTATCCTATTTTATACAGTTAAACTTTATTTCCTAAAACTAAAAATGATATTCTAAAACACATGAACAATGAACTAGATATACACAATAGATGTCAGTGGAAGCAGAGAACTGTCACTGATGATGCTGGTGCTTCAGACTGCCAGCTTTGTCTGATCAGAAAAATAATGTTGAGATCACAACTTATGAAGAATTGCCCGTCAATGATCACACACAAGCCCATTTGTTTCAATGATGCTCACAGTCCTCTGAATTGCACCTCACAATGTTATTGGAGACAATGAGAACACCGGGCGAGTTCTCCAGCAGTTTCCAATAGGGCAGCCAAGTGATTACAGCATCATTTTCATTGTATGCCAATCAGGTGGTCGCATTCTCTTTTTAACACATCTGTGCTGATTATTACTCTTGATAGAGCAACAGGAACTAATGCCCCAGGGAACTGAGAGCAAACTACAACATTACTGATCGGGGCAGAAGAATAATGGCAGTTTATGTTGGGTCAAAAAAAGCAGGCTGTATTACATAAACTATTGATATTGTATTTCCTGAGAAATGTCTAGGTTTACTATTGATTACTGGGAGAGAAATTATGATCTGAGCAGTCCATTTACAGCCCTGAGTTCAATGCATTGCGCTGAACATCTGAACTCATTCCTCCTGTTCAGAACTGCATGGTTGAGTTCATCCTTGGAGCTAGGAAACAAGGTTTTCTTTTTTTATCAATGACACCCCTGCAATATAAAGCCAAACTGATTTGGAAATCTTAAAAAGGAAAAAGCAAAATCTTTGACCCTTTATCTCTATGCCATTAATAGAAATATAAGCAGAACTTTCCCAGCCCCATGATAGCAGGCTTTCTGGAAGGAGAGCCAGGAAAATAACGGGAAGCCACTTCAGGACGGCACATTCCCACTATTGGGGAACTTTCTGTGGTGGGCTGGGAATCGGATCAACTGCCCACTACACATAGGTGGGCAGACAATTATGAAGGTTAAGGCCCATATCGGGGGTGATTTTGTGACCCTGCCAACATTTTGCCAGCGGTGGAGTGGACCCCTACCATGTGCAGAGGCTGCCAGCTCATTGGAGGTTGCCTGGCTGCAACAGGCTGTGGGGTAATTGCAAGCAGAGGTCTACGTCCCAATAATGGGGCAACAAGCAGGAAAGACTGCACCCATGGCCCAAACAATTCTTCTGAATGGGTTTCTCCTCAGCTCCAATAAGCCCTCACCAGTTTAAACTTCAGGAGTGCCTGTGAGGGTCCCCTGATGAGGCACCCTCATGGTCCCAGTCCTGTCTCTAATTGGGCCTGCAGCATCCTAAGTCATCCTATCATTAATAGGACAGTGAATGGGGAGATGGGCAGTTAGAAGACCACCTCTGGGAAGGAGGAGACGGTCGTATAGTGGTATTGTCACTGGATTAGAAATCCAGGGACACAGGGTAATGCTCTGGGGACCCAAGTTCAAATCCCACCATGTGGAATTTGAATTCAATAAAAAAAATCTGGAATTAAAAGTCTTATGATGACCACAAAACCATTGTCATAAAAACCCATCTGGTTCACTAATGCCTTTTAGGGAAGGACATTTGCTGTCCTTTCCTGATCTGGCCTACATGTGACTCCAGACCCACAGCAATGTGGTTGACTGTTAACTGCCCTCTGAACAAGGGCAATTAGGGATGGGCAATAGCCAGTGATGCCCACATCCCATGTCTGAATAAAACAAAATGTATCATTGTGCCAATCAAGGTTCCAAAGCCCACAGGAAAATCCAGCCAATAGATTTGAAATATACAAGTGAAAAGCTGTGAAGTAACAATGTTTCTGTGAAAGTAAACTTATTGAATGGCGGAGCAGGCTCGAAGTGCCAAGTCCTTTGAGCTGAGTCTGTATTCAAAGCAGCATTTCACTGTATTATACAGATTAGGAGCAGGAGTAGGTCATTCAAGTCCTCGAGCCTGCTCCGCCTTTCAATAAGATCACAGCTGATCTGACTGTCTCCTCAACGCCACTTTCCCAATAGCCATTAACTCTCATGTTAGTCAAGAAACTATCTACCTCTGCCTCCACCGCTCTCTAGGGAAGAGAGTTCCACCATCTTAAATGGGAAACCCATTATTTTTAAACTGTGTCTCCTAGTCTGGTCTCTCCCACAAAGGGAAACATCCTTTCAGCATCCAGCCTGTCAAGTCCCCTCAGGATCTTATATGTTTCAATAAGATCACCTATCATTCTTCTGAACTCCAAAGGGTATAGGTCTATCCTGTCCAACCTTTCCTCATAAGATACACCCTCATTCCAGGAATCAGTTGAGAATATTCTTTGAACTGCTTCTAATGCAATTATGTCCTTTCCTAAATAAGGAGAACAAAACTCCAGATGTGGTCTCAAAACTATAGCAAAAAATCCCGACTTTTATATTCCATTCCCCTTGCAATAAACATGAATATTCCATTTGCCCACATAATCACTTGCTTTTTTTAAATTCATTTATGGGATGTGGGCTTCGCTGGCTGGACCAACATTTATTGCCCATCCCTAATTGCCCTTGAGAAGGTGGTGCTGAGTTGCCTTCTTGAACCGTTGCAGTCCATATGGTGTGGGTATACCCACAGTGCTGTTAGGAAGGGAATTCCAGGATTTTGACTCGGCGACAGTGAAGGAACGGCGATATATTTCCAAGGCATGGTGGTTTGGAGGGGAGCTTCCAGGTGGTGGTGTTCCCATGTATCTGCTGCCCTTGTCCTTCTAGATAGTAGTGGAGGTGAGTTTCTGCAGTGCATCTTGTAGATAGTACACACTGCTGCCACCGTGCATCGGTAGCGGAGAGAGTGAGTGTTTGTGGAAGGGGTGCCCATCAAGCGGGCTGTTTTGTCCTGGATTGTATCAAGCTTCTTGAGTGTTGCTGTACCTGCACACTATTTTTTTATGATTCATGTTCCAGGTCACCCAGATCCCTCTGTACCTCAGAGTTCTCTCCCCATTTAAATAATATGCTGCTTTTCTATTCTTCCTGCCAAAGTGGACAAGTGCACATTTTCCCACATTATACTCCATTTGCCAAATTTTTACCCAGTCACTTAACCTATCTATATCCCCTTGCAGACCCCTTATATCCTCTCCACTACTTACTTTCCTACCTATTTTTCTATCATCAGCATTGTGTCCCAATAATGAGCTTCAAATCCCCGCTGCTTCGATTTTTCTTTTCATAAATGGAGCAGTGAAAATTTGGATTGCCCATCATTTTTTTGAAAGAAGGTTTTGTTTTGGTGGTACTTTGATATGAACTTCATTTTTTTCAAAACAAAAACAGAAACAGAAATACCTGGAAAAACTCAGCAGGTCTGGCAGCATCGGCAGAGAAGAGCACAGTTGACGTTTCGAGTCCTCATGACCCTTCACTCGAAACGTCAGCTGTGCTCTTCTCCGCCGATGCTGCCAGACCTGCGAGTTTTTCCAGGTATTTCTGTTTCTGTTTTTGTTTTGGATTTCCAGCATCCGCAGTTTTTTGCTTTTATCTTCATTTTTTTCAATGTATTTCATTAACGGTCCTTTTATTTGTGCTTGCTCCTTGTTTTTTTCCAGGGTACGTTTGCAAGATTGATTGCCTAGATTTCACATTGTTGAATCTGCTGTTCCTATCAGAGCTCTTGTCATGTGTGCTCTGCTGAAAGGCAGGTATTTGGCTCATTGTTTGCTGATGCTTCACCCTGAGCTGTATTCTTGCCAGTTTTTTTATCAGTGGTAGTGTGCCATTGCCTTCCACTCTCAGGGGCAAGGCGAGGAGTCAGATCCCAGGTCTACATCAGCTGGAAAGAGAACCAAACCTGCGCTGTTGGTGTTATTGTGAACCACACACTAGCCATCCAGTCAACTGAGCTAACCAGCATTACCCTGTCTGGCAGTATTAATAAAATTAGCTGAACCAACTCATTGCAAAATGCTTTCATGTGCACTTTGCATCTTCTCTCTTTCTCTCTCATACACTTTCTCACACAAACATACTTTATTCATTTCTACAAACAAATGGATAACACAACAATCTACAAATTCTAAGTCCCAATAATAATTTTCATAGCACAATTATGGAAAACGTTCAGCCACTTTGAAAGGATTAATAATGATTTTTAACTGTTTTGCAAAATGACAAAGAATTACCCCATAAAACTTAATTATTTTGTCCAACACCAGATCAATACTTCCAAGATTCTCCTATCTTTTCTATCTCTGAGGTCTCATCATCTGCCTCCTCTGCATCATTAACATTCACACCAGCCCAGTCTCTGGGCAGAATCGTCCCAGATTTGCACTAAGTGCAACGGTAGGCAGGAAAAAGGGCGTTTTACCCTCCGGCCGCAATGGCAGCTTTTCGCGCCGTATCATCTGCTTCCTGCCTCACTAATGTACAGCCACAAGAAACACCCCGGCTCACTGGTGGGCGGCTTCTGAATCATCCGCCACACCGTTACCACACCGTTTCCTCACCTCAGGTGCCATATCTAAACTGCAGCCGCACACACAACTCTCAATGCTTGCAGCCCAGGATTGCCCCAGTAAAGACATAGCTCTGAGAGCCAAGAAGAGTTCAGTGACCAGTCACTGGAATGTCGTTTGGAGGCCCGCTGTGATGTCCTCCATCCCCGCTCTGGCTGCAGGATGCCCACCAATTTCACCACTCCGGCTTGGGAGGTGATAGCAGTGGTGGTAAATGCCAATGCTGCACAGAAGAGGTTGACCATCCAGTGCAGAAAGAGGATGAATGATCTCATTTGTGCCACCAGGGTAAGGCAACCATCTCATCACTCTAAACTAACACACTCACAAGGCCACCACACATTCACTAGCATCTCACTCACTGCCAACGCAAGGACATCACTACTCACTCTCTCACATACACCCTCACATCTCCATCTGGTTTCATTTCCTCTGGAGACTGCCTCCTCAGCCTGCCGAATGGATGATTCATCTCAGCCTCCTCCGAAGGTCACCAGTGTCATATATGTAAGTCGTCAGCCAACTTGATTCACTTCATGTGATATCAAGAAACAGCTGAAGACGCCAGATAGTGCAAAGGCTATGGGCCCTGACAATATTCTGGCAATAGTACTGAAGACATGCTCCAGAACTTGCTGCACCCCTAGCCAAGCTGTTCCAGTACAGCTACAATACTGGCATCTACCCGACTATGTGGAAAATTGCCCAGGTATGTCCTGTACACAAAAAAGCAGGACAAACCCAAGCCGGCCAATTACCGCACCATCAGCCTACTCTCCATCATCAGTAAAGTAATGGAAGGGGTCATCAACAATGTTATCAAGCGGCACTTGTTTAGCAATAACCTGTTCACTGATGCCCAGTTTGGGTTCTGTCAGGGCCACTGAGGTCCTGACCTCATTACAGCCTTGGTTCAAACATGGACAAAAGAGCTGAGCACGAGAGGTGAGGTGAGAGTGACTGCCCTTGACATCAAGGCAGCATTTGACCGAGTGTAGCATCAAGGAGCCCTGGCAAAACTGGAGTCAATGGGAATCAGGGGGAAAACTCTTCACTGTTTGGAGTCATACCTAGCACAAAGGAAGATGGTTGTGGTTATTGGAGGTCAGTCATCTCAGCTCCAGGACATCACTGCAGGAGTTCCTCAGGGTAGTGTCCTAGGCCCAACCATCTTCAGCTGCTTCACTAATAAACTTCCTTCCATCATGAGGTCAGAAGTAGGGATGTTTGCTGATAATTGCACAATGTTTAGCACCTTTCGTGACTCATCAAATGCTGAAGCAGTCCATGTCCAAATGCAGCAAGACCTGGACAATACCTAGGCTTGGGCTGACAAGTGGCAAGTAACATTTGCGCCATACAAGTGCCAGGCAATGGCCATCTCCAACAAGACCAAATCTAACTATCACCCCTTGACGTTCAATGGCGTTACATCACTGAATCCCCCACTACCAACATCCTGGGGTTACCATTGACCAGAAACTGAACAGGACTAGCCATATAAATAACATGGCTACAAGAGCGGGTCAGAGGCTGGGCACCCTGCGATGACTAACTCACCTCCTGACTCTCCAAAGCCTGTCCACCATTTACAAGGCACAAGTCAGGAGTGTAATTGAATATTTCCCACTTGCTTGGATGAGTGCAGCTCCCACAACACCCAAGAAGCTTGACACTGTCCAAGACAAAGCAGGCCGCTTGATTGGCACCACATCCACAAACATTCACTCCCTCCACCACCGACGCACAGTAGAAGCAGCATGTACCATCTACAAGATGCACTGCAAGCTCCTTAGACAGCATCTTCCAAACCCACAACCACTACCATCCAGAACAACAAGGGCAGCAGATACATGGGAAAACCACCACCTGGAAGTTCCCCTCCAAGCCACGCACCATCCTGACATGGAAATATGTTGCCGTTCCTTCACTTTCGCTGGGTCAAAATCTTGGAACTTCCTTCATAACAGCTCGGTGGGTGTACCTACAACACATGGACTGCAGCAGTTCAAGAAAGCAGCTCACCACTACCTTCTCAAGGGCAACTAGGGATGGGCAATAAATGCTGGCCCAGCCAGCGAAGCACACATTCCATGAATGAATACAAAAAGACTGGTTTCATGATATTGTGAAACTGATTTTTTGCCTTCCCACGATATTGTCCATCAACGCCCACCATGCCGGCCAACGCCAACGAGGATGGAAGATTCCGGCCTGTGTTTCGGAGATACCATGTTCTCTGTCCTTTCCATGATGCTGAGATTTTCCATTCTGTGACTCCAAGGTTTCCCCTGTTCTTGACTTCCAATATTCACATCAGATTCTCTCATTACTAATATATCTCTGGAACCTCCTGATCTATTCTTCATCCTCCAAGTATGGGCTCACCATTACCCAAGAATTACTCTATACCTCTCTTTGGGCCAAAGTGGGATAGCTCCCAAAAATGGGTGCGGGGATCACGATGCACAATTAACCCATGCCCATTGCTTCTGATGGAGGCAGCATAAAAACTTCATGCTGTCTGTTTATGCAACTGATTGTAGCATTCAGCTCAGCACTGAATGCACTGTTGAATGGCTGCACTTCTCAGTACAGAGCTAGCACTTCTTAAAGTCAACTTGCATCCCTTAAAGGGAAGGTGCATTCTGGCTGCAAAAATCAGTTTCACGACATCATGAAACCAGTTTTTTAAAAATTCATTCATGTAATGTGGGCTTCGCTGGCTGGGCCAGGTGCTAGAAGTAGGTGGGGAAGGGTGTCTGCCTGCAAGAAGAGTGACTACGTGCAACAGAGGAGGAAGAGTTCTCCAGATGCTACACAGGAAGCCTTGGTGCAAGAGATGGAGAAGAAGACAGTTGTCCGCTATTCACAGGGCAGGTCCACTCCAGACTGACATTGCAAAGGCAATGGGAGAAGATAACTATGCAAGAGTTTAGTCACAAGGACCTGGATACAGTGCCGTAAGAAATTCCATGACCTCACACTTTTGGTGAAGGTCAGTGAAAGCATCTTCATATGCCATTTCCCATTAACTGCCCCACTAGGACCACACTCTGCTCAATGTCCCTCACTCGCCTACCAATAATCTCCATCAATCATGACTGATATCCGTCGTTCATAGCTTCACCCCACCCTCACATGCTTATGACGGCTGCAAGCCTCACACTCGCATCTCATAGCTTCCATACACTGCCCACTTGAGTATTGTTCAAAAAAGAGACTTGCTGTCGAAGCTTTTCAGTATGCTATGCAGTAGCAACATGAGTGGTATTATCCACTAACAGGATGCTGTCGTTAAGCCAAAAAGACATTCTGCCTATCATAGAAATGAATAATGTTGCATATGAGGTATAGGCCATCTGTCCCAATGACTGCTGGATCGTATCAAACAGCATGCCCCTTCAGCTGTTTGCAACAAGCAAAGTACTAACTATACCCAATTAGCCTTTGCTTACAAAACTCAAGACATCATGCACAACATTTGATGTGATTCCATGATTGGACAACATTTGCTAAACAGTCCTGATTGTGCTAAAAATTACACTGACAACCAATTTAAGATTATGGGCAGGATTTTACCGTCGGTGAGCGGGGGCGGGCCCACTCACCGATGCATAAAATGACGCGGGATGACGTTGGGCGGGACTCCCAATGTCACCCGCCCCATTTAAATTTTCAGGAAGGCTGGGGTGCAGCAAAATCAGCTGTGCACCCTCCGACCTGTCAATGGCCAATTGAGGCCATTGACAGGATCAATTAAGCAATTAAAGGACCTGCCCGTCCAACCTTAAGGTTGGCGGGCAGGCCAGGAGCCCCGGCGGCAACTAGAAAAAACATGAAACCTCATCCAGCGGCGGGATGAGGTTTCATGTTGGGTTTTAAAAATTTTAATAAAGTTGTTATGGAAATTATAAGCATGTCCCAACTCATGTGACATTGTCACATGACAGGACGTATAAGGGATTTTTTTTTTCTGTTTTTAATTTTGTTGAAAGTAGAGGCGATCTCCCTGAGGCAGCACTTAGCCTCAGGGAGATGAATGCGCTCTTTCGTGCGCATGCGTGAAAGAGCGCACTCTCGATTTTAGGGCTTGCCCCCTGCCCGCACAGGGAGCGCATAGCGCCTCCCTGCGGACATCACGCTGGGCGGGCCTTAATTGGCCCGCCCGCACAAAATGGCAGTGCAGCCCCGATCGCCAGCAGCGATCGGTTCCGCGCCCGCCCACAATTGGGTCAGCTCCGCCCGCCCGACGAACGGAAAATTCAGCCCTTTCAGTCAGGCTCACAGTGTGGTCCACTTACACATGCTAGAAGCTACATATATTCATACACAGGGCCCTTTCCTTTGCAGATAGAAGGAGCATGTTCATGCTTTGGGCCTTTTTCAACTAAACAAAAGCTTGGGGGACAGCCATTCCCTGATTCATTCTCCATGGCAATGCCTTGACCAATCAGAGTCACTCTTCCTGGTTTGAATTTAAACAAAAGCTTGGCAGTTAACTATTACCTGGTGCCTTCTCCATGGCAATGCCTCTACCAATCAGAGTCCACTTGCCAACCAATTAGAACTCTCTTCTCGTGTAGTATAAATTGTTGTTCCGTTTACAATTGGTATTCTTGCAACTGTCCTGATGACAGCAAGAAAAAAAGCATTGACAGCATGTCTCTTTTTTCAGCAATCCTCAAGTTCTGTACTACCAAACAACTACACTACCCACTATTCAACCATGACTGCCACATCACTCAACCACATTGCACCACATTCACTGACACACTTCCTTAAAACAAGAGAGGTGGTGTAGTATTCCAGAGACCCAGGGTAATGCTCTGGGGACCAGGGTTCGAATCTTGCCACGGCAGATGGTGAAATTTGAATTCAATAAAAATATGGAATTAAAAGCCTGATGATGACCATGAAACCATTGTCGATTGTTGTAAAAACCCATCTGGTTCACTAATTCCCTTTAGGGAAGGAAATCTGCTGTCCTTACCTGGTCTGGCCTACATGTGACTCCAGACGGACAGCAATATAGTTGACTCTTAAAATGCTGTCTGAACAAAGGCAATTAGAGATGGGAAATAAATGCTGGCCTAGCCAGTGACACCCACATCCAATGAAAATAAATAGACAAGGTAATACACAAAAGGAGTTGGAATCAGCAAGGGCAGGAGATGGTGCTCACCATTATTGACTGAGTCTGTGGCCATTGAAACCATTGAAGATGATACTATGCTCATATCTAATCCTCCTTCTCACATCCCACTTTCCTTTCATCCTACAATCCTTGCTGATTAACAATGCCAATATTGTCATCATGAAACTCATGAAGACAAGTAATAAAGGAAAGCGTTACAGGTGGGAATAGTTAATAGGCTCCCTGACAATAGCTACAGAGTGTAAATCAAGAAATAATGGGAACCTGCAAGAAAGATACTGCAATAATCGTGGGAGATTTAATTCTTCATATAGATTGGAAGAATCCAATTAACAAAGGTAGCCTGAAGGATGAGTTCATGGAGTGTATTTGGGGCAACAAAGAAACAGGCTATTTTAGACCTAGCAATGTCTAATGAGACACGATTAATGAATGACCTCATAGCAAAGAATCATCTTGGTGAGATTGATCACAGCGTGATAGAAATTTGCATTCAGTTTGAGAGTGGGAAATATGGGTCCTGAACTAGAGTCTTAAAATCAAATAAATGCAATTACAAGGGTCGCTTCTCTGTCTCTGCTCAAGGGAGGGAGCAGTGCCCCATGGGATGCAAACATTGTGACCCTGTATAAGAACAAAGGCAACCGCAGTGATTACAACAACTATCGAGGCATCTCTCTGCTGAGCAATGTTGCCCTTGTCAGACTGCTGATCTTGGTGAACATATCAATCCTAAATCCCAGTATGGTTTCAGAATTGAAAGATTTACAACTGACATGATCTTCTCAATCCAGCAGCTGCAAGAGAAATGCTGTGAACAAAGGAACCCACTACCTATTGCCTTCATTGATCTCACCAAGGCATTCAATCCTGTGAGCAGAGGCAGCCTAAGCTGCTGGGCCAAAATGTCTGTCTGCAAAAGCTGTTCAAAGTAATATCCTTTTTCCATGACAATATGGTGGGTAAGGTCAGCTATGACTGTGCAACAACAGAATTCTTTCAGATCCACAGTGGGGTCAAACAGGTTTGCGTTCTGATACTGACACTCTTTGGCATATTCTTCTCTTTGCTGCTGTTGTATACCTTCTGGTCATTTACAGAGGTTGCCTACTTACATGCCAGAACTGATTCCGTCTTGCTCACCTAATATCAAGACAAAGGCATGCCAAGTCCTCATCAGAGAGTTGCTCTAAAATGATGATGCACGCTAACATTCCTCACTAAGGAACACCTGTAGCAGCAAATGGACAGACTCTCTCACACCTGGTAAAGAGTTTTGTTTGACCATCAGCATCAGGAAGACTAATATCATGATCTAGGATGTAGCCATGGCACGTTCTATGAGCATTGATAATGTGATGCTGGAGGTTGTTGATAGCTTCACATATCTCGCTTCCACAATCAGCAGGAATCTGTCACTTGATGCTGAAATCAACATATGCATCACAAAAGAGCTGTTCCTATGTCCAAGTTGGGTAAGAGAGTGTGGAACAAGAACAACTTGATTGAGAGCATCAAACTGCAAGTCTACCAAGCCTGCATCTTCAGCACTCTCCTCTTCAGTGGTGAGACTTGGACAACATATGTTAGGCAGGAGAAACGACTGAACAGTTTCCACCTTCGCTGTCTCAGACTTATCCGCGGCATCTCTTGGCAGGACAAGGTCACCGACTCAGAGGCTTTAGAGCATGTTAATTCCATCAGTATACACTCATTGCTAAGCCAATGACGTCTGCGGTGGATCGGCTACATTCATCAGATGGATGACAGCTGTATACCCAAAGATCTTCTGTACGGTGAACTGGCCACTGAGTCACAACCTCCTTGGTGTCTATTTCTCTGCTACAAGGACACCTGCAAGTGAGATATGAAGATTTTGACACTGACAACCGGGGGACAATCGCTGAAAGACATGATGTCTGGAGGTTGACTGTTTGGGTGGTCATTAGAAGAGGCAAGCATAAACAAAAACCTCGGCTGGCTGAGAAGAGGGCCCAGAGAAAACAAAGGCCAGTGAATCATGCACCTTCTCAGCCCACTGTCTTCTTCTGCAGCAAATATGATAGAGACTGCCATGCCAGAGTGGGGTGCCTGAGCCACAACAAGCAATGCTTAACACAGAGTTAACCATCACAGCGCATACCATTGTCTTACAAGATGGACAAGTGTATGAAGACAGCACTGGCTAAAGTGGAATGGGAAAATAGGTTAGAAGCTCAGATTGTAGAGAAGCAGTGGCAGACATTTAAGGAGATATTTCATAATTCTCAACAAACATATATTCCATTGAGAAAGAAAAACTCTACAAGTAAGATGCACCTTCAGTGGCTAACTAAGGATGTTAAGGATGCTATCTAATTGAAATAAAAGGTGTATGATGCTGCAAAGATCAGTTGTAGGCCACAATAGGAACATTTTGGAAACTAGTAAATTGTGACTAAAAGAATAATGAAGAGGGAGAAATTGGAGTATGAGAGAAAACTATCAAAAAATATAAAGATAGACAGTAAAACCTTCTACAAGTCTATCAAAACAAAAAGAGTAATGGCAGTGAACATTGGTCCCTTAGAAGTTGAGGCTGGGGAATTAATAATGGGAAACAAGGACATGGCAGAGACTTTGAATAAGTATTTTGTATCGGTCTTCACAGTAGAAGACACAAAAAGCATCCCAAGAATAATAGAAATCCAAGGGGCAAAAGGGAGGAACTTAAAACAATCACGATCACTAGAGAAAAAGTACTAAGAAATCTAATGGGACTAAAGGCTGACAAGTCCCCTGGACATGATGGCCTGCGTCCTAGGGTCTTAAAAGATGTGGCTACAGAGAGCCTGGATGCATTGGTTGTAATCTTCCAAAATTCACTAGATTCTGGAAAGGTCCAAATGGATTGGAAAACCACAAATATAACACTCTATTCAAGAAAGGAGGGGGACAGAGAGCAGGAAACTGTAGGCCAGTTAGCCTAACATCTGTCATTGGTAAAATGCTAGAATGATTCTTAATTATTATTATAATCATGAGGTGATTGTTCATATTGGTCTAAGCATTGTCTTAATGACTCCTACCTGGACATTCTGTTCTAGTTCACTGAACTTCAATTATGGACTGAATTTAATTCCACTGGTGGTGACTCTGACAGCAGGCCATAAAGTCAAGAAGTCCCAATATGATTCCACGCCCAACAGGCAATTTAATACCTGCTGTTTGGACTCCCACCCGTTATAAGGATAGATAGGGATCCTGCTTCCAAGAGCAGCAAGCCAATCAGAGAGCTGGTAGCTGTTCAGTCCCAGCAGCATCTCCTGGAGCAGTGGCCACAGCTGGGACTGTACCCAGTCTGGAGCAGCAAGATGGAGCTGATGCCGGAACCAAGTTAAGTGGGGTCGAAATCACCAGGACTGGTCGTGTCCCTGAATCGCAGGGAGTGGGGAAGGAGATGCCCCCGCCTTCCCTCCCGGTTCAGTGCTGGCCCCCCTTCCACCAACCCACCTGCCAACCCCCCTCCCCTAGACCAGATTAATTTCTGTCCTATGTTTCTAGTTGGGGGAGTGAGGCTAACAGCTAATCAATTCTGAGCATTTTATTGTAAAATGTTCTGCTGCATGTTCATACTATTTATTGACATGTTAGATGTGATCCTTGCCTACCTGAATGTTATACCTATGTCTCACATATTCTTCCTAAGTCTCACTTCATCAAAATTGAAAGCTCAGCAAGGTCACCTTTACACTACAGCACTGAAATATTTTGTCGAGAAATTTCTCTTCTGCTGCCTTGGCTCCATGCCTGCCATGTTCAGATAAAAACTCAATCTGAACTTATCTTGATTTAGATGGAGAACGCTTATTGCTTTAAGAAGAAACCAGTATATCTGTTTCAATACACTTCAAGTGATGTATCTGTTAACAGTGAAAAAATAACATTTAATTATAAAATACTCTCAGAGAGTGACGCATAATCTGTAGTTATAGTACAGAATGTAATTTCTGAAATGTATAAGTATAATTATTTAGATAGGTGTGTTACAACAGATATATGCTGATTTCTCCATTGCCATGACATCCACCTACTACACAGTGAGTGTTCTTCCGTACATCTTTCAGTAATTAATGTGGGGGCATTCAGGGAAAAGTGTGTGTGTGGTTTCTATACCAACCAGGATAAAGGTAGGATGTAATATGAATAAAAAATGGAATATACTATGAATATTGATTGAATGCATTTTAGCTCCAGAACACAATTTATTGTGAGTCCGCTTCAAAAATAATATATATGATCATTCCCTTTCTAATATCTTCTATTGCACAGCACAATCCACACGCCAGGCTATTTTTGCTTTTGTTTTAACTAATGACCCCTGTGAAATATTGAAGCATGAAATAGTGTAGCACCAGGTATATGTGATATACATATATATATATATATATATATATATATATATATATATATATATATATATATATATATACATACATATGCTGCATTAGGAAGTCTGCTTTTAAATTATTGCATTCATTTTAACTGAACAAAACAAATTGACTAGCTGCATTTACATAGTACCTCTCTAATTTCATATTAGCACACATTCATCTCATTTAGCTGGCGGTTCACAACATGTGGCATCATCTTTCATCAATGTTGGCCAGTTAATGTATTCCATTTTGCCTGACAGGCCAATAGCTGCTGTACATATGTACATTTTAGAACTAGCTATCAGATTCACTGTTAAACCCAGCGGTAAGGCCGTATCAGTAAACCTTGATTGCATTCAAGAACTAAAACTACATTTTAGCCAAAAGCAATCCAAATCCTTAAACCTCAACTATTTAATGCTGAGATCTAGAGGAGATAAATGGTCTTGATCAATAGTGTGGAATGCGTTCGTAGTGAATTAACAGTCTGTTTTACATTGTGTCCGGTAGAAATGCTGGACCCCTGCATAATATTGGAATTTCCTAGGGCCATCTTTGGGAGCAGTATCTCCATTTTTCCTAAACACGATCATTGATACAGTGTGGAGAGGGCCAGGGTTTTCCAGGCCCCCAGACTTGCAGTGAGTGCACAGATCACCAGGGGCCAATATGCCTAGTGAAGCCCTTTTTTCCAGAATTTTTAGAGTTATCGCCATAAAAGGAGAGAACAAAACCAAATTCCCAAAGCAATTCCCTCAGAATCTTAAAGTTAAAATCCTTTCTGAGACATTCCTAACCATCTTTCTTCTTTCCAACAAAAGCATCAAAATAGATTGTCATCCACCTCGGTTACGTCGTTGCTGTTTCGTCAGTTTTGACAAAAGGTCATCAACCTGAAATGGTGGGCTGGATTTTATGTGCCCTGACCAGGGTGGAGGTGGAGTTGGGGGGGCGGGGGGGGGGGGGGGGGGGGGGGGGGTGCAGCATGTAAAATAGTGCGGGTGCAAAACCCACTACCTTCCTGCCCACCTGTGAACTCACCCCCATAACACTGTAGGTGAGCGGGTGCCAAAAACGACAGCCCGCCTGCCATATTTAAATATACAATTATGGGTCAAGTGAGCTTATTAACAAGCTAAATGACCCTGATAATATGCTGCGCACGCAAGAATATGGTTGGCGTGGGCAGTCAGACAGGAATGGGCAGGTGGGAAGGAAGTGGGGGTGCCATCTTCAGGGAGTGCCCTTTGCAGAGCGTGGGGCAGTCCCCCTAAGATAGCACCTCCTGTTTCTTCCTACCTGCCTGCACCCCAAAGCCCACCACCCCTGCATCCCTCCCCCGCCCAATAACCTCGACTTAGCTCACTCTGGGATCCATCGGCCCTTCTTCTTGGGAATGGTTGCTGTCCCAGCAGCGCCCACTAATGAGACCTTGGTGCTGCCCAGATTGGCTGATAGCTCCCGAGAGCTGAAGTTCCTCCCCAGTAGGGCGGAAGACCCACTGTTATCCAATTTAGCCCACCCGCAGCATATTATGGCTGCAGGCGGGCTGGAGTGGAGCAAGTCAGCTTCCAGCCAACTTTCCTTCCGGCCGGGGGGGGTCAGGGGAGCGGGTGGGGGAGAGCCGTCCACCCCCCCACTGTAATATGCAGCCCAATAACCCTATTTCTCTCTCTGCAGATGCTGCCAGATCTGCCAAGTATTTCCAGCATTTTCTGTTTTTATTCCGGATTTGCACTATCTGTAGTATTTTGCATCCCTGCTGTTCATTGAGTTTTAAGGCGTGAACAAGATAGCTGCTGTATTCACCTACATAGCAACAGTGACTGAAATTTCAAAATAATTAATTGCATTTTAGGACACCTTGAGAGTTGTTTTTTTACTTCATAAATGCAAGGTTTTCTTCAAATAATGTGTTTTTTTTATATCTAGCCCCCAGGGATTGCAGGACCACCTCAACACTTTAAATAAATAAATCTGCATTTTACGTTTTTTAATGCAGCATACATAATGTCAAGTAATATGTCATAGCGTAGAGCTCAAGTAGATGTACAAGTAGGTTGAAAGGTGAATGATGAATATATAATATTTTAATTCAGTTTTCTAATGAAGTTCAACTTATCAGACAGGCAGGGACATGTCAACTCAAAATGAACCAAAATGAAAACGCAAGAACTGATTATTTTTATTGCACACTTAGGACTGATGGCACTTGGCATAAAGAGAGGTATTGCAATGAACATCAATCTGAAGCTTAGTTCTGTATCAAGTATCCATTTGCATTACTTGCCAATAAGCTAGGAAATGAGCTAAGAGTGGTAATTTTGCATACGTTTATCAAAGAGAATACAGATGTGGTTCAGCATTTTAATAATATTTTCCATAATATTTTCCAAATCTACATAAAAGCAGAACACCTAACCAAATACCATTTATTTTTGTTTAGAATTATTAAAGGGATTTAGAATCATAGAAAATTTGCAACACAGAGGGAAGCCTTTCGACTCCCCATGCCTTTGCTGGTCATCAAAGAACTACCCAGCCTAATCCCACACTCCTCCCCTTGGTCCATTGCCCTGCAGGTCATGGCTCTTCAAGTAGACATCCAAGTATTTATGAAATATGGTGGGAGTTTCTGCCTCTACCACACTTTCAGGAGATGAGTTCCTGGTCCCTAACAGCCTTTGGTTAAAATGTGTTTCCTCATCTTTTTGAAACTGTGCCTGCACAATCACCACTAAATGTTTTGTTTCATATGAGTGATTCAGGTTGGAAGCATTATTGACCATTTAAGTTCAGAGATTTTTACTGACTAGTCATTCTTTGAGAAATGTCTCTACGCTGTATAGTTTCACAACTCCCTTTAGTAAAAGTTGAGTTTTAACCATCTAATCTGCTCACAGTGGGGAAGGCCAGCAGTACACCAGGAAGCTGGAAATGTCAGCAGGGCATCTGTCAATGACTTTTAGCTCAGCCACACCATTCCATCTGACTTCCAGTTTCCCGACGGTTTGGAGCAGGGGAATGATGACAACTCGCTGCAGTCTTTCTCAGCTCCACTATTTAAAGGAACCCTGTGAGGGTCTTAATGGAAGAATTGTAGAAGTGCCAGAACTGAACCAGCAACTGGACAAATGGTGAGTAAACATGGGAAAGTTGCATCACGGTTCTCACATGTGCCTCTGGACATCATGCTGTGGGCTGTAAAGGCCTGCAGGGAGGGTCTGTTCCCTGTGGATGGGAGGGAGATGAGAGCTGGGGAGACCAAGCAGGCATGGCTGGAAGTAAGAGGACATAAGCAGTCGGAGTGTTGAGTTACAAGGTTGTACCAGAGACTTGAGCAAATGACCTAGGCTGACACTCCAGTGCAGCACTGTAGGGATGTCAGCCTGCTGGAGGTACTGTTCTTTTCTTCAGATGGAATTTTAACCTGAGGTTAACCTGTTAACCTGCTTGTTTTGGTGCTTCAGATCTTAAAGGTCCTAAGGTGCTATCAGAAGAAGAACAGGAAAGTTACTTCTGGTGTCCTGGCCAAATATTCAAGCAAATGAAATGATCATTCCTCTGACGGCCATTTGTGGATTGCAGTTGGCACAGAATGGCTGCTGTATTCATCTAGATAACAAAAGTCAACACACTTCAAAAAGCTTAACTTAATTTTGTAAAGTATTCTGAGACTTTTGGCATAACAGGTACTATACAATTGCCAGTATATAATTACAATCCAAGTTTGAATGGTAGCAGAGTCAGCTATGTCACGCATTATACTGCAATCAAGTGGCATCAGACTCCCGATGGTGGTATCACATTACCTGCCTAAAATCAATTCAGGCAATTCCAAAGGCAAATATGCAGCCTAAATTGCAACGAAGTGAATGGGATCAACATAATGTTGTAGCCTCACTGGCCTGTTAAAAGTTCAATTCTTGCTTTATTGATTATAGAGATGTATGAAATATTTGTTATGTGATTATTAATTGTCATTGTTACATGTCGTAAACCTATTTAGAACAGATTGCCCTAATAATTTTTGGTGCTGTTAGGAGTTTATTTGGATCTCATAGAAACTCTTCTGCTTTCCGTGACAGTGGCTTTGAAAGGGAAATCTTCAGCAGATTTCACTTAAATAATACAAGTCAGTACAACGACCTTTAAGAGAAACTTGAGCAACTCCCCAAATACCATGCATTCCCTTGCCGCAACACCTATGCCATAGAGGTATCATAGAATTTTTAAATAGCATTCCTCCCTGAAATTGAGGTTGAAAAGCTGGTTGGAAATTTTCTTATAAACCTGTTCTCATTTCCAATCAATAATTTAATTTTCTCACATATTTGAGGCCTCACTTACATTACCTGCAAAACATTCTGTGTTGAGAATGGAAAGGAAAAAGGTTAAAGCTGTTTCAGTCCACCTTATCCTTTTCACCGTAATTGTGCTGCAAGTAAAAACTTATAACAAGCCTGTGGCATTTTTCTTGCTGTGGTTATCAGGGTGTGAGAGTTCAGCGCCAGGAAATAGAATGCTTTTCTCTCCTTACACCCAGTTTCAACATCAACCACCTCTAGGTCAAAAGTACAGCAAGTAAAGTGTAAAGTGCAGTGTAAAGATAGTTTTACTCTACAATAGTCATTGGCCTGGACTTTCCTCTCTTTTCCCACCTATTTTGGACAGGGTGCGGGAAGAGAGGGTCAGGAATTCTGGAGCCTTTCTGCCAGCTCCCCGTTTCTGTGACCACTTCTTGGTTTTTCTACTGGACATGGCGGTGAACAAATTATAGGGAAAGGGCAAAGAAAACATGATTTCCAACAGTAACACTTTTATAATGCTGGAAAACAAGGATACTATTGTGTTTCTGACATGCAAAGTTAGCAGAGGAGTGAGGGGGCTCCAAAATAAAGCATTCACTTTATTCAGTGCAAGCAATCACAGACCAAATGGTTACACTTGGCAAAGTGAACGTTCAAAGTAAATTTTTTAACAATTTCGTCAGCATACCAAGCTGTGTGTGGCAGGAAGCACATTTATTGCCTGAGGTGAGTAGCCAGGTGGCTGTAGAAGTATCACCAGGGGCCTGCCACCAATGTTCAAATTAACCTGATCCCAGCAAATTAACTTGAATGAGAGTAGGAAATCCCCTGACAACCTTGTGACAGGAACCCCAATTGTAAATCACAGTTGTAAATCTAAAGCCTTTAATTCCAATGTCAAAAGCACCATCACATTTCTGATTCAAGCTCCAGCCATCTTCAGGACATCTCTGAGCGAAACTGTCAATTTCGTATCTAATAAATCAAAAGCAAAGTATGTGCATTATGTACCTTTGTTTTCTAATTTAATTCATTGACACTTCTGTTCCTGGAGTACCAACCTAGAAGTTCTGCTCTTTACTCCGGCGAGATTTTTGTTTGTTTCTTTTATCCTGTTTGCCTGCATTACAGTCTGTTTCTGTTCTCATGTTTCTGTCTTCACAGATACTGCCTAACCTGCTGATTGTTTAACGTTTTCGGTTTTTATATTTTTTTTACACAGAATTATCACCAGGCATTCTAATGACTTTGCCTAATAGAGACCGAAACTCTGTAAATGCACTTTACCTTTGATCCCATATTGGTGACATTGAATTTCCCCATGTTGCCACTGGAGCGCAGGCAGGCATTTCCACTTTAACATAGTATGTCATGTGCAGGGTGCAGTAATGTGACTGCTGTGGACCATCAAATACACTTCAGCACAGTTACACTGCAAGGGCACCTTGCAGGCAGCACTGCAGTATTGTCACTTCAATTTCTGTAGGACAACTATGATTTGTACAATACTCATAGCAGTTCATTCCAGTTTCATTGGGAAAG
This sequence comes from Cetorhinus maximus, assembly GCF_964194155.1. NCBI lineage: Eukaryota > Metazoa > Chordata > Chondrichthyes > Lamniformes > Cetorhinidae > Cetorhinus > Cetorhinus maximus. Next base: position 166,336,436 of record NC_135879.1, read on the forward strand.
CAAGAACTTGTGCATGAGGAATCCAAAGCCTTAAAAACAACCGCATCTATCAGAAGCCAATTCTACCTTGGTGCATCACTTGTGTCCTGCCCGTCAGTGCCAGGAAATAAGTGCAATTAAATTTCATGGTGGAGCATTAACTCCTTGAGGTTCAGTAATGCCTTTTTAACTGTAACATTGATTATTACATAAATAGATTTTATTAAGCACTGCTTTCCCAGAATTTTCAATAAAAAGATTGAATCTTAATTTTAATCATTGATTGTCTATTTTTTAAAGCAGGCTGCACTGCATTGAAAATCCAGATTGTTAGGATTATTTAGGTGTTGAAAATGTTTGGAAAATCATGTGAAGTACATGTTGTATTTCTGACTTACATTGCTAAAGGCAATCTCCCCCCCAGAAGTGCAAAACTGGTAATTTTTTTTAATATTCATTTACGGGATGTGGGCGTCACTAGCTAGACCAGCATTTATTGCCAATGCCTAATTGCCCTTGAGAAGGTGGTGGTGAGCTGCCTTCTTGAAACGCTACAGTCCATGTGGTGTAGGTACACCCACAGTGCAGTTAGGGAGGGAGTTCCAGGATTTTGACCCAGAGACAGTGAAGGAACGGCAATATATTTCCAAGTCAGGATGGTGACTGACTTGGAAGGGGAATTCTAGGTGATGGTATTCCCATGCATCTGCTGCCCTTGTCCTTCTAAATGGTAGTGGCCATGGGTTTGGAAGGTGCTGTCTAAGGAGCTTTGGTGAGCTCCTGCAGTGCATCTTGTAGATGGTACACACTGCTGCCACTTTTCGCCAGTGATGGAGAGAGTGAATCTTTGTGGATGGGGCACCAACCAAGTGGGCTACTTTGTCTTGGATGGTGTCAAGCTTCTTGAGTGTTGTGGGAGCTGCACTCATCCAGGCAAGTGGGGAGTATTCCATCTCACTCCTGACTTGTGCCTTGTAGATGGCGGACAGGCTTTAGAGCATCAGGAGGTGAGTTACTCGTCGCAGGGTGCCCAGCCTCTGACCTGCTCTTGTAGCCACAGTATTTATGTGGCTAGTCCAGTTCAGTTTCTGGTCAATGGTGACCCACAGGAAGTTGATAGTGGGGGATTCAGTGATGGCAATGCCATTGAATGTCAAGGGGTGATGGTTAGATTCTCTCTTGTTGGAGGTGGTCATTGCCTGACACTTATTAGGCACAAATATTACTTGCCATTTGTCAGCCCAGGCCTGGATATTGTCCAGGTCTTGCTGCATTTGAACATGGACTGCTTCAATATCTGAGGGGTTGTGAATGGTGCTGAACATTGTGGAGTGTCTTCTCCCAGTTAGTTGTTTAATTCACCACCAGCATTCACAACTGGATGTGGCAGGACTGCAGATCTTAGATCTGATCCGTTAGCTGTGGAATCACTTAGCTCTGTCTATCATTTGTTGCAGATGCTGTTTTTCGCGCAAGTAGCCCTCTGTTGTAGCTTCACCAGGTTGATACTTCATTTTCAAAAAATCATCAGCCAACATCCCCACCTCTGACCTTATGATGGAAGGAAGGTCATTGATGAAGCATCTGAAGATGGTTAGGCCGAGGACACTATCCTGAGGAACTCTTGCAGTGATGTCCTGGAACTGAGATGATTGACCTTCAACAACCACACCATCTTCTTATATGCTAGGTATGACTCCAACCAGTGGAGAGTTTTTTCCCTGATACCCATTGACTCCAGTTTTGCTAGGGCTCCTTGATGCCTCACTCGGTCAAATGCTGCCTTGATGTCAAGGGTAGTCACTCTTACCTCACCTTGGGAGTTCAGCTGTTTTGTCCATGTTTGAACCAAGGCTGTAATGAGGTCAGGAGCTGAGTGGCCCTGGCAGAACCCAAACTGAGCATCAGTGAGCAGGTTATTGCTAAGCAAATGCCTCTTGCTAGCACTGTTGATGGCCCCTTCCATCACTTTACTGAGGATGGAGAGTACACTGATGGGGCAGTGATTGGCCGGGTTGGATTAGTCCTGTTTTTGTGCACAGGACATACTTGGGCAATTTTCCACATTGCCAGGTAGATGCGAGTGTTGTAGTTGTACATGAACTGCTTGGCTAGGGGCGCAGCAAGTTCTGGAGCACAAGTCTTCAGTACTATTGCCGGAATATTGTCAGGGCCCATGGCCTTTGCAGTATCCAGTGCCTTCAACTGTTTCTTGATATCACGTGGAGTGAACCAAATTAGCTGAAGACTGGCATCTGTGATGCTAGGGACCTCCGGAGGAGACCAAGATGGATCATCCACTCAGCACTTCTGGCTGAAGACTGTTGCGAATTCTTTAGCCTTATTGTTTGCACTGATGTGCTGGGCTCCTCCATCATTGAGAATGGGGATATTTGTGCAGCCTCTTCCCCCCAGTTAGTTGTTTAATTCTCCACCACCATTCACGACCGGATGTGGCAGGATTCCAGAGCTTAGGTCTGATCCATTAGTTGTGGAATCGCTTAGCTCTATCACTTGCTGCTTATGCTGTTTGTTGCACAAGTAATCCTGTGCTGTAGCTTCACCAGGTTGATACCTCATTTTTAGATATGCTTGGTGCTGCTGCTGGCATGCCCTCCTGCACTCTTCATTGAACCAGTGTTGATGCTCTGGCTTGGTGGCGGTGGTACAGTGGGGGATATGCCGGGCCATGAGATTGCAGTTGAGTAAAATTCTGCTGCTGCTGATGGCCCACAGCATCTCATGGTTGCCCAATCTTGAGTTGCTAGATCGGTTTGAAATATATCCCATTTAGCATGGTGGTAGTGCCACACAACACGATGGAGGGTATCCTCAATGTGAAGGCGGGACTCCGTCTCCACAACAACTGTGCGGTGGTCACTCCTACTGATACTGTCATGGACAGACGCATTGGCGGCAGGCAGGCTGGTGAGGATGAGGTCAAGTATGTTTTTCCCTCTTGTTTGTTTCCTCACTACTACCGCAGACCCAGTCTAGCACCTATGTCCTTAAGGATTCGGTCAGCTCAGTCTGTGGTGATGCTACCGAGCCACTCTTGGTGATAGTCATTGAAGTCCCCCACCCAGAGTATATTCTGCACCCTTGCCACCCTCAGCGCTTCCTCCAAGTGGTGTTCAACATGGAGGAGCACTGATTCATCAGCTGAGGGAGTGGGGGTGGGGGGGTGTTGGGAGGGCGGGGTACATGGCAATCAGCAGGAGGATTCCTTGCCCATGTTTTACCCATAATGTTTTTGCAAAGTAAAGAATTGTACTGTTCAAAGCGATAGTTTTCTTTCAAAATCCGTTGTCAAAGTACATTCATGTTAACTGTTAGCATGGGGTTGATTAGAACAACAACTTGTATTTATAAAGCTCCTTTAACATGAAAATGTTCCAAAAAACATGACAGAGAAAAAATAGGGAAATAGATTTCTTTTTAAAAAAGGACATCTTGTGCAGAATTTTGTTCTTGGCCTGCAGGCGCGTTCCTGACACGCCCGAGCGTGAAATAAAGCGCATTGACATCAGCCGAGCGGGCCGACATCAATGTGCACTCTCGCGATATTTCACTAGGTGGGTGAGCAATGAAGACAGAGGCGCGCCCGCCATTAATTAAGTGGCCAGCTAGACCAATTGTCTCTGACTTTATGTGACCCGTGCAATTTTCAGGCCATCGGGCAGGCCACAATTTGCAAAACCTCAGCCATGGGCAGAATAAGAGGGGTCAGTGGTCTTGATAAAGTGATTAGTGAGTAGTTTAGGATATCACTTGCTGCTGCTTGCTTTTGTGAAAAGAACAGCTTCATTTCGCTTCAGAGCTGCATTCAGAGCATTTAGAGGCTTCTGTTCAGGACTCAATGTGGTCTTCCAGGCCCCAAGAGGATTCGCACCAAGTGGGGTCTTCCAGGTATCAGACAGCCTTCCCTTACCCGGGGAATGGGGATTGTGGTCTCCTCAGGAGGCACCTCTTCTGAGGAAGAAGAGAGGGACAGAAGGGGGAGGAGGCCAGGTGTCCCTCGTTAGCTTCCAGGGCAGTGACCTTTGGGAGGAGAGGCGCAGGCACCAGGGCCGCAGGGCCAAAAGGAAGGCCAAAGTGGAAGGGGCTGCAGAAGATGCCAATATCTTCTGCCAGGGTTTACAGGAGGCAATGCAGCTACCTCAATTTGTCTGAGGTGCAGTGCTGAAGAAGGCTCCGTCTCTCAAGGTAGACAGTGACCTCCATCTGTCAGAGGATCGGCCCTGAGATCAGCTCCAACTGTGTGGGTGGACACCCCATGCCAGTGGCGCCGAAGGTCACAGTGGCCCTCAACTTCTATGCCTCTGGTTCTTTCCAGGGCTCAGTGGGGGGATCTTTGTGGAGTGTCCCAGTCAGGTACCCCCTCACTGCCACTGGCATTGGAGACAGCCTGCTCACTCTGCTGCCTTGTTGGCCTTGATGACCTTGGCGGGTGTACTCTGGCCTGTGGAGCCTGTGCTGGCCCCGCCTGGGAGGGAGCGGCCAGTGCCATGACTGCAAAGTGACCCATGCCAACATGGCTCTTACCCTTCCCAATCACAGGAGATCGTTCAAGTACTTCCGGCACTGCACCCATGTGCACTTCACCACGTCGTGGCTACTGACCCTGGGTGCCACCTACTCCCAGGCCTTTGTGATGAGGTGCCGGGGCCTCCTCCTCCCATCCCTGGGGACAAGTGTTTCTCTCCTTGCTGCCCTCTCCTCCAGGAGGTCAGCGAGGCACTCATCTGAGAAATGCGGGGCCAACTGCCCCGCTGACCTACACCCCCGCCTGCCGTGTCCACCCACTGCGGTCTCCATTCACAGGACTTCCACGTCCTTCGATGGCAGCCTTCTCGGGGCTGCCGAGGACGCATTTGTATCGGCCGCCAGCTTGCCATTGGATCCGGTGGACATTAAGCACCCGCCCCTGCCCACCCCTTCACGCTCATTCAAAGTCCGTGTCTCATGCTGGGTGGGCCTTAATTGGCCCACCTGCATAAAATCGTGGTGCGCTGCCGATTGCGGGCAACGGTCAGCTTCCCGGCCACCCCCGCCAATCACCCTGGCCAAGGGTAAAATTCTGCCCCTCGTCTCCGTCCACATATCCCAACACTAAAACTACCTTTTCCCACCTCTCTAATATCAGCCATCCTGCTTCAGCAGAAGGTTCCCATGCATTTGTTTGATCTGATGCCTTCAGGTTTCATGGAATCTAGAGTCACTGTTGAAGATTCCTAGAGCCACAACTGACTGTATATCGCTTTGTGCAACCACTGATGGGTCGTCCTGCAGGAGAGAACTGGACATACTCAAGGATGGTGATGGAGAATTCTGGGATGTTGACTGAAAGATATGATTCTGTGCATTTGACTATATCAGGTTGCTCTTTGACCAGTCTGTGGGATAGCTTACTCAATTTTGACACAAGTCCCCAGGTCTTAGTGGGGAGGATTGTGCATGGTTCACTGGGTTGGGTGCATTTTTTTTGCATCTACTTCTGATGCCTAGGTCAATGCCTGCTGATCAGTCCAGTACTATTCTTATTATGATTTCTCATAACAGAAGAATAATGCCTACAATAATGGACATTAGTGAACCAGATAGTCATCATTGCTGATATTTTCTATTCCAACTTGAATTAATTCACTGACTTTAAACTCCCCACTTCCTTGGGATTTCTCAAATCCCTGGAATATTAGTCCAGTCTTCCGGATTACAACTAAAATAGTCACTATACCACCATAGCCATGTAGAATTTAAGGGGGAATTCTAGAGAGTGTAGGGCCAGGCAGCTGAAAATTCTGTTACCATTGCTCGGTCTAACAAAGGACAAATGCAGAGGGGTCAGAGATGGAGAAGTGAAGCATGTGGGAGGGAAAGTAAAGCTTGAGAAGGTTGTAGAAGTAGGCTGTGGTAGGACCAAAGAGCTATTTGAAAACAAGGATGGAGATTTTAAATTCACAGTTGGTGGTGAAAATGGTGGGGTTAGGGAAAGGTAGGGCAATCTAAGGTGGATGAGGAAATAGCGGTGCCCTTGCTGGTAATCAAGACTTTGACAGTGGAAAGGCTTGGGAGACAGCAAGATCGAGGCATTGATCATCGATATAACAAAGAAGCCATAATTAAATTGTGAGTTTGAGTGACGATAAGAGGACTGAGAAATTGGAGGAGGGAACTTCTAGGTGTACATTGAATTCAACGAGGATGATCACTTGTGCAACTTGGTTCGATTTTGTGAATTCTTATAGAACCAGTCAGGGTAGTGCATAGCTGTATTCCCTGCGTCTTAGTGACTTCTTTCATAAACAGTGCAGAATGCAAATAGACAGTAAAACCGTGTAAGCTGGTTCAAAGCAATCACTCACCATAATTATGCAGTGATTAGTGTCCTTAAAACTGAATTAAAAAATTTCATACATTGCTGCTGGAATGAGGGTTACCCATGTTCCTGCCAATTTATAAAAGGGTGTCACATTTAATAAGGAGTTGTTCATTTGTACATAGTTTACAATCTAAATAAATATTATATTTCATAATGTTTAATTTCAATACCCTATAATGTGCTACAAAATTACCTAGTTCTAAACTCATTCATCACTTAATTATGCCATCCAGTACCAGACAGCTAAGTCTTCTGTGTCTTTTGTTCTACAATACTACTCCTTGGGGCCACGAGGCAAATTTTACGATCACACAGCCAAAGCTTATGATAAAATTGCAGATGTGCTATCCATGAATTTTCCATATGCACTGCCAATGTGGACTTGAATAAAGTATTCAGCTATGTCCAAAATAGAAGTGGTACTGGAGTGCATTGTCTTTTTCGCAATAATATTAGTGAACCGTACCAAAAATGCAAACTTCTCATATTGGCATTATTGGGCAAATCACAGTTGGCTCAGTGACAGCTCCACCAAGCTGGATATCTCCAGGATACCTGTTCTGAGGATTTCTCACTCGGTTAGGCTCAGATCGAATGCCAGCTACAATTCTCCAGTCCAATAGTCAGCGGGCTAAAATATTTGCTCATTAGAAATACATTGAAATATTTGTGGGATGTGTGTTAATCTTGATAATTATATTTTACTGTTCAAAGCCAATTCCTGTATTGAACTTTTGAAATAAGAACATGGTACAATGGTAACATTAAGCAAGAATAGGTGACTGAAAATCTCCAAAATATTAGATAAAATCGAAGTAGCCATTGTTATGAACTAACATCCAGCAGAATAATAAACCAAGTGCAAATAAACCCAACTCTCCCAAAATATTCTTCATTTGAAAAATCTGCCTTTTGGGTTGCATTATCATGGCACCAGCATTGTGGGCACGTTAGGGCGGATTCTGTGTTTAGGGAGATAGTACCGAGTGGATGGTCCATCTCAGCCTCCTCCTGAAGTCCCCTGCATCACCGATGCCAGTCTCCAGTCAATTCGATTTACTCCACGTGATATCAAGAAATGGCTGAAACCACTGGATACAGCAAAGGCTACGAGCCCTGACAATTTTCCTGATAAGGACTGAAGCCTTGTGCTGGAGAACTTGCCGCGCCCCTAGCCAAGCTGTTCCAGTACAGCTACAACACTGGAATCTACCTGGCTATGTGGAAAATTGTTCAGGTATGTTGTGTACACAAAAAAACAGGACAAATCCAACCCGACCAATTACCGCCCCATCGGTCTATTCTCGATCATCAGTAAAGTGATGGAAGGGGTCATTAACAGTACTATCAAGCTGCACTTGCTTAGCAAAAACCTGCTCATTGACCCTGGCGGAATACAAACTTAGGGTCACTCAGCTCCTGACCTCATTACAGCCTTGGTTTAAAGAGGAACAAAAGAGCTGAACTCCCAAGGTGAAGTGAGAGCGACTGCCCTTGACAACAGGCAGCATTTGAATGAATGTGGCATCAAGGAGCCCTAGCAAAACTGGAGTCAATGGGAATCAAGGGGAAAACTTTCCACTAGCGCAAAGGCAGTGGTTGTTGGAGGTCAATCATCCCAGTTCCAGAACATTATTGTAGGAGTTCCTCAGGGTAGTGTCCTCGGCCTAACCATCTTCAGCTGCTTCATCAATGACCTTCCTTCCACCATAAGGTCAGAAGTTCACTGGTGATTGCACAATGTTCAGCATCATTCGCAACTCCCCAGATACTGAAGCATTCCATGCCAAATGCAGCATGACCTGGGGAATATCCAGGCTTGGATTGATAAATGGCAAGTAACATTTGTGCCTGACAAGTGCCAGGCAATGACCATCTCCAACAAGAGAGAATCCAGCCATCGCCCCTTGACATGCAATGGCATTACCATTGCTGAATCCTCCACTATCAACATCCTGGGGGTTACCATTGACTAGAAACTGAACTGAACTAGCCATATAAATAGTGGCTACAAGAGCAGGACAGAGGCTAGGGATTCTGTGGTGAGTAACTCACTTCCTGGCTCCTCAAAGCCTGTCCACCATTTACAAGGCACAAGTCAGGAGTATGATGGAACACTCCCCACTTGCCTGGATGAGTGCAGTTCGAACAACACTCGAGAAGCTCGACACCATCGAGGACAAAGCAGCCCACTTGATTGGCACCCCTTTCAGAAACATTCACTCCCTCCACCACCGATGCACAGTAGCAGAAGTGTGTGCCATTTGCATGATTCACTGCAGAAACTCACCAAGGTTCCTTTGACAGCACCTTCCAAACCCATGACCACTTCCATCTAGAAGGACAAGGGCAGCAGCTGTATGGGGACACCATCACCTGGAAGTTCCCCTCCAGGCTACACACCATCCTGACTAGAAATGTATCGCTGTTCCTGCATTGTTGCTGGATCAAAATCCTGGAACTCCCTTCCTATCAGCACTGTGGGTGTACCTACGTCACAGGGACTGCAGCGGTTCAAGAAGGCAGCTCACCACCACCTTCTCAAGGACAATTAGGGGTGGGCAATAAATGCTGGCCCAGTCAGTGAAGCCCACATCCTATGAATGTATAAAATAAAAGATTCATGGACTGTGTCAGCCACATGACTGTGCCTATGGCAAAGAAATAGCAGTGATTCTGAGGCCTCAACAGCCCCAGCATAGATTGCTTCTGTGGGGCTTGGAAGACTCCTCTTGCTCCTTCAAACTATTTCCAATTTACCAATTGGCCGAGTTGTTTTTGCTCCAGCGTACATGCAACTGGTCAGAGTGTACATGTTGCTTATTCTGACGAGATCCAACCTAAAATGTGAATCAGGGAGCCAGGACCCCAGCTTGCATATCATGTTGGCTATCTGGCAGTAGGCCTCTTTCAAAATATTACTAAGGCTAATATGAGGGGATATGGTGGCATAGTGATGATATCACTAGACTAGTAATCCAGAGGCCCAGACTAAAGCTCAGCAGGCACAGGTTCAAATCCCACCACAACTACTAGTGGAGTTTAAATTCAGTTAACTAATATCTGGAATTGAAGGCTGGTTTCAGTAATGGTGACCTTGAAATTATCATAAAAAACTATCTGATTCATGAATGCCCTTTAGAGAAGGAAATCTGCCATGTTGACTCTGAATTGGCCTACCAAAATACTCAGTTCATGGATGATGGGCACCAAATGCTGGCGTGCATCCCATGAAGGAATACAGGAAAAAAAATGGATGGTAAAGGCTATATCAACTACCCTGTGAAAGTAGCCTCAATGACCATGCCTGGCATTATTCTTCTATTCCCTTTTATCTGGGGAACAGGTGCCCATCATCTCCCATTTCTCTCATTTCTGGAATTCTCTCTCAGACAGTGTCAAACTCTGTCTCCTGTATAAAGAAGCTGACAGATGTTCATTGCACAGTCAGCCATCACTTGTTGCAGCTGGGTTACTGGATGAGATTCAGGTGAGAAATCTGTTGCCAGCTGATATAAATCTCCCTGTGCAAGCCAGCATCAAATTTGGTAACCATCTGTCCATAGTCTCAGCTGCAACCTGTGTTATTGCAACTACTGAACAAGAATAAAGATGCAAAGTTTTAGCTACTGGAGACTGAGGAGGTTCCATACTTCTGTGAAATCTGTATAAACAGGCGCTCATGAAAAACAGTCCCCTGCAAAAATAGACACATTTGCAGAACTAAATAATTATGCACCAAACCTTTTTTACAGCTTAAAGCATGGGACAGTCTATGTAAGGCCACTGTGGCTGGGACTTCCACTGAGTCAGGATTACTGATGATTTCCCTTGATTGTTCAGTTCTGCCCCAAATTCTCATGAGGTCAGTGTGTGCTGGTCAGTGTGAGGTGGCAGTGGGCTTTGTGAAAGAAACAGCTTTGGTGGAATGGGGAGCTCATATGAATTTTAGGCTGTTTACCCATTCCTGGAGGGGAGGGCGCATACAGTGACTACAAGCGGATGGCGGAGTGGGGGCAGTGGAGTGGTGGTGGTTACGTCTACTGTGGATTTGGGGGGAGCAGTGCTGCTCTCCCTGGTTCTACAGGGATGCTTTCTTTAACTTTCGAACTTTCTGGTTACGGCTCCTACAAAGTCCAGTTTGGTAGAGGGGGTCCAAACCTGGTATTAGGATCCCTCATTTGTTTAGCAGTTGATTTAGGCAGCTACTAAGGACACTCAAAAAAGGCCCAACCCAATGACCAGACACCTTTCTGTCTTCTTTCAGGTGCAGTATAAACTGACACAATGAGATCCAATGTCCACCCACAAGTTTGTTATTGCCATTTACCATATTTGCTTCAAGTAACCTCCACCCTTAAGGTACACTACATATAGAGTCCCTGTAAATATCTAATAGTGTTAGAGTTAACTTATAGCGTAGCCTCACGGAACACCTAGAGGGAATGTGTGAAGCATCAGCAGCACATAGTAAATAATATGATGGGGGAAATCTTATGACTACGCGTCCATGGTCTCGCAACAGCACAGGATTGTAATTTCCATCCTGATAAAAGGTCACCAGCTGAAAACACGTTTCCCCATCCACAGATGCTGCCTGACCTGCTAAGTGTTTCTAGCAATGTCTGAGTGCATTCTTGGCTGCTCAATCAAGCTAGTAGCCAAAAAAACTGTTTTTCTTTTCAGTTAAGTTAGAATGGATGTGGGCATGAAATTAATCTGTTTGCATTTTATTCTGGTTGACTAAACAAAAGCTATTAAAATTGCACTTCACATCCTGGTCAGTGACTACAGAGTAAGTAATTATTTGCCTATATTATTTTGAAGAGGGAGATTGTAATTGACTTGGCACTTTGAACAGCTGTAGAATTTCTAATTAAATTTACAGAATTGAGAGACTATTTGTTCAGATGATGACTCTGTAATTTTTTTTGTTTTTATACGTACATAATATATATTATTCAACTGGGATCAAAAATTGACTGGGATGGCAAGTGACCTTTCCACTCTAAAACCGTGCTAATTCAGATGTGTCTGCACTTCACAGAGACAGCAACCTTCTTACACATGCACTGCACATATATGGTACATCCAATCTTCACAGGACCTGCCTTTTTTCCAGTCAGAAAATAAATTCAGAAATCATGTTCTTATTAGTGGCCTTATTAGAAAATAGAAACGTTTCATCAGCAGTTATTTCTTAACTCATTCTCTGCCAAACGGTCTTAAGCCACCATGAGATTGAAAAGACTAACAGGTTCAAAATGTCACAGCAATTGTTTGACAACAGCTTCAAGCATCAACTATGTATAAACTGGAATGACTGTGAATATCTCAGAATCACTAATGTTGGTGAAGTGTTATTCCAATTAGATTTGTAAAGAATTATGCAAAATTCACAGGAATATATATTGAGAGGCAGAATTTGTGAACTGGAAAAATGAAATTCATGACTCCCTGCCAAATTGAACCAATGTCTGTACCTGAGGTAGTGATCAACTCTGAGTCCATTGTAACATTTTGCACTGAAGCTGACCAATTCAAATGCTCTCAATGTAAAATGTCATGCTGATATAGGATGAAAATTTTTCTCCAGATGCACAATGTAGTGGAATTGTAAGCCCATTCTTTATGAGCACATTGACAATTACATGACAATGTAGCACAGTGAAGAATTTTCCATGATTTGTTAGAAAATCCATATGATCAGCGGAGGTGGATAATGAAGCCTTGGGCCTCGTTATATCATTTACATTTGGTCCTCACAGATCAGATCTGGAGCACCATTCTACAGCCAGTCAATATTTTAACCAGGGAGGGTAAATGCATTACCATGAGAATTGAGGATTTGAAACATTATACTACTTCTTTTTGATTATTTAGTATCAGGAATACACAAGTTATTTTATTAACAATTTAAAATAGAAGATATTTCGGTAGGATCTTCAGGCATTAAAGGGGAGTGCTATCCACTCAATGACATGGCCTGATACTTCTGCTCTTTTTTCCCTCCCCCAAGCGCAGGACCTGAAGTGAAGCATCATGAGTGCATTTCATCTGCCCAGATTGCCATGCTCCAAAATTTGGGGACTGAGCCATACAATACTGGTGCAGATTCACCCCCAGGCAACCTTGAACTAAAAAACATGGAAGAAAGATGGTTGCATATAGCTGTACAGAGGCCTGGGGCAGTGGGCCTTACTTACTGCCTCATGACCTTCTAGTTTCTGATTTCCAGCAGCTTATTTTCTTAACTGTTGAGTATTGTTTCAACCACCCTTTGACCCCTTGCTAAAATGCTGATATTTTCCACTCATCATCCATTCTGCAGTGATTATTATGGGATTTCCATTGGGAATACCATGTTGGTTGTAGGAGGATGGAAAGAATCATGGGGGAGGACAAGTTGGTCAGAAATTATAGGAGAGAATCCTAGAGTATATGTCCATCTGACCCAGGAACAGTGCACAGGGAGGCAGCACTTCACTCATGTCCTCAATGAGATGTTTCCTATTCATCTTCACCACTGGCACCTACTGCCAGTGAGTGCGAAGGTCACCACTGGCCTTTATGCAATATGATCATTCCAGGATGCTTTGTGGGATGTGAGCAACATTATTCAGATACATCAAACAGGTTATTGTTTTGCTTGGGTATGCCAGTTCATCAGGTTTCCAAATGACAGCCACCAACTGCAGAATAGCACCTTGCAAATTCACTGAATGATAGCAATCCCCAAACTACAAGCTGTAATAGATTGTAGCCACATAGCCCTATGTGCTCCCACCATCAATTCCATCACTATAGAAAAAAAAGCACTTGCACTCTCTTAATTTTCAGTTCATGCCTCATCCATATAATTGTTATTTCTAGACTTGACAATTCCAACGTTACCCCTGGCTGGTCTTGCACATTATACCTTTCATAAACTTTAGGTCATCCAAAACTCTGCTGTTTTAACTCACAGTAGATCCAGTTCCCCTATCGCTTTGTGCTCGCTGACCTCCACTGGCTCCCAGTCAAACAACATCTTGACTTTAAAATTTTCATCCTTGTTTTCAAATTCCTCCATGGCCTCACCTCCCCTATCTCTGTAATCTCTTCCAACCCCGCAAACATCCAAGGTATCTGCACCCCCCCTAATTGTGGCCTCTTGTGCATCACCAATTTTAATCACTTCACCATTGGTGGTCGTGCCTTCAGCTGCCTTGGAGCTCTGGAATTCCCTTCCCTCACCTCCCTGCCTCTCTACCTCATTTCCCTCCTTTAAGACACTCCTTAAAACCTACCTCTTTGACCAAGCGTTTGGTCATCTGACCTAATATCTCCTCATATGATTCGATGTCCTACTTTGTTTTATAATGCTCCTGTGCAGCACCTTGGGAGGTTTCATTACTTTAAAGGCACTACATTAGTTGTTGTTTGACTGTAACCAGAGGCGCCATGTACTGTTCCATGGCAACAACATCATTCACAAATAGTGTGATACTGTATTTCAATATGATCATTTCATCTGCTTGTAAAAAGATATTTTTAGTCAGGGTGTCAGAAACTCACAAAGCCCCACAGTATTTATGGCTCTCAGACAATGAGGAATTATTTACAGGACATTATTATTTACATTATTTTCTCCCCCCATCTCTACTTTTCCATTGGCCTGAGTTCACACCGAACTGTAGTCTACCTATCACAATCTAATTGCACTGAGACTTCTACGTTCACTTAATTCCCAGAGAAACATAGAGGAAAGATTTCCCCCATGTCCAGAATCCAGAGCTAAAATCCAGCTGTTGCTGCAGTGGTGTGGTGGTGATGGCCATCGTTTATGGGGGCTGTGGAAATGTACCCTTCAAAGCCTCCCTGGCCTAGCCAACTGTCCGTCTCAGATACAAGGGGGTCTAGGCACCAGGGGCTGGATTTTCAATCTGGGTTCGGGAAGTTGATGCCTGGATCATTTTTGGGTCTCAACGCAATGTTGCGTCAGGGTCACGCACGCGGCATTATTTTGAGGTTGGGCATCTTTCAAATGCAGAAATGGTGGCATTGACTGGGGCTTGCTGTTGCCTTGTGGAATGAAGGCAGGGGAGCAGAGGGCCAGCAGCCTCATGGCACAAACAAGTGTCCAAAAACTCACTCACTAAGTACTTAATCTGCACTGGTCAAATGATGGCGACTTTGACAAGAGCACTTCAGTTTGACTTTCCCTTTTATTCAAGATTTTAAATCAGCAGCTACAATAAATAATTGCTTCCCACTGTGCTCCCGACAGCTGTTCCCCCCAGTCCATTCACTCCTCCTGTTCTTGAAAATTTCATTCTGTGCCTCGCCGACCTGTTAACAACCTCTTCACTGGGCTTGACAGTCAGTTAATTGGAGGTGCGGGGGTTACCGGCTCCCCCACCATGCTCGTTTGGAAAATTGTAATAGGTCACAGAGGTATAGGGTCCCTGACACGCCATCCAAGAGCACTGTTTTCAAAGCACACCCACAGCTGACCTTGTCCGCATGGGCGATTGGAAATCCAGCTGTAAGTTGTTAACCAGCTTCTTCAGGTACTACCATGTGGTATGTACCTGGAAGAACATGAGCCATAAGGCCCGCCAGTCTCCCCCAGCCACAATTTATTTCCATAGTTGGTCAAAGCTCCTTCTTGTTTCAGGTGTATGCATACTACCGTTACCCCTCAGGAAGAAGCCTGGGCTATACAAAGAGTGCGGAAACCTCTCACAAAGGGTCAACACCTATTTTATCCATGCTGTGTGTTGTAAAAGTAGCGATACCTGAGGCAGAGAAATATTAGCCCCATTATATCTTTTCTAAAAATCGAAGGTTAGAAATTGCGATTGTGTGTGTGTGTGTGTGAGGGCAAGAGCTGCACAAGAAAGTTCTTGGTTATTTTCAATGTTACACAAACAGTAAGAATTTAAGCCTTCAGGCAGGTGACTCTGATTACGCAGATGCAGCCGGATTGACAGTCCTTCCAGTTAATCTCCCACAGCAGTTCCATGCTGTAACCAGCACAGCAGTTCTGTGAGCATAACAGCTGGATAGGCAATAGGGAGTCAAAGCTCCTCTATTCCTGCTCAGTCATCGTGAGCACAGCTCTTCTTGGCTCATATTCTCTTGAAGTCAGCCAACAATACATGGAAAGTACTGCACACTTTATCCAATGTCAGGTTAATCATCACAGAAAGTACACTGAACCAGAAGCAAAATATTACGGATGCTGGAGATCGGAAAAAAGCTCCGAAGAAGGGTCATATAGGGCTGGAAACCTTAACTCTGTTTCTCTCTCCACGGTTGCTGTCAGACCTGCTGAGCTTTTTATCACTGAAAATACATTTTGCATTAGTGTAATAAATAAACAATCGCCAAAAGTTTCCCCGCCAGAATACGAGGGGATGCGGGTTCCCGGCACTGGGAAATAACAGCGGGAAGTTGCGATCCGGGCTTTTATGGCGGGTTAACATTCCTGCTGAATGTGGTCGGGAGCCCCATTAGCATGTCCTGGAGTTCAGCCGCCTGGAATGCCCCCGCCCCCGGCACAGCATCCGCCCCGCCAGCAGAAATTCACGCCGGTCCCAACCACAATCGCGTTGAGATAGTGAGAGAGGATTTACTGGAAAGCCGCGTGCGGCCTGGTCCAAACAGGAGCAAGGTTCACGAGCGGGGTCAGGGAGCAGAGCTGCAACACAAGCTGGGAGTTAGAAGACAAAACGGCACAGGGGTACTGGAACACCGGGGGTGGGGGGGGGGGCAGAAACCATGGAGCCTTGGTGGGGGGAATGGAAGAAGCCAGGGTGCAGCGCAGGGGCCATAGGAAACCAAGGAGCGGGAGGTGGGGGGCGGATTTCAGAGGAAGGGCTCTGTATTGTCGATGGTGGAATCTTGGCCGGGGGGGGGGGTGGCGGAAGGTGGGGGGTGTGCACATCTAGGACACTAGTGGTGGGAGGGCAATGTGACTGTCAGAGGGGGACAGTGAGATGTGGTAGGTTGGAGGGTGAGAATCCATTCCTGGCAGGTGTAGGGCGGGTCTGGGTGGTTGGAGGGACCCGGAGGTGAATGTGGATCTTAGGAGCGGGTAGGATCAGGGTGGACCATGGATTCATCGAGGAGGGAATGCATTTGAAGGGTTACGGTGGTGAGGTGGGGGGAATCAAGGGTGATAGATGGGAGGGTGAAGGTAACACTGGGGTGATGGGGGAAGGGGGTAGGTTACAGGAGGAGGATACCATTTCAAAAGGCACGCACACCATCCTCATGCAAAGGCAGAGCACCGAGTCTACATCCTCAATGTCTAGTTGAAGAAATGCTATTTGGGAAGAGGGTCATTGGGTCGGTGGAGCTGAAGGTCAGTTCAACTGGACAACTGGACCCTGATAATCTACCCTGACAAGGGAAAGGTCTCTCCATAGACACTCAAGGCTCATAAGGGTCTTGGTAAAGAGCAATGCCTCCGTGTGCAGGCATCATTCAGAGGACATAGACCCAGCCTGGATTGGCCCCTCGAAAGAGGAGGGGCTGCACTCAGACAGGCAATAATACAAGAAACAGCAAGAAAAACCCGGGAGACGTCCATCAAGTGCAATGATTAATGTATTTACAAAGGTGCAGTAACTGTTTACAATGCTTACCATGCAACCAGCATGAATGCTTCTTAATTTTCCTTACCCTACCACTAGGTGCTTCCCCATCATCCGCAGCAGAGGCAGAGGCAGCTGCTGACTGCTGTGCCTTCTTGACTCTGATGACCTTGGTGGCATCCTCTAGAGTGCTGAGGCCTTTGGGTCTGCTGCTCTGCGGCAGGTGCACCCTCAGCGGTCTCAGAAGCTGGAGCTGATGGGGTCACGGGCAGAGGGGAGTCATAACCTTGGAGAGTCCAGGGTGGAAGCCTCTATAGCAATAGAGTGCAGGTCTGAGCACATCTCCAACAGAAACTGGACGTTCTGCTGGACCAGGGTCTCCATGGCGTCCGCCATTCTCCCCTGGAGATCTCCATGCACTCACATGACAGTGCCACTGCGGACGGATTCCTCTGCCTTGCATGCCAGTCTGTTGAGGGCTTCTGACACCTCTGCCCAATGTTCCCCTGCACCTCGCTGATCTTCCAACATCTTCTCCATGACTGCTCCCAGAGGCTCATCATCTGACTCCAACTTAGCAGGGACCTCTTCTCCAGCAGCCCTTGAGTACCAGAGACCTTGGCTGTCACTGCCTCCTCCTGTTGTGGATCCGTGTCTGTGCGCTGACCACCAGAGTGTGAGCCAAAGCCTAAACTAGACCAATGAGCCACCAAATTGAGTGTCTCTGGGCAAGTGGAGGGTGCAGGTGAATGCTGTGACTGTTTGACAGGTGAAAAATCATTGTCCTTGTCCTCCGAGGTCTGCTGTGGGATGGGGCTGAGTTCAGGTGTGGGGGCGGGTCTCACCCTGTTCCTGCTGGCACCTAGAATGGAAAGAGGACAGAATGAGTGACTGTTGAGGCTGCCTTCTACATTGTACAAAGCCGCACTCTCAGGTTTCGACTTGCAGAGATTAAGCCAGCTTCCTCACGGAATGGCTGGGGGAGGCCAGCCTCACTGTCACTGCAGACATGGTCACGGTCCTCCATTGCCAGCTCGGCAGCCCACTGTTCATATTGTGTGAGGAGGTGGAGGTCGGGCATGCCGCCTCCCATCTTCTCCCTCTCATGCCTGTTGTGCACTGTCTTCTCCTACGTAAAGTTAGAAGATGTTTTGTGAGCACGTCTGATGCAGCAGCAGGTCACATGCTAGTAGTCCTGTGGCTGATAAGTGAGCTTGTGAATTCCCAAAGCCTGTCTGCCATGCACAAGGCACAAGTGAGGGGTCTGAGGGAACACTGCCCACTTGTCTGGATAAGTGTATCTCCAACAGCACTCAGGAAGCTGGACACCATGCAGGACTACGCAGGCCACTTGATTGACACCCCATCTAGCACCTTTAACATTCAATCCCTCCACCACTGACCCATTGGCAACTCTGTGTGCCATATGAAAGATGCACTGCTGCTAGTCCTCACAGGTACTTCAGCAGTACCAGTCTCCAGGCTTGGGGTGACAAGAGGCAAGTAACATTTGCGCCACACAAGTGCCAGACAATGACCATCTCCAACAAGAGAGAATCTAACCATTGTCCCTTGGTATTCAATGGCATTACCATCACTGAATCCCCCATTCTCAACATCCTGGGAGTTACCATTGACCAGAAACTGAACTGGACAAGCCAAATAAATACTGTGGCTGCAAGGGCAGGTCAGAGGCTAGGAATCCTGCAGTGAGTAACTTACGTCCTGACTCCCCAAAGCCTGTCCACCATCTACAAGGCATTAGTCAGGAGTGTAATGGAATACTCTCCACTTAGCTGGATCAGGCAGCTCCAACAACACTCAAGCTTGACACTATCTAGGATAAAGCAGCCCGCTTGACTGGCACCACATCCACAAACATTCACTCCCTCCACCACCGATGCGCAAAAGCAGCAGTGTGTACCATCTACAAGATGCACTGCAGGAAATCACCAAGCCTTCTTAGACAGCACCTTCCAAACCCACAACCGGTATCTTCTAGAAGGACAAGGGCAGCAGACAGATGGGAACACCACCATCTGGGAGTTCCCCTCCAAGCCAATCAATATCTTGACTTGGAAATATATCACTTTTCTTTCACTGTCGCTGGGTCAAAATCCTGGAACTCCCTTCCTGACAGCACTGTGGGTGTCCCTACAACATATGGACCGCAGCGGTTCAAGAAGGCAGCTCACCACCACCTTCTCAAGGGCAATTAGGGATGGGCAATAAATGCTGGCCTTGCCAGTGACATCCACATCCCGCGAATGAATTTTAAAAAACCACCAGTCCCACGAGCTCTAGCAGCTAGAAGGAAAAGGGCAACAAAGGGATGGCATCAGCAGCATAAGTAGTTGCCCTCTTCTCCAACCACTACCACCACCTCCCCTCACAACATACAAGGGCTATGCCTTCAGTGTGGCTGGGCCAGAAACCTGCAGTTGCCTCCCTACCAGCAGACCGCATGGATTGCAGTGGGGCAATGAGGTAGCACCTTGTGAAGGGCTTTTAGGGGTGAGCAGCACAGATGCTGGCCTTGCCATTTACGCACACTTCCCAGGACTGAGACGGGAAATGGTGGTGAATATGGAGAGTACAAGGTTCACTTACCCTGGCAGCGTGGATTAAGTCGTTCATGCATTTCCTGCACTGCAGGGGCGGTTCTCCTCTGCAGAGCTGTGACACTGACCACTCTGGCAACTGCCTCCCTGGTAGCTGTGGGGAGTCAGGTGAGCCTCCTGCTCCCACCTCTGGGGAAGAGGACGTCCCTCCTGTCCTCCAGCCTGGAGGAGAGTCTCCAAGGAGGCATCACTGAACCATGGGACCAGTGCTTGTTGTTTCCAGGCAGTCATGTCTAGGTCCTGAATTCTTGGCGTGATGGATGAATGATCGTCCGGGTGCCTTTTAAATATTGGGCCCCAACATGACGGCGGGGCATGCGACTTCTTTCCTGCCCTGCCACCCAATTCAACGCACTACCCCCAGCCACATAACTAATGAGGTGAGCAGCACACAATTTGGCCTGCTCATCCGCCCCACTCTCCAGCGGAAGCCCCTCCGAGTTCCTGCTCAACCACCGGACATTGGCCTGCAGTGGTAAATCCTGACCAATGTAACCGCACCGTTGACTGGGAAAATCAAATCTTGGCATTTCTTTAGAGTTTTTGTTTGAAACTTTGCATGAACCTCCACTTTGGTAACAGCAGAGATTCAGATTGTGGCTGACTAGCACTAGGAAGGAGAAACTCAGCTCCTTGTTGACTGATGAATTCCCCTTTGATTTAACCAACCAGCCAGTTGCAGTGGGTAGGAACATAAAAATATAAGAAATAGGAGTAGGAGACGACTACATGGCTCATTGAGCTGGCTCCACCATTCAATATAATCATGATTGATCTTAGGCTTCAACTCCATTTTCCTGCCTGCTCCCCAAATCCCTTCATCCCCTGAGAGTCCAAAACTCTGTCCAACTCAGCCTTAAATATATTCAATGATGGCATATCCACACCCCCCTGGGGTAGAGAATGCCAAAGATTCACAACCCTTTGAGTAAGGAAATTTTTCCTCATCTCAGTCCTAAATGACCCTTATCCTGAAACCGTGTCCCCTTGTTCTAGATTGTCCAGCTAGCGGAAACAATGGGCCAGATTTTCGCTCCCGAGCCACAGTATCACAGTATCTTTACAGTGCAGAAGGAGGCCATTTGGTCCATCGAGCCTACACTGGCTCTCTGAAAGAGCATTCCACCTAGTCCTACTCCCCTGCCTTACCCCCGTAGCCTTGTACATTCTCTCTTTTCAGGTAGCAAACCAAAAATCCGACCTGCGAGCGGCCATTTTTCAAGGTCGGGTTCACAGAGTTGGGAGATTTCCCGACCTGACTTTGAAAAACGGCCACCCGCGGGTCGGATTTTTGGTCGGGTGGAGGGGGCTGAAATAGGAGCCAGGGCAGGCAGGTGACCCCGGAATGAGGTGGCAGCTGCTGGGTGCAGAAGCGGACTGGGTGCAAGGCTGGCCTTTGTGCTCTGGCACTATGTTTAAATTTAAAAAAACAAATCCCTCCAGCCCTCATCCCCCTCATCCAACCACACACTCCCTATGCCCCATTCTTGCCAACCTATGCCATCCCATACCCCCCACCCACTCCCCATGGCTCCCATACCATCTAAGCCAGCCCATGCCCCCACCCACCTCCCATGGCCACTCATACCCCCATGCCAACTTAGTGTCAACTCATGCCACCCCATATGCCGCACTCACAACCCTTTGCCCTTTCCCCTTCCAAGTCAGTTCACCTAGTATCTTTTGACAATTCCTAGACAGCTTAACAGTTCCTTGACAGCTTGAAACTTTCTAGACAGCTTGACAGTTCTAATGAGTTAGTGCGTAAGAAGTGCATAGTCACGTTTAATTATAACAATCCCAAAGGGTGCTTCACCTCTCCCAAAGGGTGCCTTACCTCTCAGGTGCTTTACCTCTCCCACATGTGTGCTGGGCCCCTATCCAAAGAATCTGCCAAGTTCAGACCTCCTCTTGCCTGGTCTGCTCTCTATTCCCTGGATTCATACAGCTAGGGTTCAAAAACTGGAAGTGGAGGGAGCTGGTGATTTAAATGGCCATCTGCCTCTGTGAAGCGTGCATGCATGAACCCCAGCCTGACTCCAGTCCTGTCCCCACGAAGATGGGAAATGCTGGGTTTGGGGGCGGGACTTAGAAATTTCATCCATTTTCGGGATGTTTGCCACGATGGAGTGCCTCTCCGTCATTGCGAACTTTCAGGCCAATGTGTCAGTGACTACCCTTTCAAACACTTTCACAATCTTGTATGTTTCAGTGAGATCACCTCTCATTCTTCTAAACTTCTGAGAATATAGACCCAATTTACTCAGCCTCTCATCATAGGATAACCCTCTCATCTGAGGGACCAGTCTAGTGAACCTTCACTGCACTACCTCCAATGAAGTATATCCTTCCTTAAATATGGAGACCAAAGTTGTACACAGTATGCCAGATGTCCTCTCACCAAAGCCCTAAACAATTGTGGCAAGTCTTCTTTATTCTTGTACTCCAATGCCCTTGCAATAAAGGGCAACATGACATTTGCCTTCCTAATTGCTTGCTGTACCTACATGCTAGCTTTGTGTTCCTTGTACCAGCATATCCAATTCTCTCTGAACATCAACACTTACAAGTTTCATATCTTTTTAAAAATATTCTGCCTTTCTATTCTTACATCCAAAGTGAATAGTATCACACTTCCCCACATTATACTCTTTTATTGTGGTACATTATTGAATGCATTTTAGAAATCCAAGTATACAACATCAACTGATTCCCTTTTGTCTACCAGGGAAGTGGTGGTGTAGTGGTACTGTAAGTGGACCAGCAGCCCCAGGTAATGCTCTGGAAACCTGGGTTCAAATCCCACCATGGCTAAAAAAAAATCTGGAATTAAAAATCCGTGTCATGAAATTATTGTTGTAAAAACCCATCTGGTTCACTAATGCCCTTTAGGGAAGGAAACCTACAACAATGTGGTTGACTTTGAAATGGCCTGTGGCAATAAATGCTAGCCTATTATGAATAATTTAAAAAACCTACTAGTTGCACCCTTAAACAACTAGTAAATTTCTCAATTTCCATTTTGTAAAAGTGGGTTGACTTGTTCTAACCATACTATACTTTTCTAAGTGCAGCCAGCATTCCAGCATTCCAAGATTCCAGCATTTGCCCAATGACTGATGTCAGGCTAACTGGCCTGTAGTTCCCTGTTTTCTCCCTTCCCCCTTTCTTGAATAGCTGGGATCTTGTTCTGGGGGAATGGAGAGGGAAAACACTTGTGTGAAACAGTTAAAAACACCAAAAAATACTTCTTAATGTTGGAGTTTCATTTTTGAAGAAACTATAAGGCCCTTATTGAGGCCATTGCAGCAGTTTACAAGGTTAGCTAAACAGATTTGAATTCCTTGAGCTTAGGTTACAGGTAATGTTGGGAAAGGAAAAAGAGAGACTGTCTTTCTAAAGAGTCAACTAATATTTTTATGAAACTGATTTTAGAAGAACAGTATCTTCAATTCAGTTGACTAAATATACCAGGAATCTGCAAACATGCTTGAAATAAATAGAAGAATATATTTTTAGCTTCCTGCAGATTTGAGTATACTCCTACAGGTCTGCTAAATTTTTTGATTTAAAAGAATGTTCAGTTCTAAAGTTTCAGCTCTAATGTTTCAGCACTTACTCAGCAACCTGATCACTGACGCTCAGTCTGGGTTCTGCTAGAACCACTCTGCTCCAGTCCTCCTAATAGTCTTGATCCAGGCATGGACAAAAGAGCTGAATCCCAGAGTTGCAGTGAGATCAACTGCCCTTGACATCAAGGCAGCAGGTGACCAAGTGTGACATCAAGGAGCCGTAGTAAAACTGAAGTCAATGGGAAGCAGGTGAAAATGTTTTAGTGGCTGGAGACAAACCTAACACAAAGAAGGCTGGTTGTAGTTATTGGAGGCCAATCATTTCAGCAAAAGACATCATTGCAGGAGGTTCTCAAGGCAGCGCCCTAGACCCAACCATCTTCAGCTGCTTTATCAATTACTTTCTACCATCATAACATTAAAAGTGGGACTATTTGCTGATGATTGCATAGTGTTCCACTCCATTTTGATGCATTGGTTGGGCAATGTAATGATGCAGTACATGGAAATTCCTAAAATGCTCCCATAGAAAAATAGGGAAGATTTTTCTCATCATCCTCCCCTATTTGCACACTATTTCCTATTTCCTTGATCTTGGGTATGTCCTTGAAGGAATCAGAGTCTGATGAAAGTTCATTTGTAATTCCTCAAGTACAGAAGAGTCCTTTCCCAAATGTAGAAAGCCCTAGGCAACATTCAGACTTCGGTCGATAAGTGGCAAGTATCATTTGCACCATACAAGTGTCAGGCAATGACCATCTCCAACAAGAGATAATCTAACCGCCTCCCCTTGCCATTCAATGGCATTAGCATCACCGAATTCTACACTATATCAACATACTGAGGATTGCTATTGACAAGAAACTGAAGTGGACCAGCCACAAGAAAACAGGTCAGAGGCTGGATAATCTGTGCCAAGTGGCTCTCCTAACTTTCTGAAACCTGTCCACTACCTACAAGACTCAAGTCAGGAGTGTGATGGAATACTCTCCACTTGCCTGGATGAGTGCAATCCAACAACACCCTCGAAACTCGACATTATCCAGGCCCACTTGATCAACAACCCATCCCACAGTGAACATTCACTCCCTCCACCATCAGCACCCAGTTGCTGTAGTGTCTACCAATGGGGGAACAGGGTTATAGTGGTTTTGTTACAGGACTAGTAAAGTGTAGTACATTGCAAGATCCGAGCATTTTGTTCTATTGCTTTTCTGCTGCCCTCTCTGTTGGGGAGGTGTAAATAAAGTTATTTCATTAATAGCTGCCTACGGCTGAGCATGTGTTGGTCTTACTCGGTGCAATACACAACCTAGTCCGGAGATCTGGACTAATGATCTGGAGACATAAGTTAAAATCTGACCACGGCAGCTGAGGAATTTGAATTCAGTTAATTAAATATATCTGGAATAAAATCCTAGGGCAGAATCTTCTGTTTGACATGTGGGGGTGGGCCCTGCACACTGACGCGTAAAGTGACGGGCGTGCATCCTGACGTCACCACATATCATTCCGATCTTTCTTTTGGCGGGCGCGCGGCCAACTCCAGTGCGCATCCGCCGAACTGTCAAAGGCCTGTTAAGGCCATTAATCAACCAATTAAACAAATTGACAGGGCTGCCCATCCAACCTTAATGTTGGCGGGCAGGCGAAGAGCCCAAGTGGCCTTCGCGTTTTCCGTGAAACCTCATCCACGGGCAGAATGAGGTTTCATGAAGGTTTTATTACTTAAATAAAAATTTTCATGAAAATTCATAAACATGTCCCACCTCATGTGACACTGTCACTTGAGGAGACATCTGAATAATTTCATTTTTTCTTTTTCTCAAAGTTTCATTTTGATCTTAATCTCCCTGAGGCAGCTCCGTGCCTCAGGGACATTTCTGCGCTCTTTCGCGCATGCGCAGGCCCCAACTCCCCCTCCTCCCCCCTGCCTGCACAGCGCTACCAGGTGCTCATCACGCTAGATGGGCCATAATTGGCCCACCCACATAAAATGGCGGCACGCAGCCGATCATGGGCAGCGATCGGCTCTGCGCCCGCCTGTGCCTACTCCCAACCAGCCCACTCAACGGGGAGAAAGTTCTCCCCCTAATATCTGTAATAGTGACCATCTGGTTCATTAAAGAAGGAAACCTGCCATCCTTACCCGGTCGGGCCTGTTTGTAACTGCCGACCCACATCAGCGGGATTAACTGGCTAGCAAGCCACTCGATTGTTATCAAAATGGTGGCTCTTGGCCACCTCCTCAAAGGCAAATATGGATGGGCAATAAATCCTGGTCTACATCTTAGGAATGAATAAAAAAAAACTCACCAAGTAACTCTTCTTCGATAGCACCTCCCAAATCCACATCCTCCATCATCCTAGAAGAACAAGAAAAGCAGGTATGTGGAAACGCCATCATCTCCAGCTATGATCTCGTTGAATGGTGGAACAGACTCAAAGGGCTGAATGGTCTACTCCCTGTTCCTATTTTAAATGCAGCGAGGACCAAATCCAAGCTCAGTCCTATCCTTACTAAGCATCCATATGTGGGCCCATCTCAACAAGAATGACTGGACAATGATTAGGAGGAAAACACTGGCTGATTTTTCTCACTCAAAGAGAACTAAGGTCAATTGTAGCGGCATTATGATTATCTATCAACTAACTCAGCAACAGTCGACAAATTGAACCAGTGATCTTTCTGGGCTGTCTGGCTCAATAGGCCATAGTGTGTATTTATTCACTGCACCAGCAGTGCAGGTCAATTTTTAATGATTTTTCCTCTCACTTTAGTTTTGATTCTGAACGGGGGACAGATGAGTTATTGTTAGAACTTCAGCACAGCATTAGCAGTTGTGCCTCTAACATTACAGAAATCTCAGAGCACTGTCGCAAACAGCACCAGATGGAAAAGCATGACTTTTGTTTTTCTTTGTAAATGAGAAGTGCTTCTAATCTCTGCTCAGTGCTCCAACAACCACTTCTCTGTCACAGAGAAACTATTTCCCTCTCTTTTTGCAACTCAGTAAGATTTACAAAACTGAAGCTTGTGATTTTCTTTGAATGCCTGCTGGCCGTAGGAGTAACGCAAATGGCACATTCACAAGCCCTTCATATCATTATCTCTTTTCCTGAATATTTGCACAATCGTCCATCTCCTACTTGCTTCTCACAGAGCTTAATCAGGTAAAAGCAAAATACTGCGGATGCTGGAAATCTGAAACAAAAATACAAAATGCTGGAAAAACTCAGCAGGTCTAACGGCAGCTGTGGAGAGAAAAAAAAAACAAGTTAACGTCTCGAGTCCTTATGACTCTTCTTCACTCTGAAGAAGAGTGATAAGGACTCGAAAAGTTAATTCGTTTTATTTTCTCTCTCCACAGATGCTGTTAGACCTGCTGAGTTTTTCTAGCATTTTCTGAGCTTAGCCAGGTATTGTCTCCTTCAGTTCTGAAATCCTTTCTGTAAAGTCTATCATTTGAACAGTCGACAAGGTTTGGACCTCAGCATTCTCCTCCCTGTGCCTTGACATTTAAAACACTGGTTTGTTCTTACTAAACCTCCCAGAACTGAAAGCACCTGGAGACTTCCTTGAATTTTCAAGATGTGTTTTTCTTGCAGACAAGTTTTAAGCTGTGCAGCCCACTGTTTTGTGAAATCTGAGTGGATGGTGGCAAGTGCATGAGGAGAATTTGGAACTGTGTTGACTTTTAAAAAGTGCTGTTGAACTCAGAGGCCAGGATTTCCCGTGTCCACCGGCATCGTGCGTTTTCAGTGACGTGAGTGGACTACATGGCGAGAAGGCCAAAAATCAGTTTCATAACTTTGTGAAACCAGTTTGCAAACGTCCGCTCCGCCCGCCAATGGTGGGCCGCGTGCCCTGCCATTGTACATTGGGAACCTCATTGTAATACATCAGGGGCAGAATTTTTAACTCAGTGTGTGGGCGCACGCCTGACCCACTGGAGCTCAAAATAGTGCGTAATGATGTCGGGCGAGTGTCCCGACATCATCCCGCACTCACACAATATTTTTGTCGGCAGGCATGCGCAAAAGTCGTTAGCATGCCCCGCCGACAATTAAGAAGGCAATTAAGCCCATTAAAGTTCCAATTGTCCCCAATTTTACGTGGTCCATCCAACCTTATGTTTGGCGGACGGGCAAATCTGCCAGGCGGACTTTGCATTTTTGATGAAACCTCATCCAAGGGCAGGATGAGGTTTCTGTTGTTAAATTTAAAAAAAGTTTGGACAGAATTTTCATCATCTATATGTTCAGGTGACTGATTCTGATGTGTGGACATTTTCTTCTGGATTTGAAAATCTTTATTGATTGTTCTTAAATTCTTCAGCTCCCTGAGGCAGCTCTCTGCCTTCAGGGAGCTTTCATTCCGTGCTCCCCTGTGCCTGTGCTTATGTCAGCGCACGTTTCACATTAACTGGCCAGCCAGCGTGAAATCGCAGTTAGGGGCTGATCACAGTCGGTGGTCCGTTCCCTAGGCCCGCCGATAGTGCGCGCCTACCAAGCTAAAAATCCTGCTCCAGCATATCATTATAAGACCAGCCTGACAGACTCACCACCCAGCACCCCCCCGCCCCCCTCCCCATTGGATCGTCTACCCACGTCAGCGGGAAAATATGCCGACATGTTTCACAATAGCATATATAAGGCATGCGCTTGGTGGCTGCACTTCGCTCAGGACATCAAAGTTTGTTTACCTACCTTGCTTCAGTCAGCACTCGCAGTCATCAACGCCAGGATTCACTGACAACATCACATCACTTTTAGGGGGGCTCACAGCAGATCTCTACCTACCAGACCAGCCACATGTGGGTAGCTTTTCAACGGCTGCAGGGCAAGGTTTTGCTTGGGGAAAGGGGAGAAGTGGCCTCAGGCAAGGGAAGAGGCTGCTGGATGAGAGCTGTACTGGGGAAGGAGGGTATCCCAGGGTGTGTTTGGGGCCACATGTTGATCTGTGCAATTGCCCTCAAGATGGTGAGGGCTGAGGAGGCAGTCTTCAGAGGAGATGAGGCCAGATGGAGATGTGAGAGTGTGTGTGAGAGAGTAAGTGGTGATGTCCCTTGAGCTGGCAGTGAGTGAGATGCCAATGAATGTGTGATGGGCTTGAGTGTGTGAGTTTAGAGTGATGAGGTGGTTGCCTTATCCTGGCTGCACGGATGAGATCATTTATCCTCTATCTGTATTGGATGGCCAACCTCTTCTGTGCAACATTGGCACTGATCACCACTGCCATTGCCTACCAAGCTGGAGTGGTAATGTAGCTGCCCTTCCTGCGGCCAGAGCGGAGGACATCACAATGGGCCTCCACGGTGTCCGAAAGGCGCTTGAGGGCTGCAGTCTTCTTGCTTTTCGGGACCATGTCTTCTTTGCTGCAGCCCTGGGCTGGAAGCATTGAGCGCGGGTGTACTTTAAATATGGCGCCCGGTGTATTGAAGCGAGGTGATGGCATGGTGGGTGAATGAGAGCCCACCCACCATGGAAATGGAGTGTTTTCCTGGAATACATAATTAATGTGGTGGGTTTGGGATGATACGGCGTGAAAACCCACAATCGCGGTTGGCGGGTAAAATGATGTTTTACCCACCCGCTACTGCACTTAGTGCAAGTTTAGGACGATTCCACCCAGAGTTTCTTTCCTGCCCTCTGCACATGGACAACAGTG
Source organism: Cetorhinus maximus (assembly GCF_964194155.1). Taxonomy (NCBI): domain Eukaryota; kingdom Metazoa; phylum Chordata; class Chondrichthyes; order Lamniformes; family Cetorhinidae; genus Cetorhinus; species Cetorhinus maximus. The sequence continues at coordinate 166,365,244 of NC_135879.1, forward strand.
TTCGAGGAATGCTGGGAGTCAGTGTTGTTGGGCATATGAGGTTGAATTTATACTCTAGGGAAATACAAGTTTAGCAGAGAAGAAGGGAAAAGAAGAGTGAGATGAAAAATCACCACAAATGAATATCTGCATCAAATTGTCTGAGTTAATTTTGGTTAGAATAGACTTTGATACAAGCATAGATGTTGCCAGCACAAAAGGAGGGCCTATGACTCACTGGGGGAAAAGTTGAATAGTCCCCAAAAATGGTCGCAAAAATTGTGATGCGCAATTACTCCATGTCCATTCAGTATTATGCAGGCAGCATGACATCTTCATGCTGCCTGCCCTATCATAATTTCAATGTGTAGCTCATGCTCCCTGTGCTGTTGATAGAATGCATACATCAGCAGGGGCTCAAAATCAGAACTTCTGAGCATCATTAAAGGGGCGATGCATTGTAGCTGGCAGGTACTGAGCGTCCATTGAGGTGAATCTGACCTGTGAATGAAAGAACAATGTCTGAACAAAAGAGAACACAGCCACCCAGGTTTTTCATTGCTACATTGGAGGTCTGGTGGAGGAGGTGGAAAGGAAGAGAGATGCCTTACACTAGCAGGGTGCCAGGAAACCCTCCAGATGCATGGCATAAGGGCAGTGGGAACAGATAGCTGTGGAGGTCAATGTCAGGAGTTCACCAACAGTGAACTGGATACAGTGCTGCAAAAAGTTCAATGATCTCACACGAATGGTCAAGGTCAATGAATGGATCTTCGAATGCCATCTCCAAGCCACTGCACCACCAACCTCACACACTGGGCAGGATTTTTCAGATGGAAGAGTTTCCTGGTGCACTACCCGAAGAGTTGGTAGGAATACATCCCTACCGAGATGGGCTGTTTAACATGGGCGTTATATGGCTAAGGGCAAAACTTCCACCCCAATCTGGGGAGCAAGTCCAGCCTTAGAGAGCTGCAGGCCAATCAGATGGCTGGCAGCTGTGTTGTCCCAGCAATATCAGGTTGGGGCAGTGGCCACTGCTGGTGCTACATCCAGTCCCAAAGAAGGGGTGCTAATGGAGGCTGGGCTGAAGGTAAGTCCAAAGCATTTGCAGGGCCTGGCTGGCAGACACCAGTGAGGGGAGTGAGGGGGTTGGGGGACCAGGCTTAAGAGGTTGAGGGGGAGAGTTAAAGGGGGGTATGACCTTTGGAGGTGTGCCTCCGATAGGCACAGTGGGCCCTTAAAGGAAGTATACCCCCCCTGCCCAATATCAGCCTGCGCAGCTAAAGCTGCTGGGCTACCCATTTGGCTGGGCCTCTCTCTGCTGTGGGTAAAATAGCCATGAGGGCAAGATGAGGCACTTAAGTGGCCATTCATTGGCTATTAAGGGTCTCAATAGAACAATGGTGGGCAGGGCACCTAACCCCTCCACCATCCCCTGCAAAATGGCAGACAGGCCAGGACGGGCAGTTAGGCAGCAGGCAGGCCACGCACTGCATTTTATGAGCCCCCTCACCTTCAAACCTGCCAGCAGGGAGCTTTAAAATTCCACCTACTGCTCAATTCGCCACACACTCATCACTCACTTACGAACGAGCTTTGTCAATCAAGAGTCATGCCTAACATTCATATGCGTTATCACACCCTCACACAATTAGCATTGTTGTAAGCCTCATGCCCACACCTTACAGCTTGTGCACACTGCCAGCTATCCAATTATGACAGCCACGTCACCCAAATGTATTGTATGACACTCATACACACTTTCCTCTCTCTTGCAGGACACTGTTGGATATAACTAAAAGGATCAGAAAGTAACCAGGGGAGGAGAGGCATGCTTGCATGCTCTAAACCCCATGGAGGAGACCGTGTTGGTCATTGTCGGAACACCCAGGCCTTGGTCAGCAGCAGGGCTGAATCCATTGAAGATGACAGCAGCATCATATCTAATCCTCCTCTCACATCCAATTTCCCCTCATCCCACAACATCTGATGCCTTTCAAACTGCAGATGATGTCAACATGCACCCCTTACTTTTCCCCTTCCCTCACCAAAACCTTATCCTTGTGCCTTTTTTCTTACAGATACCCAAGATGCACAATATGGCCAGGCAGGGAGGATGACAAAGAAGACAGGGATGAGGAAAACACAGCATCATACGATTTCACACTTGCAGCCACCAGTTCAGATACGAACACTGTGGGTAGAATTTTCCCACCATTGGGGGGAGGGTGTGCGGGGTCGGGTGTGGAGCCGATTGGTGCCCCCGATTGAGTCTGTGCCGCCATTTTACGTGAGTGGGCCAATTAAGGTCCGCCCAGCACGCCTAGAAGTGCTCCCTGTGTGGGTGGGGTGGGGGGCGGGGTGGGGGGGTGGTTACAGGGGGGTGGGGACGTTCCCTGAGTCGGCACATGCACAGAGCTGCCTCAGGGAGATTAGTTTAAGTTCCAAAAATTTTAATAAAGAAAAAAAAAATTTTAAGACATGTTCCCTCATGTGACAGTGTCACATGAGCTGGGACATGTCAATGAACTTTAATGAAAAAATTTATTTAACTTATAAACCTTTCATGAAACCTCATCCTGCCCGTGGATGAGGTTCCATGAAAATGCGAAGGCCGCCTGGGCTTTCCGCCCGTCCACCAACCTTAAGGTTGGATGAGCAGCTCAGGTAATTGCTTAATTGCCTTTTTAAATGGCCTTAATAGGCCTTTGGCCGTTTGGCAGGTGCGCAGCCGTCTTGGCTACGCACCCGCCAAACTGAAAACCTAAATGACATGCAGTGACGTTGGGACGCACGCCCGAAGTCACCCCGCGTCATTTTATGCATCGGCGAGTGGACCCCTCACCCGCTCACCGAGCCGAAGATTCAAGTCTGAGTATCTTAGAGACGGAGTTCAGAACCTCTTTGCTTCCAAAGACCCCAACCGCATCTGCCCTGCCACCTCCCCCCGTCCCTTTGTTACAAAAATTCCACAGATCTCCTGTAAATTTTTCGGTATAAAACTTAGTTAAGCAATTAAACAGTTATTTATTATTATTTTTATTGTAATTACTCAGTGTGAAACTTGTTGCTGGTGCTGAGCAACAATTAAGCCAAGATGTGGAGGTATCTTCAATAAGCACATGTGCATGCCATGGTCAGTATTCATCCTGGCTCAGTACTTAATTTTTATTGATGTATTTTCTGGAACTCCAGCTTCACATAAAGGTTGTACTAAATGGGACCAACACTTTCAATGTTGCAGGAGCAGCATTATTCATCAGAACATTCACACTAAAATGTTCCCAATGGTATTTCAGTGAACTTGGCTCTGAGGGAGTTCTCTGACAAAATGTATATACGCTTTCCTCATAGCTTCGATGAGACAGACGATGCCAGGATAGTTTCAATATTTTCATGAAAAGGGTTTGTAGCCTAGAGGTGTGTAACAGATTGTTCCACCATGAGCTTTGAAAAATAATTATCAAATTTGTCGAACAGTCCCGAAAAATGCACTCCCAGCTATAGTTTGATTACAGCAAAGTCAACATTTCTTGAATGAAAAAATGTAAGAATTCAAACATATGTGTGGTCCCCCCCACCATCAGTGGAGTTGCCTGACAAGGAGGGAGACCCTTCACAAAGCTGAGCAGGTGTAGTAATTGTAGCTTTAAGGAATGTAGCGACAGTAGCTTCAAGGCTTATTGTGTTGTATAGTATCACATGACAGTGCGAACGAATCAGCTCTAAGTGCGGGGAACCTTAGAGTGGAAGCCCTTCTTCTAGTTGTGGAGCTTGATGGAAGCATGTAACTGCTGCTGCAGCCTGTAAATAAAGTTTGATGTTTCTAATGAGAAACCTGTCTGGAAAATCAAGTCCACAACAAACTGGCGATGACGATGGGATCGGGTCCAGCATTGCCCCTCGCCCAGCGACTGTGAGCATCTTGTTTAAACAGAAGAAAAGGAAAATATACTGACCAGGCGTGCTGCAGAGTTCAAACAGAAGAAACAGAAGTGTTGTTGTTTTAAGTTAAGAAGAAAACAGACCCCAATCCAAACGACTGAGAAATTTTCCACAACACTCCCAACATTTAAAAAAAATAAAGACCTGCAGAGGCAAAAATAAATAGAAAAAAGAGAATGTGGACTTTTATTGTAAAATAGGAGGCAGCCCCGCAGGCTCAGTAGGTTATAGAAGCTGCCACACAGCTACAGGTAAGGGAAGGTTTAAAAACAATCTGCAGTACATAGTTAAAAAAAAAGACTGCAGAGCTAAAAAAAAAAATGCTTGCTGCAGAGTTAACAGCTTGCAAGTTAACAAAAAAGGGCAATCAGAGAAGAAAGCAGTGCTGCAGTTTTTAACTTAAATTTAAAAAAAGCCTCAGTCAGACCACAAGGCCGCTGGGTCGCCCGAAGTGTGGGACGTCCAACATCAAAAGACCCTGCAGAGTTAGTAAGAAGAAAGAAAATGAAACTGCAGAATTACCCAGAAAAAGGAGAAGAAATCACTGCTGTGTTTTCTTTCCGAACAGGAACAAAGTTTTACAAAGTAAAAATAAAATGGCCATGTTTGCCAGTGAGCTTGCCAAAATACGAAATGCACGGGAAACTCAAAAACAGCAGAGACAAGGTGATAGCTGCAGAGACAGCCCAAGTTAAAAAAAGGGTGACTGCTCTTAAAACAGCAATATACTTAAAAAGTGGTAAATATAAGAAAAATGGCTATGGACAGAAAATTAGAAGACAGCCGTGATAGAAGGCAACTCTCAATACAGGTCCATTGGCAACAAGAGACCCCAGAGAGGGGGCAACTCTGCGGAAGGCAACAAGAGACCCCAGAGAGGAGGCAACTCTGCCGAAGGTAACAAGAGACCCCAGAGAGGGGGCAACTCTGCCAAAGATAACGAGAGACCCCAAAGAGAGGGCAACAAGGATGTGATTGCACTGGAGGGGGTGCAGAGGAGATTTACCAGAATGTTGCCTGGGATGAAACATTTAAGTTATGAAGAGAGGTTGGATAGACTTGGGTTGTTTTCGTTGGAGCAGAGAAGACTGAGGGGCGACCTGATCAAGGTGTACAAGATTATGAGGGGCATGGACAGGGTGGATAGGGAGCAGCTGTTCCCCTTGGTTGAAGGGTCAGTCACAAGGGGACATAAGTTCAAGGTGAGGGGCAGGAGGTTTAGGGAGGATGTGAGGAAAAACGTTTTTACCCAGAGGGTGGTGACGATCTGGAATGCACTGCCTGGGAGGGTGGTGGAGGCGGGTTGCCTCACATCCTTTAAAAAGTACCTGGATGAGCACTTGGCACGTCATAACATTCAAGGCTTTGGGCCAAGTGCTGGTAAATGGGATTAGGTAGGTAGGTCAGGTGTTTCTCACGTGTCGGTGCAGACTCGATGGGCCGAAGGGCCTCTTCTGCACTGTGACTCGGTGATTCTGTGAACTCTGCGACGGGAACAAGAGACCCCAGAGAGAGGGCAACTCCACAAAGAGCAACAGGAGGCCCCAGAGGGAGGGCAACCAGAAAATAAACAGTTAAAAGAACAGTTGACTGTCCTTCAAGATCAAACACAAAAGGAATGTGTAACCATTCAGTAACATGAAGAAGTGAAGACTGTCTTAAACAGTAGAATGGACGCACAGCAGAAAGAACTCTAAGAGGGCTCAGGGGAAGCCTGGTAATTGAAGAGGGCTCAGGGGAAGCCCTGGTAATTGGAGAGGGCTCATAGGAAGGCCTGGGAGTCATATATAGCTAGATATAGCTAGGAAACAGGAGTTCGGAGAAACTCCAAGGCAGTGCCAGCTCAATGAAGCTAACATTCCGGCAAAGAGCTGAAGAATCAGCTGAATGAAGCTAAAGAGGCCTTGAAAGGAAAAGTCGTATAACTTTCCGAGATGCCAGTGGGTACCTGGTGTAATAGTTTCTGTGACCAGACCCTTGTTGTACTACGCAGAAGTGGAGGGCCAGATCATGTGGATCCTTTGAGAAGAAGGGAGAAACTCCAACAAAATGACGTTCCACCTGTAACCACTGCAGAACTCGTGGCCCCTGTTGAAATTATTCAATCAAGAATAGATGTGCCAGATGTCTCTCTTGGAGAACACTGAACTACCTGTGCCTAAAGAGGTACCTGATGTTGCTTTGCCCATGATCATGTGTTTTCACCTTTTATAAATACCGTTTGGACCAGCTCAGCTATCAATCATGAGTCATTACCCTGACCCAGTTATGCTCTTTATTAGCTTTATTGGTCAATTACACCCAGTTGTTCGCTTGCATCATCTAAGATATAAATGCTTAAGTTAATGACTTGAGGAAATGGCAATGGTTGGGGCATGGAATCTGATGTTTGAGCCTTCTCACGTGAGTCAGGATGGGGTGGAAAATAGTGGGGGAAGATTGAGTGTGACTTACTGAATTCAGGGGAGGCTAGCATCTCAGTAAGTCATTCTACCTGGCCCTGGGGAATTTGAAAGATAGCTATAGAAGGTACAGTATGGATTCTCAATTTCCAATATGGAATTGCCAACTGCTGGGAATCTGAAATTAGAAGAAAGTTGGCCAGAAAGATGAGGTCACAGAGTCATAGAGTTATACAGCACAGAAGCAGGCCCTTCAGCCCATTGTGTCTGTACTAGCCATCAAGAACCTATTTATTCTAATCCCATTTTCTAGCTAATATCTCCTTCTGTGGCCAGGTGTATTTTGTTTTACATTGCTTCTGTGAAGTGCCTTGGGATGTTTTAATACTTTGAAAGCTCTATATAAATGCAAATTGTTGTAGCTGTTGTTGCTGGGTGTACACAATGAAATACTTTATGCATTGGGAAACCTGCCTGAAAGCCTGCAGTCAATGTCGAGGAGCATGCAGGAGTCGAGCATCAACTTGGCAAGGGCTTCAGAGTTTGGAGCCCATCCTATCCAACATGGAGCTGGTAGGCCAAGGGAACAATTCCCGGTATAAGCTAGAATAGGTTTGCACAGTCAACATTAGCCTGGGCTGAAGAGGAACGATTGTGATAAGGTAGGCCCAAAGGATTCTTTGTGGAACCAGGGGGAGCACTCCTCTGCTGGTTCATAATTATTCCTTTCAAAATCAATGTATTGAACTTAATTTTGTCACTTTTGGCCACTCTGCTGTCTCCTGCTAGGTCGCTCTGACCAGTTTTCCACCTGGTGGGTTCAATAGCTGCCCCCTGCCCCAGTTAATAGCACTGCGACACCATTGATGTCACCAGGTCGCGACTTTTTCATTTTTTTTTTCATTTTAATTAGGCCCTTGCCAACTTGAAGATAAACTGATGGAGATGCCCCCAGGTGGGAATGGAGCAGCTTTGGACCAGGTAAGATGACTCACCACATTTTAATTCCCCCCATGAACCATTCTTGCTCGGTTGTGGGGGCGAGCGGGGAGCAGCTCAAGTCGATTGCAATATGTTAGAAAAAGCTTTCAATCCATATTTTCTGTGTGCAGAAGGAGCTAAAATAAAGTCAGATCCAACTATTACGGCAAAACACTTTCCAGGGAAAGTTGTGAAGCTTTTTGCTGAGGCTAAAGGATTTTTGAAACAAAGTGCAACGAGGAAATCTAGCACCACAGACTGCAAGTAGCTCAGAGTGTAGGAAAGAATGACCTTGTTTAAGTAAAAAAAGCACACAATTTAAATGGGAAAACATGGTATGTTCTTCATTTTGCATTATTAATGCAAAGATAAGTTATAACATTTGAGTTGGTGATCATGGCAGCTGCTGGATACATTTATTTCACAGTCAAAAAAAACAATTCATCAATTAATTTTAAGTCACATCTCAGCAAGTGTTGGCTCAGCCCGCCGTCAAAGCAAATGAAGCAGTTAACATGTGGAAGGTGCAAATACACAATTCAGGTCAGAAGAGGACATTACTGTTACTTCCAAGGTTACCCTATGATACAAGTAGATATAGGGCAGCATGAGTCAATCAGACTGCTTGTGGGAGAGACTGATGACACTGAACCTAAGGAGGTATGTACAGCAAAGCCACATTTGAATTTCTGAGGCAGCTTTACTAGCAGCATGTATCATTGGGCTCTATTAATTAGTTACTGGCAGTCTAATTTTTTCTGAATGAAAACCAATGTCATGTTACGTCACACTTTTGTCTATTAATTAGCGTAGTTATACTTTTTCATTGTAGTGGCTATAATTAACTTGAGTACCTAGCATAATGATATTGTTTACTGCTGCTGCAGCTCTCAAGGTCACAATCTATATTCGCCTGAATGCATAACTGGTGCAAACTGGCTCATAAAGAGTCTGATAATACTGTTGAGCAGTATATAAAGAACCCCCTGGAGTAGAAAGGAAGTAGTCACAGACTGTTGCAAATAAGAGGCACTATTTATTATGGGTAGCCTGCTCTTGACACCAATGCTCCCCAAACCCTAACAGCTGTTCTCTGTTGTGAACTAAGATATAATTAGGAACTATACAGTTCCAATGACTGGATCATGGCAGTTAGGAAGACCAGCCCTTAGATCTGTTTCAGCAGAAGTGTGATGACAAGGATAGTCACAACTCTGATTCAATTACTTTGCTTCCCTCCCTTTCAAAACTATTGCCATCAACCACTTCCTCAAATCAAAGCTGCTCAATTCTCTTTAATTGCACAATGCAGTACAGTATTCACCATTTCCAAAATCCTTGCTCAAATTCCTTTGGTCAAGTTTCTCTCCTCCACATGAACACTGAAACTATCTACTGATCTATGGTATATGATTGAATGGACACCTGGCTTTTACAGAGCCTTGGTACCCAGGTGGAAGCACCTTGCCCCACAATAAATACCAGCCACCTAGCTATAATTTCCAACACATGTCTTGTTCAAATTACTGCAATTATGATGTGGCCCATTTCACAAAGGCTCTCCCTTACTTTTGTGGTACATCCTCTTCCTCCTTTAAAATCCTTGCTGTCTACCACCTCCCTGAAGTTGTGTCCCAAGCTTCTCCCAGAGGTGTCCTTCCTACTTTCCTCTCTCAGCCATGAACTGAGATACCCCTCAATCTTGGTGATTTTAATCTATATCTCAACTCACCTAGCCAATTTATACCCTGGTTTCAATGCTCTCCTATCCTCCCTAAAACTCTCCCTCCATTCAAAATTCCCCAATGTTATGATAGGTCCCAGGCGATGTCTCTCAATTTGTTATGATCCCACACGAGATACCCCAAATTGTTATCTTCCCAAATGGGACCCCAATTTTGTTATGATCCCAGGTGAGGAGGAATGAGCTGGTTCTCCTTCTTTATTCAACCCCCTCAGTTAGTCACAACAAGGTTAATTTTAAAAAGGATTCCTTCCCTCATGGATATCTTTTCCCAATCCAAATTATTTATGTTTTAGATGGAGCCAATTTAAACAGGATTTCTTGAGTCAAAGAAAGAGTAAGTTTATTAGTAACTAAAAACCCGAGAAAAAAATAATAAAAATGCAATACACGTACACACAGATCAGAAATGAGAAGTTGGGTCCAAAAATGAAAGTTACAAAAGATGTACAAATCAGTCTTTGGCTTGCCCGTGAGGAGTAGATGGTGAAACGTTGCAGCATTAAGTTTCATGATTCCAGTAGAACTGATTTTGGCAGTTGAACGATTGGTTTGGAGACACTGCAGGTTCGCTGAAGGAGCTGTTCTATTTCCTTTTTGACTGTGGCTTTGCTGACTTGCCTCAAGCCACAGAGAGAGAGTGATAGAGACTTTTACCTGCAAGCTGCAGGGATGCCTAATTGATGTTCTTCTGTTCTGAACCCTCTCCACAACCACAGGAGATTAAAGTTCAGCCTTTTGCATTGCATCCCTTCCTTTCAAGTGTCTCTGTCTGAAGTAGGCCTTGACACCTTTTTAGGTGTGGCATTCCATTGTCTCTCTCTGTGCTAGTTGGTAAAGTATAATCCACATCGGACTCTTCCAGAAAGTGGTTACTTTACACGCTCAGCCTTTGGGTAGGCCCTTTTTAAAATACACATGTCTGACTTAAAAAGTTAAATATGCCCATAAATCATTTGGGCTGTGATCTGTTGTCGTAAAACCACCTATAATCATGGCCTTTCCCTATCTTGCCCTCTCCCAGCACCTATCTATTCACATGGTTTCGATCACAGACAAGACCAAGACTGTTTTCTTATATCTGCGTTCACCCCAAATTGCCCAAGCTCCCTTCTAATCCCATTTCTGTTACATCTTCTCCTGAAAAATCTCTCTCCATGTCACTAACAACAGCATTTTCAGATTGCTAACCTTAGGCCCTTCATTTGCCATGATGCATCCCAGCTGTTGATTTGCTTCATATTCTTTCACCTCTTGCCCTTCCCTTGTCCCCAAAAAAACCTTTATTGCATCCCATTTCTGTTGGACCTCACCAAAGGTCCTTAGGCAGCACCTTCCAAATTCACGACCACTACTACCTAGAAGGGCAAGGGCAGCAAACACATGGTAACACCACCACCTACAAGTTCTCCTCCAAACCACACACCATTGTGACTCGGAGACATATCGTCACTGTCACTGGGTCAAAATTCTGGAACTCCCTCCCTAACAGCACTCTAGGTGTACCTACACCACACGGATTGCAATGATTCCTGGGATGGTGGGACTGACATACGAGGAGAGATTGAGTTGGTTAGGATTATATTTGCTGGAGTTCAGAAGAATGAGGGGAGATCTCATAGAAACCTATAAAATTCTAACATGGCTAGACAGAGTAGATGCAGGAAGGATGTTCCCTATGGTGGGGGAGTCCAGAACCAGAGGTCACAGTCTGAGGACACGAGGTAGACTATTTAGGACTGAGATGAGGAGAAATTTCTTCACCCAGAGAGTGATGAGCCTGTGGAATTCGCTACCAAAGAAAGTAGTTGAGGCCAAAACATTGTATGTTTTCAAGAAGGAGTTAGATATAGCTCTTGGTGTGAAAGGGATCAAAGGTTATGGGGAGAAAGCGGGAGCAGGCTATTGAGTTGGATGATCAGCAATGATCATGATGAATAGCGGAGCAGGCTCGAAGGGCCAAATGGCCTACTCCTGCTCCTATTTTCTATGTTTCTATGTTTCTATTCAAGAAGGCACTCACCACTACCTTCTCAAGGACAATTAGGGAAACTTTTACTGACTGGGCAATAAAAGCTGGCCTAGCCAGCGACGCCCATGAACGAATATAAAAAGGTCTCCTGGTACAGTCTTAATTTTTCTCCCTCCAGTCCAAGGAGAACAAGTAATGTGCAATGGATTTAGCCAATAATTATCAATTCTGGTTGGGGCGCATCAAGTGCTATCAGACCTCTCTGAAAACTACCTGTAAGCACTCGAGCTAAATATCCAATCAAAATATTGGTCCTTTATCTCTGCCTCCTACATAATATATTCCACCCACTTCACCCCCAATTGCAATTGAGTTTTCAGCTACCTGAACCCTACTCACTTGATTACTCCCCATTAATCCCTTCACTTTCCTGTTTCATTCCCTGTCTTGCCTGTTTCTCCTCTGGAGTACCTAGCATTAAATGTGCCATATCAATGTAAATTGTTGTTGAATTCAGCAAAATAGTGAGTTTCTATTTATAGCAATATTTTAATCCGGATTGAACTGAAGCTGTTGATAAAGTCCTCAAGGTTAAATCTATGTATCTAATATTCCCCCAACTTCCTGGGCCTCCATTTTCTCTCATTCTGTGCTGAAAGCAGTGATTCATGATAGAGCACAATCCCACAATGCCACCAACCCTCTGGACCACATAGAACCATAGAACCATAGAAAAGTTACAGCACAGAAAGAGGCTATTCGGCCCATCTTGTCCATGCCAGCCCGAGGACACCCAGGTGCCCTTTCTAATCCCACCTTCCTGAATCTGGATATTTCTGATCTGTTGAATCTGAATAATCCACATTTTACAGGGGGATTACAAAATCTTCAAGGAACATAAGGAGGCCATCCCACCCATCAAAGATGCTCAATTAGTCTCACCCCACCCAAGCCCAGCAAACTTTTCCTTTTCAAGCATTTATCCAATTCACTTCAGAAGTTGTGACTGAATATGCTTCCACCAGCCTGGGTAGAAAGGCGGAACAGAGTCCTTGGCTGATTATTTTTCTCTATAACCAGTTACGCCTGCACCATTGACATGAGCTAACTCAGCACAGATCAGGAATTGAAACTGACAGCAGACCACTCTGCATGTCTCAGGAACACACTACTTGATGTGTAATCCATTATCCAATCATTTTTATAACTGATTTGACAAAAATAGAATCTGAAATCCACTGGCTTCAGATTTTGTACAATATCATTCGAATTTGTTTCTCTTAATGTAGGGAGGTTCATGGAATTATATGCGTCATTATGGTAAATACAGTGAATCCAGAAAGTGCATTAATTGCCCTTGAGAAATTATAACATTTTAATGCGAAAACATATCTCAATCTCCAATAAATTTGCACATGAAAATTTGTGAAAAGAAGCCTTGGAAACCTTTACTGACTGAATTATAGGAATAAGTTAGAATATCCATCTTCCGCACTTCCTTTGGATTTGTGCTGCTTCCACACAATAATACACAACTACACGTTTCAATTAAATTGAGATTGTCTTTCTGGTATGACCAAAGGGATTTGGGATTGAAACAGTATTTGAAGTTTTTAGGCTTGATGGTAATCAGCTGTGGGCTCAAGTAGCTCAGATAGCCAGCTGGTAAATTGTCATCCATTAACATGACAAGCATGTGAAACCTCTCTGGAGTCTGGGTTTGGGTACACAAGGTCCTGATTTTACAGATGAGTTTCTGCTCATCCATTATGAAAGGCAAAGTTCCTTGAATCCAACAAAATAAGAAAGCAAATGATTTCCGACGTACATGAGGAAACCACAAAAACAACAAGCTGTAACCAGGCGAAAAATGTAAACATTTGGTGTTTCACAGCAACCCAAAGTGCTGCCTGCAGAACAGATGTTTGCTGGGGTGAGAATGAGAATCTGATGCATCTGCATGAAATGAGTAACCTCAGTGGATTCTGCAAAATGACTAAGCCAAATTCTATCCGGTGAGGCTTTCAGGGTTACTGAGGCCAAGGTAATCCAAGCGGCTGTTAAACCAGTTTGAATAAACCAAACAAAAAAATCTAAAAACAGAAATACCTGGAAAAACTCAGCAGGTCTGGCAGCATCGGTGGAGTACAGTTGACGTTTCGAGTCCTCATGACCCTTCAACAGAACTAAGTAAAATTAGGAAAGGGGTGAACTATAAGCTGGTTTAAGGGGGGGCGGGTTTTGTTGGGACAAGCAGCCAGTGATAGGTGGAGATAACCAAAAGCTGTCACAGACAAAAGAACAAAGAGGTGTTGAAGGTGGTGATATTATCTAAAGGAATGTGCTAATTAAAGTATAAGACAGGACAGATAAGGTACAGATAGCTCTAGTGGGGGTGGGGGAATACTAAAAGGTAGAAATAAACAATGGTGGAAATACATTTAAAAATAATGGAAATAGGTGGGAAAAGAAAAAAATCTATATAAATTATTGGAAAAAACAAAAAGGAGGGGGAAGAAACGGGAAGGGGGTGGGGATGGAGGAGAGAGTTCAAGATCTAAAATTGTTGAACTCAATATTCAGTCCGGAAGGCTGTAAAGTGCCTAGTCGGAAGATGAGTTGCTGTTCCTCCAGTTTGCGTTGAGCTTCACTGGAACAATGCAGCAAGCCAAGGACAGACATGTGGGCAAGAGAGCAGGGTGGAGTGTTGAAATGGCAAGCGACAAGGAGGTCTGGGTCATGCTTGCAGACAGACCAAAGGTGTTCTGCAAAGTGGTCGCCCAGTCTGCGTTTGGTCTCTCCAATGTAGAGGAAACCACATTGGGAGCAATGAATGCAGTAGACTAAGTTGAGGGAAGTGCAAGTGAAAAGCTGCTTCACTTGAAAGGAGTGTTTGGGCCCTTGGACGGTGAGGAGAGAGGAAGTGAAGGGGCAGGTGTTGCATCTTCTGCGTTTGCATGGGGAGGTGCCATGGGAGGAGGAGTAGGGGGTGATGGAGGAGTGGACCAGGGAGTCACGGAGGGACTGATCCCTACGGAATGCCGCCAGGCGGGGTGAAGGGAAGATGTGTTTGGTGGTGGCATCATGCTGGAGTTGGCGGAAATGGTGGAGGATGATCCTTTGAATGCGGAGGCTGGTGGGGTGATAAGTGAGGACAAGGAGGACCCTATCATGTTTCTGGGAGGGAGGAGAAGGCGTGAGGGCGGATGCGTGGGAGATGGGCCGGACACGGCTGAGGGCCCTGTCAACTACCGTGGGTGGAAAACCTCGGTTAAGGAAGAAGGAGGACATGTCAGAGGAACTGTTTTTGAAAGTAGCATCATCAGAACAGATGCGACGGAGGCGAAGGAACTGAGAGAATGGGATGGAGTCCTTACAGGAAGCGGGGTGTGAGGATCTGTAGTCGAGGTAGCTGTGGGAGTCGGTAGGCTTGTAATGGATATTGGTGGACAGTCTATCACCAGAAATTGAAACAGAGAGGTCAAGGAAGGGAAGGGAAGTGTCAGAGATGGACCATGTGAAAATGATGGAGGGGTGGAGATTGGAAGCAAAATTAATAAATTTTTCCAGGTCCCGACGAGAGCATGAAGCAGCACCGAAGTAATCATTGATGTACCGGAGAAAGAGTTGTGGGAGGGGGCCAGAGTAGGACTGGAACAAGGAATGTTCCACATACCCCATAAAGAGACAGACATAGCTGGGGCCCATGCAGGTACCCATAGCCACACCTTTTATTTGGAGGCTGTGAGAGGAGTTAAAGGAGAAATTGTTCAGTGTGAGAACAAGTTCAGCCAGACGGAGGAGAGTAGTGGTGGATGGGGATTGTTTGGGCCTCTGTTCAAGGAAGGAGCAGAGAGCCCTCTGACCATCCTGGTGGGGGATGGAGCTGTAGAGGGATTGGACGTCCATGGTGAAGAGGAAGCGGTTGGGGCCAGGAAACTGGAAATTGTTGATGTGACGTAAGGTGTTAGAGGAATCACGGATGTAGATGGGAAGGGACTGGACAAGGGGAAAGAGAAGGGAATCAAGATAACGAGAAATGAGTTCCGTGGGGCAGGAACAGGCTGACACGATTGGTCTGCCGGGACAGTTCTGTTTGTGGATTTTGGGTAGGAGGTAGAAGCGGGCCATCCGAGGTTGGGCGACTATCAGGTTGGAAGCTGTGGAAGGAAGATCCCCAGAGGAGGTGAGGTCAGTGACAGTCCTGGAAACAATGGCTTGATGTTCTGTGGTGGGGTCATGGTCCAGGGAGAGGTAGGAGGAAGTGTCTGCAAGTTGACGCTCAGCCTCTGCGAGGTAGAGGTCAGTGCGCCAGACAACAACAGCACCACCCTTGTCAGCAGGTTTGATGACAATGTTAGGGTTGGACCTGAGAGAACGGAGTGCAGTAAGTTCAGAGAGAGACGGTTAGAATGGGTGAGAGGAGCAGAGAAATTGAGATGACTAATGTCACGCCGACTGTTCTCAATGAAAAGATCAAGAGACTGTAAGAATCCAGAGGGAGGGGTCCAGGTGGAGGGAGAATATTGGAGGTAGGTAAAAGGATCCGTTAAACGGGGAGAGGACTCCTGCCCAAAGAAGTGAGCACGGAGACGAAGGTGGCGGAAGAAGAATTCAGCATCGTGCTGAGCCCGAAATTCATTGAGATGAGGGTGTAAGGGTATGAAACTAAGTCCTTTGCTGAGCACATATAAACAAAAAAATCTGCCTGGGATACTCTGTGATCACCCACCACGGGAACACACTCAAAATTTCAATAACACAGGAGAATGAGAATAACAGTGCCAATAATCGTAGTTAAGTATCCTTCAGCCTTGTTTTTGTAGACTGCAATTTCTTCTGAATGCTCCTGTCATGGCATCACAGTGACAGACAAGGAATTCACATTCTCTTGTCTCCTACCTTTCAATGTTGCTGTCTATGTCTTGCCTAGGATCTTTCTGCTGTATCAGGCCTTACAGTTATTGTATAATGCAGTCCATATGTGTTTGTAAAGCATTAGGTGTCAGCCTTTGCCTCAGTTTTAGCACACCCACCTTTGAGTCAGAGATTCTGGGTTCAAGCTGTAGTAGAAGGGTGTCTGGCATAGCAAAGGTTAATGTGGGACTGGAGAAAGTACCACCCACATTGTGATATAGAGAGTCACTTGATAGTAGACTACGTGTAGAGAGAATCTGAGCACACTCAGCATGAAGATAGCACCTAGATAGGGCTATAGCTATATCTTGGAGATACGTATATATATATATATATAGTTATGTGTTAACAATTAGCAGTTTATGTTCAACCACACAAGCCACCAGACCTCATTGTGAAAGACCAGACAACCTTACAACACAAGCCTCACCCCAGAGACCAAAGCACGGCTGCTTCAGTGCAATAGCGATGGAATGCTACACTGTTGGGGATGCTGTCTTTCAGATTAGTTGTTAAACCAAGGTCTCTTCTGCCTCTCTAGTAAATGTAAAAGATCCCATTGCTGAAAAAACAGCAGTGAATTTATCCCAATATTTAGCTCTTAACCAATACCATTTAAAACAAATTATTTGGTCATGTATCTCATTTATGTTTGTGACACCAAGTGCATGCAAATTGGCTGCCATGTTTCCCTACATTACACCAGTAACAGCAGTGTAGGAGTACTTCATTTGCTGTGAAGTGCTTTTGAAAAATCTTTTGAGGGTTTGAAAGGTGATGTACCTTCAAGTTCTTTCCTTCATTAAGGGTAAAATGAACTTTTCAAAATTTACCCTGAGCCAATTTTGCAAACCTTTGCACATTTGAGCACTGTGTTACCAAACTCAGTCACTTAAATTAGGTAAAGAATTTGTCAACTCCTTGAGAGGTGTTAGAGGATCATTATTACAAAGGATATCATGATTGTTTGATATTCTTCATTTCAGCTAAAAAAAAATTCTTCCAATACAATCTCATATTTAAAAATGACACAGCCATCACCTTCTTGGTCGGTCATAAACAACAGGACTTTTTCTCTCAGACTGTCATAAGCCTGTGGAATTTTCTTCTCCAGAGAGCAGTGGAGGCTAGTCATTGAGTTTATTCATGGCTGAGTTAGATAAATTGTTCATTGACAAGGGAGTCAAGTCTTATGCAGGACAGACAGTGGAGTTGAGTCTGGAGTTGAGGCTCCAGAGGTCCCCGGCATCACAGATGCCAGTCTTCAGACAATTTGATTCACTCCACATGATATCAAGAAACGGCTGAAGGCACTGGATACTGCAAAGGTTTTGGGCCCTGACAATATTCCGGCAATAGTACTGAAGACTTGTGCTCCAGAACTTGCCGCGCCCCTAGCCAAGCTGTTCCAGTACAGTTACAACACTGACATCTACCGGGCTATGTGAATAATTGCCCAGATATATCCTGTACACAAAAAGCAGGACAAATCCAGCCCGGCCAATTACCGCCCCTTCAGTCTACTCTCCCTCATCAGTAAAGTAATGGAAGGGGTCATCAACAGTGCTATCAAGCGTCACTTGCTTAGCAATAATCTGCTCACTGACACCCAGTTTGGGTTCTTCCAGGGCCACTTAGCTTCTGACAGCGTTACAGCCTTGATTCAAACATGGACAAAAGAGCTGAACACCCGAGGTGAGGTGAGAGCGAATGCCCTTGACATCAAGGCAGCATTTGACCAAGTGTGGCATTAAGGAGCCCTAGTAAAACTGGAGTCAATGGGAATCAGGGGGAAAACTCTCCACTGGTTGGAATCATACCTAGCAGAAAGGAAGATGGTTGTGGTTGTTGGAGGTCAGTCACCTCAGCTCCAGGGCATCACTGCAGGAGTTCCTCAGGGTAGTGTCCTTGGTCCAACCATCTTCAGCTGCTTCATCAATGACCTTCCTTCCACCATAAGGTCAGAAGTGGGGATGTTCGCTGATGATTGCACAATGTTCAGCACCATTCATGACTCCTCAGATACTGAAGAAGCCCATGTCCAAATGCAGCAAGACCTGGACAATATCCAGGCTTGGGCTGACGAGTGGCAAGTAACATTCGTACCACACAAGTTGTCAGGCATTTAACATCTCCAACAAGAGAGAATCCAACCATCAGCCCTTGATGTTCAATGGCATTACCATCACTGAATCCCCCACTATCAACATCCTGGGGGTTACCATTGACCAGAAACTGAACTGGACTAGCCATATAAATACTATGGCTACAAAAGCAGGTCAGAGGCTAGGAATTGTGTGATGAGTAACCCACCTCCTGACTCCCCAAAGCCTGTCCACCATCTACAAAGCATAAGTCTGGAGTGTGATGGAATACTCCCCACTTACCTGGATGAGTGCAGCTCCCACAACACTCAAGAGACTGGATACTTTCCAGGACAAAGCAGCCCACTTGATTGGCACCACATCCACAAACGTTCACTCCGTCCACCACCGACGCACAGTAGCAGCAGTGTGTACCATCTACAAGATGCAATGCAAGAATTCACCAAGGCTCCTTCGACAGCACCTTCCAACTCCACGACCACTACCATCTAGAAGGACAGGAGCAGCAGATAGATGGGAATACCATCACCTGGACGTTGCCCTCTAAGTCACTTACCATCCTGACTTGGAAATATATCGCCGTTCCTTCACTGTCACAGGGTCAAAATCCTGGAACTCCCTCCTTACCACTGGTCAAAGATTTAACTAGACCGGCCATATAAATACAGTGGCTACAAGACCAGGCCAGAGTCTAGGAATCCTGTGGCAAATAACTCTCCTCCTGACTCCCCAAAGCCTGTCCACAAGGCAGAAGTCAGGAGTGTGATGGAATACTCTCTGCTTGCCTGGATGAGTGCAGCTCCAACAACACTCAAGACGTTCGTCACCACCAAAACAAAGAAGTTCAATCCATGACAGTACCCCATCCACCACCTTAAACATTCACTCTCTCCACAACCAATCCACAGTGGCAACTGGTTCTACCGTCTACAAGATGCACTGTGACAACTCACCAAGATTCCTTCGACAGCACCTTCCAAATGCATGACCTCTACCATCTAGAAGGACAAGGGCGGCAGACACATGGGAACACCACCACCTGGAAGTTCCCCTCCAAGCCACTCACCATCCTGACTTGGAAATATATCGCCGTTCTTTCACTGTCCCTGGGTCAAAATCCTGGAACTCCCTCCTTAACAGCACCGTGGGTGTTCCTACACCAGATGGATTGCAGCGGTTCAAGAAGGCGGCTCACCACTACCTTCTCAAGGGCAACTAGAGATGGACAGTAAACACTGGCCTAGCCAGCGACACTGATATTCCATGAATTAATTTAAAAGTACATAGTCCATGGCCCAGATATGTCATAAAAGGTGACAGACAGTGGATGTACTACAACAACAACTTGTATTTATAAAACACTTTTAACATAGTAAAATGTCCAATTATGCTTCCCAGGAGCATTAACAAATAAATTTTGACGCTATTACACACAAAGAGATATGAAGGCAGATCAGCCAATGAGATAGACTCTAAGGAGCATATTAAAGGAGAACAGAGAGGCAGAAAGATTTAGAGAGGAAATTACAGAACTTGGGGCCTAGGCAGCTGAAGGTGTAGTCACCATTGGTGGAACAATTAAAATCAGGGGTACACTAAGAGGTCAGAATTAGAGGAGTGCAGCTAACTCAGAGAGTTTTCGGGCTGGAGGAGGTTACAGAGATTGAGAGGGATGAGTAACATCACTATTTCACCTATCTGTGGGTAGAATTCACTTATCAGTGAAACCATGCTTGTATATAATTTAATTGTCATTCAATCCTTATAAAAAAAATTTTAAAATACAATATAATTTTGGCTATAATGAGTATTTTGCTTTTATAAATAGGCCTTTTATGCTAATTAGATCCTGCCTATTTGGCAGGTTAATCCACGTGTTCATCACAGACAGCTTTGAAGAGTTATATAAATAAAGATGAAAATCTTCATATTCAGTATGATCTGGAGCTAACAATGTTACTAAATCAAAATATTGCATATCTGAAATAAAAACAGAAAATGCTGGAAAACTGGGTCAGTTCCAAAGTGTCATGTTGGACTCGAAACATTAACTCTGTTTCTTTCTCCACAGACGCTGCCAGACATGCTGAGTTTTTCCAGCATTTTCTGTTTTTATTTAGGATTTGTTATGGACAGTTTTAAATTCCAAGACTAATTCTCATTTTTGGCAGAAAAATTCCAGTTTTCCTATTATTATACTTAATTTTCTATTCACATATGCCCTATTAATATTGATTGCAATTCAGATGACGTCTGGTTGAATGCATAGCATCACAGGGAAATCTAAAGCAATAGTCACACACAAAGAAAATGGGTTGATTGCACCAGTCAGAACAGATTGGGATTGTCTGCAGCATAATAAACTGGCAGCTATTTGTGTGTTCACACTATAGGAAGGATGTGAATGCATTAAAGAGAGTGCAGAAGAGGTTTATGAGAATGATTCTAGGAATGAGACATTTCAGTTAATAGGAAAGATTGGAGAATTTGGGACTGTTTTCCTTGGAGAGGAGAAGGCTAAGGGGAGGCTTGATAGAAGTTTTCAAAATCATGAGGGGTCTGGACAGAGTAGAGAGGAAGAAACTGTTCCTGCTCATAAATGGATCGAGAACCAGAGGGAACAGTTGTGTGTTCAATATGTATGCAAACTGAAATGTGTACACTTAAAATACTCATAGGCCTAAATTTTTTGCTCCCAGGTCAGGAGTGCACTGTTCTGAGATTCCCAAGCTCCTCAAACTCAACTTGGGAGAAAATGCCCCGGATGTTAAAGGGTCATTAGCACAGAATCACAGGATCGTTCTGGTGTAGAAGGAGGCCATTCAGCCCATCGTGTCAGCACTGGCTCTCTGTACATTTTAACTTAGTGCCAATCCCCTGCCTTTTCCCCGTAACCCTGCACATTGTTTCTATTTAGATAATCATCCAATGTCTTCTTGAATGCCTCAATTGATCCTGCCTCCACCACACTTCCAGGCAATGCATTCCAAACCCTAACTACTCACTGTGTGAAAAGGATTTTTCTCACCTCACATTTGCTTCTTTTGCAAAACATTTTAAAACTGTGCCCTCTGGTTCTCGATCCATTTATGAGCAGGAACAGTTTCCCCCTCTCTACTCTGTCCAGAACCCTCATGATTTTAAAAACTTCTATCAAGTCTCCCCTTAGCCTTCTCCTCTCCAAGGAAAACAGTCCCAACTTCTCCAATCTTTCCTATTAACTGAAATGTCTCATTCCTGGAACCATTCTCATAAACCTCTTCTGCACTCTCTCTAATGCATTCACATCCTTCCTATAGTGTGGCACCCAGAACTGTACACAATACTCCAGCTGAGGTCTAACCTGTGTCTTATATAAGTTCATCAAAACCTCAGTGCTCTTGTATTCTATGCCACTGATAATGAAGCCTAGAATACTGTATGCTTTATAAACAGCTCTCTCTAACTGTCCTGCCATCTTTAATGACTTATGTACATATACACCCAAGTCTCTCTACTCCTGCACACCCTTTAGATTAGTACCCTTTATTTTATACCGTCTCTCCATTTTCTTTGTACCAAAGTGAATCACCTCTCACGTCTCTGAACGGAATTTCATCAGCCACCTATCTGCCCACTCCACCAATGTGTTAATGTCCTTTTGAAGTTCTACACTGTCCTCCTCACAGTTTACAATTCTCCCAAGTTTTGCATTGTCCGCAAACTTTAAAATTGTCCCCTTCCTATCTGTTTTGAATACCTTGTAACCAGGAATATTTAACACCCAGATCTGTCCTTCGTTAAGCCAGTTTTCCATTATCACCACAACGTCATAATCCCACAAGGCAACCTGTGCCTGTAACTCCCCAATTTTATTAATTATACTCCGTGCATTCACTTACATGCAGTGTAACACTGATTTGGAATTCATTACTTGCTGCCTTACTCCAACTCCATCTATTAACTTACTATTCTTTATTTTAGTGCTATCTGCCTCTTCCAGCATTCCATGCACCCTGGTATTACTTTCTAATATTCTCTCCTGGTTCCCAAACCCCTGCTGAGTTAGTTTAAACCCTCCCCAACAGCACTAGCAAAACGACCAGCAAGGAACTCAGTCCTGCCTCTGTTCAGATGCAACCCATCCGGCTTGTACAGGTGCCATCTCCCCCAGAGCCAGTCCCGGTGTCCCAGGAATCAAAAGCCCTCCCTCCTGCTCATCTTTCCAGCCACGTAGTCATCTGTCTTATCTTCCTATTTCTGTACTCACTTGCACATAGCACTGGAAGTAATTTGGAGATTACTACTTTAGAGGTCCTGCTTGTTAATTTTCTACCTAGTTCCCTAAAGTCTGATTGCAGAACCAAATCCCCTTTACTACCTATGTCATTAGTACCAATGTGGACCACGACCTCTGGCTGTTCGCCCTTTCCAACAAGAATGTCCTGCAGTCGTTCTGTGACATCCTTGACCCTAGAACCAGGGAGGCAACAAACCATCCTGGAGTCACGTTGGCGGCCACAGAAATGCCTGTCTGTTCCTCTAACTAAAGAAGCCCCTATCAGTACTACCCTTCCACTCTTCTTCCTCCCGTCCTGTACAGCTGGACCACCTGTGGTGCCATGGGCTTGGCTTTTGCTGCACTCCTCCAAGGATCCATCGCTCTCACCAATATCCAGAATGGAAAACTAGTTAGCAAGCAGGATTTCTGGGGACTTCTGCACTACCTGCCTGTTTCTCTTGGTCTGCCTGGCGATCACCCATTCGCTATCTGCCTGCTTGCACCTAATTTGCATATGACCACCTCTCTGAACATGCTATCCACGTAATTCTCTGTCTCACAGATGTACCTCAGTGACTCCAGCCGCTGCTCAAGCTCTGAAACGTGGAGCTCAAGCTTGTGCAGCTGGTGACACTTTCTGCACATGGGCTCATCTGGGTCACAAGAAGTGTCCACGGCTCCCCACGTGTCACAGGATGGGCATTCCGCTTGGCTGAGCTGTTCTGCCATGCCTTAACCTTAAATTTAAACTTAAATCACTTCATTTACTTTAACTTTAGTTACTTTTACTTACTTTAACTTACTTTAATCTTACTCTTGTACTATTAACTATAAACTGGAGATTACTTGAAAGTAGATATTCTTCACACTTACTCACAAATCAGCTCCCTCTCCTGTGTCTATAATTCTTACTCTCCCTGCGCTTGTTTAGAAATTTACATTTTTCAAAATTACTGGGGTTGAAACACTGTCCCTACCAGCAGCTGCTCAAGAACCAAACAACTCATGATTTTCCTGTGATGTCACTCTCACACTTTTTTTCAAATCCACCGGGCAGCTCAGGAAGGGTGTTCCCATGCAGGCCCAACTCCTCTCGCCCCCAGTAGGTAAGCGAAAGGCCCCGAGCCTCGGTCTCTCTTTATTCACAGCCCCGGAACGTGCTCCCACGCAGGTCCAACTCCTCTCGCCCCCCGGTAGGTAAGTGATTAAGTCACAGAAGGATGGCATTTGGCCCACTGAATCCATGCCAGTTCCCTGCAGAACAATCCTGTCAATCCTATTCCCCCACTCAATCCCTGTTCCCTGCAAATTTAATACCTCAAGAGTCCATCCAATTTCTTTTGAATTCACTGATCACCTCTGCTACCAACACCCTTCCAGGGAAGCAAGCTCCTCATCATAGCCACTCCCTACATAGAAGTTCAGATTTTCATTCCAGGGTAGGGGGAAGCAAGTTTTATGTGGGTCATGCCCAACACCCCCAGAAATAATTTGGAGACATCACAGAGGCTGCAGGGTGTGGATAACCCTGAGGTTTATGCCAACAGTTAGAGTGAAAAAGCAAGCACTGATTTTTTTTTAACATGCAGACTGCTTTTTAAAAAATTTACAAGCCAAGAGATTTAAATTCCTTGACAGCTTGACAGTTCCAATGAACATTGGCAGCTCCCTTGAAAGCTAGACTGCTCCCTTTGAAAGCTCCCTTTGATATTTCCAATCAGCTTCACAGTTCCAATGAGTTTATCCACTTTTTACACACATTCATGTCTAATTTTAAAAACCCCAAAGGAGACTTAACCTTTCCCAAAGGGCATCTTACCTCTCCCAAAGGGCAGCTGACATCTCCCAAAGGTGTCCTGGACCATATGCAAAAGAGTACCTTACCACTCCAAACAACCCAATAAGTTTAGACCTTCTCCTACCAAATCTAATGTGCACAAGTCATATTTCCCACTCCCTCCTTGCAAAATTCATATCAGACTGAAAGTAGCTGCACTTTAACATGTGCAGCTGCTTCATGAACCATGGATGTGCAAAGTTCGACCCACCCCCATTCCCGCCCCCCCCGCCCCCCACCCCCCCTCCATCCCCCACCTCATAAAAATAGTGGGTGCCGGGTTCGGAGTGGGACTTCCAGATTTGGGCCTTTGGAGCCATTTCCACAAAAATGGCAGCCTTTCCATCTGCATGAAAATTCAGGCCATAGATCTTTTCTTCTCAAAGGTTATGACCATTTGGTTCAGCTGCCATCCTTTTTGCCTCACTTCTGCCCTGACCACCTCCAGGCACTCGTAGGCTCTAACCTTACCAACCCAGTCCTTCTACAGCTTTTTGCCCTTCTTTCCCCCCGCTCTCTCGAAGCTCATTTCTTCCACAAGTTCCAATTCTTGCCCGATGAATCTGTTTCCCATTTAACTCCCTTTCTTGGTATCAGCGCTCAACATTGTTAATTTCTGCCTTTGTTCAGACTCTGTCTCTCTCACTTGTAAAACCAAAGTCATTATATCCTATTGAATTTTTTACCTGTCTCCCCAGTCCAACTATTGCCCCTACTCTAACTTCCCTTTCCGCTCAAAGATCTTTAAATGTGTCATCTTCTCCAAATTCCATGCCAACATGTCCCACAATTTCCCACTAAAATCCCATCATTCTCAATTCTCTTTTGCTCACAGCATCAACTATACCTTCTGTGACTGAAAGTGTGATCCTTACTTTCTTCCCTGAGTACACAGCATTCAACACAATCAGCCACACGGGATTCTTCCCTCCATGCCACTGCCCTTGCACTCTGACCCTGTTCTGACATAACCAGTGCATCTGCAGCTATGGCGTCTTCTCTCACTCCCACACGGTCCCTTCTAAAGTTGCCTAAGAATCCATTATTCTCCTCCTCTTCCTCAATTGTCTACTGGAGATAATTTGCAATTTCAGTTGGTCTAAAAACTGGTGGCAGGGATCGAGCACCCATTATAACCCTTGCCTGATGTTCTTTCATTAATATCAAAAATATAATGATCTCAGTCTTTCAGTTTCAAATGAATCACCATGTACAGCCTTTTGGAGGAGCGAGTTCCAGGTTTCAAATATCCTTTGCGTGAAAAGGTGCTTCCTGAGTGGCCTGGCTCAACTTGTAAGATTATGTCTTCGTTTTCTGGATGCCAAAGGAAACAGTTGCTCTGTACTTGCCCTATAAAATCCCTTAATTGTTTTAAACACCTCAATTAGATGACCCTTTAACCTTCTAAACACAAGGAAATACCAGCCTATGTATGCAACCTGTTCTCAAGTTAATCCTTTAAACATTGGTATAATTCTGATGAAGCTTCACCCAACACCAATATGTCTTTCCTCAGGTTTGGTGCTCAAAACTGAATGCAGTACTCCAGATCAGATAATAAGATTGCACAGTCAGAGTGTGATGTGTGCCCTTGTTTCCCTCAGAGCTTCTTCTATGTAATGTTCAATGTGGAAGAATATATTTCGTCCATTGTTTCAGTGTAGAAATCCTTTCCTTTTGCTCTGTGTCTCTCATTGATAGAATGGCCAAATGGAGAACAGAAACTGCACCATCATACTACCTTACAATTAACAAAACACACAGATTTATAAGATACTGTTATAGTTGTGAATGCATATGTCAGATTATGATCCACCAAGGGCCTGTGTATGCCATGAGCTAAATCTTTTTTAATTGTAAGAAGCAACAAAACTGCAAGATCTGGAGCACTGCATTCAGTTTTGAGCACCAAACCTGAGGAAAGACGACTGCTGTTGAATGAAGCTCCCTCCCAATCATGCCAATGGTTAAATGGTGTAGTCTGAGGTTGCATTGTGATACAATACTAGGCTTAGCTTGAGAAGTGTGCCTGTGTGAGCATCCCTCCATGCACCAGAAGCAGCTGAACTGGTGCTATCCTGACGTCACATAGCCTCATTGGCTAATGTAATGCCCGTTGGCCAAATTTGGACCAGGCGGGTCAATTGTGCAAATTCGCACATCTCTCATAAAAGGTCAAGCAATCAGCTGCAAGAGGGACCCAGCACTATTATTACTTAAAGGGCTAGGCATCCAAATTGCAGGTGAGGTGAATTTTAAGGACTCTTGCTATTGTAAAGTGTCTGGAAGTATTCTGTGGAGTGTTGTTGAAGGTGTTGTGGTGAGTTCCTGGATTTGGCAGAGAGTTGCATCTTCGCAGAGAGGGAAGAGGATTTGGTGACCTGCCCACACAAAGGTTGCAACAAATGTGAGTGCAGCAGTTGCAGTGCCTCTGGGTCTGCAGCCTGGGAGATGGAAGAGAGGCTGTGGTGAGGGCAAATATTGCACCATGCCCTCTGCTAATCTGGACCCGAACTCCTCCAAGAACCTTGGCAGTGATAGAAGCTTTCTAGCAGGCCAATCAATGCACCCAGCATCTCGATGTGCATTCCCATCCACACTGTCCTGTATGCTGCTCCATCAAGGTCTGATGTAGCCGAACTCATCTGCAACTTTGCACTCCGGCAAACTAACATCCTTTCTCCTGCCTGGCTGCAGCCCACTCATGTCCGGTGACTCACCACATGCTGATCCTAACTCTATACTAGCCTCCAAGGTATGTGCAGCATCAGTATCTGAGTTGGTGGTTGTGAGTGTCAGACCAAATGATGGGTCTCTTCATCAGTGCTGTGCAGTTGCTCTCTCTCATCCCCTTGAGGTTGCTGTGACTGGGCAGGTGGCAATTCTTGGATGTCTGAAAGTAGGACATCAGAAGGGGAAGGTTAATGTGAGGGAAGTGGGGTAGTGTGGGAAGCAAGAGGTCCATAGTTACACAATCTGCAGCTTGCTCCTCATGCCAGATAGCAGGATGAGGGTGAGCTGGAAGGTGAGAAGGGGAATAAGGCAGAAATATGTCACCATCCTGAAGTTCTCAGTGAAGCTGGCTGCCACAAGCTCTCTCACACTTACAATGTAAGAAGTCCAGCTCCAACTCTTCTCTGCGCACTTCTACTGAGGGCCACCTTGACCTGAAAGAGAGAGGGTAAAATTTTAGTGATTGTGTAGTTTGGGTGAGTTTTTGTGATGTGCCTACCATTGCTGAATATCTGGAGTTAAGTGCAAGCAGTGAGAGGTGGGTGTGAGGTAGATGGGTCAGGGTGTGATGGAGTATTTGGATATTGGGTGTGTGTCCTGAGTGTGAGGAAGTGCTGCTGGGTGAGTATGTTGCATTGAACAGTGTGAGAGGCTGATGAAGGAGATGTCTTTGGCAGATCCATTCACTGATCTTTACTGATTGAAGTCAATAAACTTCTTGTGTGATGCTTCTATCAAGCCCTTGGGTCCAAATACTGGAATTACCTCCCTGGCCACCTGCTCCCAATCCTTTCTGACAATTGCCCTTTTGAGGGCCTCCTGGTCCTCCTCCCCTGTTCACAACCACAGAACCATGGCATTTCTCCTCCTTCCATCTGCGCCGCTAAGGCACCCGTGACACCACAGCTCCCTCTGCATCCTGGCTTTCCATTGCCCATGTTTAGAATTGTAGCAATAATATTCATGAGTAGCCATCTATCATTCAGTGCAGCTCCCCTTTAAGAGGGACAGCCTGCCTTTGAGAAGAGCAGACTGGCTGCACCACGTGCTCTCAGCTCAGTGCTGTCCGGCCTCCTGCTGAGAGCAAAGGCAACCGGCAGCAGCACAGAAGCAGCCAGCGACATGGGAGCTGCACACCCCTATCCTACAATCATGGAAGTAAGGTGGGAACACTAAATTTGCATGTGCTGCCTACCTCCATCAAAACCAGTACAGGTGGGTCACGAATCATAACCCCCACTGCCCGACTATTGGTGCTATCCAATTTTTAGCCTTTAACAGTTTTTTTGTTCTGTTCACTCAGACTCCAGAATCCCAGTTTTCTCAATGTGCAGATATCAGTTCATACTTTCAACAACTTGCTATGCGAAAAGAAATAAACATCTAAAAGTTCAAGAGCAAGTTTAACTAAGGGCAGATGCCCTTTACATGTCTTGCTGCAGCAAAACTTGTCCCATTAACAATATGGCGAGAAGTATCAGAAAAGCTGATTGCTGAACTCATGTGCCAAGTCAACAGGTACTGTGATTAAATGACTATCACCTGAGCTAATTTGCAGAATTTCTTATCTCCTAGCTAGAGTCAACTTGGCTTAGTTGTTATACTTCTGGTCTTTGAGCCAGAGTTTGTAGATCCAAGTCATGAGCTCCGAACCTAAGTTGACACTCGACAGTTCGGATGAATGTTAAAGATCGTGAGGGTGAGTTTGAGATGGTTCTCCCAATCATCCACCATGCTATAGTAGAAGATTCATGAACCTCAATGCACGCTCCAACATCATCCGCAGTTTTTTGATTTTATTTTAGTTATCCCTTTTGCCCTCTGTTTGGCATCCACTGTTTTTTTTCCTCAAACCTGGAAAGCATGCAATATGTGTGGGAAACTGGAAATGTAAGTTGTCTTTGTTGGTCTTTTCATAAGCCTGCTTAAAATAATTCAGCTTCACAGTTGGCTGGGACAATATGAAAACTCATAGGCTATAATAGATTTTAAATTCTGCTTAAAGGATAAGTATTTCTCAGAATTATTTTTCTGTGCTATTTGCCACTTGTCATCCATGTTTTGTTTCCAGTGCCGGTATGTGGAATACATTTCATAAATGATCAGCTTAACACACTATTTATAGAACAAATTGTGTTACCATCACTAATAATTAGCTTTCATGAACAGTTAGTTTAACCATGACAAAACACTTTCAATCATGCTCAGATTATAATTCAGTGTGTGTAATGAATAGAAAACTGCTTAATTTTATGATTCCGCTGTGAAGTAGATGAATGTCCAACCTAGATCTGAAATGAATACAACAAAGGGCCTGACCTAAGGAGGCACAGTTGTCTCAAGGATTCCTGAGTATCTACTATACTTCTCATTGACCTTTTTGCTATGAAACATCAAGAGGAGATATAACTTTTAACAGTGCTTTATAGCTCTTATAGCAGGAGGCAATTAATGATAAAGTCACTGGACAGAAAACTAGCTTGGCAATAAGAAATTAAATAAATAGAAAAAACAATATCTATTAATATTATAGAATTTATTGGTTACACTAAGATGTTTAGTTGGCTGACTGAGATCCTTAGGTGTATCGCCAGATTGTACTTAAATGCCTGTGCTGTCGGTCTGCATAGAAAGGGGTTGAGGCAATAAACTTCACAAGCAGACAGCTGCATAACACTGCAGTTGTCTGCACCTTGAAGAGTTGAAGAAGGTTTCCCTGAATGAGGTTGTTCTGACCAACCTGAAATTTGTCAAACTGTTTTGTACTTTATGGATTGAGAGCCTATTTAAGTCAAGATGTAGAGGACAGGCCTGTGCCCATTCCATGTTTTTTCAGGCCTGTTTACAATACCTGGCCCACAGTTTATGCTTGTGGGTACCATTCTAGAAAAGTTGCATTGCACCCACTCCAAGGCCAATATATCCTTTGTGAGATACGGTGCCCACAACAGAACACAGTACCCTAAATGTGGGCTAACCAGCCGTAATGTAACTTTCACCCTATTGTGTTCCAGGCCTCACCAGATAAAGCCAACATTTCATTAACCTTCTCAATTTTTTTATAGCTGCTAGCTTGTTGTGATTTCTGTACTTGGACTCCTAGCTCATCAACAGTTCCTACCTTCTCAGCATTTAGAAAATACTCTGATCTATCTTTCTAAGATCCAAAATGGATGACCTCTCACATCTGAATCTGCACCTCTTGCTTGAACATTATATAAACCCAAAAGCAAAGGCAAAGACCATAAGGAGGCAGAAAGGTGCTAGAAGCACACCATCACACTTGTGGACTTTGACACAAAAGTCTGCAACAGAAAGAATCGAGGCGTCAGCAAGATAAATGTATGTCACATGGAAGTGAAGCAATAACAAACAGGATTAGTGCAACAGAACCAGAAGAGACTGCATTTACGTTAAATGAAACTATGCATGTGAAGACGCAGCCTGTGAGAGATTAGTGTAGAGCTGTTAGATTAACCTGAGCAGATTGCTCACTTAATACATTAGGAGACAAATAGTTGAGTTTTGTCACCATACTGTATGAATGTTTTCAGAGAGGGTGTAAACCTTTTAGATGTGGGAGGACATATGAGAAAAACAAAGTATTCAGACTTTTAAACAATATGGAATGTTAAAGGTTAAGGACAAGATCTTGTCCCAGCTCAATAAATTGGGAAGCCTATTGGGCAGGCAGGATTCCAATTATGGTGTCATTATGTCTTAAGATGGAGATAATAAAAGCAGTCCATGATTGAGCAAGACAATTAGGCCAGAAAAGAACCCCCTACCTACGCAGACAGAAATTATTTTGGTCAAGATAAGATGTAAAAGAATATATGGAGAAATGTATAAATGCACTGTGGGAAAGAATTATGAGCCAGAGGACAGAGTTCCATTGCAGCCAATTCAAACCACTTACCAGATAAAGCTGGTTTGTTTGGAGTTCTGGGCAACAGGCAACAGGAAATAAAACACAGGTGTACTGATGAAAATGAACTACTTTAGGAAGATAGTTTAGGCATTTACCTGCAGCAAAGAAATTGCTGAGGATGTTTCAAAAGACTTCATTTGTATTTTGAGTCCTCAAATGGATGCAGGCAGTAGCCTATGTGAATGGCAACATATTGGTTATGGAAATGGACTAGAAACCAATGATCATGGGAAGGACACTCCCTTCGTCGGATGGGTGTGGTGGGCAGGGCCGGGAGCGACCACGAAACGGACCCCGACCACGATTTCACGCTGGCCGGCCAATTAAGGCTCCGCACTGGCCGGGAAGGGCTATGCTGAGGCGGGGGCCTGTTGGCCGCTAGGTCCAATGGCGACCCAGTGGCCGCTTTAAAAGTGGACCAGGCAGGCCCCGGAAGGCTGCCACAGAGGTCGTTCCCTGAGCCGGCACAATGGACCCGAGTGCAGCTGGGCACGGCATGTGGGAGGGCAGGTCAGGTGGACACTTGGCTGCTCTGCTTCTCTGACAAGTGCCTCGCCATCCTCCTGGAGGAGGTGGCTGCCAGAAGGGACACCCTTGGTGAAGGGAGGAGGAGGCCACTGAACCTTGCCAAGAGGGCATGGGAGGAGGTGGCAATGCTGGTCAGCAGCCATGATGTGGCGCGGTGCTCCAGGGTGCAGTGCCGGAAGTGCTTCAATGACCTGCTGTGCTCAGGAAGGGTGAGTACTGTGTTGGCATGGGTCTGTGTGCAGATGTGTTAAGGTCTGGCCATCCCCCCGTGGACCTCAGGGGTGCTAGAGTCTGAGTGCCAACTGTCAATCATGCCGGAGCTGGCCAAGGGGGTGAGCTCTGGCTGCTTGGACTGAGTGCCTTGCGACTCGAGGGCCACAACTCGGATGTGCCCTGCCAGGTGCTCCTCAGCTGGGCTTGGCAAAGGCTGCAATGGAGCTGCATATACATAATGGACTAATCAATGCTCTTCTGTTGTTTCAGGGGAAGGCTGCCCACAACAATAAAAAAGTCGCAGACCGGCGGAGGCCCCGCCAGCCTCCTAATCCTTTCGAGTATGAGCAAGATGCCCGGAGCTAGAGAGCCGGTACACACCACATGCAACCAGGCATGGAGAGGCGGGGGTGCCAGACGAAGGTAAGAGTGCAGTGCACAGCAGTGAGAATTTCGGCTTGTGCAATTCTAATGTAGTCTTCATTGATGTGAGCCTCAAACCTGGAGTCCCCATTGACCATTGAAAGACGATGGCACCATGAGGCAGATCTCCATTGTCTCACCAGGGTGCCTGGCATGCACAGTGACAGTGTGATGACTTAAACTAATGACATGTCCTTAGGTTCGCCAGCAGGCATCCGAACTCCAGACCCCAGGGGGCCAACCCCGACATCGGAGGACCTCCGGATGTCATTTGTACCTGTGCCACACCCGCTCTCTGAAGCAGGCACCAGCGCAAAAAACAACACCTCATTGGGCATTAGGCGGCATATGCTGGATGCCCAGTGAGATGTGTGGGAGGATCTGGCGGAGATCCATGAGGGTCTCCATGCCATGGTCTCTGTTATGGAGGAGTCCATGCGGAGCGTGAGCACTGCGTTGACCATCATGGCCGAGCGCATTGCCTCCTCCATCGAGACAGTGGCAACTCCAATGGCGAGGCAGTTCCAGGGACAGAATGAGGGGTTCCGGGGTTGCGGCCGGACCTGCAAATCCTCACAGAGGCAATGGCCTCAGGAGGTCAGTGTTAGTGTGTGGGATGAGGCACCCAGTATCCCAGCTATCCATCAATAGTATGCACGGAGGTCCAGCACGACCTTACATTGGCGCACGAGCTGCCTGTTGTCTCTGCAGGCTCCTCTCAGGGTGCTCTGGATGATGGCAGCAGCTCCTCTGCTGCTCTACCAGTGACCATGGCATCTGATGAGGCTGCAGCGACTGGGGGGATGCCAGCTGTGGCACTGGCCGCTCCCTCCCAAGCGGGGCCAGCACAGGCTCCACTGGCCAGAGGACGACCGCCAAGGTCATCATGGCCAACAAGACAGCAGAGTCCGCAGGCTGTCTCCAATGCCGGTGCCAGCGAGGGGGGAGCACCAAAACGTAGCACTCGCAAATGTAAATTAAAGGCACCATAAGCACAAGAGGGATAGGTCACAGGCAAGTTTATGTTAATTTTTGTTCACTTTATGTATAATAGTCCAATGTTGAACACCAGAAACATTTCTGTTAAAATTATTGAATTGTCAGAATGACATAAATTGTGTTTTAGTCTTCATGGCCTGATTATGCTTCGCTTTTTTATTTAATTAATGCGGGGAACGCCAGTATGTAATGCTGGATGTAAATGGCGCTGAACTTTATTGCGCAGGCACTGAGTGTTCTTTGTGTTCAAATGAAAGGGCCCTTTCAGACACCCGGGATGAAGGCGGCAGCCCTTGCATGTGTTTAAAGCTGATCTTTGGTAACCTAGCTGAAAGAGCGCTGGATCAGGGCATCCCTGATGTCCCTGCCTACATGCAGGATGCTGAGGTCCTGCTCCACACCCTCAATGTTCTCCTCACTGTGCTCATCTTTGGACTCACTACTGGACTCATCATCTGTGGTTCATGTAGCTGCCTCAAGATCCTCTTCCTCCAGTGGGACCCTCTTGCCAGTGCCAGATTGTGGTGCACGCAGCATGCAACCACTATCAGGAACACCCTCTCTGGGGGGTATTGTAGGGCCCCCCTGAACAGTCCAGACATCCGAAGTGCATCTTGAGAAGACATATGGTTCTCTCTACCACCGCCCTCATGGAGGCATGGCTCCTATTGTACCATTGCTCTGCCTCTGTTGTTGGATGGTGGACAGGCACCATGAGCCACCTCTTCAATGGATAGCCCTTGTCACCCAGCAGCCATCCATCCAGCCAGGCTGGAGCACTGAAGAGCATTGGAACCTGGGAGTGTCTGAGGATGTACATGTCATGGGAGCGGCCAGGGTACCTTGCACAGACTTGCAGAAACTGTATCCTGCGGTCACATACTATCTGCACATCCATGTATAGACAAAGGCTCCCAGCTGACCCGCTGGCGCCTTGATGGCCACATATGTGCAGTCGATCGCACCCTGGACGCAGGGGAACCCAGCAATCGCTGCAAAGCCTCTGGCTCGCTCAAACTGGCTTTATTTTTTTTTATTCATTCACGGGATGTGGGCTTTGTTGGCTGGGCCAGCATTTATTGCCCTTCCCTAGTTGCCCTAGTTGCTGAGCTGCCTTCTTGAACTGAGCAGCCCATGTGGTGTAAGTACACCCACAGTACTGTTAAGAAGGGAGTTCCAGGATTTTGACCCAGTGACAGTGAAGAAACGGCGATATATTTCCAAGTCAGAATGGTGAGTGACTTGGAGGGGAACTTCCAGGTGGTGGTGTTCCCATCTATCTGCTGCCCTTGTCCTTCTAGAGGGTAGTGATCATGGATTTGGAAGGCGCTGTTGAAGGAGCCTTGGATTGCATTGCATCTTGTAGATGGTCCACCCTGCTGCTACTGTGCGTTGATGGTGGAGGGAGTGAATGTTTGTGGATGGGCTGCCAATCAAGTGGGCTGCTTTGTCCTGGATGTGTCAAGCTTCTTGAGTGCTTTTCGAGCTGCACTCATCTGGGCAAGTGGGGAGTATTCCATCACACTCCTGACTTGTGCCTTGTAGATGGTGGACAGGCTTTGGGGAGTAAGAAGGTGAGTTGCTCATCGCAGGATTCCTAGCCCCTGACCTGCTGTTGTAGCCACAGTATTTATGTGGCTAGTCCAGTTCAGTTTCTGGTCAATGGTAACCCCCAGGATGTTGATAGTTGGGGATTCAGTGATAGTAATGCCATAGAACATCAAGGGGCAATGGTTGGATTCTCTCTTCTTGGAAATGGTCATTGCCTGACGCTTGTGTGGTGCAAATGTTACTTGCCACTTGTCAGCCCAAGCCTGGATATTGTTCAGGTCTTGCTGAATTTGGACATAGACTTCTTCAGAATCTGAGGTGTCATGAATGGTGCTGAACATTATGCAATCATCAACGAACATCCCCACTTCTGATGATGGAAGGAAGGTCTTGATGAAGCAGCTGAAGATGTTTAGGCCAAGGAAACTACCCTGAGGGATTCCTGCAGTGATGCCCTGGAGCTGAGATGACTGACCTCCAACAGCCACAATCATCTTCCTTTGTGCTAGGTATGACTCCAACCAGCGGAGAGTTTTCCTCCTGATTCCCATTGACTCCAGTTTTGCTAGGGCTCCTTATGCCACACTGTCAAATCTTGCCTTGATGTCAACGGCTCTCAAGTGACTTTCACCTCACCTCGGGAGTTCAGCTCATTTCTCCATGTTTGAACCAAGGGTGGAATGATTTCAGGCGCTGAGTGGCCCTGACGCAACCCAAACTGGGCGTCAGTGAGGTTATTGCTAAGCAAGTGCCGCTTGATAGCACTGTTGCTGACCCCTTCCTTTATTTTACTGATGATGGAGAGTGGAGTGCTGGGGTGAAAATTGGCCGGGTTGGATTTGTCCTGCTTTTTGTGTACAGGACATACCTGGGCAATTTTCCCCAAACCAGGTAGATTCCAGTGTTGTAGCAGTACTGGCTAGGGGCACGGCAAGTTCTATAGCACAAGTCTTCAGTACTATTGCTGGAATATTGTCAGGGCACATAGCCTTTGAAATATCCAGTACCTTCAGCCATTTCTTGATATCACGTGGAGTGAATCGCATTGGCTGAAGACTGGCACCTGTGATGCTGAGGACCTCTGGAGGAGGCTGAAATGGATCATTCATTCAGCGCTTCTGGCTGAAGATTGTTGCAAATGCTTCAACCTGATCTTTTGCACTGATGTGCTGGGCACCCCCATCATTGAGGATGGGGATATTTGTGGAGCCTCCTCCTTCAGTGAGTTGTTTAATTGTCCACCACCATTCACTACTGGATGTGGCAGGACTGCAGAGCTTAGATCTGGTCTGTTGGTTGTGGGATCACTTAGCCCTGTGTATCACTTGCTGCTTATGCTGTTTGACAGGCAAGTAGTTCGTGTTATAGCTTCACCAGGTTGACTCCTCATTTTAAGGTATGCCTGGTGCTGCTCATGGCATGCCCTCCTGCACTCTTCATTGAGCCAGGGTTCATCCGCTGGCTTGATGGTAATAGTAGAGTGGGGGATATGCTGGGCCATGAGGTTACAGATTGTGTTCGAGTACAATTCTGCTGCTGCTGATGGCCCACAGTGCCTCATGGATGCCCAGCTTTGAGTTGCTAGATCTGTTCAAAATCTATCCCATTTAGCACGGTGGTAGTGCCACACAACACAATAGACTGTAACCTCAATGTGAAGGTGGGACTTCGTCTCCACAATGACTGTGCGGTGGTCATAGACAGATGCACCTGCGGCAGGCAGGTTGGTGAGGATGAGGTCAAGTATGCATTTCCCTCACCTCCTGCTGCAGACCCAGTCTAGCAGCTTTGGGACTTAGCCAGTTCGGTCAGTAGTGGTGGACATTGAAGTCCCCCACCCAGAGTACATTCTGGGCCCTTGCCACCCTCAGTGCTTCCTCCAAGTGGTGTTCAACATGGAGGAGCACTGATTCATTAGCTGAGGGAGTGTGGTACGTGGTAATCAGCAGGAGGTTTCCTTGCCCATGATTGACTTGATGACATGAGATTTCATGGTGTTTGGAGTCGATGTTGAGGACTCTCAGGGCAGTCCCTTCCTACTGTATACCACTGTGCCACCACCTCTGCTGGTGGGACAGGACATACCCAGCAATGGTGGTGGTGGTGCCTGGGACATTATCTGTAAGGTATGATTCTGTGAGGATGACTACATAAGCCTGTTGCTTGACTAGTCTGTGTTCCAGCTCTCCCAATTTTGGCACTAGCCCCCAGATGTTCGAAAAGATAACTTTGCAGGGTCAACGGGGCTGAGATTGCTGTTGTCATTTCCAGTGCCTAAGTTGATGCCAGGACTTTTGTCCTGTTTCATTCCATTTTTGTGATTGCTGAATAGCTTGCTAGGCCATTTAAGAGTCAACAACATTGCTGTGGGTCTGGAGTCACATGTAGGCCTAAAGGGCTTTAATGAACCAGATGAGTTTTTACACCCATTGTTCTATGGTCATCATTAGGCTTTTAATTCCAGATTTTTATTGAATTCAAATTCCATCATTTGCATGTCATCCGTTTGACGCAACTGTGGACAGCTGATTGGAAGACTCCACACAGATCCCCCACTGACCACCGGAAAGAGCCAGAGGCATAGAATTTGAGGGAAACTGTGACCTTCAGAGCCACTGGCATGGGGTGTCCACCCACACTGCCAGATCTGATCTCAGCCCAATCATCTGGCAAATGGAGGTCACGCTCTCCTTGAGAGGCGGAGCCTTCTTCGGCACTGCACCTCGGACATATTGAGGTGGCTGCATCGTCGCCTGTAAACCCTGGCAGCAGGATAGTGGCATCTTCTGTGGCCCCTTCCGCTTTGCACAACCTGCTGGCCCTGCACCCCTTGTGCCAGCACCTCTCTTCCCACAGGTCCTTCCTCTGGAAGCTGCATACGGACACCCAGCCTCCTCTCCCTTCTGCCCCTCTCTTCCTCCTCAGAGGAGGTGCCTTCAGCAGAGAGCACAATCTCCATTACCAGGGCAACAGAAGGCTAACTGATACCTGGAAGGGTCCACGCTGTCTGAATCCTTCGGGGGCTTGGCAGACAGAAATGAGTCCTGAAATGAGTCCTGGAAATGCTAAGAATGAAGCCCCGAACAGAGATAAAGCCGTCAAGTATCAATAAGCAACCAGCTGCAAACTATCTCCAAAACTCCTCACTACTCGCACTGGCAATGCTGCTGACCCTTTTTATCCCACCCTTGGATGAGGTTTGTGAAAATGTCGGCTGGCCATCTGCCCGTTTTGCCTGTGCGACTAGCAGAAAATCGCACAGCAAGGAAAAATCACAGTCAGTTGGACAGTTAAGGGCAATAAGTGGTTGCTTAATTAATGGTGGGTGCCGCTCCAGCACCTGCACCTGCCCGCTGAGCAAAATATTGCGCTGAGTGCACAATGACATCGGGATGCTCACCCAACCTCATCGCACACTATTTTACCCCATTCGGGTCGGGCACATGCCCACATGTAGGACAAAAAATTCTGCCCCATGAGTTCAAATCAGATGGCAAGATGTGAAATTCAATATAATTAACCTGGTAATTTTTGGGATACCAAAGAAAATAAAAACAATGGACTGTTGTGATTCCCAACTGATTTATTAACATTCTTCACAAAAGGGATACACTGTGCCCTATCTGTTCGGACCCACATGTGACTCCAGCCCTATGCTTTAACACTTGGACATATATTGCTATTCTT
Source organism: Cetorhinus maximus (assembly GCF_964194155.1). Classification (NCBI taxonomy): domain Eukaryota; kingdom Metazoa; phylum Chordata; class Chondrichthyes; order Lamniformes; family Cetorhinidae; genus Cetorhinus; species Cetorhinus maximus. The sequence continues at coordinate 166,403,455 of NC_135879.1, forward strand.
CCATTGTCACTGCACAATACGATGGAACCTCTTAATGTGACTCCAAGTACCCTCAGGGTAATCAGGGATAAGCAATAACTGAGTTACCAATGTCACAAGCGGCTAATTTCAGTTGATTTATACGAGCCAATAGGAAATGTGGGCTGATGTAATCAAGTTGTTGGTGGTATGATCAAAAACCTACCTCCTCGTTGGAAAAGTAAGTAAATTTAAATATTGACCACTGTGACCTTTGTTTTTAACTGTACTACACATGACTCAAATGTATTGGCATCAATTAATCTCATCTTTGTGCAAATTCAAAAATTCCCCATATGCTGTGTTTAGCCCCAATTTGCAAGACGAGAACATTAACAATTTTTAAAAATATTCTTCAATGGGATGTGAGCTTTGCTGGCGATACCAGCATTTGTTTCTCATCCCCAGATTCCCTTGAAAGCTACAGTCTTCTTTTTTATTTTTTCATGGGTGTCACTGGCTGGGCCAGCATTTTTTATTGCCCATCCCTAACTGCGCTTGAGAAGGTGGTGATGAGCTGCCTTCTTGAACTGCTGCAGTCTAAGTGGTGTAGGTACACCCACAGTGCTGTTAGGGAGGGACCCAGCAACGCTGAAGGAACGGCAATATATTTCCAAGTTAGGATAGTGAGTGGCTTGGAGGGGAACTTGCAGGTGGTGGTGTTCCCATCTATCCGCTGTCCTTGTCCTTGTAGATGGTAGTGGTTGTGGATTTGGAAGGTGTTGCCTAAGGAGCCTTGGTGAGTTTCTGCAGCGCATCTTGTAGATGGTACACCCTGCTGCTACTGTGCATCAGTGGTGGAGAGTGGATGTTGGAGGTGGTGGATGGGATGCCAATCAAGTGAGCTGCTTTGTCCTAGATGATGTCAAGTTCCTTGAGTGTTGTTGGAGTTGCCTGACCCAGGCAAGTGGAGAGTATTCCATCACACTCCTGACTTGTACCTTGTAGATGGTGGACAGGCCTTGGAGAGTCAAAAGGTGAGTTACTCTCCACGGAATTCCCAGCCTCTGACCTGCTCTTGTAGCCACTGTATTTATATGGCTAGTCCAGTGCAGTTTCTAGTCAAAGGATATTGATAGTGGAGGATTCAGCAATGGTAATAACATTGAATGTCAAGGGTAGATGGTTGGATTCTCTCTTGTTGGAGATGGCCATTGCCTGACACTTGTGAGATGCAAATGTTATTTGCCACTTATAAGCCCAAGCCTGTATGTTGTCCAGACCTTGCTTATGGGCAGCACTGCTTCAGTATCTGAAGGGTTCCTCAGGGTAGTGTCCTAGGCCCAGTCATCTTCAGCTGCTTCATCAATGATCTCCCTTCCTTCACAAGGTCAGAAGTGGGGATGTTCAATATTCAGCAATATTCAGCACTATTCACGACTTCAGATACTGAAGCAGTCCATGCCTATATGTAGCAAGACCTGAATAATATTCAGGCTTGGGCTGATAAGTGGCAAGTAACATTCGCACCACACAAGTGCCAGGCAATGACCATTTCCAACAAGAGAGAATCCAACCATCTCCCCTTGATGTTCAATGACTTGACCATCAATGAATCCCCCACTATCATCATCCTGGGGGTTACCATTGACCAGAAACTGAACTGGACTAACCATAAAAATACTGTGGCTACAAGAGCGGGTCAGAGGCAAGGAATCATGCGACGAGTAACTCACTTCCTGATTCCCCATAAGACCATAAGACCATAACACTAGGAGCAGAAATTAGGCCATTCGGCCCATCTAGTCTGCTCCGCCATTCGATCATGGCTGATAAGTTTCTCAACCCCACTCTCCCGCCTTCTCCCCATAACCTTTGATCCCCTTACCAATCAAGAACCTATCTATCTCGGTCGTAAATACAGTCAATGACCTGGCCTCCACAGCCTTCTGTGGCAATGAATTCCATAGATTTACCACTCTCTGGCTAAAGACGTTTCTCCTCATCTCTGTTCTAAAAGTTCTTCCCTTTACTCTGAGGCTGTGCCCTCGGGTCCTAGTCTCACCTACTAATGGAAACATCTTCCCCACGTCCACTCTATCCAGGCCTTTCAGTATTCTGTAAGTTTCAATCAGATCCCTCCTCATCCTTCTAAACTCCATCGAGTATAGACCCAGAGTCCTCAAACGTTCCTCATATGTTAAGCCTTTCATTCCTGGGATCGTTCTCGTGAACCTCCTCTGGACCCTCTCCAGGGCCAGCACATCCTTCCTGAGATACGGGGCCCAAAATTGCTCACAATTTTCTAAATGTGGTCTGACCAGAGCCTTATAAAGCCTCAGCAACACATCCCTGCTTTTAATTTCTAGTCCTCTCGAAATAAATGCCAACATTGCATTTGCCTTCCTAACTACTGACTCAACCTGCAAGTTAACCTTAAGAGAATCCTGGACTAGGACTCCCAAGTCCCTTTGCACTCCAGATTTCTGAATTCTCTCCCCATTTAGAAAATAGTCTATGCCACTATTCTTCCTACCAAAGTGCATGACCTCACACTTCCCTATGTTGTATTCCATCTGCCATTTCTTTGCCCATTCTCCTAACCTGTCCAAATCCTTCTGCAGCCTCCCCGCCTCCTCAATACTACCTGTCCCTCCACCTTTCTTTGTATCATCTGCAAACTTAGCTAGGATGCCCTTAGTTCCTTCATCTAGATTAATAATGTATAAAGTGAAAAGTTGTGGTCCCAACACTGACCCTTACAGAACTTCACTAGTCACCGGCCGCCATCCTGAGAAGAACTCCCTTATCCCCACTCTCTGCCTCCTGCCAGACAGCCAATCTTCTATCCATGCTAGTACCTTGCCTCTAACACCATGGGCTCTTAACTTGCTGAGCAGCCTCCTATGCGGCACCTTGTCAAAGGCCTTCTGGAAGTCCAAGCAGATAACATCCATTGGCTCTCCTTTGTCTAACCTACTCGTTACCTCCTCAAAGAATTTGTCAGATTTGTCAGGCATGACCTCCCCTTGATGAAACCATGCTGACTTTGCCCTATTTTATCATGCACTTCCAAGTATTCTGAAATCTCATCCTTAATATTGGACTCTAAAATCTTACCAACAACCGAGGTCAGGCTAATCGGCCTGTAATTTCCCGTCTTTTGCTTCACTCCCTTCTTAAATAGGGGGGTTACATTAGCGATTTTCCAGTCCTCTGGGACCCTCTCTGACTCCAGTGATTCCTGAAAGATCACCACTAACGCCTCCACTATCTCTTCAGCTATCTCCTTCAGAACTCTGGGGTGTAATCCATCTGGCCCAGGTGATTTATCCACCTTCACACCTTTCAGTTTTCCTAGCACCTTCTCCTTGGTAATGGCCACCATACTCACCTCTGCCCCCCGACTCTCTTGAACTTTGGGGATGTTACTTGTGTCTTCCACCGTGAAGACTGACGCAAAGTACCTATTCAGTTCCTCCGCCTTTTCTTTGTTCCCCACTACTACTTCTCCAGTGTCATTTTCCAGCGGCCCAATGTCCACTTTTGCCTCTCTCTTACCCTTTATATATCTAAAATCTTCTTTTATATTACTGGCTAGTTTACCCTCATATTTAATCTTCTCCCTCCTTATTTCTTTTTTAGTTGTCCTCTGTTGGTCTTTGTAGGCTTCCCAATCCCCTGGTTTCCCGCATTGTATGTTTTCTCTTTAGCTTTTATGCTGTCCCTGACTTCCCTTGTCAGCCATGGTTGCCTCGTCCTCCCTTTAGTATGCTTCTTCTTCCTAGGGATGAATTTTTGCTGTGTCTCCCAAATTACTCCCAGAAACTCCTGCCATTGCTGTTCCACTGTCTTTCCTGCTAGGCTCATCTCCCAGTCAATTCTGGCCAGCTCCTCCCTCATGCCTCTGTAGTTGCCTTTATTCAACTGTAATACCGTTACATCTGATTCCAGCTTTTTCCTCTCAAATTGCAGGGTAAATTCTATCATATTATGGTCACTTCCTCCTAAGGGTTCCTTCACCTTAAGCTCCCTTGTCAAATCTGCCTCATTACACATCACTAAATCTAGAATTGCCTGTTCCCTAGTGGGCTCCACCACAAGCTGCTCCAAAAAGCCATCTCGTAGACATTCTACAAATTCCTTTTCTTGGGATTTTCCCTGATTTTCCCAGTCTACCTGCATATTGAAATCCCCATGATCACTGTAACCTTGCCTTTCTTACACGCCTTTTCTATCTCCTGGTGTATCTTGTGCCCCACATCCTGACTACTGTTCGGAGGGCTGTACATAACTCCCATTATGGTTTTTTTACCTTTGCGGTCCCTCAACTCTACCCACACAGATTCTACATCATCTGACCCGACGTCATTTCTTGCTATCGATTTAATTTCATTTCTTACTAACAAAGCAACCCCACCCCCTCTGCCAACCTGCCTATCTTTTCGATAGGATGTATTTCCTTGGATATTTAGCTCCCAGTCCTGATCCCCTTGCAGCCATGTCTCTGTGATGCCCACCACATCATACCTGCCAATTTCAATCTGCGCCACAAGCTCGTTTACCTTATTTCGTATACTGCGTGCATTCAGATACAACACCTTCAGTCCTGTATTTCCCGTCCCCTTTCTCATTGTCGTCCCTTTGGATGCTTCTTGGAGTTTTACCCTTCCCTCCCGCCCCACTTTCTAGTTTAAAGTCCTGTTGACCACCCTATTTACCCTTTTCGCTAGAACATTGGTCCCAGATCGGTTCAGGTGGAGACCATCCCAACGGTACAGATCCCTCCTGTTCCAATACTAATGCCAGTGCCCCACGAAATGGAACCCCTCTTTCCCACACCACTCCTTTAGCCACATGTTTACTTCCCTTATTCTCGTGTCCCTATGCCAATTTGCACGTGGCTTGGGTAGTAATCCGGAGATTATAACCCTTGAAAACCCGTTCATTGATTTAGTTCCTAGTTCCTGATAATCCCCAAACAGGTCCTCTTTCCTAGTCTTACCTATGTAATTTGTCCCGACGTGGACCACAACAACTGGATCCTCCCTCGCCCTCTCCAATATCCTTTCAAGCTGGTCAGAGATGTCCCTCACCCTGGCACCGGGCAGGCAACATTCCACGCGGGACTCTCGATCCTGCTTACAAAGGATGCTATCAATTCCCCTAATTATAAAATCCCCTACAACTACCACTTGTCTTTTTGCTCCCCCTCTTGAATGGCCTCCTGTGCCACGGTGCCATGGTCAATTGGCTCATCCTCCCTACAGCCCTGTTCCTCATCCACACAGGGAGCAAGTACCTCGTACCTGTTGGACAAGGTCAAGAGCTGAGGCTCCTCTGTTCCTGAACACAGGATCCCTCTACCTGCCTCACTTGCAGTCACACCCTGCTGACCCTGACCACTGACCGAACTTGAGGTACTTAATCTACCGGGTGTGACCGCCTCCTGATACAAAGCGTCCAGGTAACTCTCCCCCTCTCGGATGTGCTGTAGCGTCCGGAGCTCGGACTCCAGCTCATCAATTCTGAGCCTGAGCTCCTCCAGCAACCAACACTTGCTGTAGATGTGGTCACTGTGGCTCACAATGGGATCTGCCAGCTCCAACATCATACAGCCACAGCACATTACCTGCCCAGCCATCTTGACTTCGATAAGTAATTTATTAATTAACTTTGAAGTTTTTTTTTTCAAATTTGGTGCAGATTTCTTACCAACCAATCAGGTCACAGCTTTCCTGTGACATCACCTTTTCAGTTTTGGCTTCAGTTACTCTGTGCCCCAAGGTCACCGCTCTGGTGATCCTCCCTCCGAGTCTGCTCCCTGGAGACAAGGCCGCGAATCCCCTAGGTAAGCTAGATTTATGCTCACCGTTCCGGTGCTCCTCCCTCTGAGTCTGCTCCCAGGATTTACTCACCAATCAGCTGCTTTTTCTTTAAAATCCACTTTCAGAAGAGTGTCCCTCGCCGGTCTTGTGCACTCCTGAAGGCACTGCCTCTTCCTCTCTCTTTTTTTTTAGGTTTGAGGAGGAGGGAGGGATGGAAACACTACAGTAATGTAATGTTTGGGGCTATTCCGTTCTTTGACAGTGGGTCCTCCTCAATCCTCTCCTGAGTCGCGGTGTCTGCGGTGGCTTCTCCCAGAATGCTTCAGTCACTTCTCACCAGCTGTCCCCAAAGCCTGTCCACCATCTAAAGCCACAAGTCAGGAGTGTAATGGAACATTCTCCACTTGACTGGATGAGTGCAGCTCCAACAAGACTCAAGAAGTTCAACGCCATCCAGGACAAAGAAACTCACTTGATTGGCACCCCATCCACCACCTTCAACATTCACTTCCTCTACCACCGATGCACAGTGGTGTCATAGAAACATAGAAACATAGAAAATAGGAGCAGGAGTAGGCCATTCGGCCCTTCGAGCCTGCTCCGCCATTCATTATGATCATGGCTCATCATCCAACTCAATAGCCTGCTCCCGCTTTCTCCCCATATCCCTTGATCCCCTTCACCCCAAGAGCAATATCTAACTCCTTCTTGAAAATATAAAATGTTTTGGCCTCAACTACTTCCTGTGGTAGCGAATTCCACAGGCTCACCACTCTCTGGGTGAAGACATTTCTCCTATGAGTGTCAGGAAGATATAATAATTTTCATAATGTTATTTGGAATTTATTATAAAACAGAGTAATAGTGGGGTCTGTGTTAATGTATGTGTGTGTGTCTGTGTGTGTGAGACTTAATTGAACTAAAGACAGCTGGACTAAAGGCTTTGATGTATCAGAAGTCAGCTAAGTTTGAAATGTTAAATAGGTAAACATGGTTGAAGTTGTAGAATGTGAGGTGTAAAAGGAAAATTTGCATTTTTAGATAGACCCAAGTAGTGAATTTCAAAGAGATGGTAAGGTGTTACCACCTCGCCAACAGAGGCTAAGGCAAACAGAGTGTTTATTTTTCCCAATACTTATTGATAAAATTGGTACTATGAAAGAGTTTTATTATTATAGAAGTAAAGTTGAAAATACATATTGAGACAAGAGGATTCACAATGAAAAGGGAGAGATCTGTATAAAGGAGATGAGGTTGTGTGTAGGAAAGAAGGCATTTTAAGATCTAACAAAAGCATGAAAAGCCTCCAGCATCTAAGCCTCAAGCTGCTGTCTACAAGGAACTGAAGCTGAGAAAAACTGACTTTTAATTTGACTGTTCAGGGTATTATGTGTTACTTTGCCTGGGACTTTAAAAATCTGTGTCTTACTGTTGCCTTAACGGAGGTGTAACTGGGAGTTAGATTAACTAGGGGAGATAGGAATTATCATAGTCGTAATTTGTAAACCTATATATGTGCTTAAAATCATTTTTTTAAAATTTGATAAACATTTAATTTAGTTTTGTAAGAAACGTATAAGACTCGGTGATCTTATTACTACTGAATTTAAGGCACGCATCTCGAAATAAATATAAATTATAAAATAGTTGTGGCAGTTTTTTCAAGCTCCCTTCTTGGATTTGAACAGCTCAGCATTTACCATCTGCTGTACTATTACAGGTGGCAGCAATGTGTATCATCTACAAGATGCACTGCAGCAACTCACCAAGGCTCCTCCGACAGCACCTTCCAAACCCATGATTTCTGACACTTAAAAGGACAACGGCAGCAGATACATGGGAGCAACACCACCTGCAAGTTCCCCTCCAAGCCACACACCATCCAGACTCGGAACTATACCACCTTCACTGTCCCTGGGTCAAATTCCTGGACCCCCCTCCCTAACACCACATGGACTGCAGTGGTTCAGGAAGGCAGCTCAACACTACCTTCTCAAGAGTAATTAAGGATGGGCAATAAATTCTCCTTGCCAGCTTTGCCCACATTCCATGAATGAATAAAGACAACAGTCACGAATGGACCCAAACTTGGTACAATCATTAGCAAACATCCCCATTTTTTTTCATTCATTCATCTGGGACATGGGCATCACTGGCTAGGCCAGCATTTATTGTCCATCCCTAATTGCCCTTGTTCAAAGGGTATTTAAGAGTCAACCACATTGCAATGGGTCTGGAGTCACATGTAGGCCAGACCAGGTAAGGACAGCAGATTTCCTTCCCTAAAGGACATTAGTGAACCAGATGGATTGTTACAACAATCGACGATGGTTTAATGATCATCATTAGACTTTTAATTCCAGATTTTTACTGAATTGAAATTCCATCATCTGCCGTGGTGGAATTTGAACCCTGATCCCCAGAGCATTACCCTGGGTCTCTGGATTACTAGTCAAGCAACAATACCACTACGCCATCACTTTCCCATGACCTTCTGATGGAGGGATGGTCATTAATGAAGCAGCTGAAGATGGTTGGGCCTAGGACACTACCCTGAGGAACTCCTGTAGTGATGTCCTGTAACTGAGATGATTGACCTCCAACAACCCACAACCACCTTCCTATGTGCTAGGTATGACTCCAACCAGTGGAGACTTTCCCCCGATTCCCATTGACTCCAGTTTTGCTTAGGATCCTTGATGCCCAAGTTTGGTCAAATGCTGCCTTGATGTCAAGGGCAGTCACTCTCACCTTGCCTCTGGAGTTCAGCTATTCCATGTTTGGACTAAGGCTGCAATCAAATCAGGAGCTGAGTGACAATAGAGGAACTGAAACTGAACTGAGCAGGTTATTGCTGAGTAAGTGCCGCCTGATAAGTGAGTAAGTGTCGACTGTCGATGACTTGATCTGTAATGCACTGTGGTGGAGGCAGGTTCAATCGAGGCATTCAAAAGGGTATCGGTTTATTATCTGAAAAGGAAGAGTGTGCAGGGCTAGGGGAAAAAGGCAAGGCATGTGGAATTAGGTGAATTGCTCCTATGGAGGGTTGGCACAGAGATGACAGGCCAAACAGCCTGCTTCTGTTTTGTCACCATTCTATTCTATTCATTCTATCACTTTGCTGATGACTGAGTGTAGATTGATGGGACGGTAATTGGCTGGGTTGGATTTGTTCTGCTTTCTGAGGACAGGTCATACCTGAGTAATTTTCCAAATAGTCGGATAGATGCCAGTGTTGTAACTGTACTGGAGCAGCTTATCTAGGGTTGCTGCAAGTTCTGGAGCACAAATCTACAGTACTATTGCTGGAATGTTGTCAGGTCCCATAATCTTTGCAGCATCCAGTGCCTTCAGCTGTTTCTTGATATCACGTGGAGCGAATGGAATTGGCTGAAGACTGGCATCTGTGAATCTGGGGACCTCCGGAGAGGCCGAGATGGATCATCCACTCGGCACTTCTGGCTGACGATTATTGCAAATGTTTCAGCCTTACCTTTTGTACTGATGTGCTGGGCTCCTCCATCATTGAGGTAGGTGGTAATCAGCAGGAGTTTTCCTTGCCCATGTTTGGCCTGATGCCATGAGACTTCATGGGGTTCAGAGTCAGTGCTGAGAACTCCCAGGGCAACTCCCTCCAAACTATATACCACTGTGCCACTTGATGGTGATGGTGATTTCTGGAACATTGTCTGTAAGGTATGATTTGGTGTGGATGACTATGTCAGGCTGTTGCTTGACTAGTCTGTGAGAAAGCTGTCCCAATTTTGGCGCTGGCCGCAGATGTTAGTAAGAAAGACTTTGCAAGGTTGACAGGGCTGAGTTTGCTGCTTTCGTTTCCGGTGCCTACATTGATGCCAGGTGATCCATTCAGTTTCATTCCTTTTTTAAACTTTGCCGTGATTAGACACAACAGAGTGGCTTGCTAGATCATTTATGAGTCAACCACATTGCTGTGGGTCTGGAGTCACATGTAGGCCAGACCAAGTAAGGACGGCAGGTTTCCTTCCTTAAAGGACATTAGCGAACCAGATACATTTTTATGACAATCAATTCATGGTCATTATTACTGAAACTAGCTTTTTAATTCCAGATTTATTAACTGAAACAAAAACAAAAAACTGCAGATGCTGGAAATCCAAAACAAAAACAGAAACAGAAATACCTGTAAAAACTCAGCAGGTCTGGCAGCATCAGCGGAGAAGAGCACAGTTGACGTTTCGAGTCCTCATGACCCTTCAACAGAACTAAGTAAAAATAGGAAAGGGGTGAAATATAAGCTGGTTTAAGGGGAGGGGGGAGATGGGGGAGGTTGTTGGGACAAGCAGCTAGTGATAGGAGGAGATAACCAAAAGATGTCACACACTAAAGAACAAAGAGGTGTTGAAGTCCGCAAGCATTACCCAGACCTCCCTGTCGCTTGCCATTTCAACACTCCACCCTGCTCTCTTGCCCACCTGTCTGTCCTTGGCTTGCTGCATTGTTCCAGTGAAGCTCAACGCAAACTGGAGGAACAGCACCTCATCTTCCGACTAGGCACTTTACAGCCTTCCGGACTGAATATTGAGTTTAACAATTTTAGATCTTGAACTCTCTCCACCATCCCCACCCCCTTTCCGTTTCTTCCCCCTCCTTTTTGTTTTTTCCAATAATTTATATTGATTTTTTCCCCCCACCTATTTCCATTATTTTTAAATGTATTTCCACCCATCGTTTATCTATACCTTTTATGCCCTTTTAGTCTTGTTTCACCCCACCCCCCACTAGAGCTATCTGTACCTTACTTGTCCTGCTCTCCACTCTTAATTAGCACATTCCTTTAGATAACATCACCACCTTCAACACCTCTTTGTTCTTTTGTCTGTGGCATCTTTTGGTTATCTCCTCCTATCACTGGCTGCTTGTCCCAACAACCACCAGCCCCCCCCTCCCCCGCCTGCTTAAACCAGCTTATATTTCACCCCTTTCCTATTTTTACTTAGTTCTGTTGAAGGGTCATGAGGACTCGAAACGTCAACTGTGCTCTTCTCCGCCAATGCTGCCAGACCTGCTGAGTTTTTCCAGGTATTTCTGTTTCTGTTTTTATTAACTGAAGTTAAATTCCACCAACTGCCATCGTGCGATCCAAATCTGTGTCCCCAAGCATTAGCCTGGGCCTCTGGATTACTAGTCCAGTCACATTAACAATACACCAACTCCCCCAATTTGAACTGCTGGAGTCTGTGTGGTTTAAATACACCTACAGTGCTGTTAGGTAAAGAGTTCTAGGATTTTGATTCAGCAACAGTGAAGAAACAATACAGTATAGTTCCAAGTCAGTCTGATGTGTGACTTGGTGGGGAACTTGCAGGTGATGGTGTTCTTATAATTCTCCAGCCCTTGTCCTTCTAGGTACTAGAGGTCATGAGTTTGGAAAGTGATGGCAAAGGAGTCTTCATGATTTGCTGCAGTGCATCTTGTAGATGGTACACACTGCTGCTACTGTTGTCAATTGCGGAGATAGTACATGTTTAAGATAGTGATTGGAGCACCAATCAAGAGGGCTGCTTTGTCCTGGATGGTGTCAAGCTTCTTGAGTGTTGTGGGACCTGCACTCATCCAGGCAAATGGAGAGTATTCCATCACACTCCAGACCTATGCCTTGTAGATGGTGGACAGGCTCTGGGGAATCAGGAGGTGAGTTACTCACTGCGCGATTCCTAGCCTCTGACCTGCTCTTGTAGCTACAGTGTTTATATGGCTGGTCCAGTTCAGTTTCTCGTCAATGGTACCTCCAGAATATTGATGGTGGGGCAATTCAGTGATGATGATGCCATTGAATTTCAAGTGGAGATTTCTCTCTTGTTGGTGATTGTCATTGTCTGGCACTTATGTAGTCCGAATGGCACTTGTCACTTATCGCTTATCAGTCCAAGCCTGAATGTTGCCCAGGTCTAGTTGCATATGGACACAGACTGCTTCATTATCTAGGGAATTGTGAATGGTACTAAACACTGTGCAGTCATCAGCGCATATTTCCAATTCTGACCTTGTGATGGAGGGAAGGTCATTGAAGAAGCAGCTGAAGATGTTTAGGCCTAGGACACTACCCTGAGGAGCTCCTGCAGCGATGTCCTGGGACTGAGATGATTGACCTCCAGCAACCACAACCACCTTCCTTTGTGTTAGGTATTATTCCAACTAATGGAGAGTTTTCCACCTGATTCCCATTGACTCCTGTTTTGCTCGGACTTTTTGATGCCACACTCGATTAAATTCTGCCTTGATGTCAAGGGCAGTCACTCTCACCCCACCTCTGGAGCTCAGCTCTTTTGTCCATGTTTGAACCAAGGCTGTAGTAGAAACATAAAACACAGAAAATAGGAGCAAGAGTAAGTCATTCAGCACTTCGAGCCTGCTCCACCATTCAATATGATCATGGCTGATCCTCTATCTCAACACCGTCCTCCTGCAACCGTACTCCCCATACCCCTTGACACCTTTAGAGTCTAGAAATCTATTTCCTTCTTAAATATATTTAATGACTTGGCCTCCACAGCCTTTTGTGGTAGAGACTTCCATAGATTCACCTCGCTCTGAGTGAAGAAGCTTCTCCTCATCTCAGTCCTAAATGGTCTACCCCATATCCTGAGACTGTGACCCTGAGTTCTAAACCACCCCTAGCCAGAGGAAATATCATCCCTACATTCAGTCTGTCCATCCCAGTCAGAATTTTATATGTTTCAATGAGATCTCCTCTCATTCTTCTAAACTCCAGTAAATATAGGCCTAGTGTGGTAAAGTGAGGTGCCCTGTCCCTTTAAAAGACTGCAAGTGTACTGATCATGTGACAGCACTGACGAATCACTGTGCAGCATGGGCAACTGGAGGTTTCTGAGTGAGCACATATGATCTGGTGCTCTGCCCTATGTTTCAATAAACTATCATTGTTTATTCTTACATCAGTCTCTCACCATAATTGATTGCAAGCAGCAATTGAGGAGAACATGGGAAGCATGCAGGTTGGCCAACGAACTCATTTACCCAAGACACAAAAGTGGCGGGGAGGATGGGATAAAGTACAAAAGAAAATAAATTTCAAGACAGGTTAGCAAAGCATTGGAAAGAACATCAGTACTTATCTTGTGAAATCGGTGTCAGCTGGCAATCGGAGCAGAAAGCAGTGCTGCAGTTTAAAATTAAAAAGAAACCCTGCAGAATTACAATAGCGGGGATCCTGCCAAAACTCAAAAAGAGTGCGAAACCCAGCAGAGAAAAGCCGAAAGTTGCAGAGACACAGATACAAAAAAAGGGTGACTATTCTTAAAGCAGCAATACATTTAAAAGGGTAAATACATGAAAAATAGCTATGGTCAGAAAATTATAATTATAAGATACCCCTGAGAGACTGCAACTCAGCAGTAAGCCAAACACCTAAATTCATCAATACCTGGAAAGCCTATCGGAAGTGCAGTCCCCTTACAGTGCCGTAGTTCGGGCGTGTCAATCCATTCAACCCCATTTCAGATGACTGATCTCAGTATGTCAAGTGCTTAGCATTCTTTTTTACTGCTAAAGACATAGCAGGGGAGGAAAAGAAGAGGGCGATTCTTTTGTCCTCACGTGGGAGCAAAACATACGGGCTGATCCGCAGCCTTATATCACATGGCACCCCAGACTCGAAGAGTTTCAACGAGTTAATAAAAATTGTACAGAGCCACCTGAGACCAAAGCGCTCAGTTACTATGCAGAGCTTCAAGTTCAATTGAAAAGGAATAGGCTTCCAGAGGAGACAATAGCTGACTATGTGGCCGTTTTAAAGGCATTAACTGAGCGTTGTGAATCTGGAATGTCCATTAGCGATATGTTGAGAGACCGGCTGAAATGCGGGACTGGAGATGATACTATCCAAAGGTGTTTGCTAGCCAAACCTAGTCTAGACTTCAATAAGGCGTTAGAATTAGCTACCACAGTGGAGAGTGCTGTTAGAAATTCCGAAGTTATAAAAGATACACAAAATGGTGCCGTCCATCTGGTCAAGCGGGACAATCTGGCAACAAAAGGCGTGAAAACTTCGGACTCCACGGAAAGACAGGAAATCTCCTCCAGCTCCAGACCATTGAGAAACAATGGTACTGCAGTGAAAACCCACAAAATGAATGAGAGAAATACATCCAGGCCTTCAGTGAGCGAACAGCAACTCAAATAAGTCAGGCACTTTTTCTGCCACTGCTATGGCCATATAGGGCGGCACTGCAGAGAAAGGCTAAAACAACACTATAAAGGCAGAAGGAAAAATAGTGAAATATGCCTCATGGAAGAGCCAGTAGAAATAGAATCAGACATCCATTTGTTATATAACCTCAAAGTGGGTAGAACCGAGCCAGCCCAAATAGTCATCACAGTTAATGGAAGTTGATATGGGAGCTTCAATGTCCATCATTGGAGGGCATACATTTAGATATCTGAGTAAAGGAACCCATTGTTTGAAGTTAGAAGTTTCGGACACAAAGCTGAGGACATAGACGGGCGAAGAAATAAATGTGAAAGGGGTATGTCAAGTCAAGGTGCAGCATGAGGAACAGTCTGTAAAATTATCCCTATTTGTAATGTCAGGCAGGGGACTGAGTCTCCTTGGAAGGAACTGGCTAGGAGAGATAAATCTTGAGGGCCCACTAAGTTCCCAATTAGAAACCAGAACTATTGCTACAAGAAAAAATGAGTACACAAAAACCCAACAAGAGAAGCCCGTAGAAATGTTACACCAGAACAGAGTTCAAGCTAAAGTTAGCACCCTTTGAAAGGTAATGGAAAATCTATTAAAGGACTTTAATGTACTACAAAATTCAACCAGCTCCCAATTTATGCCATGAAAAGGATATGAAGAAGAAAAGGAAGAGTTAAGCCTGTCTCTAGCCGAGTTAAGGAATGAATTAGCTGAGAAGGGACAACGATATACGATGCTCGAGAAGAACTATTAATGAGAATAGGAAAGAATTGGAAGAGCTGAAGCAGCAGCTGCGTAAAAGCCCTGATGTTTTAAAGCTAGAAGGCCCTGAATTCTCAGAACAGCTGTCGGAAAACCAAACTACTGAGCTCATTCACATTCAGCTCACACCTGAGTCTAGTCCAGCCAACAGCAAAATTAAAGAGAAGACAGAGATATAGGTCAGTGCTACCAAGAAAAGGACACACAGGAAGAAAAAGAGAAAGTGTTGACAGTCATCAGAAAGAAAAACAAAAATAATTTTTTTTTGTTCCTTTTCCCCTTTCTCCTCACACATCATGTAGCTCATCGCTGAGTTGCTTGGTGCTTGTTGCCCTTTATCTGTTTCAGCTTGGAGGGGAGGGGCAACAGGAGTGAAAGTGACTACAACTGGAAGATGGTGAAATCATCCACTGAGGGACAAGATGGTGTCTCAGAAACACCAGCCGAGGTTGTTGGGCTATGCCCTCAACCCGTCTAAGAAGGCCTCCTGAGAGACTTGACCTGTAAATAGTTATTGTGTAAATAGTTAATGTATTTTAAGCTTTTTAGATGTACATGGTAAAGTGAGGTACCCTGTCCCTTTAAGAGAATGCAAGAGCAATGATCATGTTACAGCACTGACGAGTCACTGTACAGCGTGGGCAACTGGGAACTGTAAGTCAAGTTCTGGAGGTTTCTGAGTGAACACATATGATCTGGTGCTCTGCCCTGTGTCTCAATAAACCACCACTGTATATCCTTACATCAGTCTCTCCCCATTATTGGTTGCAAGCAGAAATTCATGAGAACATAAGAAGGTGTGCAGTTAGAGTTCAGTTGATCAACGAACTCATTTAGCCAAGGCATAAAATCTAGTCAGCCCAATCTCTCACACGACAATCCTGCCATCCCAGGAATCAGTCTGTTGAACCTTTGCTGCACTCTTTCTATGGCAAGTATATCATTTCTTAGATAAGGAGACCAAAACTGCACTCAATACTCTAGACGCGGTCTCAACAAGACCCTGTACAGCTGCAGTAAGACATCCTTGCTCCTGTACTCAAGTCCTCTTGCAATGAAGGCCAACATTCCATTTGCCTTCTTAACTGCTTGCTGCACCTGCATGCTTGCTTTCAGTGATTGGTGGACAAGAACATCCAGGTGCCTTTGTACATTTCCCAATCTATCACCATTTAAATAATACTCTGCCATTCTTTTTTTCCTACCAAAGTGGATAACTTCACACTTATCCACGTTATACTGCATCTACCAGGTATTTGCCCATTCACTCAGCCTGTCTAAAGCACCTTGAAGCCTCTTAACACCCTCCTCATCGCTCATATTCCCACCAAGTTTCATGTCATCAGCAAACATTTGATTCCCTCATCCAAATCATTGATATATACTGTGAATAGCTGGACCCAAGCACTGATCCCTGTGGTACCCCACTAGTCACCGCCTGCCACTCTGAAAAAGACCCATTTATTGCTACTCTCTGTTTCCTGCCTACTAACCAATTCTTAATCCATGCCAATATATTACCCCCAATCCCATGTGCTTTAATTTTACACAGTAACCTCTTATGTGGGACTTTATCAAAAGCTTTCTGAAAATCCAAATGCACCATAACCACTGGTTCTCCCTTGTCTATTCTGCTAGTTACATCCTCAAAAAACTCCAGTAGGTTTGTCAAACATGATTTCCCTTTCATAAATCCATGCTGACTTTGTGTAATCCCATTTATATTTTCTAAGTGTCCTGTTATCGCATCATTTATAATAAACTTTAGCATTTTCCCTACTACTGATGTTAGGCTAACCAGTCTGTAATTTTACGTTTTCTCCCTCCCTCCTTTTTTAAATAGTGGGGTTACATTTGCCACTCTCCAATCTGCCAGGACTTTTCCAGAATCTACAGAATTTTGGAAGATGACAACCAACTCGTCCACTATTTCCATGGCCAACTCCTTTAGTACCTTTGGTTCTGTCTTCACAAAGGAGGACATAAATAACATACCAGGAATGTTGGGGAGCACAGAGTTTAGTGAGAGGGGGAACTGAAAGAAATCAATATTAGTAAGGTAATGGTATTGGGGAAATTGATGGGATTGTAGGCCGATAAATCCGCAGGATCTGATAATCTACATCCTAGAATACTTAAGGAAATGGCCCTAGAAATAGTGGATGCATTGGTGGTCATCTTCCAAGATTCTATAGATGCTGGAACAGTTCCTACAGATTGGAGGGTAGCTAATGTAATCCCACTATTTAAGAAGGGAGGTAGAGAGAAAACAGGGAATTATAGACCAGTCGGCCTGACGTCGGTAGTGGGGAAAATTCTAGAGTCCATTATAAAAGATTTAATAGCTGAGCACTTGGAAAACAGTGGCAGAATCGAACAGAGTCAGCATGGATTTATGAAAGGGAAATCATACTTGACAAATCTACTGGAATTTTTCGAGGATGTAACTAGTAGAGTTGATGAGGGGGAGCCAGTGGATGTGGTTTATTTGGACTTTCAGAAAGCTTTCAACAAAGTCCCACGTAAGAGATTGGCATGTAAAATTAAAGTGCATGGGGTTGGGGGTAGTGTATTGAGATGGATAGAAAACTGGTTGGCAGACAGGAAACAAAGAGTAGGAATAAACGAGTCTTTTTCCAAATGGCAGGCAGTAACGAGTAGGGTACCACAGGGATCGGTGCTGGGACCCCAGCTATTCACAATATATATTAATGATTTAGATGAGGGAACTAAATGCAATATCTCCAAATTTGCAGATGACACAAAGCTGGGTGGGAGAGTGAGCTGTGAGGAGGATGCAGAAGTCCTTCAGTGTGATTTGGACAAGCTGAGTGAGTGGGCAAATGCATGGCAGATGCAGTATAATATGGATAAATGTGAGGTTATCCACTTTGGTAGCAAAAGCAGGAAGGCAGATTATTATCTGAATGGCTATAAATTGAGAGAGGGGAATGTACAATGAGACCTGGGTGTCCTGTACACCACTCACTGAAGGTAAGCATGCAGGTGCAGCGGGCGGTAAAGAAGGCAAGTGGTATGTTCGCCTTCATAACGAGAGGATTTGAGAACAGGAGCAAGGATGTCTTGATGCAATTATACAAAGCCTTGGTGAGACCACACCTGGAATATTGTGTGCAGTTTTGGTCTCCTTATCTGAGGAAGGATGTACTTGCTATAGAGGGAGTGCAGTGAAAGTTTACCAGACTGATTCATGGGATGGCGAGACTGGCATATGAGGAGAGATTCAGTCGGTTAGGATTATATTCGCTGGAGTTCAGAAGAATGAGGGGGGATCTCATAGAAACCTATAAAATTCTAACAGGACTAGACAGGGTAGATGCAGGAAGGATGTTCCTGATGGTGGGGGAGTCCAGAACCAGGGGTCACAGTCTGAGGACACGGGGTAGACCATTTAGGACTGAGATGAGGAGAAATGTCTTCACCCAGAGAGTGGTGAGCCTGTGGAATTCGCTACTACAGAAAGTAGTTGAGGCCAAAACATTGTATGTTTTCAAGAAGGAGTTAGATATAGCTCTTGGGGCGAAAGGGAATCAAAGGATATGGGAAGAAAGCGGAAGCAGGCTCTTGAGTTGGATGATCAGTCATGATCATAATGAATGGTGGAGTAGGCTTGAAGGGCCGAATGGCCTACTCCTACTCCTATTTTCTATGTTTCTATGTTTACCCTGGGATGTAGATTATCGGGCCCTGGGGATTTATCGGTTTTCAGTCCCATTAACCTTTCCAGTACTATTGTTTTAGTAATACTAATTTCCTTCAATTTCTCCTTCTCACTAGACCCTTAGTTCCCTAGTATTCCTGAGGAATTATGTCTTCCTGAAGACAGAGCTAAAATAGATGTTTAACTGCTCTGCCATTTCTTTGTTCTCTATTATAAATGCTCCCGTTTCAGACTGTAAGGGACCTACATTTGTCTTCACTAATCTTTTTCTTTTTACATACTTATAAAAGCTTTTACAGTCCACTTTTATGTTCCTTGCTAGTTTACTCTCATATTCTATCTTTCCCCTCTTAATCAACCCCTTGGTCCTCTGTTGCTGTGACTTTATGTGACTCCTCTTTGGATCTAATACTATTCTTAATTTCTTTTGTTAGCTATGGTTGGGCTGCCTTTCCTTTTGTGTTTTTGTGCCAGAAAGGAATGTATAACTGTTGCAATGCATACATTTGTTCCTTAAATATTAGCCATTGTCTAACCACTATCATGCCTTTTATTGAAGTTCCCCAGTCTATCTTAGCCAACTCACGCCTCGTACTTTCGTAGTTTCCTTTGTTAAGATTTAGGACGCCAGTTTCAGATCAGACTACTTCACTTTTCATCCTAATGAAGAATTCTATCATGTTATGGTCACTGTTCCCTAAAGGTTATTAATTAAACCCTCTCATTGCACAATACCAAATCTAGGATAGCCTGCTCCCTAGTCAATTCCTTGACATACTGGTCTAAAACACCTTCTTGTACACACTCCAGGAATTCAGCCACCACAGTATTATTGCTAATTTGGTTTGTCCAGTCTGTATGTAGATTAAAGTCACCCATGATTACTGTAGCACCCTTGTGACATGCATTTCTAATTTCCTGTTTAATGCCATCCCTTACCTTGGATGGAGGCCCAAAGATACCTCCCACTAATGTTTTCCACCTTGTTGATTCTTAGCTTCACCTAGACTGATCGTACATCTAGATTTTCTGAGCCAGTATCCTCTCTCACTATCACACTGATTTCATCCTTGACTAACAATGCCATGCCACCTCCTTTTGTTTTTGCCTGTCCTTCCTAAATATTGAGTACCCTTGGATATTCAGTTCCCAGCTTTGGTCACTCTGCAGCCATGCCTCTGTAATTGCAATCATATCGTACCCATTTACATCTATTTGTGCCATTAGTTCATCTACCTTATTGCAAATGCTCCGTGCATTCAGATACAATGGGCGGAATTTTCCCAGAATTGCACCAAGTACAGTAGTGGGCAGATAAAATGGAATCCTACTCACTGATGAAAATGGCAGGTTTTCACGCCATATCTTCCCGAGCCTGCCTCATTATTTATGCATTCCCAAGAAATACGCCATTTCCACAGCGGGTGGGCTCTCATTTTCCCGCTCACCATCACCCCGCTGTTGCATCACGCCAGCCGCCACCTTTACAAGCAAAGCGCTCATCACCACCAGCTCACCACCACTGCAAAGGCAAAAAGACTGCAGCCCCCCACTTCAATGACAGGTCCTTCGAGTGACTTCTGGATACTGTGGAGGCCCAATGGGATTTGCTATACCCCCACTCTGGCCGCAGGATGGGTAGCAATGTCACCGACCCCGCTTGGGAGGCAGTGGCAGCGGTGGTCAGCGCGAACACCCTGCAGAGGAGGACAGCCATCCAGTGCTGCAAAAGGATGAATGATCTCCTCCATTCCGCCAGGGTAAGTCACTCTTTTCATCACTCCTAACTCACACACTCACAAACCCATCACACTCCCACAGGTCCCTCACTCACTGCCAGTGCAAGGGACGTCACCATTCTCTCTTTCACACATGCCGACATTGTTCTCACCCCGTCCATGAGACCACTCACCACCCACACAGGCCAGGCATACTTATCATTTGGCCTGGCAGGATTCCTGAGACACTCTCCCCATCTCTATCCATGCAGGACAAACTGGCTCACAACAGGAGGGAAAGGTCGCAGACAGGTGGAGGGATGCCGTAAATCAAAGTTCTGACAGAATTAGAAAACAGGGCCATCCAGCTGGCTGGCAATGACCGCGATCTGTCCTGTGCTGACGGTGAGGTCGGCGCTGCTGTACCAAGTGAGGATCCAGCAGTGCAACATCCATCAGACAACCATGCTGTGAGTGATGTTCCCTCTTTCACAGGCCACTGCCATGCAATAATTATCTCCCCTTGCTTTCACAGACACATCTGCCAAACAGCCGACAGAGTCTATGACCCAGGGCCTCCAATCAAGCCGAAGAAACCTCTGACGAGGACTCTGAAGGCACCCTCCCTGAAGTCCCGTCACAGTGTTCACCCACACCCTCCACCAACACAATGACACACACCTTGGTACGACCTAGCTTTAGAGTAGCCTCAGGATCACAATCCAGTGAGCACATCACAATGTCTGTTCCACAGCAGGTGGAGGCAGGGACTTCTCAGGTCCCCAGCACTCAGAGGACTGCTGGAGGCCAGAACATTGCTGAGTCCAACTCAGATGACGAGCCTCTGGACTTGGTCATGTCACAGTTGCTGGAGCAACAAAGGCAAGTTAGGGAACACCAGGAAGGGATGTCCACTGCAATCCTCAGAATGCAAGGCATGATGGAGGAGTCTGTCCGTCTTCAGGCTGAAGTGATAGCGCAGGCATTGCAATGCACCGAGGTCAACACTGGCAGAATGACGGTCGCCATGGAAATCTTTGTCTAGGATATCACTCCTGCACTCCTCCACTCCTGCACTGCTGCGGTAACTCCATCGCTGATGCCATAATTGGCCTCCAACAGTGTGTACGCGAGAGAGGTGCTGGGCAGCTCGATCTCGCTCCAGCTACCCCTTCCGCTCACGGAGTCAGCCAGGGGCCGTCAGGCACCCATAGGGAGGAGGATCAGCTGGTGCACGCTCTGTGGCCATCCACCCAGGTGACTCTGGGAGTGACCGGCCCATCCAAATCCTATCTTCCTGTGACCTCCGCAGATCCAGCTTCACAGGCCGAGGAGGGTGCCGCTGCCACACAGAAGGACCCCGAAAGCAGGCCGGGACCCTCCAAGTCTCAACCTTCCAGAGGACAGCCGCCAAAGTCATCACAGACAGGGTGTCACAGTCAGCAGGCTACCTCCACCTCCGCTGTGGATGTCCAGGGAACAACAAGACTAGCGGCAGGGTTAGGAAAGTTAGGTAAAAGTATTTGCACAGCCTGGCCATGGGTGTTGATCAGTTGTACATACTGTTCACTATTGTCAATAAACTCCCAAGAATGTCACTCTGCCTGTGGCTCCTTGTTCTGATGAACAGTGTTCTTGTCACTCAGATGTGAAACCTTTCTGCACAAGATAAAAGGCAGGTGTCTCAGTCCAGGGCCTCTTCCCTGTGCTCTGTGCAGCCTTCAGACCACAGTGATGGCCCAGCCTCACACTCCCTGGAAACATTACTGATGCCTGCACCTTGGCTGTGCTGGTCACTGCTGCCAGGATGAAGCGGGCAGGCACCACAGAGTTCCCTCATACTCTCTGTGTGCTCTCAGCACCTTTAAGGTGGGGCTGGCCCCCATCACACCAGCATCTGTGACCAGTGATGCTGTGCACCAGCTCCTGAAGGGCTGAGGTGCTGAAGGCAGACACAGCATCAGATGGGTCTAAACTTTCATGGCTGCGCCTCTGAGATGGTCCTGATCATGGAGCACAAGCGAGCTGCCCTCGGCCAGACAGGAGTCAGACATTCTCAGAGACTATGTGAAGATTTATGGAGTGTCCTCACTGCATGATGTCATCATCCTCCTTCGATCGAGTGACTATTAGGGCTTCCACTGCATCTGCATGACAGGAGCATTCTCACAGAGAGTATTGGCGCTGCGATAAGCCAGACTGGAGCCAAACGTTCACAAATGTGATGAGGATCTATGGGGACACCTCACTGCATGTCTTCATCATCCTCCACAAATCTGACAGCTATGAGGGCCTCCCGAATGCACCTGCCTTGTCTAGCCAGTGCAAGAGTCTCAACCCTATTATTGTCACCACTGAGAACCCCCTCACCCTCATCCCCGTCGACATCCTCCTCATCGGAGGAGACGTGCAGCTCCTCCATCTCCTCCTCAGCCAGCTCATCTCCCCGTTGCAGCACCAGATTGTAAAGGGTGCAGCAGATGATGACGATGTGTGACATCCTCTGCGGACTGTATTGCAGGGCTCCACCAGACCAGTCCAGGCACCGGAACTGCATCTTCAGCATCCTGATGGTCTGCTCCACCAAGTTGTGACCTGTTGCTAAAGCCTCATTATAGCATCACTTTGCTGTAGTCTGAGTCTGCCGCACAGGTGTCATCAGCCACGGCTCTGCCAAAAGCCCTTGTCCATAAGGAGCCATTGCTGCAGCCTCTGAGAATCCTGGAAGACTGCAGGGATCTGTGAGCGACTCAGGATGTAGGCGTCGTGCACACTCCCTGGAAACCATACGCATACCTGCAGGATGCCTTTCAGGTGGTCACACACCCTCAGGATGTTACAAAACACTTTACAACCAATAATGTACTTCTGGAGTGTGGTCACCATTAAAATGTGAGAGCCAAATTTAGGAAAGCCACAGGAGTCCCAGTGTACAGAATAATAGATTTTTCAATAAATGAAAAGGTAGGGCATAAAAACTTTTGATTCAAACAAATTTCCTTTGAGTGATGGGGAGATGACCACAATTCAAAGTATGCCTTTTCTTTCTACATTGAGTATTTTGAGAGAGGAGGTCAGCTTTCATCTCCAGGAAACAGACGAATGATTGTAGTCTAATTGAAGAATGAGTGGAACAGTGGGGTGTATATGATATGGGAAAGCCACAGCACAGTGAAATTGGTTAGCCCCATTATGCTTCTGTTACCAAGGAGCTGGAAGTGTGACTGATCCTCTGAATTTCTGTGCACAGTGAAATATGAAGGTCTGACTGAAGACTTGGTTCAAGTGTTCCATCTTAACAGTGCATCTAAAAAGCAGCTGCACTTTGAATATATTTCACCCCTCTCCTAATATTACTCAGTTCTGTTGAAGGGTCATGAGGACTCGAAATGTCAACTCTTTTCTTCTCCACTGATGCTGCCAGACCTGCTGAGTTTTTCCAGGTAATTCTGTTTTTGTTTTGCACTTTGAATTTGACTTTGCAGTTAAAAAACAATTAAGAAAAAACCTTTAGCTAGCATTTGAAATATTTTAAAACCTGCAACCTAGAGAATTTGTTGCTGTTGCTTGTTTGTCTAGATCACATCAGAATTACTCTGTTTCAATTTTTAAAAATAAAAACAACTATTGATTGGTTACTGATTTTGCCAGCCAACAGGCTTGCTACAATGACCTTGACTCTGGATCATTGCATCCCATACTGTCAGCTTAATTTGTTCACATCTACTCAATAACATGCGTAGGTCAGGGCTCCATGGAAAATTAAGGTCTGAACTTAGCTTTAAATCTCTCAGGTTAATAACTACACTTCTACTATCAAGGTCAAGACATCTGGGTTTTACTATAAATACACTAAAAATATGCTACATTGAAAATGTGCAGTACTATAATCTCTGATTGTGCTGCAATATATTGGAATATAAAATAAACAGAAAAATAAATTAAAAAGGAGTAGCTGAATATCAGGAATTGATATTGAGGTGAATTAAAAACCAACTAATAAAAATTGTGCTTGGTTTGTGATATAACCCAACTTTGGTGGAGACACAAAATGGGATGTTAACCCTTCTTTCCGCAAGGTTTTCTTCACGGTATTCAGTACAACATTCTCTTCCATTGTTTTTCTTCCATGGGCTGGGCCTTGCACTTCGACCAGCATTGATACAGCATATCTCCAGCAATGGATGCTCCTCCCACTCAAGCACACTCCTGTCTAGGGTTCCCCAAGGATTCAGCATTAACCCCCTTCTCTTCCCACAAATAGCAATGAGATAAATGGCCAATTAATTTGTCTTGGTCTTATTAACTGAATTCCTGGAGCAGTGCATACAGGGAGTCAAATCCAAATCTTCATATGCATGTATAATTGGATCATGGCCCGCACTCATAATTCAGTTCCCATTTTAAAGTGATGCATTGTCCTTATTTTTATGCAATTCTTTCATTTAATATTATTTAGTGCCAAAAAGCAAAACTGTTAATTATTTGGGAAGCAGGAAAGAGCAGCTTCTTTGGTGAGAATTTAACGAGTGGCAGATTTTCCTGCCCCATCAATGAATAAGTTGACAAAAATCTCAACCCACCTCCAGACGTCTGTCCCATGGTCATTTAATGCTCTGTGTTAATTGTCTGGGGACTGACCTTCCACCCTCAGCTGTGTAGGCATTCCCACTTCCGAGAGCTGCTGCCAATGGCCAGCAGTTCTCAGTTCCCAACAGCATCACCAGGCCACTGTATCCAGCCCCTAAAAAAAAGAGCTGGATGAAAGGTTAATCTGGGGGGCTTTCGACAGGGCAAGGACAATAAGCTCCAGGCGGGGGAGGGGGCGGTGGGTGATGGGGGTGGGGTACAAAGGCCAGTGGTGGAGGAGTCAACAGTGGGGGGCCGTGCTTGGGGACAGAGATCAGAAAAGGGCGAACATGAAGGAGGCATTCCCCCTTTTGTGCCCAATTCTGCACTGCAGGGTTTATTTACACAGCTGCCCTTGGGAATGTCTGTTTGATGGCTTGGCTGCCTTCCAAACCAATGTGGATTCTGCACTGCTAGGTTTGCTTACACAGTTATACAAGAAATGTCAATTTCATAGCTTGACTCCCTTCCAAATCACTAATGGATTCTGCACTGCAGGGTTTGCAGGGTTTGCTTACGCAGCTGCCCTGGGGAATGTGAGATTGTTTACTTTGACAGATATATGAGGTTCTAAGTGGACAATAGTTTTGCAAATGCCCGTTCACGTGATGTTTGCTTATGTTGACATATTTATGAGCTTCTAAGAGGATGATGGTTTTCAAGTGCCTATCAAGTGATGTTTGTTTACTTTGAAATATTAATGAACTTGTCAAAGATTTCCAAATGTTATTATATGTTTTATGAGTTCTGTTTATAAAGCGGATACAAGGTGAGTAAGTAAGGGGAGGTGAGGAGGGATGAAGTGGGTGGGTGATGAAGAGCGTGAGGGAGTGAATCAGGGGTGAAGGGGTGGGAGTGGGTGAGGTTGGAAGTGGGAATGGAGAGGGGTGAGGGAGACGAATGAGGTAGGGAGAGTAGGGGATGAAGAGGGTGAGGCTGAGGGGCTCTTTACACTGACCTGCAGTACTGGGCCAATGTCTCTGTGGACCTTTTTTCCAAGCCACCTTGGCATCAGTTCACCCCCATCTCCACTTTGGGCTGTCCCCGCCTGAATGAAAATCCCACCAGCCGACATTGCTGGGCAAAGGCAGGATCATAACCTTGGGAACATTCGTAACCCCCAGTTCCTGAGTCCATGATGAAAATCTGGCCCAGTCAGTTATCATGATACATATACATATAATTTATAATAAGAAAAGTTGAGAAAAAGAGTGTGACAAGAATGTGACAACAGGAAGTAAGGAAGTGTGCACCCATTTCAAATGTGCAAAATGTCTTCGTATATATATCATGTATATTATCATATATATTATTATCCTGTATTGTTGGTATTGCCACAATATTATTTAATATTCTACATGTTAATTGGTTATAAGGCATTAATTTAACCACAACGATAGTTAAATATAAAAACTCTACAGCTCAACCCAAACAAGTTATCTACCACTTTCTCTGACACGTATTTTTGGACCAATTTATTTAAGTAGACCTTCCAAAACTATCCAATTTAGAAGTAACATCCTCAGAAACATTTTAAAAGATTACCAGCTAAAAGTATTTATATAATAAATAGACATGGTTACTGTAGCCACACCACAGGGCTCGAGATACCATTGTACTAATCACCTCTTCTCTGATAATATGTAGAAATCTCATCCTTTCTTCCACAAACAAATGCTGGGCTGATTAAAAATTTAGGATTCACATTCCGCTTATTGGTAACTTTTCCCATACCTTTTTGTACATGTTTCTCTCCATTGACTTTATAGCATGACCTGCAGACAGCTCAACAAGAATTTTTCAACAGATTGCTTTTCAGATCTTTTATGATGGGAGCAACATGTAGAGTGGCACTAGAAACTGACTTTGTGGTGCATTTACTAATATAACTCAACCTTCCTCACCTTTTCACTCATGGTTCCTTTTTTACATCATTTTACAGACAATGGGATGTTTACCCTTTCATAATTTTAGATCATAACATCAAAATTTGTGTTGCGAGTGGCTATAAATATGAAGTAGGAAGTGGAATTTGAGAAATGTACAGACACTTGCTAGTGTGGCAGTGTCCTTAAAATGAGCTACACAAAAAAACCTGCCTTCTATACTTTTTTGGAGAGAACAGAAGTACTGTTGTAGAGTGAAAGATTTACAAGGGTAACAAATAAAAAAAATTGCAAATATATAAATAGATCCTTTAGCACCTGAAAGAAAGAAAATGATAGATTGATGTTTTGGATTGAGATCCCACATCAGAATCAATAAAGGCCTGTCCAGAACAAAAGGACAGGGGGAATGTATAAGGAAACAATATAGAATGCTAATTCATATTATAAAGATGTAACTATTTGGCTTAACAGCCTAAATCCATGTTATTTTGTTTATGTTAATGTTCAATAGAACAAAGCGTCATCCCAACTCTTTCAGCAGTGAGTGCTGGACTATATAAACTAATCAGGACTTTAAAACCTCAGCTTTATACAGATCAGAAAAAGTTCAATACTCTTGTTACTGAATGACAAACCTAAATAAGATAAACATTTTAGTGTGGTTGCTTTGCTTTGATTTGGAATTTATAAATCTGACCTTTCCATTAAATAAATTATATGCAACAAGAGTAAGCAGGCTGTTTACAGCTCTGAAACAAAACATTGGCCTGTCCTTTGACTCACTCATGACGCAATTGCCTTTCATCAAAGTGAAAGGTGAAACCTCTCTTTCTGTTAAATGCAGAAATGACACTATAACTGCGGAACTCATATTCCTTTAATTGATTAAGACTGTGAGCCATTAAGTCCTGAGTGTTGCTCTGTAACCTGAAGCAAAATGGTAATTTCCACTTGTGTAGTCTCTAGATTTGTACTGATTACTATAATCACCTGGTGAATGAAACTATGCTCAGCTACTTGAGGAGAATTGTACTTACCTGAATTGTCACTCAGGGCTGAAAGTTCTGGGGTCCCTGCCCCACTGGTGAACATGCTGCAGTTCAGGAATCCCACTGGCCTGCAATGAAGGATATAGACCCCAGCCCGGATTACAGGGAAAGGGTCATGTCCATAGTCAGGGCAGGTGGTGCAGGCTCATATGGGTTCAAAATAGGAAATCACCCTGGCTACCTAGTCAAAATGCTTCTCCAAATTTCATATTCTGGGTTCCCTTACAAGACCAAAATGAGTCATTCCTGTTGGCCTGTGGCCATATATTTTGGGGAACTATATCAAAACTTTGGACGGCCCCATGATGGAATTCTTGCCAGCACTCAGCTACTATCGCTTTCACTACAAGGGTGTGCTGGCTGGAATTCCTGGGGTCGTCCAGGAACACCCCCTAAGGAGTCTTTTGGCATGTCGCAGTGTTATATTCTTGACAATGCTTTCTTTCAGAGAAATGTTAAAGCAAGACATTACACCCATGGTCCAAACATAAATAGCTGAATTCCAGAGATGAGGTGAGAGTGATTGCCCTGGGAGCTTTTGACCAAGTATGGCATTAAAGACCCTGAGCAAAATTGAAGACAATGGGAACCAGGGGAAAAATCTGCACTAGTTGGAGTCATACCTAGAACAAAGGAAGATGGTTGTGGCTGTTGAAGACCAATCACCTCAGTTCCAGGACATCACTGCAGGAGTTCCTCAGGGTAATATTCCAGGTGCAACCATCTTCAGCTGCTTCATTAATGACCTTCTCTCCAACATAAGACCAAAAGTGGGGATGTTTGCTAATGATTGCACAGTGTTCATTATCATTCTCAACTCCTCAAATACTGAAGCAGTCTGTGAACGTAGACAGCAAGACCTGAATAATATTCAGGCTAGGGCTGATAAGTGGCAAGCAACATTTATTCCAAGCAAGTGCCAGGCAATAACCATCTCCAACAAGAGAAATCTAAGCACTTCCCCTTGACATTCAACGGCATCACGATCATTGAATCCTCCACCCTCAACATCTCGTGGGTTACTATTAACCAGAGGACCAGCCATATAAATACTGTAGCTACAAGAGCGGGTCAGAGGCTGGGAATTCTGTGGCAAGTAACTCAATTCCTGACTTCCCAAAGCCTGTCCACAATCTACAAGGCACAAGTCAGGATTGTGATGGAATACTCTCCACTTGCCTGAATGAGTGTAGCTCCAACAACACTCATTAAGCTCAACATCACAAGGACAAAGCAATCCTCTTGATTGGCACCCCAGCCACTGCCTTAAACATGTACTCCCTCCACCAGTAGCAGCTGTGTGTGCCATCTACAAGATGCACTGCAGCAACACACCAAGGCTTCTTCTACGACCCCTTCCAAACTCTTACCACCTACAAGGACATGCAGTCACATGGAACACAGCCGCCTGTATGTTCCCCTTCAAGTCATACGTCATCCTGATATATCACCATTTCTTCACAGTTGCTGGGTCAGAAACCTGGGGTTGAATTTTGCGTTTGACGGGCGGGCAGGCCTGACCGAATCGGCGGCGGGCAGGCAGCCGATCCCCGCCGCCGAAACGGGCCACGCAGCCATTTTGCACAGGTGGGCTAATTATGGCCCGCCCAGTGCGTTTCAGACTCCCATGTTCATCGGGAAAATTAAATCGGTGGCAGGCGTGTTCAAACCGCCGGTTCCAATGGGGAACTGGCAGTCTGTATAAAGAGCAGCCAGGCAGCCTCCTTTAGGCTGTTCACCATGGCCAGTCACCGGGCAACACAAGAGGTGAGGGCAGAGGAGGAGGAGGGGGGCAGGCTGCAGGGTAGGCCAGCGGGGGGCCGCTGTGCCCCTCAGTTCTCCGATGCCTGCATTGCTGTCCTCCTCGAAGTGGTGTCCAACCATCGGGAGGTGTTGTTTCCGGAGGATGGGAGGAGGAGGGCCCCCCCATGTCACCAGGCAGGCGTGGCAGGAGGTGGCGGTGGCTGTATGCGCCCATGACGATGTGTGGTGCACAGGAACACAGTGCTGCAAGCGCTTCAATGATTTGTTGCGCTCTGGAAGGGTGAGTACCATGTCAGCCTTGGCGTTTTACCCAGCGGGTAGCCTTAGCCTTTGAGGCCCCCCTCCCCCCATGTCTTAGTGTCGTTACTGCATTGGGCATTTGGCGCACGCTGGGTGGGCAAACAGATAGAGACCATGCTTACATCAGCCTTAGTGGTTGAGGAGAAGATGGATTCTCCCCACAGCATATGTTGGTGTTTGTCACATTTGAGTAGTCTGGGGGCAACCTGCAGGGGAGGCATCTAGACACATACTCAGAACTCCAACACATGTCATATTGATGGTGATGAGATGGTGGAAGGGGAGCCTCAAGGTGTCGTGATCAAGAGCCATCTGCTGACCTCGGCGCCACACCTAGTTGCGCCTTCTTGCCATGGGTGCTAAGACCCGTGTGTTATTCAAAGTGATGGATGCCGAATGTGTCCAAGGTGTCCGTTGGGGGAGGGGGTTGGGAGCAGCCGTACAATCTTCTAGGGACTGATCACCAGTAGTGTGGACAGGAGCCGCTGGAGGCCTCAGATGGGCCAGTGTGGTTGAGGTGTGGCGTGCGCGTGCAGAGTACATGAGCGATCAGCCCCAATAAATCCTCTTCTCTGTTCTGCAAAAACTGAGAGCAATATCCGGGAGCGTCAGCGGACTGGTGGTGGGCACGCCATACTGCAGTGCCTCCCCACCTATGAGGGGCAGGTCATGGAGCTGGGGAGGAGGCAGGTGGCCAGGTCAGCAGGTGTCAGCGAGGCTGGGGTGTAGCAGCCAGGTATTTGAGGTCCACAGTCCCATCCACTCTGTCTGCCCACCATCCAAAGCACTGATGGTTGTTGCAATCGTTAATGCAGCAACACTGCTCATTCACAGACTGATACAGTCAGACGTGTGGGTCATACACAAAGGTCCCTCAGCCCCTTGAGGATGCGCGTCTCTAGCACCTTCCAACGTCGCCTTATCCTATTTGTGACCACTATCCCCATGGCCTAACATGCCATGGCATCGTTGCTGCACATCCAAATACTTATTGCATCTTCGGAGGGCTTGTACCTCCACCACCCTTTCAGCCACTGCGTCCCACATTACTCTGTCCAAAAGGTCCTCAGCACCTCACCTGTCAACCTCATGGCACTCAACTTAAATAAATGCCACCACGTTAGTCATCCCTGCGCCAAGGGGAAATGTTGTCTTCTGTCCACTCATTCTATGCCCCACAGAACGGTATGAAGGTCAATAATGTGACCTGTCAATCTCCTGTGCTCCACAGCAAATGTCGCAAGTGTCTGCAATGTTTCCTCATCACTCCAACTCTCCAGGCCAGCATGCATCCTGGTCAGGAACCTCTGCACTCTCTCCACTCCAATGCCATCCCTCCCATGAAGCGCAGGTCACAACAACACAGAAGTGTAGCTGTGGCCTCGACAGCGTTTTCTGCACTTGCAACATGACCTCCCTGTTCCTACATTCTATTCCTCGGCTAATAAAGGCAAGTCTGGCTTTTACCTTGTTAAACGCCTTATGTTCCTGTTCTGCTACCTTAACGGGTCTGCCCAGCAAGGTCCCTGTAATCGTCATGACTTCCCACGGTCCTGCCATTTCTCCTGTATTCACATACCTTGCTTGTCTTGCCCAAGTGCTTAACCGAACACTTATCCACATAACATTCCATGTGGCATTTCTTAGGACATCTGACTAGCCTGTCTGTATGCGCGTGTAATTTTTGGGCCTCCTCTTGACTATTTACCACCCCACCAATTTTCGTGTCCTTAGGTTCTTGAAGGGTGAGCGCATTATGAGGCCAGGGGGGGAAAGAGATGAATGGTATTACTGACTGAATGCTAACTGATGCACTGTCCTTGTTGTTAATTTCTGCATCAACACTGCATGGCCGCCACCAACACGTCCGGAGACCCCCCTCCACACCTGAGGGCCAACACTTGCAACTTGCATCAAATCCTTTCAGCCAGCCAGGCACCAGCGCAGCAACAAACACTTCGGTGGGGAATATAACGTCAGCTAGTGTCCCGGGGCACAGTGGAGAGGGCACTTCACAATCGCTGGAGGAGATGGCACGGACAGAGAGTGCCGATGGTGCCAGCAGCTGGAGGACTGTAGGGGACCAGGCACATGTTGAGTCCAACAGTGATGATGTGCCTCTGGAGATGTCCGCCATGCAGAAGCTGCAGGACAAGCGGCAGGATGCGTGGGAGCATCTGGCAGTGTTGCATGAGGGTGTGCTTCACTTGGTCTCTGTGGTGGAGGAATCCAGGCAGAGTGTCAGTGAAGGCATAAACCTCAGGGCAGAGCTTCAGGCTTCCTCCACTGAGAGATTGGCGACTCCCATGGAGAGGGGCTTCGATCGGATTGAGAATCTTCTGATTGGGTTACACTCGGACCTGCAAGCCCTCACAGCGCTAATGGCCACAGGTGGTCATTCGCAATGTGGGAGATGTTCTGGGCACCAAGTGTCGCCCATCCATCTGCGGTGAGCAGGGAGGCCCAATGTCTCACGTCGGCGCAGCAGCTGCCTGTTGTCGCTGCGAGTTCCTCTCAGGGCGCTCCGGATGAGGGCAGCAGCTCCTCCGCCCCTCTGCCAGTGACCGTTGCATCCGCTGAGGCTGCGACAACTGGGAGGTGCCAGTTCTGGAACTGGCCAGTCCCTCCCAGGTGGGGCCATCACAGGCTCCACGGGCCAGAGGACGGTTGCCAAGGTCATCGAGGCCAACAGGACAGCAGAGTCAGCAGGCTGTCTCACAAGCCACTCCGAGCGATGGGGCGGCACCAAGATATAGCACCCGCAAACGTAAGCATAAGGCAGGTTAGGCACTCCACGGGTTTCTCACTGGTGATTTTGTGTTGGCCCTAGATTAGGGAATATATCATTATGTGCGTCAGAGAGACGTTTGTGCTTTATTTTGGTGGGAATAAAGTCCACTTTTCTGACCATGGCTGAGGGTGTTTCCTTTGTGCTGCATTTGTATGTTTCACAGACATCTCATGGGTGTTTGAGTGGACATTGATGTTTCTGCACAAAGCCCTTAGTTGCAGCTGATAAGGTGGAAGATGTAGCATCTAAGCACCATGTGTGGAAGCGCCAGGCAATGCTAGTCCTGCTGATCTATGTGTGTGGAGCTAGCTGAAGGTTCATTGGATTAAATTGTCTCCGGTGTCCCTGCCTCCTTGGTGTAATGGCGGGTTGGCGTACTGCCCCTCATCATTGCCCTGTGCTTCCTCATCCTCTGAGCCACTGCTGGATTCATCATGTGCAGCCTCATCCACTGCGTCAAGGTCTTCATCGTCAATTGCATCCCCCCTTTCCAGCGCAAGATTGTGCAGAGCGCAGCATGCTACCACTATCAGAAAGACACGATCTGGGGCGTACTGGAGTGCGCCCCCTGAGCGGTCCAGGCAATGGAAGCACATCTTGAGAAGACTGATGGCTGTCTCCACCACAGCCCTTGTGGTGCCGTGGCTCCTATTGTAGCGCTGCCCAGCTTCTGTTCTTGGAAGCCGGAGAGGCGTCATGAGCCACCTTCTGAGGGGATAGCCCTTGTCACCCAGCAGCCAACCATCCAGCCGGGCTGGAGCACTGAAGAGCCCCGGCACCTGGGAGTGTCTGAGGATGTTGGTGTCATGGGAGCTGCCTGGATACCTTGCACAAACTTGCAGAATCAGCATCCTGTGATCACACACTATCTGCACATTCATGGAGTGGAAGCCCTTCCTGTTGACAAAGGCAATGGGCTCACCTGCTGGCGCCTTGATGGCCACATGTGTACAGTCTATTGCACCCTGGATGCGGGGGAAGCCAGCAATGGCCGCGAAGTCTCTGGCTCACTGTATCTGACTTACCTGGTCGCAGCGGAAGTGGATGAAGGTCAATGCCCGTCTGAACAGAGCGTCTGTGACCTGCTTGACACAAGTGTGGACAGCTGATTGGGAGACACCGCAAAGATCACCCACCGAGCCCTGGAATGAAACAGATGCATAGAAGTGGAGGGCAACTGTGAGCTTCAGAGCCGCTGGCATGGGGTGTCCACCCACACAGTTAGGGGAGATCTCAGGGCCAATCATCTGACAGATATAGTTGACTGTTTCCCTTGACAGACTGAGCCTCCTTCAGCACTGCACCTCAGTCATATTGAGGTAGCTGCTTTACCGCCTGTATACCCTGGCAGCAGGATAGTGGCATCTTCTGCGGCCCCTTCCACCTTGGACAACCTCTTGGCCCTGCGCCCCTTGTGCCTGCGCCTGGCCTCCCAAAGGTGGCTCCCCTGGAGGCTGATTGTCCACTCCTGACCTCCTCTTTATTCTATCCCTCCCTTCCTCCTCAGAGGAGCTGCCTCCAGTGGAGATGTCAGAACCTACACCCAGGCTAAATGGAGGCCTCCGGAAAGCTGCAGGCCCGATAAAGATTACTGACTGCAGACTGCTGAGCTGAAGCTTCAAAGTACACAGAAAGCTATTGGAAATCGATCTGAACTGTTAACAATCACACAGGCAAGTTTAAAACACTTTCTGCAATAAATACTTCAGAAAAAAACATGAACAACCTCTCTGAGCCCACATATTCTGCCTGTGGATGAGGTTTGTTAAAAAATTAGTTACCCGCCTGCCGGTTGGGCCCGTGAGCCGAGCCGAAGATCGCACGGTCTCCTCAAAATCGGCTTCAATTGCCAAGTTAAGGGCCTTAACAAGGCCTTTAATTGATGGTGGGCGCACGTCGCGCTTGCCCACCTAAATATTCTGATGCTGCGCGCTGATGTCGGGACACGCGCGCGACATTTTAAGTGCTGACGTACAGGCTCCGCCACCCGCAAGCCAGCCATAAAATTCTGCCCCTGTAGTTCTTTTCCTAACAACACTAGGGGCAGGATTTTTATCTCATCGGGCTGGCGTGGCAGGGGGGGGCCCAGGAGCAGCCGTGAAGCCGGCCGCTGCCCATGATCGGGCTCCGACTGTGATTTCACGCTGGCTGGCCAATTAACAGCCGGCCAGTGTGAAAGGCGCGCTACAGCGCTCAATGCCGCCGGGGTGGGGGCAGGAGGAGGGCAAGCGCGGAAGTTTGTGTATGCGTGCGCGCAGTAAAAGCTCCCTGAGGCAGGCAGCTGAAGATTTTTCAAAACGCAAATAAAGATTTTACAGATGTCAAAAACATGTCCCCTCATGTCACATGAGCAAGGACATGTTAGAAATTATATTTCAACATTTTCATTTTATTTTAAATTTCTGTTAGAAACCTCATCCCGCCCGTGGATGAGGTTTCATAAAAAATCCAAAGGCCGCCTGGCCAATTCACCCACCCACCAACCGCAGTGCTGTTAGGAAAGCTCGCCCGACGTCATCACACGGCATTTTACGCTCGAGCGGGCCAGGTGCATGCCTGCCCGTTCAGCGAAAGATCCTGCCCTAGGTGTACCTACACCAAAAGGCCTGCAGTGGCTCAAGATAGGTTCATCACCACCTTCTCACGGGCAATTCGGGATGGGCAACAAATGCTGGTCTAACCAGTGACACCCACATCCTAAGAATGAATTTTTAAAAAACACTATTTCTCTGTTCTGGGGGTGGGGGTGGCCGGGGGGAGGGGGGTGCTAATGATGTCATAGCATTATTTGAAGAACAAGGCGTTCTTTTTCCTGGTATCCTGATCTACATTCACTCCTTAACCAAACATGTCAAAAACAGATTAACTTACTATTCTTTCTTTTGCTATTATATGCACCTTGTTCTGTAAAAATGGCTGCAAAATCTGCCTACATAATCACAATCACTGGATTCCATAAAGTACTTCACTAAAGTGAAGGTCTGTGAGATCTGAAAGATGCAATAAAGGTATATAAATGCAAGTGTTTTTTTACATCAATTGTATTTTGTGTCATCCGCCACAGATTTGGAATAGCGCCCAGTTTTATTTCTGATTGAGATTCTACCAATTCATCTTATCCCTTCACAAGTGGAATGGGCATGCTGTGCAAAATAGTCATTTGTTAGTCCATTTGTAAATGATTATGCAAACTAACTTGGAAGTCATCATACTGTGCTAAAGGAGGGATCAATGAAGAATCATGAGATGGAAAGTCAACTTTCTCAATTTTCTTTTCTTTTCAACATCCTTGTGCCAAAGTGAGGAAAATCTTTTTAACTTCATATGTCAAGGAAAACAAAGTGATAGCAGGGTTGGATTAAGTGACAATTTTGAATCAGAACTAATGATCATGTATATAAAAGCTTTGTAAATGGAAATTTAACAAACCTCATCTAGTTTCAGGGTAATGATATCCAGCCGCCATTTTAAGGGTCACTGAGTTTGGAATTTGGACAAACTAACAATCAATATAATCGAGTGGAAAAAATCCTTAGCACTGAGAGATAATTCCATGGGCTGCACAAGATGAGAAGCAGAACTTATTTATCATAACAGGTAATAGAATAAGTTACACTGGAGACCATTGTGCATCTTTTCCTAAGTAAAGGAAATAGGACATGTCTCAAACTGAATTTTTAAATTGCTATGTGTCAATCATTCCTTAATTGAGAATTGCCCTGAATATCTTTGCTACTTTAAAAAATTAATTATACCCCAGAATTTTTTCCAAAAAATTTCAACATAAATTACTTCTAAATTGGCAGTCTTACTCAGAGGCCATAAGATGACTGTTGAGGGAAATGGGGCAGCAAGTGCCACCCAGTTGCAGGAGGAGTGTTGTTCCAAGGTGTGGACAAAGACATTTTGCAGCTTAGAGGGAGCTTTATTCTACATCTAACCATACTATATCACACTGGATGTGTTTGATGCTGGCACTAAACACTCTGAAATGGGGCAGTGGTTATATTACCCACTATTAACATACCCCAATTCATCATTTGGTAGTACAGAACTTGAGTATTGCTGAAGAAAGAGACATGTTGAAGCTTTTTGGCTTGCACTCATCAGGACACTTCACAAGAATAACCAATACATGGGGAAAACAACAATTTATGCTTTATGAGAAGAGAGTGCTGATTTGGATGGCAAGTGGACTCTGATTGGTAGAGTTGCTGCCATAGAGAATGGACCATTGATGGTGACTGTCAGTTGACAATTTTCTTTGTTTGAATCAACAGAGAAAGGAATAGAATCTCCAGTCAAATTGAACATCATTATTGTTCTGATCTTGATGGTGACCCGCAATTTTTCAAAAGAAATTTGAGCCCCCAATTATTAACTGAAGGGGAAGGTGATGGCATAGTGGTATTGTCACTGACTAGTATTCCGGAGACCCAGGGTAATGCTCTGGGCACCTGGGTTTGAATCCCTCCATGGCAAATGGTGAAATTTGAACTTAATAAATATGACTCCAGACCCACAGCAATGTGGCCTCTGAAATGCCCCTTGAATATGGGCAATAAATGCTGGCCTAGTCAGTGATGTCCACATACCATGAATGAATTTAAAAAAATTATGCCACAAGATTTCATGTTTTAAACAAAAACCTTTACTGTACAAAAGTTAAACTGACCAAACACTATATTTGATACACTTATTATTTAAACAAGAAAATCTCAACAGACATTTTCCTGTACTACTTATGTTTCCACCCAAGCGTTCCCCTATACTTTATGAGATCTTGAGGGATCCTCGCTTCTCCTTGAACCAAACCAAGGTATGCTACAGCTTTCAGAAATTCACTTTGATTCTTCTCAATGTTCCCACTATTGGGGTCCTTTCACTAGCATCTGGCTAAGTGACCATCCAACTCCCCCTAAGCAACTCATGATTGTGGACACCCCAGCTCAAGCATGGTCCTCACTACATTCTTGCTCAGTGACTCCATCTCATAAATGCCTCTGATTTCTGATAGCCCTTTGCCCCTGGCCCACAGCTCCTAACCCAATCTTCACTGCTTGTCACAAAACTACTCCCAAGCTAACTGTTTCTGTGAGAAAACACACAGTTAAGTCCAAAACAAGAGGGTACCTCCCTGACTTATTTCCATAACAACATGGCATACCTGGGATGATCCAGATAGGGAACTAACCAGGTTAATTTTACCTTCAAAACATTCCTTTGATTCTGGGGCCTGCATGACCCTTATGGAGACAACTGTAGACATTTTGTCTCCACCAAGACTCAGAAAGGGGGTCATCCATTGTTTAGTGCTTTGTCACCCCCAACTCTGACCTTATTAAATAAACATAGGCCTTCCATTGAATTGCAATTACTCTAGGCTTTGTTTACCAGCTTCTCAGTCCAGGTGTTTTCATTTATATTACATTCAAAAAAAATTCCATTACCCAAACTAAAAGTTATGTTCCTGAAACATATGAATTATGAAATTACATATCCTTATCAACAATCCCCTTCAGTTATGCCACATCAACTAAAATATTTTTAAAATGTGTTGGAAAGAAGATTAAAGGAATCCAAAGCAAACAGGAGAAACAAGGAAGATACATATTATCCAAAGGACAGATTTGTCTTTTGTTATTTTGGAAAGAAAAAGTAGATGGTTTCTATAAAAGGTGGCTCACTTCCAATGCCACTTTTATGCTCCAACGTTAAGTTGAAAATTACCCCTGTTATTCCTTCTTTATCAGCCTTTTATTGAAATCACATGGATGCTCTTGAAGCAGACAGTAATTTTTACATTGACCTCCATAATGGGGTTCTGGTCTGTTCAACCTATGAGTTGATATTGGACTAGAAAGAGCGGCATCCAAATCTGCCGACAATATTTAAACAGAAGGCAAATAAATAATTCTGAGGACCAAAGGAGGCTGTGAGGACACATTGATAATATGGCAGGATAGGCTTAAAATGGAAGACGGAATTTGCTGTCAAGAACAATGATGTGGTGGGCTGGAGTTTCATCTTGGAGATGAGAATTGGAAGTCGGGGATTTCCCGATGTCACAATCCCACATCCTGACCAACAGAGCCTGTCCATGCTACTTTCATGGTATGGAGTCTGGGACTTGCTGGAAATGGGCCTGCTCTCTTCCACAGCAGCCCGAGGGAGTCATGAAGGTGGGCCAATACTGAGGCCAGTGCTAAGGTGGCAAGGTTAAAAGGCCCATCTCTGTTCGCTGAGATGTCAGCCAGTTTTGGAGATGAGTGTAAGGCCCGCTAATCCTCATCTCTCTAACACCCTCATAATGCCTCACCCCCATACCCTCCTCACCTCCTCAGTCCCCATACCCTCCATGCCCCTCAACCCATTCACCCAGTATCCATGATAAACAGATCTCATGGGCCCTATGAGCTTCTCAAAAACATCCCAATGTTTTTGAGAAGCTCATAAATCTTTCAAAATAAAAAAAGTGCTTGAAAATCTACTTTAAAACACCATAATGCTCTGAACAGCTCATGAGTCTGTCAAAATAACAAAGCTCACATTCTGCTTGACAGCAGTGTCACTCCTCTGACGCCTGCTCCACCACACTCTCCGGTAGCTGCATGTGCAAATGTGAAGTGCTGTCACTAGATTGTGCTTGCCCTCACCCGACGCACTAACCCCTGCTGAGGTGCCAGTATCTGCACTGCTGCTTGGTGCAGGGAGAGGGTATGACGTGCACTTTTGGAGGCTTCCTCTTCCACCTCAGAGCTGGTGTCAGTCCCTCAAGGCTGGTGGGGTCAGCAGAAGAAGGTTCATCTGTGCAGGATGCACAGAAGAAAGGGCATTAATTGGCCTTTCACAGCCTTCAATTGGGTGTGCAAGGTCACAATATTCAACACCATTAGCAACATATGGATTATGAAATATGACACCTTGCAACCATTAAACCACACTTGCAGCAAACTCACAAGATTTCTACCAGGAAGCTTCCCAGCCTATGAATGCATAAACCACACATGTACTCTTCATGTAACTATGCCAGGCCTCAGTCACCGTCCCCTAGCTCTCTCTCCCTCTGTGTCCCAGATCTGCTTACAGATCTTTGCAATCTCAACAGTCCCAGGCCTTCCTCCAATTCCGCCTCTGCCAATGGAGTGGGTCCATTCCATGGAGGACAGCAGCATAACTGCCTCCTCCAGCGGTGTGAGGATTGCCAGCTCCAGCCCGCCACCTCCAGTGCTGTTTTGCTCCCGGACATTATGACTGCACTTTTCCTGAAATAAGGTGTCTCATTGCAATGATGATTATTCTCAGGTACCTGAATTTCAACACGTGGCTAAGATCTGTGAGGAAAGCATAGTCTGCACAATGATTGGCAGCCAATATTCTGTGTACCTTCCTCAAGTCTAAGGTTAACTCTCACCCTCCCCCAACCCCGGAATTACAATGACACCTACGCTGAGGCATCGAGGCCATGATCAGTGACAGTGGTGCATAATGTTGCCTTGGACCTCAGAGGTACTCACAAGGCTCGAGCCTTATTCAGCTTTCCCAGTCAAAAACAGAAACAGAAATACCTGGAAAAACTCAGCAGGTCTGGCAGCATCGGCGGAGAAGAGCACAGTTGACGTTTCGAGTCCTCATGACCCTTCAACAGAACTAAGTAAAATTAGGAAAGGGGTGAAATATAAGCTGGTTTAAGTGGGGGGGTTTGTTGGGACAAGCAGCCAGTGATAGGAGGAGATAACCAAAAACTGTATCAGACAAAAGAATAAAGAGATGTTGAAGGTGGTGATATTATCTAAAGGAATGTGCTAATTAAGGGTATAAGACAGGACAGATAAGGTACAGATAGCTCTAGTGGGGGTAGGGGAATACTAAAAGGTAAATACTAAACAATGGTGGAAATACATTTAAAATTAGTGGAAATAGGTGGGAAAAGAAAAAATCTATATAAATTATTGGAAAAAACAAAAAGGAGGGGGAAGAAACGGGAAGGGGGTGGGGATGGAGGAGAGAGTTCAAGATCTAAAATTGTTGAACTCAATATTCAGTCCGGAAGGCTGTAAAGTGCCTAGTCGGAAGATGAGGTGCTGTTCCTCCAGTTTGCGTTGAGCTTTGTTTTGGATTTCCAGCAACCGCAGTTTTTTGTTATTACCAGCTTTCCCAGTACCTCCCTTGTACACTAATACACAGAGTGAGTATTTACGCAGCCTTGCAGATCTCAGGAGGTCATTTAGCACCTTCCTGCATTGCCTCCAGCTTTGAGGCATGACACCAATGCAGCTGATCTCCGCGGCTACCTCTGTCCAGGCAGGTTGGGTTATTGAGGGAGGTCTCCCATCAGCTGGCATCAGGACCTCATGCCTGTTGGACACAGCTTGAAGGAAGCAACGGAGGGAGTCATCATCAAAAGGTGGGTCAGAATTGGACCTTCTTCCCTGCCTCTACCCTCGCTCCCTTGTTTTGGCCATCTATGGAGGAAAACATGTTAGAACGAATCAGCTGCTCAATATTCAGATCTCAGCATTATGTGAATGATCAGATTTCATGCCATCTGTGCTCATTGGCTGAAACACTTAACTCAAGGCCTCTGCAGAAATTTGACACTTTTTTCAGAATAATACTTACCTCAAACAATGCCTGATAATCTTGCAGGAAACAAACATTTCTTTCTGGCTTTGACCTTTAGAAAATTGCTGGGTCACACTGTGCCAGGTGCCCTTTTAAATGAGTGGCTGTGACCTCCTTCCAGGTCGCAGCCAATGATTACGGCCACTGAACACTTACCCCCCAGCTCGATTTGGGCGGTGGAACTACCTCTAAAGAGTGTGAGAGTATTGGTGAGTTTACGTAATCTTAAATTTCTTTCTAAAAATCTAAAATTGTATAGATTTAACATTTAACTGCAAGTGCTGTTTAAATTAAAGTCTCATCCAAGGGCCTAAAACAGGGAAATTGGCCATTGGCAGCAGCTGAAATAGTTATTACGGGAACTAGTTCGAACAGCTTTATTCTGTACCTGGACTCAGTCCCTTTGTTTCAGATCATATAAATTCAGACATTCGCAGTGTGACCAGCACTGAGTGCGACCTTAACACATTGTGAGAGTTTGGTGCATTGAGGGAGTTTGGTGAGGAGGGGAGCGGGGTATCCCCTTTGTTTGTTCTTTCCTATTTTTTTCACCCTGCAGGAATTGTTTCTTGCTCTACTACAGGGAAGAAGCTAGCTATTTGGTAAGTATCTGGTAAGTGGATAAGTCTGTTCTGTTCCTAGGCCAAAATTTTGACGTTAACATGTGGGGGTGGGCCCGACATGCCAACGCATAAAATGATGTGTGATGAAAAATTTCAATATGTATGTAATTTCCCTGAGGCAGCTCCGTGCCTCAGGGAGATTTCTGCGCTCTTTTGCGCACGTGCCCAAAAGAGGGCAGGCTCTGACTTTTCCTCCTCTCCCCGCCCGCACAGAAGCACCACTGGCCGTGCTTCATGCTGGGTGGGCCTTAATTGGCCTGCTCACGTAAAATGGCAGCCCGGAGTCAGTCGCAGGTGTCAATCGGCTCCACGCCTGCCAGTGCCCGCTCCCGACTGGCCTGCCCGACATGCAGAAGATTCTCCCCCTGAGGTCCAAAATACTACAGGATTTTTTGGTAAGATTTGTAAAACACATAAAAGAAAATAAGTAATTAAATAAATTAATTAACTAATTAATTAAAGCACATAGTGATGGCAGGACAGGTGATGTGTCATGGCTGCAACATGTTGGAGCTCCCGGATGCCAGTGTGATGTGTCTGCACCTTAAGGAGCTCAAGCTCAGAGTCATTGAGCTGGAGGCTGAGCTGTGGACACTGTGTCACATCAGGGAGGGTGTCATGAAGAGATATTAATGTATATAATGTTATTGGAAATTTTTTTTATTAAATAGAGGTTTAGTCTGTGTGTGTGTTAATAGGATTAAAGCCAGCTAGTCTGGGTGCTTTGATGTAAAGTAGTTTTGTGATGTAAACAGTAAGATAGAGGGTACATTTGCATTTTGTTGAATAGAGCATTCAAGAGTGGGAGTGAAATCTTGCACCTAGCTAGGAGACACCAAGCAATGTTTATATTACTCATAAAATTGGTACTATGAAAAGGGTTCAAAGGGCCTGGTGATACAATGAGAATTTACATTCAAAGGGGAAGGCTGGATATAACAGAAAGGAGCCTGTGTGTGCAGGTCGGAAGGATGTAAGATCTAAGCCTGTAAGCCTACAACTGTGTCTGCGAAAGAACAAATTGAAAGGAACCTCATTTTGAATTTGTAAGGTGAAAAACACTTTGTCTGGTGTCTGTCTAAGTCTGTTGGTTGTTGTTGCCTTAGTGGAGATTAATTTGGGAATTTGTTAAAAGTTATGATAGTAGTAATTTGTAGCCATGTGTATGTGTTTAATTTGTTGTAAATTAATAAATGTCACATTTAGTTTAATGTAAAAACCTCTGGAGAACTGGTGGTCTTATTCCTAAATTTAAAGCTGCAACTCAAAACATACCAATTGA
The DNA here is from genome assembly GCF_964194155.1 of Cetorhinus maximus. Taxonomy (NCBI): domain Eukaryota; kingdom Metazoa; phylum Chordata; class Chondrichthyes; order Lamniformes; family Cetorhinidae; genus Cetorhinus; species Cetorhinus maximus. The sequence goes on from NC_135879.1 coordinate 166,446,558, forward strand.
AAATATAAGTTATGACAGTTGTTTAAAGTTTCCCTCTGGGATTTTAAATAACTCAGCCTTTACAAACTGCTGTGTCATAACCTAATTACTTAGATGCTTTGTACTAGGAGGCAGTCACACCCCTTAGGATAGGGACTTCTGATTTGGAAGGTGGCCAGAGAAACCAGGTTGTGACTGTGAGTGAGGCAGGTAAGGGGGACCCAGAGGCCAGGAGTGCAGGACTGTCAGCCTCTGCAACTGGCCGACAGGTTTGAGGTTCTCTCAGCTTTTTTGGATGGGAGTGGGGGCTGCAGGGTGGATGAGCAGACTGACCATGGCACTGTGGTACAGGGGACCATTCAAGTGGGGGGAACAAAAAGGGATGTAGTGGTAGTAGGGGACAGTACAGTGAGGGAGATTGATTCTATTCTCTGTAGCAAAGAGCGAGAGCCCAAACGGCTGTGTTATCTGCATGGTGCCAGGGTTCGGGACATTTGCTCAGTGCTGGAGAGGAACTTACAGTGGGAGGGGGAGGATCCAGTGATCATGGTCCATGTAGGTACCAACAACATAGGCAGGTCAAGGAAGGAGTTTCTGCATAGTCAGTATGAAGACCTAGGCACCAAATTAAGAAGCAGAACCTCAAATGGTAATAATTTCTGGATTGTTACCTAAGCCACGTGCAAATTGGCAGAGGACAAATAAGATTATAGAAATGAATACGTGGCTCAAAGATTGGTGTGGGATAAGTAGGTTCTGGTTTGTGGGGGACTGGCAATAGTACTGGGGAAAGTGGGGGCTGTACCATTGGGACAGTCTACACTTGAACTGTGCTGGGGCTGGTGTCCTCATGAGCCGCTTAACTAGGGAAGTGGAGAGGGCTTTAAACTAAATATTGGGGGCAAGGGATCAAATTTGGGAAGATGTGGTAAACATAAGAGTAGAGACAAGGCTAGCGAGAAACATACTAATATGGGAACTGATAAACAGAACATGACAGGAAGGGACAGAGAGTACAAATCTAAGAGTAAATCAGCACATAAAGCCAGACATTACAAAAATAATAAAAGGATAAAATTAAAGGCTCTGTATCTTAATGCACGTAGCATTCAAAACAAAACAGATGAACTGATAGTGCAAATAGAAATAAATAAGTATGCTCTGCTAACCATTACTGAGACATTGCTGCAGGATGACATAGATTGGGGCCTGAATGTTGAAGGGCATGTGACATTTAGGAAGGAAAGGAAGTTAGAAAAAGATGGAGGGGTGGCTCTGTTAATTAATAATGGTATTAGCACAATAGAGAGGGGTGACCTAAGTTCAGGAAACCAGAATGTAGAACGGTTTGGGTTGAAATGCAAAACAATAAAGGTAAAAAGCCACTTGTGGGAATGGTGTACAATCCCCTAATTGTAACTACTCAGTAGGACAGAGTATAAAGGAAGACTGTGTGCACATGTGTGTGTGTCTGGCTCACTCCCGGTCTCAGGGTGCACATACTTCCTCACAATCACTCACTCTCACTCATTCTCACACCACACCATTAAGGAGCAGGAGGTCGGGTTGGGTCAGGAAGGACCAGGCCAAGGGCCAGAGGTGCTGTCTTTTGGATGAGATGTTAATTTGAGGCCCTATCAGGTGGACATATAAGGTCCCTTGGTATGATTTCGAAAAAGAGCAGGCGAGTTACCCACTGTGTCCTGTCCAATCATCTCAATCATCATCATCTCAACAGATTATCTGCTCATTATCACATTGCTGTTTGTGGGTGCTTGCAGTGCACAAATTAGCTGCCACATTTCCTACATTACAGCTGTGACTACATATTAAAAGTTTTTCAGTGGCTCTAAAATGCTTTGAGGCATCTGCTGGTTTTGAAAGGTGCAATATAAATTCACATCTTTCATCTTTAAGCCGTAGAACACTTCAAGGCAAGCTCATGTAGCATCAGATAATGGGGCAGAAATTCACTATTGTTCCAACTATCTCCCATTATAACCTCAGCGGGAATCCACCGTGGTGTCATGAGCCCAGATTTTCATGTTGATGTCGGGAATCACGAGTCGGGCCATTTCCTGACATTGCATTTCCACCTCCAGCATAAAGCAGCATACTCAAATTATTTTCCCAGCAGGGAATTGTGATTGGGTTGGGACATGACAACCTGAAGCAGGCTAGAAGTGGTAATGAAGATGGGTGATGCCAAGGTCAGCAGGTTACTAGGCCTGCCTCCATTCATTGGGACATTGGCCCAGTTGTATTAAGTTTGTTAGGCCCTTTAGTCCTCACTGCTCACTCAACCCTGCTGAGCTAAATCCATTAGAGGGATCTGAACAATGGCCAAGTACTCATAATGGGATTCCATTATATAAACAAACCCTCCAGAACTGAACACAATAGAGCCTTTGAAGTTGGCAGAATAGCTGGCTAGTCATCTGGTTTGTTTTTTCAAGGGCTCAACAGATACCTAGATTCTGAATCAATATAAAAATCAAAACATAAGCCTGAATTCTACCCTCAGGTGCGCCACATGTTGGTGTGGCCAGAAGCTGATGTAAAACCCGCTCCCGGCCGAGTTTGCACTGTGTGCACGATCTTACATTGGGTGGTCAAATAAGGCCCGCCCAGCATGAAACATGACTGCCGGATGTATTTTCCATATGCAGGGGTGGGAATGCATCAGGCGCTGGGACCAATGGGGACCCAGTGGGGTGTTCAAAAACAGAAGAGGCAGCTCCCTGAAGGCTGCCAGGAGTTGTGGGGGAGTCTGAGAGAGCTGTTTTGAAGCAATCCAAGAAGTGTCCTGGTTTGCAGTCATGGCCTCAGCACCTGGTGGTAAGGGAAGGTGGGAGGGCAAGTCATGTGGGCACTCTGATCCCCATTTCTCAGATGTGTGCCTGGGAGGCCTGTTCAAGGAGGTCAGTACCAGGCTGCACATTTTAATGCCCAGGGACAGCAAAAGAAGGTTGTCCAAGAAGGCCTGGACAGATGTTGCTGCCCAGGTCAGTGGGCATGACGCAGTGTGTCGCACAGAGCTTCAGTGCCACAAAAAGTTCAATGGTCTGCTGCGGTCAACAAGGGTAAATGCAAAAATGGCATTAACCTGTACGGAGAACTTTAGCCGGGTGCTCATGTTCAGGGGTTTAAAAGTATGTATGCCAACTGGCAATGAAGCCTGCCTGCCCTGCCAAGGCTGGGATGTCAGTACGACTGGCCTCAGTGCATTGCAGGGGTGAGATGTGCCACAGTGATACAGACTGCCTAATGCCAGTTGGGGAGACCAGGAAAGGACCTTCAGGGAGACGGAGCAATAACGAGGCTTTCTATTTTTCCCTGTCAGGAGGAGAGCAGTCATAACGCCGCAGAGCGCCGCAGGACAGGTGGAGGATTGCCAAATCTGTGCTTCCTCACGAAGCACGAGAGCGATGTACTGGAGCTGGAAAACCACTGGCCGGATCACTCCTCCAGTCGCGGTGAGGCAGGGATCTCGGATGAAGGTAAGAGTGTAGGTGACAGGTGTGTGTGCAGTGGGTACTGGAAAAATAACGGGCTCCCCTCATCAGAAACTGAACTGTCGTAGCCAGAGAGCCCATTGAAGCTCCAATGCAGATGGCACCGTGCAGCAGGTCTCCACTGTCTCCTCAGCCTGCCTAACGTGCATAGTGACTTTGATGATTGAATGTGCTGATCTTTTGTCTTCCTCCCGCAGATGTGCCATCCGCAGGAGCCGCCTGTGACCCTGAGGACCCCCCATTGAGCTCCTAGGAAGACTTCACACCTGGACCAGCGTCACACCTCTGTCTGAACCAGGCACTAGAGCAGATACTCATCATCGGTGGGCATTAGTTATTCGACTCCATGGGTATTTCACAGCGGTAAGGGTACATCACACTCATCTGAGGAGCTGGCACAGGCAGAGAGGTCCCAGGGGGCCAATAGTGGGAGCACAGCTGGAGGCCAGGACCATGCTACGTCCGAGGCAGATGACGTGCATCTGGAGTCATCCATCAGGCGGCAGATGCTGGATGTACAGCAGGATGCACAGGGAGATTTGGTGAAAATCCATGAGGGTCTGCATGCCATGGTCTCCGTCATGGAGGAGTCCATGCGGAGCATGAGTTCTTCGTTGACCCTTAACATTGAGCGCACAGCCTCCTCCATGAAAAGAGCAGCAACTCTCATGAAGAGGTAACTTCAGGAGCAGACTCAGGGGTTACAGGAGTTGCACTTGGACCTGCAAGCCCTCACAAAGGTATGAGAGATGGATGAGGCAATTAGTCTCTCTGCTAGGTGCCCATCTATCAATAGTGCCACCTGTCATCTCTATGAGCTTCTCTCAGGGTGCTCTGGATGAGGGAATCAGCTTCTCTGCCCCTCTGCCAATGGTCTCTGCATTTAATGATGCCGTGATGACTGAGGAATGCCCAGCCAAGGGGCTGGATACACCCTCCCAGGCCGAGTCTGCTCAGACTCCGGCAGCCAGAGGACGACTGCCAAGGTCATCAGGGCCACCAGGACAGCGGAGTCAGCAGGCTGCCTCCAATGCCACTGTCAGCGAGAGGGGGGCACCAAGATGCAGCACCCGCAGACATAAGTTGAAGGCACCTTGAGCACACAGGGGTGTGTCATGGGTGGCATTATTTGTGTTAATTATTTTGTGTTAGGGATGGACACCTTGTTTGTTCTTTGCTTGTCCATGTGAAGTAACATAAACATTTACTTGACTTAAACGGGCTGAGTTGTCTGGATGGTAATGAATCGGTGCCAGATGCAGCACAGGCTTGTAAAAGTGTGGCGTTGTGTGGTGCTGGCGTAATGTTTTGGGTTCTCACTTATTGATTGTTAGCAAAGGAGACAGTGCCATTGGCTTGATGAGGCATCGATGCCTTGGATGCCCAGCTGAAGGTTCGCTGGGTCAAAGCATCCCTGGTGCCTCCATGAGGGTTCCTGTCCTCTGCCTCGAGGTCCTCACCCTGTACCTCCTAGGGTCTTCCTCTGAGCCATCACTTGAGTCACCCTCCATGGCCTGTGGAGCTGCCTCGCTTTCCTCAGCCTCCAGTGGGTCCCTCCTTGCCAGAGCCAGGTTGTGCAGTGTGCAGCATGCGACGACAATGAGGGAGACATGCTCTGGAGGATGCTGCCCCTGACCGGTCCAGGCACCTGAAATGCATCTTCAACAGCCCGCTGGTCCTCTCCACACCGCCCTTGTGGAGGCATGACCCCTGTTTTATCTCTCCTCGGCCTTTTCTCGGGTGACAGAGTGGGGTCATCAGCCACCTCTTCAAGGGATAGCACTTGCCACCCAGGAACCATCTATCCACTCGTGCAGGAGCCATGAACAGCCTTGGTATCTGTGAGTACCGCAAGATGTAAGCATCGTGTGAGCTCCCAGGATAATGGGTACGAACTTGGACAGTTTGTGTCCTGTGGTCACAGATGATCTGAACATTCATTGAGTGGAACCCCGTATTGTTTACAAAAGCTCCAGACTCACCTGCTGGCACCTTGATGGCCATGTAAGTGCAATCTATTACACCCGGGATGGTGGGGAACCCAGCCATCACAGCGAAGCCCCCTGCTCTCTCTGCCTGGCTCACCACCTCTGTCTGGAAGTGGATGAACGTGTGGACAAGTCTAAAGTTAGCATCAGTCACGAGCTTGACATAACTGTGTGCAGCTGATGGAGAAACTGCGCACAGATCCCCATTGAGCCCTGAAAAGATCCGGAGGCAGGGAAGCCTGAAGGCCACTGTGACCTTCAAAGCCACCGGCATGGGGTGCCCACCGATGCAGTTGGAAGTGAAATCCAGACCTATCATGTGACATATTGCTGTCACTGTGTCCTTGGAGAGGTGGAATCTCCTGCAGCACTGGACCTCGGAGATCTGGAGGTAATTGGAGCGCTGCCTGAATGCTCTGAATGTTGGGTAGTAGCGTCTTCAGCATGTCCTCCCGCTTTGACCTCCCTCTGCACCAACTGAGCCCTTGTCTCTCCTCTTAAGGCCTGTCCCTGGGAAACCGCCCATGCCCACCTGACCTCCTCTCCCTCATGCCCCTCTCTTCCTCTTCAGAGGAGGTTCCACCAGTGGAATACACTATCCCCATTAGATGGGAAGCAGAAAGGCAGTGCCTTGAAAATGAAGGAGCTCCGTGCTGCAATATTCAGGGAAACCTTCCAGGGAAGATGAGGATCTGAGATGCTGAAAGGCAGGCTTGACAATCAAATGAGATGCAAAGAAACTCTGGGACAGCTCTGTACCCACACAGCAAAGGACTGGCAATGACAGAGAAAGTGCTGCTGCTCCGAGGGCCTTTTATCCTGCCCTTGGATGAGGAAATGATTAAAACGTGAATTCCGCCCACCTGTTTTGCCTGTGTAACAAACTAAAAATCACACAGGCAATGTAAAATCATCAATAGGCTTTTTAATGATCTTAATTGGCCCTTTAATTGCTGGTGGGGGCTGCTCCAACTCCCGCACGTGCTTGCCGATCTCAATATTGCATGTGTGTGCTCTGACTTCGGGACACACGCCCAACATCATTTCATGCAGTTTTACGTGCGTTCAGGTTGGGCTCATACCCGACCTTGGAACACAAAATTCAGACCATAGGATCTAGATACTGCATTAATATCTGATTCTCAATACTGTTTAATGCACAATAACATTTTACACATAGGAGAAAGCACTCTAATACACCTGACCACTTCCATAATGTTGGTCAATTTAATGGTCACTTACCTTTAAAAGACAGAGCCCTCTGATCGATTACTGCATTAAATGGATACTTTACTTATCATACAATATCTCATTATGACAATTGAAGCTGGCAACGCCTTTTAAACTTGCCTACCAAAAGGTTCGCGATTTCACAGCAGGTTTCACCCTAGGCTCATGAACTGATCTGACACATTTCACACCAGCTCCAAGAATCCACACACCTCGGTAAAGATCTCAAACTCAGGGAAAATCAAAATTAAGGCAGGCAGTTTAAAAGTTAAACCTGATGTCACTTTGAGTCCGTGTCGGGTGCTGACCTGCCATGTTTCCCATGCCAGTCAAAATGGTGGCTGGCAGGAATTGGCTGCGAAATTTAAATTTATCATCTTCCTGCCTCCATTTTTGGCTACTTGATGCGTGTTTGCTCAGCATTACAATGGTAAAATCCAGCCCATAGAGTCATTACGGAAGAATAGCTGCAAACCCAAGTACTCCCGGTCCCAGCCTTGATTTGAATTCCTGATTGGCCTTGTGGGGACAGAACTTCCATCTGCCCTGACAAAGTCATTGACATAAGGGAGGGTGGGGGTAATCAAGGTTGTGAGTTCCTATGCCCTAGGCCTCAGTTAAGACTCTGTTTCATGTATGAGGACAGCTGTACTTCTTCAGTATGTTCTCAGTGAGAGGCTTTATTGAACTGAAGAGCAAAGGCAGCCTACAGTCAGCTTGTTTCATGGCAGTCACATGACTATGGCAAGCCAAGTAGTACACTTAGGAGAGATTGCATTTCCAAATCTCAAACATCCCTCTTTTCATATCAAACAAAAGATACAAACATCCCTTTTTCCTAGTGAACAAAATACACATTTGCATGCACAATTCTGTGTGACTGTGAGTTTCCCAAGTTACCCACTATACACCCATTGATCTCATGCATTAACAACTGTCTGTTCTACTAGTCAATCTCTGCACATGCATTGCACACATAGTCTTTAAACTGTGCAGGTCTCTTAATGGAACGCATGTGCACTGACATAGGCTGTACGTCTGGGTGATGTTCCTTGTCCAGAGAGCATCAGTCCCGTGGCCCTTGTTGCCTTGGTGACTGTTGCTGTTCCATTGCAGTTGTTGGGGACTCGTGGACCTCTGGGATTGGTGGTAGTTCTGTACTCACTAAAGCTGGTGAGATCCCTGCCCCATGACTGGCCAATTGCTGTGAAGAACAGCCTCGCTAGTTGTTCAGATATGCCTGTATTTGCACTGGTGCATTTGGTCGTTCACTTCCGCTGCATACGATTGGGGTGACAATTTCTCTACGCATGTGCCATGTTTCTATGTGGGCAGACTCCTGTTTAGCGTTGAAGGTTTACACCCTGACTGGCTTTCCAATGCCCAACCCTGGTAATGGCTTGGCAGTCTTGTCAAACTGAACTTTGGCTTTCTGTCATTTGCCTTCATCTATTCACTTATGGCTTTTATTATTTCTGGTTTCAGCAGCTTTTTAGCTACTGGAAGAGAGCAGTTTGTGTGCGGTGTAACATCAGTCACTGAACAGGATTTCTTCCCATGTCTTCAGTCGGTTGTTTCTCCACTCAAGGATTGCCTTGTGTACAATTGTGTTAGATTTGCTCGATTTCTTGACAAGTCCTTTGGCGATTTTCACTGCCGCCTCAGCCTTTCCATTTGACTGGGGATAGTGCAGATACAATGAGCAGAATCATCCCAGATTTGCACAAAGTGTGGTATCGGGCGAGAAAACTAAAGTTTTACCCACTGGCCGCAAAGGTGGCTTTTCACACCGTATCGTCCCAATCCCGCCTCATTAATCATGCATTCCCGGGAAACATGCCGTTTTGCTGGCAGGCAGCCTCCAATTCACCCGCCATGCTGTCACCTCATCATTTCCTCACACCAGGTGCCACATTTAAAGTGTAGCCGCATGCGCACCTCTCATTGCTTCCAGCCCACAACTACTGCAAAGAAGACATGGCCCCAAAAGGCAAGAAGACTGCAGCCCCCACCCCGCCCCCGATTCAGGGACGCGTCCTTGGAATGTCGTTTGGATGCCGTGCAGGCTCGCCGTGATGTCCTCTACCACCACTCTGGCCGCAGGATGGGCAGCAACATCACTAATCCAGCCTGGGAGGTGGTGGCAGCGGTCGGCCCCAATGCCCTGCAAAAGAGGACAGCCACCCAGTGCTACAAGAGAATGAATGAGATCTGATCCACCAGGGTAAGTCACGTTTCTCATCACTCTCAACTCACACACTCACAAACCCCATCACACATCCACAAGGATCTCACTCACTGCCAGTTCAAGGGACATCACCATTCATTCTCTCACACACACCTTCATTATCCTCATTCTGTCCATGGGACCACTGACCACCCACATATTCCAGGCATACTTATCATCTGGCCTGGCAGACATCCTGCTTTTTTTTCATTCACGGGATGTGGGCTTCGCTGGCTAGGCCAGCATTTATAACTCATCCCTAGTTGCCCTTGAGAAGGTGATGGTGAGCTGCCTTTTTGAACCACTGCAGTCTATGTGGTGTAGGGAGTTCCAGGATTTTTATCCAGCGACAGTGAAGGAACAGCGATATATTTCCAAGTCAGGATGGTGAGTGACTTGGAGGGGAATGTCCAGGTAGTGGGGTTTCCATCTATCTGCTGCCCCTGTCCTTCTAGAAGGTAGGGGTTGTGGGTTTGGAAGGTGCTGTCGAAGGAGCCTTGGTGAATTCCTGCTGTGCATCTTGAAGATGGTACACACTGCTGCTGCTGTCCATCGGTGGTGGAGGGAGTGAATGTTTGTGGATGTGGTGCCAATCAAGCAAGCTGCTTTGTCCTGGACGCTGTCAAGTTTCTTGAGTATTATTGGAGCTGCACTCACCCAGGCAAGTGGAGACTATTCCATCACACCCCTGACTTGTGCTTTGTAGATGGTGGACAAGCTTTGGGGAGTCTGCCATCTGTCTCCATGCAGGACAAGCTGGCACACAACAAAATGAAGAGATCGCAGACTGGTGAAGGAATGCCTGAAATGAAGGTCCTCGTGGACTTTGAAAATAGACTCATCCAGCTGGGCGGCGAGGATCTGGACCGTTCCTGTGCTGATGGTGAGGTCGGCGCTGCTCAACCAAGTGAGGATCCAGCAGTCCAACATCCATCAGACAACCATGCTGTGAGTGAAACAGTCGAGAGGCTCCACAACCCAGGTCCTCGACTCAAGCACCTCAGAAGAGGAACCTGCTGAAACCCTCATTGAAGACCCAGCACAGCGCTCACCCACACCCTCCACCAGTGCAATGACACATACCTTGGTGGGATCAAGCTTTAGAGTAGCCTAGAGGTCACAATCTGGTGAGCACATCGCTCTGTCTGATCCACTGCAGGCAACAGCAGGGACTTCCCAGTTGTCTGGCACTCGGAGGACTGCTAGAGACTAGAAATCTGCTGAGTCCAAATCAGATGACGAGCGTCTGGACTTGGTCATTGCACAGTTGCTGGAGCTGCAAAGGCAAGCTCAGGAACATCAGGAATGGATGTCAGCTGCACTCCTCAGATTGCAAGGCACGATGGAGGAATTTGTCTGCTTTTAGGCTGAGGTGATAGCGCCAGCATGCCAATGCACCGAGGTCAACACTGGTAGGATGACGGCCGCCATGGAGACCTTGGTCCAAGCATCCCTCCTATACTGCTGCGCGGGCTGAACTCCATCGCAGATGCCATTGTTGGCCTCTAACAGTGTCAGTGTACTATAGGCTCCCACACAGTCAGGGAGAGATTGAGGATCAGATATGTAATCAAATTTCAGAGAAATGTAAGAATAATACATCAGTAATAGGGGATTTTAACTATCCAAATATTAACTGGGATAGTTTTAGTGTACAAGGTAGGGAGGGAGCAAAATTCTTAAATTGCATCCCAGAAGAACTTTTTTAGCCAGTACATAGAAAGCCCAACAAGGGAGGGGCAGTTCTGGACCTAATATTCGGAAATGAGCCCCGGCAGGTGGAAGGCGTATCAGTAGGGGGGCATTTTGGATACAATGACCATAACTCAGTTAGATTTAGGGTAGTTATAGAAAAGGATAAGGTTGAGCCGGGAATAAAAGTTCTAAACTGGGGAACGGCTAATTTTACTAAGATTAGATACGGTTTGGCCCAAGTGGACTGCGAGCAGCTACTTGCAGATCAAACTGTGTCAGAGCAGTAGGAGACATTCAAGGAGGAAATAGCGAGAGTACAAGGCAAATATGTTCCCGTAAAGACAAAGGGGGGGACCAAGTCTGGAGAAAGCTGGATGTCAAAGAACATAGAGATTAGGATTAAGAAAAAAAGAAAAGTTTATGGCAGATACTGAGGGCTCAATACGGCAGAGTCCCTAAAGGAGTATAAAAAGTGCAGTGGGAATTTAAAAAGGAAATTAGGAAAGCTAAGATAGTGCATGAGAAAACATTGGTGGGTAGAATAAAGGAAAACCCAAAGGGGTTTTTTAACTATATAAAGAGCAAGAGAATAACTAGGGAAAGAGTGGGACCAATTAGGGACCATAGAGGTAACCTGTGTGTGGACCCAGAAAATGTGGGTGCAGTCCTTAATGAATATTTTGTGCTGGTCTGCACAATGGAAAAGGTTGACGCAGATATAGATATCAGGGTGGATGTTTGTGAAATATTAGAGGAAATTAACATAGAGAGAGAAGGTACTAGTGGGTCTAACAGCCTTAAAAGTGGATAAATCCGTAGGCATGGATGAGATGTATCCCAGGCTATTGAGGGAGGCAAGGGAAGAGATGTCAGGGGCCCTTGGCAGTAATTTAAAGATCCTCTCTGGCCACAGGTGAGGTGCCAGAGGACTGGAGGATTGCTAACATTGTCCAATTATTAAAAAATGGATAGACCAGGAAATTGCAGGCCAGTCAGTCTAACCTCGGTGGTGGGGAAATTACTAGAATGAATTCTGTGGGACAGAATATATCTGCGCTTGGAGAGACACAGATTAAACAGGGATAGTCAGCATGGATTTGTTAAGAGGTCATTTTGACAAATTTGATTGAATTTTTTGAGGAGGTAATCAGGAGCATTGATGAGGGTAACGCACTTGATGTGGTCTACATGAACTATAGCAAGGCTTTTGATAAGTTGCCTCATGGCAGACTGGTTGAGAAAGTAAAAGCCCACGGGATCCAAGGCAAAGTAGCATGTTGGACCCAAAATTGCCTGAGAGTCAGGAAGCAGAGGGTGATGGTAAGGGGATGTTTCTGTGACTTGAAGTCTGTTTCCAGGGGGTTCCACAGACTCAGTGCTGGGGCCCTTGCTGTTTGTGGTGTACATAAATAATTTGGACATAAATGTAGCGGGTATGGTCAAGAAGTTCGCGGATGACACGAAAATTGGTAGGGTGGTAAGTTGTGAGGAGGATAGCCATAAACTGCAGGAGGATATCAATGGACTGGTCAGGTGGGCAGAGCAGTGGCAAGTGGAATTCAACCCAGAAAAGTATGAGGTAATGCACTTGGGGAGGGCTAACAATGCAAGGGATTACACTATGAATGGTAGGGCCCTGGAAAGTACTGAAGATCAGAGGGACCTTGGTGTGCATATACATAGATCCCTGAAGGTGGCAGGGCACGTAGATAAGGTGGTTAAGAAGGCATATGAGATACTTGCCTTTATTAGCCAAGGCAAAAAATACAAGAGGAGGGAGGTTATGCTGGAACTGTATAAAACACTAGTTAGGCCACAACTGGAGTAGTACGTGCAGTTCTGGTCACCACATTATAGGAAGGATATGGTTGCACTGGAGAGGGTGCAGAGGAGATATACCAGGATGCTGCCTGGGCTTGAGGGTCTGAGCTATGAGGAAAGATTGGATAGGCTGGGGTTGCTTTCCTTGGAGCAGCGAAGGTTGAGAGGGGACCTGATAGAGATGTATAAGATTATGAGGGGTGTATGTAGGGTGGATAGGAAGGCACTTTTTCCATTAGTAGAGGGGTCAGAAACCAGGGGGCATAGATTTAAGGCAAGAGGTAGAAGGCTAACAGGGGAGTTGAGGAGAAATTTTTTCACCCAGAGGGTGGTGGGAGTCTGGAACTCACTTCCTGAGAGAGTGGTTGAGTCAAAAACTCTTGTAACATTTAAGAAGTACTTAGATATTCACTTGTGTTGCCATAGCCTCCAGGACTATGGGCCAAGCGCTGGAAAATGGGATTAGTGTAGTCAGATCTTTGTTGACCGGCACAGACATGATGGGCCGAATGGTCTCCTTCTGTGCTGTAAACATCTATGAGTCTATGAGATCTGAGCTTCACATGAGTGCAGTCAATGGCACCCTGTACCTGTGGGAAACCTGAGATCTGGGCAAATCCCAGCAGTCTTGCTTCCAGGCTTTCCTGGCCCTGGGTGAATGCACAAAATTGTGTGCCTTTGCGAAGATGGCGTCTGTGACCTCATGGATGCATTGATGCATGGAGGCTTGCAATAATCCACTGAGGTCACCTGTGAAACCCTGAAAAGAACTACTAGCGTAAAAATTGAGCGCCGCAGTCACTTTCATGGCCACTGGCAGTGGATGCCGCCCATGTCCCCCTGGTGCCAAATCCTGCAGCAGGTGGCAGATGTGACTGACCAGTTCCCTGGACATGCACAATCTTCAGCGACACTGGTTCGCAGTCATCTGCTGGAATGACAAGCGTCGTCTATAGGCCCTGGTTCTAGCTAGTCGCCAATCAGCGATGGCTCACTGTGGCTCTTCAGCACAGAAGCCCCAGCTGCCCCTTCTTCCTGAGGGTGCCGCTCCTCCCTCTGCCCAGCCAGGCTCCTCCGTCACTCTCCTCTCCTTCATCTTTGTTCTCTGAAAGCCGTGAGGCATACAGCTAGGTCACCATGGTCTATGCTCCTGATGTACTTCTCCTGCAGGCTGAAAGAGAGAGATGTGTGGGTTAGTTTGGGTGTACTAAGAACCTCTCTTGGTTAAATCTGAAGGCTCCTTAATGCATCTCAGAGAGTGCTGGTCACCACTTGGATGGCCAGGGTTTAGTGCGCTGCATGGCTGCCCGAAAGCCCACCCACCTCTGCTCCACTCCACCTGACCAATTGGCAGCAGCCTTGCCCACTGGGCTGCATGCTGTGCTCTCAGCTCAGGTGCAGGCATTCTCCTAACCCGCACTGCAAGGCTGTACTGTTAGCTTGAACCATGGGGGAGACTGGTCCAAACCTGAATGATGACATTGCAAAGGGCTGTGAGCACCTCCACTATGACCAGCTTTATCAAGGAGATTGTACAGCTTGCCCAGTTGTCCAACTGTTTTGCAGTCCACTAAAATGCTCGTTAGTTTGCAGTCTGTGCCCGAGGGATGATAAAATCTGGAGCACTTGGTGGCACTTCCATGCCTCTGCATTGCTTGAGTGGGCAGATAAGCTAGAGGCCCGACTCCAAGCATATCAATGTGGCTGCGTCTGAACTGTCTCAGCTACAGAGGAATGGTCACTTAATACAAGGTTTCCCTAATGTGTGGCCACTTCCCTCCCTTTCCCCGCTCCCCGGCACGTGCTTGTGCACTACCATCAATAGCAGTGCAGCTCTTGCTCCGTCACCGCACTGTCAGCCAGCAGGAGAAAAGTGACTTGCCTGTGCCCTCGCCTGGATGTGAGGCACCTCAACCTTAAAGTCCAACAGACGACCCTTTTGAGCGCTGCGCAGCATTACTGTGCACTCACCTCTGAGTTCCTCTCAAAGTGCAGCTCGCCAAGTGCATGCCTTATAAATGCTGCTGTGAAACACATGGGTGTGATTGGGCAGTTGTCCAGTGTGGAGGGATGGTTCCGGTCAGCTGGGCTTACAATGATATGCAGATATATTAAAATGAAGTTCCCAGTTGCAGCGATGGGTAACGTGGCCCGCCATTGAAGGGTGCTCTGGACGATTCCAAACTAGTTTCATGACGTCGTGAATTTTTGGCCTTCCTGCCATATTGTCCGCTCACATCCACCATGATGCCTGACGCCAATTGGCATGGAAAATTCCACCCAATGTGTAATTCTGAATTTCCCAATCCTTTGTGAATCAGCTGAATTCTTCATTTGTGAACTGAAGGCACAATATCTGGAATGCTGTACTGACTGAAGTGGGCTTTCTGGCATTCTACTTTTTCTCCTGTTATTTTTGAAGTCAGCTGGTCTACATCCCAGTAATCAGAATAGTAGTCTACAGTGACAAGGTAATCAATTCCTGCTATAGAAAAGGTCTACTCCCAGCTTTATCCATGGTCTGTCTGCGGTGTCATGCGTCATCAACAGCTCTCTAGCTTGTTTAGCTTGGTATTCATTACAAGCACTACACTGGCCAATGTGGTCTTTAATTCCATTGTTGACATTTGGCCAGTAGAGCACATCCCTTGCCTTTCTCAGTCTCAATTTAATTCCTTGATGGCTTGCATCGATGCACTTCAGCATCTCTCCTTTCATCTCCTTAGGGATGATGACTCTATTTCCTTTGTACTGGATACCATCTGGGGCTGTCACTTCATCTCAGTTTGCTCTATATGCTCTTGTGATCACAGGTGTGTCCTTGATGCTCTCAGGCCATCCTTTCATCACTGTTAGCTCTTGGAGAGTTGCATCTTGTTGGGTAGTTCACTTGATTTGAGTAAGGCGCTTGTCTGTCAGATTCACTGTCTCTAGTGGGTTGATGACTTTTAAGTAGTGTCGAGCTGCTGCCTCATGTTGAACCTGGAAGATTTCACATTCTGTTGTAGCATCCTCAACTTTCTTCATGGGGAGTGCTGCTCTCGACAGCATGTCAGTGATATACATCTGTTTCCCTTACTTGTATGTCACGCCCAGATGATATCTCTGTGAGTGAAGTAACATTCTGTGCTGATGCTTTGGTACAGATAGTAGCAGTTTGCGAAAAATTATTTGAAGTGGCTTGTGGTCAGACTCCACTGTTACTTTGTCTCTCCCAAACAGGTATTGATGAAAATGCTCACAAGCAAAAGCAATAGTCAGACACTCTTTCTCAATCTGAGCATATTGTCATTCAGTTTGCGTTAATGCCCTGGATGCAAATGTGACCGACTGTCCTTGCTGCATCAGAGTTACTCCCAGACCCATCTCGCTGGTGTCGCACTGCAAGGTGACTTCTTCATTGACATCACAGCATGTCAGCACTGGCACTGTCATCATTCGTTGTTTGATTTTAGTAAACTCTGCTTCTTGTTCTGTTCCCCAATACCACAGCACCTCATCGGCAGTGAGCTTGCATAATGGTTCACACTCCGTCAACAAATTAGGCAAAAACTTTGCTAAATAGTTCACGAATCCAACAAATTGTTGCACTGCTTTCACATCTGTTGGTCACTGCATCGCTGCTACAGCTCTCACCTTGTCAGGATCTGGGTGAAGAACTCGTCCTGGCAGTACATGACCTATGTACTTGACTTCAGGATTCTTCAGTTGCAATTTTTTTCTTGTTCAGCTTCAGGTTCATCTGGCGAGCCCTCTCTCATAGTCGTATTAAATCATGTTCCGCTATGACTTCTTCCATTGTGTCTCCACATCTATAGACCGTGGTAATCCACTATTGCTTCCACTCCAGGAAGATTACCGACTATCTCATGCCATCTGTGATGTTACTCTTCTGGAGCCATAGAAATGCCAGATGGCATGCACAACCATCTGTATCTCCCGACCCAGTCCAGAATGCAGTTCGAAAGCTGCTGCTTTCATCTAGCTTCACTTGCCAGTAACCATCCTTTGCATCTAGGGTAAAAAAGATCTTTGCCTTGGTAAGTTGTGGCAAAATTCCTTTGATAGTCAGCCTGAGGTAGTGAGATCTCTTCAGAACTTTATTTAGATCCTTAGGGTCTAAGCATACTCTCAGCTTCCCAGGTTGTCTCACTGCTACCATGCTGCTAATCCAGTCTGTAGGAGTCGTCACTTTTTTGATTACTCCCTTCTTTTCCAGCTCTTCTATCTTGTCTTTTAGGCTTGACTTGAGGGCAGCTGGTATTCTTCTCGGCAGATGCTGAATTGGTCTTACACTCTCATCTACTTCGAGATGATAATCTCCTGGTAGACATCCCAACCCTGTAAACACATCTTTGTATTCCTCTAGGATCCGTTCTGCCATCAATTGTTTTGTGTGCTGTGACATATTGTGAATCTCTGTTGGGTTACCAGTCCAAGCTTTAGACTTGCTTCAGCTGAAATGAGTAGCCTCTGTGCCCCATCTATGATCTGGAGCTCTGGATCTTCCTTCTTGTGTTTGCATTGGGCTCTCAGACTAATTTGTCCTCTTTGTATGAGTATCGTGCCATCAAATAGCCTCAATCTTACTTTTGAGGGCTTCATTTTTGGATTGCCATGTTGAGCCAGTTCACATAGATCTGTGAAGCTCATTCTGTTGCATGATGCAGCAGTGTCTATTTGGCATTTCTTGTTCACTTGATACTCTCCCTTTGCCATCATCATTGTAACAGTCACAAACCATTTGCCTCCTATAGATTTGACTGAAGCAACTTGTTATATCGTGTATAGTCCTTCATCAGAGTCTTCGGCTGATATCGCTCCCATGGCCATCTATATCGGCTTGTTTTGCTTTTTTCCTTCCATATTCACAACCACTACCACCTAGAAGCACAAGGGCAGCAGATAGATGGGAACACCACCACCTGAAAGTTCCCCTCCAAGTCACTCACCATCCTGACTTGGAAATATATCGCTGTTCCTTCACTGTTGTTGAGTCAAAATCCTGGAACTCCCTTCCTAACAGCACTGTGGGTGTACCTATACCACATGGACTGCAGCAGTTCAAGAAGCCAGCTCACCACCACCGTCTCGAGGGCAATTAGGGATGGGCAATAAATGCTGGCCTAGCCAGCGATGCCTGCATCCCGTGAATTAATAAATTTCTAGCCAAACGTTTGTGTGCAAGGTGATTCTGCTTCCTTCAAATAAAATACTGCTTTCCCCTTGCTGGGCAATCCTTCTTTTCCTGTGCATGCTGTCCTCTGCAGTATTTGCATCCTGCCATTTGTCTGCAATTGTTCCGCTCTTTTGGCTTGGACTGTCTCTCAGCATAATGTATTCCCTGATCTGCTCTGTCATACATTTGCTCTAGCTGACGTTTCACAACTTACGCCTTTTGACGCAAGTCTATCGTTTTCTTTAGCATCAGTTTCTCATCTTTCCGTAGACTTGCTCTCACCGAGGAGTCTCACACACCTAAGACTAATCTACCTTTAATCAGAACGTATTTTAGCTGTCCAAATTCACGTGATTCAACAGGCTGTGTTACTGCAGTCACATACTGTTCAATGGTCTCGAGTTCACCCTGAGCTCTGGTGTTGAAGATATAGCGTTCATAAATTACATTCACTCAGGGTTCAAAGCCTTCATTCAAGATTTTCAAAACCTCTATCATCTTCTTTCTTTGTTCATCAGTTAGATTTAGGGTGGCATATGCTTTGTAGCAGTCCCTCCCCAGCAGTGTTAGGAGCGTGGCTACTCTTATTGGTTCCGGATTTATAATTAAGTCTGTTGAAATCTCACAGTTTTGCCATTGTAGTGGAAAAACTTCTATATATCACTGTTCATTTTGACTGGAGCTGGGATTGGAAAGTTTCCAAAGTTGGCCATGTTCACGCACCCTGTATTTACTTGCAGCCTTCGATATGTGTTTGCTTGCCTTTTGTGTTTGCTTGTCCTTTGTCCTTGTTCTGCACCTCAGTGCTTTACCTGAATTCCTTTTAGTAGCTTCACTTTTCAGATGTGTACATTCCTATGTGCCTTTCTCAGCTGTGCCTTCCCTGTACCATTTCCAGGGTTCCGAAATCTATTTTTTCCCTCACTTCCTGACACCATGTTTTTTTGTATAAGGACAGCTGTACTTCTTCAGTGTGTTCTCATTGAGGGGCTTTATTGAACTGAAATGAAATGGCAGCCTACAGTCAGCTTGCTTCATGACAGTCACATGAATATGGCAAGCCAGGTAGTACATTTAGTAAAGATTGCATTTCCAAAACCCAAACAGACTCAAACATAAGCATGATCTTATTAGGTATACCTCATTGGTAACTGGAAGAAGTGGAGTCCACCTGAAACTCTGAGGATCAGGGGAATATTTTTTCAAAGCTCTCAGTCACTGGTAGGCTCTTCCCCTCTCTGATGGAACCTAATATCCCTCATTTTCAGATTGGCAAATTCAGGCTGATTTTTACTGTTCCTTTGGTGTGGGACAATGCCAACCCTTCAAAGGCCATTCCTCATGGCCAACAATTAGCTAAACTGGTGTTTTTAGTAAATATTTACCACAGTGTCAAACCCAGAGAACATTGATCGATGCAGCTTTTCAGTGACATAGTTAACCAACAGCCCAAGTTAACTTGATTTACATCTGCATTTGTGAACACATGATCTCTATATTAGTAAACATTACCAGACATTCTGACTATCCTCCTCTTCAAATAATCTCTTTTAGTAAACACTCATCAATGATAGAGTCCAAGTATCAGCTTGGTGTTTATATACACATGCTGTTCTCTACATTACAACTACTTACTAAGCACACAGTTCAGAGAAAAGCTTTCTGTTCGTAAACAGTCACCAGTAGTATTGCTCAACAATCAAATATACACCCAGGATTTCCAGCAGGCAATCAACAGAACTTCCAAGAAGCAAATTAAAATATCTATTTACTCCATATATAAAAGCAAAAAACTGCGGATGCTGGAAATCCAAAATAAAAATAAAAATACCTGGAAAAACTCAGCAGGTCTGGCAGCATCTGCGGAGAGGAACACAGTTAACGTTTCGAGTCCGTATGACTCTTCAACAGAACTAAGTAAAAATAGAAAAGAGGTGAAATATAAGCTGGTTTAAGGGTGAGGGGGGGGGGGGGGGGGGGGGCGGGGGGGTGCGTAGAGCTGGATAGAGGGCCAGTGATAGGTGGAGATAGCCAAAAGATGTCACAGACAAAAGAACAAAGAGGTGTTGAAGGTGGTGATATTATCTAAGGAATGTGCTAATTAAGGGTAGAAAGCAGGACAAGCAAGGTACAGATAGCCCTAGTGGGGGTGGGGTGAAGGGAAGGGATCGAAATAGGCTAAAAGGTAGAGATAAAACAATGGATGGAAATACACTTAAAAATAATGGAAATAGTTGGGAAAAGAAAAATCTGTATAAATTATTGGGCAAAAAAGGCTGGGGGGGATTGGAAAGGGGGTGGGGATGGAGGAGAGAGTTCATGATCTAAAATTGTTGAACTCAATATTCAGTCTGGAAGGCTGTAAAGTGCCTAGTCGAAAGATGAGGTGCTGTTCCTCCAGTTTGCGTTGAGCTTCACTGGAACAATGCAGCAAGCCAAGGACAGACATGTGGGCATGAGAGCAGGGTGGAGTGTTGAAATGGCAAGCGACAGGGAGGTCTGGGCCATGCTTGCGGACAGACTGAAGGTGTTCTGCAAAGAGATCACCCAGTCTGCGTTTGGTCTCTCCAATGTAGAGGAAACCGCATTGGGAGCAACGAATGCAGCAGACTAAATTGAGGGAAGTGCAAGTGAAATGCTGCTTCACTTGAAAGGAGTGTTTGGGCCCTTGGACGGTGATGAGGGGGGAAGTAAAGGGACAGGTGTTGCACCGTCTGCGGTTGCATGGGAAGGTGCCGTGGGAGGGAGTTGAGATGTAGGGGGTGATGGAGGAGTGGACCAGGGTGTCCCGGAGGGAACGATCCCTGCGGAATGCCGCCAGGGGGTGGTAAAGGGAAGATGTGTTTGGTGGTGGCATCATGCTGGAGTTGGCAGAAATAGCGGAGGATGATCCTTTGAATGCGGAGGGTGGTGGGGTGATAAGTGAGGACAAGGGGGACCCTATCATGTTTCTGGGAGGGAGAGGAATGTGTGAGGGAGGATGCGTGGGAAATGGGCCAGACACGGTTGAGGGCCCTGTCAACCACCGTGGGTGGAAAACCTCGGTTAAGGAAAAAGGAAGACATATCAGAGGAACTGTTTTTGAAAGTGGCATCAATGGAACAGATTCTATTTACTCCACTTGTGGAGGGTTTCTGATTATCTTCTGCCACTGTTATGGCAAGAAGTTAGTGGAAACCTATGCAAATTCCCTAATCTGTGATTAGAGCAAAGCCGAATAGAAAGTGCTTCTCTGAATATATCTATTCCCCCAAAAATGAATTTGCTAATATTGGCCAGAGTTAATAAAAGCTGATGTGTGCTTGTTAATTCCTTGTTAAGGTCATGAGTAAGAAATATATGCAACATTCTGCGGCTGCATAGTTTAGTCATGAAATGAGTATTTTATTCCTCTGGAGGTTTTGAGTTAATGAGCAGGATAGTTTGGAAGATGTGGGAGGACAGTTCGGGTGCACTGAAGGTACAGCCGTCATGTAAGGCCTAAGGTCAAAATACAATTTGTTTTCCACTGCCAACAAACCAACTAGTTTGAGATACAATCCTTTTAAATGTGAATCTGTTACTAAATAAACTTAAGGCACATGGTGAAATGTGCCGGGCTACAGGGAAAAGGCAGGAGAGTGGCACTAGGTGAATTGCTCCTTTGGAGAACCAGCACAGACACAAATCAAATGGCCACCTTCTATGCTATAACCATTCTATGAATCTGTGATGTTATACATTTACAAAGTGTTAGATGGTACAATGGGACAGCACATGTTCTATTAGCCCATTAAGGCTAATACTGCAAACTTTTTCTGAAATACCATGTATAATATTCCCTTGATGACAACCAATCAGTCAAATGAATAAACAAGCTGTCATGGAGGAATCATTTAGTCTGTTTTTACTTTGCCTGGCATGGCTGTTAGCTGACAAGAAACATCAGCAACATCCTGTGCATACAGAGGAAATTCTAAATTCTAAAATGATAAGAAGCATCAATCACAAAATAAAGTTTCCTACTTTCAGCTAGTGGTGATTATATGGGCAGCCAATAGAGAATTGAATTTTTGCATGATATCATAATTGCATGAAAATTATATTACCCCAGGGAAGGCAAACAGTGAAATGGAAAGTCTGATTGTGAAGAATACCAGATCTAAGTTCTGCCTCTGCTGATTGCTTTGTTTGCCAAAATCAGAAGCTGATATCCAAAAAATGCTTCACTGGTTGCAATCAAGCCACTACTTGTTGGTCTGTAATTATAACAAACCTTGGTTAAATTGAGGGAGAGTGATGTACAGTCCATTGAGGTTAATTAGTGGTCAGGCTCTCTGTGGTCAGGAGATGCAACACTCATCACAGAGTACTTACCCTCTTGTTAGGAAATAGAGATAGTTAAAGTAAGTTATATTGGTATTTGTGGGTGTTAGGAATGAGTTTTAGCTTTAATATTTAAGTTTGATTTGTATTTCTGTATCTATGTGTTAAGAAAAGGTCAAGTTGAGTTTTAGTTTCACTTTAAAAGGTGCTTGCATTTCTAATGTGAGTTTACGACTGTAAGAGAAGTTAAGCAAACACAAGAGTAGAAAAACTGGGCTGTTGCTTAGCAATAGGGGTCCAGAGAGGCAGTCCCCTCCCACAGACACACACAGAAGAAACTAGAAACAGCAGTTTTTGAGTTCAGTTTTGAAGACAGTTGCTAGGCGAAAGCAGCCTAGAAGGGGCAAATAGCCAGTCCCAAGCTAAAGTGGTAAAAAAAAAAACTACTGCGGATGCTGGAAATCCAAAACAAAAACATAATTACCTGGAAAAACTCAGCAGGTCTGGCAGCATCGGCGGAGAAGAAAAGAGTTGACGTTTCGAGCCCTCACGACCCTTCAACAGAACTGAGTATAGTTAGGAGAGGGGTGAAATATAAGCTGGTTTAAGGTGGGGGGGGGGTGGTGGGAGAGAGAAGTTGAGTGGCGGGGGGGGTGGTTGTAGGGACAAGCAAGCAGTGATAGGAGCAGATAATCAAAAGGTGTCACAGACAAAAGGATCAAAGAGGTGTTGAAGGAAATGTGCTAATTAAGAATGGATGGCAGGACACTCAAGGTACAGCTCTAGTGGGGGTGGAGTGGAAAGACTGACAAGGCATTAGTTGCAGATTTAAAAATAATGGAAATAGGTGGGAAAAGAAAAATCTATATAAATTATTGAAAAAAACAAAAGGGAGGGGGAAGAAACAGGGTGGGGATAGGGGGGAGGGAGTTTAAGATCTAAAGTTGTTGAATTCAATATTCAGCCCCGAAGGCTGTAAAGTGCCTAATCGGAAGATGAGGTGCTGTTCCTCCAGTTTGCGTTGGGCTTCACTGGAACAAGTGGGTTGAAAGTAGCTGCCAAAGAGAGGCTAGAGCAAAAGGGACAGATAGCAAGTCCCAAGCTAAAGAAGAAAGTCCCCAAATCCAGAGGAATGGAACAGAAGAAAGTCCCAAGCAGACCTTCTAGTGAAAGGAAGGACAGGAACCTGGAAAAGATAATGTTAAGACTGTGGAGCAGAGAAAGGCTCCAAACTTCAAGCTTAAAGAGATGAAGGGATTATGAGAAGTCAGATAGTCAAAAGAGGCAACAGATGGTCTGTAACTCTTTGCTATGGGCATGTGAAACAGTGGTTTACTGTTGACAACTGAGTCAGTGAGAGACTGCATGGAAGAAAGCTTGAATGCATGTGGTCACCCAAGCAGCAGCAGAATTGTACTCGAACACAATCTGTAACCTCATGGCCCGGTATATCTCCCACTCTACCATTACCACCAAGCCAGGGGATCAACCCTGGTTCAATGAAGAGGGCAGGAGGACATGCCAGGAGCAGCACCAGGCATACCTAAAAATGAGGTGTCAACCTAGTGAAGCTACAACACGGGACTACTTGCCTGCCAAACAACATAAGCAGCAAGTGATCGACAGAACTAAGCGATGCCACAACGAATGGATCAGATCTGCATTCCTGCCACATCCAGTCATGAATGGCAGTGGACAATTAAACAACTCACTGGAGGAGGAGGCTCCACAAATAACCCCATCCTCAATGATGGAGGAGCCCAGCACATCAGTGCAAAAGATAAGCCTGAAGCATTCGCCACAATCTTCAGCCAGAAGTGCCAAGTGGATGATCCTCCTCTGGAGGTCTCAAGCATCACAGATGCCAGTCTTCAGCCAATTCAGTTCACTCCACGTGACATCAAGAAACAGTTGAAGGCATCAGGTACTGAAAAGGCTGTGGGCCTGACAATATTCTGACAATAGTACTGAAGACTTGTGCTCCAGAACTTGCTGCGCCCCTAGCCAAGCTGCTCTAGTACAGTTACAATGCTGGCATTTACCCAGCTATGTGGGAAATTGCCCAGGTATGTCCTGTACACAAAAAGCAGGACAAGTCCAACCCAGCTAGTTACTGCCCCATCGGTCTACTCACCATCATCAGTAAAATGACGGAAGGGGTCATCAACAGTGCTGTCAAGTGGCACTTGCTTAGCAATAACCTGCTCACTGATGCTCAGTTTGGGTTTTGCCGGGGCCACTCAGCTCCTGACCTCATCGTAGCCTTGGTTCAAACATGGACAAAAGAGCTGAACACCAGAGGCAGCATTTGACCAAGTGTGGCATCAAAGAGCCCTAGCAAAACTGGAGTCGATGGGAATCAGGGGGAAAACTCTCCGCTGGTAGGAGTCATGCCTAGCACAAAGGAAGATGGTTGTGGTTGTTGGAGGTCAGTCATCTCAGCTCCAGGACATCACTGCAGAAGTTCCTCAGGATAGTGTCTTAGGCCCAAACACCTTCAGCTGCTTCATCAATGACCATCTCCAACAAGAGAGAATCTAACCATTGCCCCTTGACGTTCAATGGCATTACCATCACTGAATCCACCACTATCAACATCCTGTGGGCTACCATTGACCAGGAACTGAACTGGACTTGCCATTTAAATACTGTGGCTACAAGACCAGTTCAGAGGCTGGGAATCCCATGCAGTAACTCACCTCCTGACTCCCCAAAGCCTGTCCACTATCTAAGAGGAACAAGTCAGGAGTGTGATGGAATATTTTCCACTTGCCCGGATCAGGCAGCTCCAACAACACTCAAAGATGTTTGATACCGTCCAGGACAAAGCAGCCCACTTGACTGGCACCACAGCCACAAACATTCACTCCCTCCACCGCCAATACACAGTAGCAGCTGTGTGTACCATCTACAAGATACACTGCAGGAATTCACCAAGGCTCTTTAGACAGCACCTTCCAAACCCAAGACCACAAAGGCAGCAGATAGATAGGAGCACCACCACCTGGAAGTTCCCTCCAAGTCACTTACCATCCTGACTTGGGAATATATCACCGTAACTTCACTGTCACTTGGTCAAAATCCTGGAACTCCCTTCCTAACAGCACTGGGTGTACCCACACCACATGGACTGCAGCGGTTCCAGAAGGCAGCTCACCACCATCTTCTCAAGGGCAACTAGGAATGGACATAAATGCTGATCCAACCAGCACATCTTGTTGTGAAGGGGGAAAATTCAAAGATTGCGGATAACACAAAACTTGGAAGAATTGTAAACTGTGAGGACAGTGTAGATCTTCAAAAGGACATTGACACATTGGTGGAGTGGGCAGATAGGTGGCAGATGAAGTTCAATGCGTTGAAGTATGAGGTGATGTACTTTGGTACAAAGAACATGGAGAGACGGTATAAAATAAAGGATACTATTCTACAGGGTGTGCAGGAGCAGAAAGACTGCGCGTATAAGTACATAAGGCATTAAAGGTGGCAGGACAGATACAGACAGCTGTTTCTATAGCATTCGGTATTCTAGGCTTCATTAATAGGGGCATAGCGTATAAGAGCAGGGAGGTTATGATGGACTTATATAAGACATTGGTTAGACCTCAGCTTGTGTATTGTGTACAGTTCTGGCCACACTATAGGAAAGATGTGAACGCATTGGAGAGAGTGCAGAAGAGGTTTATGAGAATGGTTCCAGGGATGAGACACTTCAGTTATGAGGAAAGATTGGAGAAGTTGGGATTGTTTTATTTGGAGAGGGGAAGGCTAGGAGGAGATTTGATAGAAGTTTTCAAAATCATGAGAGGCCTGGACAGAGTAGAAACTGTTCCTGCTCATAAACGGATCGAGAACCAGAGGGCACAGTTTTAAAATGTTTTGCAAAAGAAGCAAATGTGAGGTGAGAAAAAGCTTTCTCACACAGTGAGTAGTTAGGGTATGGAATGCATTGTCTGGAAGTGTGATGGAGGCAGGTTCATTTGAGGCATTCAAGAGGGCATTGGATAATTACTTAAATAGAAACAATGTTCAGGATTACGTGGAAAAGGCAGGAAATTGGCACTAAGTTAAAATGCTCAGAGAGCTGGTGCAGACATGTTTGCCCAAATGGCTTCCTTCTGCACTGTAACAATTCTGTGATTCTGTGATACCCATTACTTGTTTCTCTTAACTTTAACAATGTAATTGACAAGAGATCAACAATCAATCTGATAGAAGGTTTCTTGTACCTGGATATCATTTCCGCACTAAAGGCCTCACTTGATTTATTGGGCTAAGCTTTGAAGTAGGGTCAAGAACCCAGGGCCCAGGTAAATTCTGGGTCCTAACTCCATGCATCAACTGCATCACTCACGTGATGGTATTTCTAAATGCAAATACCCTAATTGGACTGAAGATGGGCTTAGCGCCCAATTAGTGGTGGTGAGGGGGAAGTTGCCTGCCTGTTGCCAGCAGCAGAGACAGTCAACAGCCATGATGGAACCTGCCACTGCCTTGCTGAAGGGAGCAGGCAGCTTCTCAAACGGCCAGAAGTGTAAAGACATGAGACAAAGTGTGAATGGATAACACTGAGATAACGCGAATGATCTGGCACAGGATAACCGAGGGTCCAATAATTTTAAACATCAATAAAAAAACATTCCCTTCACTCCATAGCAGTCCCAACAGCTGCACACTAACGTGCACCAGGCTGTTCAGGCTCATTGAAATCGCCATTGAAAATTACAGCCCGACCTCCCTGGCCCATTAACAAGCTCCTGAAGGAGCTTTTGGGCCATTAATTGTTGGGGAGTGGGTGTGGAGAGGATTCCCCATTCCCTCCCCACTGTCCTCACTCTGAAAATTGCATACTGTCCCAGAGGCACCAGGATCCAGAGGCGACATCCAGGACTGCAATTTTTTAATTGTACCCACACCGGTTCCTGACCCTGCCAGCAATTAAAAATCTGGTCCATTGTTTCTATTTAAAGTTGTTTATAAAGGCTGCTTTAATAGAGTTAGTACTTCAGGTCGATGATAACCCTTCATGTGATAATGTCCCTTCAACAAACATCAACGGGTGGTGTGGTGACTGTGAAACAGTACACCAGTGCGAGTCAGCATCTTCAGTAGTGGAGAAGAAAAACTGGGAGGAAATTTTTCAATCAAAGAAGGAGAGATCATACTAACTTTTTAACTCTTTCTTTCTTTCTCTTCATGGAGTGTCCTTGTTTGAGGGTTGCTAATCCTGGCTTGTGCCACGATATCATTATGGGGCAAGTTGTAGAGGTAGGCTCTAAGAACTACCAGTTCCAGTTTGGGGATTGAACCCACAATGTTTGTGTTATTCTGTGCCACGTAGCCAACTGAGCTCATGAACCTAATGTCTTTGCTAATCACCACGATAAACAGGGAAGGAATAGAGCAGCCTTTCCTCCTCATTATTCTTCACTATTCCATGAAGAATTCATTGAGTCCATGAAACAGAAAATATTTTAGCTATTACAAAAAAAGGCTAAGTGCATTACTCAAAAATCCTCTGTTGAAAATTGTTGTGTGGTTTGATTAGCTATGCTTGGAAGTTTACCATTGAATGATTTATTAAGTTTATGTGCACCAAAGAAATGTTCACTACATTTGTTCCAATAGAATTGAAAGATGTCAAAGTAAAGACTGCAAAAGTCTGATCCACAGCAAAGAATGGAACAAGTTAGGAATTTCAAAGGTCTTTGCATGTATTCAAATACAACTGAAAGGCAAAGTGTTCCTCTGTGCTATCCACTTACTGAATTGAGTGGGAAAGATTGGTTTTAATGTTTATCTGGAAACTGGATAACATTTTTCAGTCAACAGGTTTCGTAATGTTCCCCTAAAAGGAAATCCGAATAAAAAATATTGCTTGATAGTAGACAAAAAGAGGTTGCCAACACCAGATGGACATATATTGGTGGCATCCCAAAAGATCTTTCAGAAAATGTTGCTATATACCACACATCTGCAAATGACTCAATTTTCTTGCTTCCTGTAAAGATTCCTCCCAAAACATTCAAGACTATTAAGAGGATCTTTGTCCAATAACTGTGGACAGGCAAACAAGCCAAAGCCAGCAAACTTAAGTTTCCAGGAACTGTTAACACTGGACAGTTTTGTATCTGAGTACTATAATTTGATGTTTTTATTGAAGGCCTATGAAAGGTAAATAGAATAGATGTCTTGGGGCCAATATGAATGGAAGCAAACTGAAAATATTGTAAATCTTTTCCAAACAAGGTCAAAAATAAATAATGTGGCTTTAACATAGCTCAGAACAGTAATAAGGAAAGCTTTAAAGAGAGTGAATGAGAGAGTGAAGAAAAAGAAAAACAAGAGAAAGATTTGTGTTTATGTACCCCCTTTAGTAACTTCAGAATGTCCCACAGCATTACAGTCAATGGAATACTTTTGAAGTATAGTCATGATTGTAATGTAGGGAACTTGGCAGCAAATTTGCACACAGTAAGCTCCCATGAACAGATATGTCATAATGACCAAATTATCTGTTTTTTGGTGATGTTGATTGAGGGATGAATATTGGTCAGGATACCAGGGACAACTCCCCTGCTCTTCTCCAAAATATTGCCACTGGATCTTTTACATCCACCTCAGAGAGCAGACAGGGCCTTGGTTTAATATTTCAGCCAAAAGTTGGCACTTCTGACAGTACAGCCCTCCCTCAGTCCTGCACTGACAGTCAGTCTAGATTTTGGGGCTCAAGTTTGGGACTTAAACTCACAACTTTCTGACTCAAAAGGAATAGCGATATTAACTGATCCATATTGCTTTATATATCGTCTCAAATTGTGGGGTCGCACAAACCAAACCAAAGGAAATTTATTCAAAATAAGAAAATTATTTTAATTAGTTTAGGATAATACATAAATTGCAAATACCAGGCATAATGAGAATCTTTTAAATGTTGGTGTTTAGAGGGATTTGGGTGCCATTGCATATGAAACGCAGAAAGGCTTCTTGACCTTTATTGCAAAAGTAAGGAAGTCTTGCTCCAATGGTGAGACCACACCTGGACTACTGTGTACAGTTTTGGCCTCCTTCCCTAAGGAAAGATATACTTGTCTTACAGGGGTACAATTAATATACACTGATTCATGGAATGGAATAACTGTGTTACAAATAAAAAGTTTATAAGGTTGTTATGTTTTGGGGCTGTCTCTTTAATTTGGGGTAAATTGGAGGAACGAAGGGTTCTGAATTCTGCCCGACAACAAGTTTAGGTGGTTTGGTTGTTAAAGATTAAGGGATAAGGCGGTGGGGTGGGGTTGGTGGATGCAGGGGGCAGGATGTCCTTCTGGGAAGAAGGCGTAAGATATTCACACCTGTGGACAATGGTAAGAGCGCCTGTGTTGACTATGTTAGATGGTCAGTCTCCAAGCCTCACTGTGAGGCATTAGGAAACTCAGGCTTCATAAATAGTTATACATTAAAATGCCAATTTAATTTCAAGATAGAATGGAGTTGGGGGTCTGAAGGATAGCTAATTAGCATTTTGAACTGGATAAAATGTCCTTATGATTCATCTTGTCATTGGGATGGACTTTAGGAAGGAAAATTCCATAGGAAGCCATAGATCAGTTTCAGGTTTTCCCAAGAGATTCTTGAACCTCACAGGCATAATCAGCCTGCAAGAATCAGAGAGTAAGAGAGAGAGAGAGAGAAAGAGAGAGAGAGAGTGAGAAAGAGAGAGCAGAGAGAAAGGTGCAGCCAGACTCTGTTGTTCACCATGCAGAATGAGAATGCAGTTGGGAGCTAGTGCTTAAGCTCCAAAATCATAAGGATTTAAATGAGACTGGAAGATTCATCAAGTTTTGTCTACAGGGAGGAATATCCAGGGTAACCCGCACCATGAAAGTCAGTTTAGGGATTAGAAGTTATCAAGCTAGAAAAAGAAAAAAATAAACAAGCCATCGGGAGCTGAGTAGCAGCTTTGAACTGGTTCCTAGAGAATGAAGTGTTCACTTAAAGGACAGAGTAAAGTATAACTATGGAGGAGGATTTTTGGCCATTTCAAAGGTTAAATGGGGAAACTTTTCTGTAATTTAGAGTATAAGTTGCCTACTGAAATACTGTTTAGTCGCTGTTGCTTTTAGTTTGTTTGTTGCAGTAAAAGCCTTAAAACTTGAAATCTTGTTGTGTGACCCTTCCAGTCAGTCACTGGAAATTTGAATATATTTCTCAAAGTTATGGGGTGAGATTGAATAGAACTGCATGTGCACTGGAAGAATAAAAGGTAACCTCATTGAAAAATGAAAGATTCTGAGAGGGCTTCACAGGAGATATTCTGTGAGGCTATTTCCTCAGGCTGGAGAGTCAACTCGGGGCCATAGTCTCAGGATAAGGGTCTGATCATTTCAAATTGAGATTGAGATAAATTTCTTCGCTTTCTTCACTCAGAATCTTTGGAATTCTCTACCCCAGCAGACTGTGACTGCTCAGTCATTGAATATATTCAAGACTAAAATTGATGGATTTTTGGACTCCAAGGGAATCAAGGATATGTGGATCACATGAGAAAATTGAATTGAGGTCAAAGATCAGCCATTATTCTATTAAATGTCTTATCACAATGGCTTATGGCAATGACCATCTCCAACAAGACAGAATCTAACCATCGCCCCTTGACATTCAATGGCATTACCATCACTGAATCCCCCACTATCAACATCCTGGGGGTTGCCATTGAGCAGAAACTGAACTGGATTAGCTGTATAAATACTGTGGCTACAAATGCAGGTCTGAGGCTAGGAATCCTGCGGCGGGTAACTCACGTCCTGACTCCTCAAAGCCTGTGCACCGTCTAGAAGGCATAAGTCAGGAGTGTGATGAATACTCTCCATTTGCCTGGATGAGTGCAGCTCCAACAACACTCAAAAAGATGTTTTTTTTAAATAATTAACATCAGCCATGTTCCAAAGGAGAAATTAGACATGTGACCTTATTCAAAGTATATATTCATGCATTCATGTGTGCTTTGCTCAAAGGCCCTTGGCTCATCGTCTGCTGATGCTTCATCCTGAGCTGTTTTCTTGGCAGGTTTTGTCGGTGTTGTTAGTGGAGGGATGCCAGTGCCTTGCAAACTCAGGGGCAGGGTGAGGAGGCAGGGCCCCAAGTATAACTCAGCCAAAATAGGAATCAAAACCCACGCTATTGGTGTTATTCTGAACCATATGCTAGCCATCTAGCCAATAGAGCTCACCAAGCCTCATTCAAATAGATCTGTCACAGTAATTGGGATGACATGTGCCTGCACTGTGGCCAACTTTAGAGTCCCAAATTCACTGAACAAGAAATCGGATGTGATATTGCAGTAGAGTGCAAGATCAGAGGCTTGCTTACCTAACCCATGCACACCATCAGCAAGGACCCAAACCACTGGCACTGTCTTGGAGGATTTTCTCTCACGTTTACGAAGTGCTAAATTATCTAGTAGAATGCTAAGCAATGCCCAAAATATAAAACCTGCTATGACATTTGCATACATGATATACCACAAATAACTCAGGCAGTTCAAAGTTAAGAAAATTACCAGGGATGATCAACTTCATCAAATTTGTGTAGTTTTTAAATAGGGATTTAGTACATTAATCTGTGTAAACTGTTTGATTTAACTTGTGTGATTGATGGTTGCCATCCTACTATCTAATGAGTTTGTGCTTGCTTTATATTCTTTCAGGTAAATTTTCCAACTTCATCTTCCAGTTGGGATCATCACACACCAAGAGCAGAACAGGAAATTCAGGCAGGTACTACACATAAAAATATCACCGTGGTTCCAGTGAAGTTGTCTTCCAATAGCGCAAAGTCATAAAATTTCTCATTATCATCAACTCACCAAGATCACAGTAGCATCTACATAATGGTATTCCTATATATCTAGGTTTTTAAAATTATTTTCTAATTCAATTATTGTAAAGAAACTACTCCCTCTGGCAGGTGAATCCAGAAACCATGCAGCATAATTTTAAAATTAGACCTACACCCTTTGGGATTGAAAGCAAGTTGTATTTCTTCACAAAAAGGATAGTAAAAAATCTGGAACTCACTCCCCCAAAAGACTGTGAGCAATGGATCAGTTGAAATTTTTGAGGCTGAGATCTTTGTTAGGTAAGAATGTCATGCAAATGAAGCAAAGGCAGGCAAATGGAACAGCCATGATCTATTGAATTGTGAAACAGGTTTGAGGGCTAAATGGCCTATTGCTGTTCCTATCTATGTACAACTCAAGTAAGAGGACATCACCATTTTTTGTGTCATCAATAATTTATCAAACTAGGTCTGTTAAATGTAACTTTTTTTTATTTACTCAGAAAATATACTGTTTAATCCAAAGTAAAATAAACCTCAAGGCATGAAAGAAATTGAGTAGTAAATGTTGTTGCGGATATAGGGCTCAGGTATTTCCAATGTGTATAAGATTTGTCAAAGAACACAAGAATTCATTAACAGTTCTGTTCCAGAGGACTCTGCTTTCAGAGCTCTTCCACACAACATGCACAAAGGTCTCAGTGTTTGTAGCATGCCTGGTGCAGATGGGAGGGGCAGCCAGAATCATTTTGCTTTCAGCTCATGTGAAATATACTGCAGCACCTAATTTCAACAGTGGGTATGATGTGGGATATGCCAAATGGATGAAAGTAACTCATCTGTGAGCCACCTCACTAAAGCAGGGAGCACACACGATAGGCATAGCACACTAGGGTCCATTGTACAAAATATATCCCATCAAAATGTTTAGCCTAATAAATAAAACAAATGGATCATTTAGAAAAACTTGGATTTATTTTTCAGTATGATGGTGTTAGATGCTGTAATAGTTTAGGTACTGACCTTTCACTTCTGAGTTCAAACTCAAATGGTTGGAAATCTGCTGGCTAAAAAAGTCCAATACAAAAATGTATTTGGAAAATCTCAATCCAGTTTCTAGTGAGCAAAAATCACAGCACAAATCTGAATTGACAATGGAATACCACTTTAAGTTAAACTGTGGAAGTAGCACAAATGGATACAAATTTAAACTGGTAAAGGGTAACATCAGGACTAATGTTAGCAAGTTAATTCTTCTTCATACAGAAAGTGATCAACACTTGGAAGAGACTTCCAGATTAGAGTAATGGAGACGAAAACCCTGGAATCATATAAGAAGAAACCAGTTTCAGTAATGATGGGGATGTAAGGTTGTTCTGGATGGATGAATTAAGATGGGCCTAATAACCTTCTTCAACCATAAATATCCTGTGATCTTGTGTGATCTCACTCAAATGTTAAATTCTGAAAATGGAACAAGGAGTTTCTGGGAGTAATTTGGGAGACACAGCAAAAATTCATCCCTAGGAAGAAGAAGCATACTAAAGGGAGGCCGAGGCAACCATGGCTGACAAGGGAAGTCAGGGACAGCATAAAAGCTAAAGAGAAAGCATACAATGCGGCGAAGAGCAGTGGGAAACCAGGGGATTGGGAAACCTATAAAGACCAACAAAGGACAACTAAAAAAGAAATAAGGAGGGAGAAGATTAAATATGAGGGTAAACTAGCCAGTAATATAAAAGAAGATTGCAAGAGTTTTTTTAGATATATAAAGGGTAAGAGAGAGGCAAAAGTGGACATTGGGCCGCTGGAAAATGACACTGGAGAAGTAGTAGTGGGGAACAAAGAAATGGCGGAGGAACTGAATAGGTACTTTGCATCAGTCTTCACAGTGGAAGACACAAGTAACATCCCCAAAGTTCAAGAGAGTCGGGGGGCAGAGGTGAGTATGGTGGCCATTACCAAGGAGAAGGTGCTAGGAAAACTGAAAGGTCTGAAGGTGGATAAATCAGCTGGACCAGATGGATTACACCCCAGAGTTCAGAAGGAGATAGCTGACGAGATAGTGGAGGTGTTAGTGGTGATTTTTCAGGAATCAATGGAGTCAGGGAAGGTCCCAGAGGACTGGAAAATCGCTAATGTAATCCCCCTGTTTAAGAAGGGAGTGAGGCAAAAGACGGGACATTACAGGCCGATTAGCCTGACATCGGTCATTGGTAAGATTTTAGAGTCCATTATTAAGGATGAGATTTCAGAAAATTTGGAAGTGCATGGTAAAATCGGGCAAAGTCAGCATGGTTTCATCAAGGGGAGGTCATGCCTGACAAATCTGTTAGAATTCTTTGAGGAGGTAACGAGTAGGTTAGACAAAGGAGAGCCAATGGATGTTATCTACTTGGACTTCCAGAAGGCCTTTGACAAGGTGCCGCACAGGAGGCTGCTCAGTAAGATAAGAGCCCATGGTGTTAGAGGCAAGGTAATTGCATGGATAGAAGATTGGCTGTCTGGCAGGAGGCAGAGATTGGGGATAAGGGGGTCCTTCTCAGGATGGCGGCCGGTGACTAGTGGAGTTCCGCAGGGGTCAGTGTTGGGACCACAACTTTTCACTTTATACATTAATGATCTAGATGAAGGAACTGAGGGCATCCTGGCTAAGTTTGCAGATGATACAAAGATAGGTGGAGGGACAGGTAGTATTGACGAGGCAGGGAGGCTGCAGAAGGATTTGGACAGGTTAGGAGAATGGGCAAAGAAGTGGCAGATGGAATACAACGTGGGGAAGTGTGAGGTCATGCACTTTGGTAGGAAGAATAGAGGCAAGGACTATTTTCTAAATGGGGAGAGAATTCAGAAATCTGGAGTGCAAAGGGACTTGGGAGTCCTAGTCCAGGATTCTCTTAATGTTAACTTGCAGGTTGAGTCAGTAGT